>NC_059330.1:54176836-54776836 GCF_018350155.1 Leopardus geoffroyi | reverse complement strand
AACCCTCAGTGCATTCTCAGTTTTTAAGAGTCTCTTATGGTTTGCTTCCCTCCTTCTCTTTTTTTTTTTCCCTTTCCCCTTCCCCATGGTCTTTTGTTAAGTTCCTCAGGATCCATAAAAGAGAAATTTTAAAAGTATACAAAATATAGAATAAAACAGTGTGTTCTGACTTCTACCCTACTTCCCTACCGAAGGCAAGGACAGTAACATGTGTGTGTGTGTGTGTGTGTGTGTGTGTGTGAGCGTGTGTGTGTGTGTGTGTGTGTGTCCATGTCCTTTGGAGAAATCCTATGCAACTAAAGCATGTATTTGTGCATATATTCTTTCCCTCCTTCAAAGAAAAATCACACACATTGTTCTACATCTTGCTTATTTTCACTGAATGTCTTTTGAAAACCATTCCATATCACTATCTATAGATTTTTGTGTGCAATGGCTTCATAGTATTCCATGACAGCTACATACCATGATTTATTTAATTGCTTCAGTGGCACCTGGGTGGCTCAGTCGATTAAGCATCCGACTGTGGCTTAGGTCATGATATCACGGTTTATGAGTTCGAGCCCCGCGTTGGGCTCTGTGCTGATGGCTCGGAGCCTGCTTTGGCTTCTGTGTCTCCATCTCTCTCTCTGCCCCTTCCCACTCATGCTCTGTCTGTCTGTCTCTCTCTGTCTCTCAAAAAATAAAAATTAAATAAATTAAATAAAAAACTTGTTTCACTCATGACAGGCATTTCAGTTGTTTTGGGTACTTTGCAACTACATGCAATTGTGTAGCAAATCTCCTTGCATATGTGGCTTGATGCACATTTATGAATATACCTACAGGGCCACTCCTATAAAAAATAGCTGTGTTAGTGGTTTGTACATTTTCCCAATTTTGATGGATATTACCAAAGAGGCTGGGAACATTTCTACCCTTGTCTGAATGTGACAATAAACGGCCATCCCCCACCCCCAACATTGGGTGTTGTCAATTTTTTATCTTTACGCTCTGATTGGCAGACTTGGCATATTGATTGCACATGACCTGGGCCCCCAGGCAGTGGAGAATGATGTGGGGGGTGGGGGTGAATGAGACAGGGGAGAAGGAGTGGTTCTAGGCAGCCAAGCAGACAGCCACTGGGTAGGTGATGCTGGGTGAGCTAAGAACCAACAGGACACCTGCCCTCAGCACAAGGGGAAGGTTCCAGGCCATCACTTGCTCCAGCTTGAAGACTCTCCCAGCCACCTCCCTCCCTTTGACTTTGACAAATACCAACTTTTATTCAAAAGGGGAAAAGCACCTTCAAAAGTTTAAAAGTGAGGGGTGCCTGAGTGGCTCAGTTGGTTAAGTGGCCGACTCCGGCTCGAGTCATAATCTCATGGTTCGTGAGCTCAAGTCCCACATCAGGCTCTGTACTGACAGCTTGGAGCCTGTAGCCTGCTTCAGATTCTGTGTCTCCCTCTCTCTCTGCCGCTCCCCGTTTGCACTCTGTACCTCTCTCTCTCTCTCAAAAATAAACATTAAAAAATGTTTTAATTAAAAAAAAGCTTATAAGTGAAAAAAAGAATATAAAGACAAAGCAAACTAAAGAACAGACTTCATGAAAGGATATGTCCAAAGAAACATAGAAAAATCGGCACATAAATAGTTCTACTCAGTCTCAAGGAAGTGATAGACAACAGGAGGATTCTAGAAAAGTAAAGAGAGTGAAGTACAAGATAGGGCGATGGAGAGCCAGCAGGCTGACCTCGGGAAAGAGAAGGAGCGGAAGAGAAGGAGCCAATGTTGCTGGAAAGAAAGAATCAGGGAAAGAACCACAAAACCCAAAGACAATCGTACCTGAAAACGCACAGACGTGGTGCCTTGTGGATATTTCCTGAAGTGACATTTACATGAACACAGTATAACGTGTGGAGAGGCAGACATAGGTACAGGAGACAGAGAGGTGATGCCACAAATGTACATCGACTATTCACTTGGAGGAGAAAAGAGAAGCCCAAAGTAAACATAATTGAATTGAATTAAAAACTATGTGGAGGGGCGCCTGGGTGGCGCAGTCGGTTAAGCATCCGACTTCAGCCAGGTCACGATCTCGCGGTCCGTGAGTTCGAGCCCCGCGTCGGGCTCTGGGCTGATGGCTCGGAGCCTGGAGCCTGTTTCTGATTCTGTGTCTCCCTCTCTCTCTGCCCCTCCCCCGTTCATGCTCTGTCTCTCTCTGTCCCAAAAATAAATAAACATTGAAAAAAAAATTAAAAAAAAAAAACAAAAACTATGTGGAAACACAGAGATCTTTCAGGCTGTCATTGAAAGCCCAGCTGGGGACCCAGGAAAGGAACTGATACAGATGATCCACACCCAGAATGGTATGAAGTTACCGAGCCTTGTGGATAAAACAGAATCATCTGGGCTGGTATCAGAAACGATGATCACATCAGAAAGTCGTACCAGAAGGATCACATGGTGTGTGACAGAAATACTCTTGCTTCATAACAACACTGCATCCCAACACACAGTGAAGGAGAATCTATATGTTCTGAGCAAATGACAGAATATTCCAGAATGCTCTGACAACTGTCTCGTGAATGCAAGACCTTATGAGATACAGCACCCATGAGTCCTTTCAAAATAGAAAATATACATCATGATCAAAGTCTGCCAACAAAGGGTGAAGTTAAATAGTGAAAAAAGAGAAGCTGTGGTCAGCAATGAGTGTTTTAGCCTAAGCATAAAACCCCTAAGCAATGGTGGGAACGATTACAGAAGAGAGTATAAGTGTCATAGATGCAAAGAACACCATTCTGAGAAAATCAGCACTGGGAAGAGGACGGTGGGCCATGGGTGAGATGCAGAAGTCTTCGTCTTTTAGGGCACAGAGTCCAGAGATAGTTTTAATGTGTTGTTCAAAATCAGATGGTATTGTGGGGGCTGGGAGTCCAGGCAAGTGCGGAGGGCATCCAAGTGAGAGGCATCTCGGCATGGGTGTCAGGGTCCAAGCCGGCTGAGGAAGCCCTCCCCACCGAGGGTCAGCCCAGGCTGGGGTGGCAGAACCCAAAAGGGGTGAGAAGAGCATCTCCATGGGTGGTGGCTGGGTGTAGGACATCAAATCCCACATGGGGTGAGGCTGGGGCAGAGTGGTGGGGGTGGGGGCGGACATGGGTGTGGAGGCGGGGTCAGACACCATGCTAGGCTCAGCTTTTCATCTCAGCACTCTCTGATCTGTGGAATGCAGGTAAGGACCCCCCAAAATCTCCTCCACTGTTATTCTAGACACTTGGAAAGACTTCTCAGTGGGTGGGTCCTTGGCATTACCCCTGATTAGGGCTTCGGCATATGAATTTGGGGGAGGACACAGACACGCAGTCCATGGCAGGTGACTAACAGACACCTTCAATTCCAAACCAGAATCTGTTCTTCCTGTAAGCCCAGCTTTGCCCATTTTGGTTCATTGCATTCCCAAACCCCCAGGTACTCAGCCTTGAACTTAGGAGTGGCCCCTGATTCCTCTCTTGCTCATATCTAATCTGTTAAGATATCCTGCTGCTCTGGGGCGCCTGGGTGGCTCAGTCGGTTGGGTGTCAACTTCAGCTCAGGTCACGATCTCATGTTGCCTGGGTTCGAGCCCTGCGTCGGGCTCTATGGTGACAGCTGGGAGCCCGGAGCCTGCTTCGGGTCTGTGTCTCCTTCTCTCTCTGCTCCTCCCCTGCTCTCACCCTCTCTCTCTCTCTCTCTCTCTCTTTCTCTCTCAAAACATAAATAAACATCAAAAAAGTTTTAAGCGATGCACTGAACATTTGCAGACTAACTGGCCTTCCAGTTCTCTGACCTCCATATGCTCCTCGGCAGCTTCACATGCCTCCATGTGATTCCTCAAACATGACAGGCCTGCTCCTGACTCTTGTGTCCTGACCCCAGCCCTGAGTGACCCTTGTCTTTCCAGCTGCCGCCTCCTCCAGCCACAGGGGAATGGCTTGTCAGGGGCTTTGAGGGGACCTGCACCCCAGCTGTCACCCCAGACCTGCCTCTGTGGGGAGCTGGAACCTAGTCTTTCCCCTTCTTCAGATTGCTGGCCCATGAGCAGTCCTCACATGTGATGGACACCATGGTGGGAGAATCTCTAAGTGTGCCCTGTAGGCATGACGAGGAATCCAACACATTTTAACCAATACTGATGCCAAGAACTATGTCATCGACCAAGGAAGATTGTGAAGACTTTGGGGCCAGAAGCGGTGGCAGCCAGAGACCAAGTGTCCATCTACGACCATCTTTGGGACCCGACATTCACAGTTACCATGAGGACGATGCAGGCATTGAATGTGTGAGGTTAAAACGGGGCTTCTACTGTCAGAGTGACTGTCGATTCTCCCTGGCAAGTCCCTCCTTGGTGCTGTCACCGAGGCTTTCTGGAGGGTCTGCTGGGCTTCTGGGTGAAAGCCAGTTCCTGTGCACTGCTGTGTCCTTTGCATATGGCCAAGTGTCCTGTCCGTAGCTGAAGAAAGAAACACACAGGGTGGCTGAGTGCACCCTGCAGCCTCTTCCTGCTTTGACCTGAGACCAGCAGGGAGCCATGAAGCCTGTGTGCCAGGGATGAACTGCCAGCTCATAGAAGCCTCTGGTAGTAGGTTTGCTATTCCTGCCTCCTCTCCCTGGACGGCATTATGCGACTCCGTCCCGTTGACATCAGGCATGGCCATGTGACGTGCTGTGGTCCATGAAGGAGGAGCCTAAGAGGCATGTACCTCTCTGAGCGGCTCCTCTAGGAGCCACTCTATTGCTTCCCTCTTCCTGTCACAGACAATGGCTGCTCCTTCAGGCTGGGTCCCCAAGCAAATGGGGCCCACTGCGGACATGTAAGATGAGTGAGAGAATGGCCTTCATGGCTCCAGCATTCTGAGATTTGGGAGTTTTGTTACAGCAGCATCACCTAGAAAAAGCTAACTGATACAGTCCTGTGCACAGCAGGTAGCTTGTCCAGGATGAGGATACCAAGTGTGCCTTTCTGGGAAAGTCTGTAGCTCTGAACTGTCCCCTTCACAGACTCAGGCACTGCCTCCCAAGGGAGAAGTGGTAAGCAGTGCCCCCTGAGTCTGCCTCGCCCCACCGGGGCTCTTGCAGGGAGACTAAAGAGCAGGCGACTCTTCCCTTAGTTCCCAGAGCTGTGAGCGGCTCCGAGGCTCTGCCCTTAAAGGGCCGCTGGTGTCAAGAGGGCAGTGGAGGAAGACTGGCCTCTCACAGGCAGATGACAGTCACAGAAAGGACAGGCCTGTCCCTAAGCAGCCTGTCTGAATGGCCCAGACCAATTGCAGACAGAGCCACTTCCGGAGGCCAAAAGAGAGATGCACACATTTGCACACACATGCCTCCCTGCTGCCAGCTGCATCCAGGCTGTGTGAGCTGGGAAGGAGGGGGTGAGTTTGAATCCTGGGCTGAGAGCAATCATGTGGCTCACCTAAGGTTGCACAGCGAATAAATAGCAACATGGAACTTTCCAGGGCATTTCACAAATCCCACCTGAGGAGGAACAATTTTCTTTAAGGGCATGTTGGAAAGAAAATGAAAACTTGCAGACAAAATGTCACAAGGACTAGTGAGGAAATGAATGGTCTTTTTATGGTGTGTCCAAAGTCAGGGTGGCTTTTGGTTGACACCCCCCCCCCCATCGAGGTGACGAAGGACAGGAGGCACGCAATGACAACAACCATGTTCTTCTCTCCGGGGAAGAGAGTTTTGCCCTCCTGGCAAAGGAAAGGACACAGGAGGTCGTGTAGCCACCCCACCCCCACCCCCAAGGGTCTGAGCAGGAACCGCGGAGCCCAAGTAAATGGAAGTTCACAAATTGAAAATTCTTCTGCTTCTGGCAAACTCCTCCCTCCCTAGCTCTGTCTGTTCTGTGTCATCATTGAACATGTCGGGAGAGGGAGGTGCGCGCCCGTGCGCACACACACACACACACACACACACATACACACGCATCCGTGCACGCACACGCACAAAACCTCGGAATACATGAGATCTCCCTCTGCAGCAAGAAACGAACCAGCAGGCTGTTTCTTTATTTACTGAAACAGCCAGTTAAGAGATGCTTGACAATAGGATCCCAGAATTTTAGACTTTTCCATTTACGTGAGTCTGGGTTCGTGGATAAGACATTCCAAATCGGCATCTGCCTTGCTAAGTCCTCCCTGGCTGTTTCCTGTCATGGGGCATAATGCCGGCCAGGTGCACCCGAGTTGCCGTTTGAGATATTGAAAACTTTTCTGTCCGTGGGAAGCTTGGCGGCCCATTTAACCAGGTTAAAGGGGAGGCTTGAGGGTGGCTCGGTGCCAGAGTGAAGGGGGCTGGTCGGGAGCATGTGATCAAGGCAGGAGCCCATTCAAGGCCTCTGGGGTCTGGTGAGGCCAGACCAAGAGCTGGGGACTGACAAGAGGAGAGCCCACACCAAAGGTGGCCCCAGCCTCACACTCCGCTCCACCAAGAGCAGGAGATGAGGCCAGCTTCACGGGGGGCCCCTCTGTGGTCACACCGTGCCCCGCTGAGAAGGGCTTGATTTAATGCTCTGTTGTCCTGCCGGCTTGAAATGGTTGGTGATTCTAGGACAAAGGTGTTTTCATTTTGCACTGGGCCCTGCAAACGGCTGGTCTTGTCCAGAGGAGGCTTTGTCACGCCTGTACCCGCCAGCCACGCCAGCCACAGGACATTTGCTATTCGTAGAGGGAAGGGCTTGTTCGGAAAATCTAGAAGGAAGTCAGCTGGGCCCTTCCCTGCTGTGGCAGGCGGGTGTGTTGGCTGTGGTGGAGTCATGGTAAGGGTGTTATACCCACAGGAAGCAAAAACCAGAACCGTGCATTCAAATGTCTCTGAGGAAAACTTTAGCAAGTAATCGACTGGTCACGTGATGCCCTGAGCCCCTCGCTTCCCCCATTTTCTGACCAGTCCTGAGAACAGAACCAAGAGGCTGAAGAAGGAAGCAGAGAAGTGCCAAGAAATGCAGAAGAGGGGGATGTGGTGAGCGGCCCCTGGGGGAGGGGTTCCAGCCGCAGCAAGAGAGACACCCAGAGGGACGGGGCCATGTGGCTGCCATCGGCTTTGCTGCTGCTCTCTGTCCCAGGTGAGCGGGGCTGGGCAGGTCTGGGTGACAACGGTGTGGGGCAAGGTTGGTGATGGGGAAGGGAAGAGATGAGGACACAAGCAAAGAGAGGAGGGGGTGAGCTCGGAAAAACCTCACCCAAACGAAGAGGAAGAGGAGTTGATGGTAAGTTGATGCTTCCCACAGGTGAGCACGTACTGAGCCCTAAAGAAATTGGCTACCTTAATCCTGATGACCACCATTTTGAAAATCAAGAAGGCTGTTTTTTTAAAAAAGATGTTTATTTATTTATTTATTTTTGAGAGAGAGAGAGAGAGAGAGAGAGAGAGAGAGAGAGAGAACAGACGTGGAGGAAAGGCAGAGAGAGAGGGAGACAGAATCCCAAACAGGCTTCGTGCTGCCAGCGCAGGACCTGACATGGGGCTCGAACCCACAAACCGTGAGATCATGACCTGAGCCGAAATAAAGAGCTGGACACTTCACCAACTGAGCCACCCAGGCACCCCCTGTCTTTTTTTTTTTAAGTAGGCTCCACGTTGGGCGTGAGGTTTGAATTTACAACTCTGAGATTAAGACCTGAGCTGAGATCAAGAGTTGGACGCTCAACAGACTGAACCACCCAGACACCCCAGGAATACTGTCTTATGCACCAGGCCAGGGCGAGGGGAGCAGAGAACTAATACTAATTGGGCTAATCGATGTGTTCACCCGGTTTTCCCCATAATCTAATCCAATTTTTATTGCAATCCTATGAAAACAGGAGACCATGATGCAGAGACAGGCAAATAATTTACCCTAGACCAATTCATGCAAGGCAACCAAGGTTCAAAGAGAATATGCTTATTGCCAAGATCACTGCTCTTCTTATAACAATTATATTCAAGGTCATCACTTTTTAAAAATAATACAATGGTCACTTACTACATAAGCCTCCTTGTGAATACCTGTTCATGTATCCCAGGTGCTGACGCACCCCCCATGGGGGGTTCTGTGCCTCCAACAGGTCTGGGCTTGCCCCAGGGGCCCTGCACTGTGAGCTGCTGGAGGGTGACACTGCTGGGAACTTGTCCATCCTTGTCTGAGAGTTCCCATAAATGATGTTTCTCTCTCTCTTTTTTGTTTTTGAACACTGGAAGGACACTATTTTGTTATAAAAGGGGAAAGAATCAAGACAACTCACCAGTTTGCTCTGATCCTGTGAAAACACAAATGTAGCAATTAGAAATCAGAGTAATCCAATGTCAGCGCTAACCGTCAGAGCCCAAGGAGGAAAAATCTTTATTTCATTAATCCCATTTCCCCACCTCTAGCTGTATTAATCAAGGTGCACCAAAACCCTTAAAAATATCACTCCCGTGAGATTGAGCCCTGAGTCAGGCTCTGTGCTGATAGCATGGAGCCTGCTTGGTATTCTCTCTCCCTCTCTCTCTCTCTCTCTCTCTCTCTCTCTCCTCTCCCCTCCCCCACTCGTGCTCTTTCCCTGTCTCTCAAAATAAATAAACAACAAAAAAAAACCTTAATATAAATATCACTCCCAAAATAGGACACTAAAACTCAGAACATAAAGATACTCTGCATGATAAAGCTGAACAGAAAAACACACTTTAGACTTTTAAAACTTGACCAACTTTTAAATAATATTGCTTTACAGAAATTATTTAATTTAAAAAATTTAGGGGCACCTGGGTGGTTCAGTCAGTTAAGTGACGGACTCTTGATTTCGGCTCAGGTCATGATCTCACAGTTCATGGGTTCAAGCCCCCATGTTGAGCTCCGTGTTGAAAGCTCAAAACCTGCTAAGGATTCTCTTTCTCTCCCTCTCCCCCTCTCTCTCTCTTTCTGCCCTTCCCCTGCTTGGTCTCTCTCTCAATAAATAAACTTTAAAATAAGAATAATGATAATAATAATAAATTTAAAAACTAATGCACATTCTAAACATCCAGTTTTGGTAATCAAGATAAAGTAATTTTATTAAAGTAATTTTATTACAAATTTCAGGATCTAAAAGTAATTTGTTACATTTACTAAGATAAATCTGAAATGGCCTGTATCAAGCATGTGTGTCCTGCATAGTGACCCTGTGATCCTCAGGCATGAAAAGACACAGTCCCACCCCTCCCCCTTTATTGATGTGATCAGCCAGATGAAAAAAAAATTATGCTGAATCTCAACTAGTACATACTGATTAGGATCATTTTGGTTTATCACTCTGGCATTTAGATTATGAAGAGTTCAGGGAAAAAAGCCTCATTCTTGAATTCTGATAAGCCAAACTAAAGTCTCAAGGGTGGCCTCCAGAAATTCAAGGTTCTCTTTTCCTACTTATTTCAATAATACTTAGGAGATTTTCTGTATTTATTTATTTTTGTTTAAAAAAAATTTTTTTAATGGGGGCGCCTGGGTGGCTCAGTCAGTTAAGTGTCCGACTTCAGCTCAGGTCATGATCTCACAGTCTGTGAATTCAAGCCCCACTTCGGGCTCTGTGCTGACAGCTCAGAGCCTGGAACCTGCTTCTGCTTCAGATTCTGTGTCTCCCTCTCTCTCTGCCCCTCCCCTGCTCATGCTCTGTCTCTCTCTCTGTCTCAAAAATAAATAAAAACATTAAAAAAAATTTTTTATTAAAAATTTTTTTAATGTTTTTATTTATTTTTGAGACAGAGAGAGAGAAGGGAGAGGCAGAGAGAGAGAGGGAGACACAGAATCTGAAGCAGGCTCCAGGCTCCAAGCTGTTAGCACAGAGACTGACAGGGGGCTTGAACTCACACGCCATGAGATCATGACCTGAGCCGAAGTCAGATGCCCAACAGACTGAGCCACCTAGGGACCCTGAGACTTTCTGTATTTAATAAGAGTTATAAATCAATTGGTCTGTAAGCCCAAGTCTAAAAGTCCTTGCCCCATGGCAAGAGGCCGCACAGGAGCTGGTTGACCAGTAAGACTAAGACCAGACAAAAGGAAAACACACTCACCAGGGTTGTAGACAATGACCTTCCAGCAACAGAGACAAGCCCAGCGGGATGGCCATACACAAGAGGGCCTGTGGAGACCTCAAGCTACGCCATCCTCCTGCTTCTAAAGGAGATAAATCTCTCTCTGTCTACCCGGTTACTTGCCATTACACTTAACAGGCAGGTCTCTTTTACTTTATATTTATTTCTTTTTAAGATTACCAAAGGCTTCGACTTACAATTGGAGCTGTAGGAAGCCTCTAGGGCTTGATGGGTACAGAGCAAGCACTGTCCTGTAGGATCTTAGAGAGAACCCGGGCCGGGGAGGAGCAGTGCAGCACCCCAGAGGTAGCTGAGACAGCGGAGGAGAGAGCCCTCATGCTTCAGCAAGGAGAAGGTGGGGAAGAAAAACCACAAGGAGGGTTGTGGGGGTGGGGGCGGGGGAGGGGATGCCGGGCTGCCTCAGGGTCAAGGTCAGGGTCTAGGTGTAACAGAGCATCTCTAACAATGTTTTCTTACCCAGACCTGAGGAAGCAGCTCCAGATCTCGAAGGCTAGGGCTTAAGCAACTGAAAGAGTGGGTAAGGTGGAAAGCCAGTCCTAAAGCGTCCCCGACCCCATCAGAAACGCAGAGAACAGCGCCCCCACAGCCTGAGCCTGGGACAGCAGCAACTGCACAAGGTTCAGTGTTGTGGCTCCCAGTCCCCCCAGCCGGAAGCCTGCGTCGGGAGGGCCTCAGACTGGGGCATTTTGCCCCGTTGAGCAAGGTTCCTCAGCCTCTCCACTGTTGGCATTGGGGCTGGACCATTCTGTGTTGAGGGGCTGTCTTGTGCGCTTCAGGATGTTTAGCGGCATCCCTGGCCTCTGCCCACTGGATGCCAGGAACAACTCCCCACCCCTCCAGTTGTGAACAACCAAAAATGTCTACAAACATTCCCAAATGTCTCCTGGGGGAGCAGTATCACCCCTTGCTGAGAACCACTGCTTTGCAGATTATTGGTGGGAGAGACAGACAGCCTTGTGATGTAGAATATAGGTCAGTGAGCCACTTGAGCTTGCTTGCTGGGAAATCCAGTGAGAAAATGCAAGGTATTTAAAATGAGGAAGCACAAATTAGTTGGGTATTTTGCCCAAATAATTTCTCACTGTCCTTTTGCCCTGGGTTGCTCCTTCCTTGTTAAGAACAGATGAGACAATGGGGTGCTTGGGTGGCTCAGTCGGTTAAGTGTCGATTTCAGCTCAGGTCATGAACTCATGGTTTGTGGGTTCGAGCCCCGTGTCGGGCTCTGTGCTGACAGCTCAGAGTCTGGAGCCTGCTTCGGATTCTGTGTCTGCCCTGCTTGTGCTCTGTCTCTCTCTTTCTCAAAAATAAAATAAACATAAAAACATTTTTTTAATAATAAAAAAAAGAACAGATCAGACAATAGCTGTTCCTTGGCGTAATGAGTCCTCCTCAGGTGCCTGGGACCAGCATGGCTCTCCAGGCAGGAAGCACAGGGTTTAGGGGGCTGGGTCCTAATCACTTCATACTGGAGCTTCCTGGGTGACTGGGGGAGGGAGGACAATGTCAAAACCTTGGGTTTGGCAGAAGAGCTAGAGATGAGGCCCAGGGCATGGCAAGGCTGGTGGGTGGCTGCCGAGGGGTGGGGAAGGGAGCAGTGTGGAGCAGGGAGTCCCTAAAGATGTCAGGTGATGGCAAGTGTTGCCACAGGTTTCTGTCCCAGGAAGGACATCGAGTGTGAATGTCCTTGAATCAGAGCCCAAATGAACCCCTTCCTGATGGTCTCTTTCTACCCCTGGCCGACTCCCATCTCCAGCATGACCCAGACATATGAACAGGAGGTCCCACCTATACAAGCAGGGATTATAAGCTTGGGGCTTACAGGTGATCATTTGGGAAGAGGACATAGCCAGAAGCTGAAGGCTTCCTTCTAGCTCTCAATACTGTGCTTCATCTAGACTTCCTTTTTTCCCATTCTTGCTTCCTGTTTTCTATTCCATCTGTCCATCCATCCATCCATCCATCCATCTGTTTATTCAGAATATACTCAGTGGCTTCATTCAGTTCTTGATAATTGATGGACACAACCATTTCCTCTAGGTACTGACAGGTCTGGGGACACAGAACCTATCTGAGGGCACCCAAAGTCTTCCTCTCCCTCCACTTCTAAGTTGGCTGAGCCCACACAGGCTCTCTGTGTCTCAGAATCTCACACCAGGGAGCTTCAGAGGTCTCCCCCTTGTGTCCACCTACAACCCATACCTCTCGGTTCCTGACCCCTCCCTCCTTGAGCCTTAGGGTGACCTCTGGGTTTCCAGGGGACCTGACCCTCAAGGCCCCTCCAGTCGAGGCTCTTCAGGTGAAGAAAGCACTGATGGTCTTTTTCAGGCTTCTCATCTCTGAGTGGCCCCAGCACTGTGACAGGCACCGAGGGGGGATCCCTGAGCGTGCAGTGCCGGTATGAGGAGAAATACAAGGCATTTACCAAATACTGGTGCCGACAACCATGCTTGCTACTTTGGAACCAGATGGTGGAGACCAGAGGGTCTGAGGGAGAGGTGCGGAGTGGCCGTGTGTCCATCGTGGACCATTCTGCAGACCTCACCTTCACAGTGACCTTCGAGAACCTCACTACAGATGATGCAGGGAAATACAGATGTGGGATCGCGACAATACTGCGGGAAGAAGGACTCAATGGCTTCCTGCCTGACCTCTTTTTCCAGGTTCAAGTGTTTGTTTCCCCCAGGTAAGACCCTACTTTCCTCCGGTGCCCCTGAAGAAGGGATCTGAGCTAATTAATGCCTGCAGAGCACCTGAGGAAATCTCAGCTCGGGAGAAAAGAGTCAGCCCCAGTGTTTGTGCCTTAGAGACTCAGTGGGCGTGCTGTGTGGGTGTGAGTGTGTGGGAAATATGGGTGGGTGGGAGTGTGTGTGTGTGTGAAAGAACACGTGCATGCATGTGTGAGAGAGTATGTGTGCGAGTGAGGGTGTGAGGGACAGTGTGAGTGTGACATCCAAAGCCCTTGCTGTTGCCCCAGGTCCTGACAATATTTGTGAGCCTTGAGGACTGAGGCTGGTGTCGCTGCAGAGGGTCCTGTGACACGTGCTTCTATCAGGCCCAAGGGGCTCTTGCCGCCCTCCTGTCCTCACAAGACTGCGTGTCTCCACCTTCAACCTTCCTTGAATCGACCTCTCTGGTGTTCTGCCAAGGGAGACCAGGCAGGATGGCTGCACTGGCTGGAGAGGGGGCACCTGAGGTCTCACTTTTGTGCCAACTTTCAAACACTCCTGTTTCCAGTGAGATGAGGGACACTGAAATGCTTCATGGGGAAGGCGATGGCTCTCTGGTCCTGGTTTATGACCTGTCCATCTGCAGAGCAGATTGGGATGGCGTGGGGTGGGGATACGCCACACTCTGGCCAGGTCTGGGTCTGGCAAAGGGGAGACAGTGGTCCTGGAACATCCAGCCCAGTCCCTTCCCTGAGTTCCCCCTGCTTTGTGAACTCAGAACCCTGCAGGTGACAGGTGCCTAGCTAGGGAGAATCATGCACCGGGCACTGGGCCTCTGTTTTTCACCATCAGCCTTCACGATAGCCTCCAGCAGCAAGAGCATTGTGACATTGGGACCTCCAACGTCCCTGGTAGTGAGCACAGATCCAGCCAACACCAAGGTAACATGCGTGTGTCCCAGTGTCCTTTACCACTGCCTGGCTCCTTCCCTAGGGAGGGGCTTCCTAGATGCAAGTTTCCTCAACTATTCACTTATTCAACAAGCATTTAATTTGCTTGTTATGTGCCAGGAACTGATCTAAATGCTAGGAATATGACAGGGAACAAAAGGCAAGCCTGTGCTCTCAAGGAAGTCCCATTCAAATGGGTGGATTTAGACAATGGGTAGATGGATAGAAAGACAGTCAATTAGATGATACGGATAGTTGATGGATGGATGGATAGATGACAGATGGATGGATGGATAGATAGATAGATGGAAGAAAGATGTCCATTAATAATAATTCCTACGGAGGAGAATTAAGCAGGTGTCAAGGATAGGGTGATGGGGCATGTGGGAAGATTATGGGACATGATGAAAGGAATCAAGATTCATTGAAAACAAATAACCAAGAGACTGTTTCAGTCTGAGTTTCTTCAAAATCAGATCTTGAGACAAGGACTTACGTGCAATTCATTTATGGAGAGGTGATCCCAGGAAGTATAGTGAGGGAGCTGGGAAGTGGAAAAAGCCAGCAAAGTGTAACTTTGACAAAGGAGCTATCACACTAGCAACTGGGCTCTGTCCCACTGGGTGCCCTGGGAGACACCACATAGGACATAGGACATCCCTCAGAACTCTCCCACTGAGTGGTGAAGAAGCTGAGGTAGTGATCCACATACATCTATTCTCATGGTGGAGGAAGATGGCGGGCTTTGCTATTTTCTTAGAGTAATGAAGGAAGGCCTCTCAAATGAAGAGACATTTGAGCAGAGACCTGAAGGAAGCAGGAAAGCCAACCAAGCAAGAATCTGGAGAAAGAATATTGCAGGCAGAGAGAGGGTCACTCTTGGGACCATGGATTCTGTGGCACTTCTGGCCTATTCTGCTCAGCAAGCACACACTCCTATAGCTAGAGAGAGCCCTCAGGCAAAGAGATGGGCGAGTTGGAGGTGGGAAACCACTGGCGGGTCCAAGACTACCCACAGCTGCCTGGAGCTCAAGCAGGCAAAGAGCACATGAACCAGGGTGCCAACAGGGTTTGCAAGAGGGGCCCAGTGCATCAGTGGAGAGGGGCAGGCATCAGCCAACCCCTCAGGTTGCGAGCCAGGCAAGGGGTTGGGAAGGTAGAGAGTTTAAACAAAGGCCCAGTGTGGGGGAGGGGACACAACATTTGTGAGGAGCTGAGGTGGTGTTAAGTACTGGGACCCAGGGTGTGAGAGGATTGCCAATGAACTGAATTTGGGGGGGTCACTCCTGGGGCTTGATGTTGTTGAACAGTTTCGGCAGAAGAGCTGCTCCCAAGATGGACAGTATTGAAGGTGAGTCAAGATGAATTTGAGCTAGGAATTCACTCAAAGGGGGCATTTCATCCTTGAAGTCGGGGCCAGCAGGAGCTGAGTTCCTGTGAGTGTTGAGGACTGTGGGTTCAGAAAGCTGTTTCCGGGGGTCTCCCTTCCTCTCCGTTCTTCACCACTGCATCCTCTTGCGTCTGCTGCGTCCTGACGCTCAAGGTCAACTCTTGAGCTGAAGGACAGGAGTCTGTGGCCCTCAGCACGGGGCTGTCCAGCCCTGATACCAACCAGCTTGGACATTGATACTGACTTTTGAGGCAATGGGACCTGAGCACAATAGCAGGTGGGGAAGAGGCAGAGCCTGGGCCTCCTGTGGAGGAGGAAACTCCTGCCAGTCACCGTGTTCCTCCTACAGGTCCCTGCCTGACCGCGTCCACTTCCTGCTCCTCATATTCCTGAAGGTGCCCCTGCTTCTGATTATGCTCAGTGCCGTCCTCTGGGTGAACAGGCCTCAGTGGGCAATTTGTGGGAAACACAGTCAGCCTGATGACCACGGCCTACAGCCCTCCTTGCCCATCGATATCCTGTCCAGAGACATCACTGTTCAGACTACAGAAGGAGGAACTTCTGCCCCCAAACTTTATTTCTCTTCTCACTTTATTGCCAAAAACTTGTAAGCAAAGCAAAACGAAACAAAACAAAACAAAACAAAACAAAACAACAACCTTGAAAACATGTAATGATATATATCACACATACAAAAATGTGTGTATAATGTAGATGTGCCTGGTGATTGGCTGGGCAGCACGCGGGAAACATTCCACAGGACCCCTAACTTGCCAGCAGAAATTGGTGCCAGGCACAGACTAGTTGGTCAAGGGATCCCAAAGCGAGGGCCCGCTTTTGGGTGACCTCGTCCTGCTGAGAACCCTCAAGGCAGCCTCTCAACTCAACATTCCTCCCTTTCTTCACTCGCTCACCAAGTATTCACCAAGAGCCTATATAGTGAAGAATTATTTCTAGATTATGGGGATAGAGCAATCAACAAAACACGAGCTTTGTGTTCTAACAGCTGGTTTCAGAAAATAAAGAAATAAATAATACTGGTTTGTAATAAGTGTCATGGAGAAGAAAGGGTAAGAGTTCAGAGGATGGAGTGACAGGGCACAGGGACAACCTCTTGGGTAAGAGCCTCAGGCAGGTGAGGGAGGGAAAGTGGAAGGGCTGAGAAAAAGCAAAGCTCAGGGCAGGTGAGCACCGTGACTGAGGCCAGTGGGGCAGGAAGCTGGGGAGTCAGGTAGATGTGGACAGGCCAGGCGAGCTTTGAGGGGCGGGTGGGCTGCATCTTCTGAGAGATGGGGAGCCACTGAAGGATTTCAGCCGAGGAGGCTCCAGGATCAGATGTGAAGATGCCAAGGCATTCACTTGAGGATTGGTTCCTAAATGATCTCTGACCTCTGAGAAATCACCAAAAACAACCCCAATCTGAGCTGGGTTCCTGGGAGTGTTGATGGCAGGAGAAGGGGTGGGGCTTAGGGTAAAGAAGCTCTTTCTGAAAGCCAGGTCCTGCCCCGGGGCAACCCTCTATCTCCTCTCAGTATCACCCACCTAACCCCCAAAGTCAGCTGTTGAGCTGAGAGGCTAGGGGTGAGTATATCCAGATATCCAAGTCTAGCCCAAATGTGGGTTATTAGGTCCACGGGATCTTTGATCAGAGAGACTTGGCGGGGCAGAAAGGAGAGACCTGGGGCCTCGTCTTGAGGAGGCAGCTCACCGTCCGTCACCATGTTCCCCGCAGGCCCCTGTTTAGCAGCGTCCACTTTCTGGAGTTCCTGGTCTTTCTGAAAGTGCCCCCACTCCTGACCGTGCTCAGTGCTGTCCTCAGGGTACCCTCCCCCTTTGTGGGGACCCCAACTAAGAGATGCTTCAGTCCTTCGTGCCTTTTGATATGCTGCCCAGACATACAGCCCTTCAGATTAGAGAAGAAGATAAGATATATTACATCTTATTTATCCATTTTTCTGTTGATGGCTTTGGGCTGTTGCCCATTTGGGGCTTTTCCACAGCCAGTGCCGCTGTGAACATTTTTATACGGGTCACCTAATATATACCTGAAATAAGTTCACTAAGGTAGATGCCTAGGGATGGAATTGCTGGGTTTTAGGGTTTGTGCATGCTCAACCACACTAGATAATGCCAAATGATTTTTCCAACCCCATTAACTGCCCCAGTTAATGCTCCCATCAGCAATGGCTGAGAACCCCCATTGCTCTGCCTCTGTGTGACTACTTGGTTGGTCAGACCTTTTAGTTTTGGGGTTTTGCCATTTTGAAATCGTTTTCATTTCACAACTTACAGGATGGCCAGACTGTGCAGACAAGGTCAAAAGGCAGGTAAGCGTGACCCAGGAAAGAGGTCAGTGCAGGATTCGAGGTCATTGAGAACAGACAACATGCACACCAGGCTCAAGGGGAGCAGGGTTTACTTACAGCACAAGGAGAGAGAGAGGGAGCCAGGCTGTGCATCTGTTCCTACGGCTGGTGCTTCCACTCTACAGCCAGCATGGGCAGTGTGGTCGCATGCACCCCAGTTGTCTTGCACAAGAATCCAGACTCCTTTCCAGTGAGGTCTGAAATATAGGAAACTGGGGTGCGCCTGAGGGTCACTGACTCTAGCACTCAAGCAGAACAAAGTAGCATTCAGTGAACCTGAAAGGGATTCCCGCAAAAGTCAATAAACCCAGCACAGTCCGTATGGGATCCTATCTCCCGGTGAGGATGTGTTCCAGGCACATTCTTTGTGGGCAAGAAGTCAAGGAGGAGGCTGCCATGCCCAACCTTCTTGTGGTTTTAATTTAAGTTTCTCTGGCTGCCATCATGTTGAGAACCTTTTCACTTTCTATTGCATTTCTCCTTCTGTTCAAGTTTTGCCTACCGTTCTTGCGTTAGCTCTCTTTTCCTTACTGGATTCTAGGACTTGTTGGAATCATACTCCTGTTTGGTGAAATTTTATCAATTATACATTTTTCACATGTGCTCACGTAATTTGTGGCTTGTCTTTTCATTCTGGAGTCTTTTCATAAATACAGTTCTGAATTTTAGTGTATTTGAATTCATCAAAATTATTATGGTTTGTGCTTTTGGTTCCATAATTTAGAAACGTTTCTTATCCCAAAGTTATAAAAATAACCTCCTATATTTTTTCTTAACAGTCTAAAATTTTTGCAGTTCACATTTTAAGTCCTTGATCCAACTGGGATCGGGTTATTTTTTTCTTCTATGATTTGAGGTTGGAAGCATTTTCCTTTTTCTCCATATGGATAACCACATATTCCAACATATTTATCAGTTTTCCTTCTTCCCCCATTTACCTGAGTTATATCAGGTGTCCAGGTAAAAACAGGTCTGGTTATGGGTGCTCTATTCTGTTTAACTGGGCTTCTTACTTATCTGTGTTCATTTCCATATTGTCCTAATCACTATAGCCATATAAAGGCCCTCCACATTTTTCCTTTGTTTAAAAACTAGAAATAAGATAAAAAGATAAGAAGAGAGATTAAATAGGGTCAAGAGACTCATAATATAATATCAAAAATGTTCAGAATCTAACAGAAATCATTCACCTTGCCAAGAACCAGCCGTCTATAGATTCAAGGCAATCCCTATCAAGATTCTAATGGCATTTTTTACAGTAGTAGGGAAAAAACCTCCTAAAACTTATGTGGAGCCACAATAGACCCTGAGTAGCCAAAGCAATCCTGAGAAAGAAGAACAAAGCAGGAGGCATCACGCTTCCTGATTTCAAGCTATATTATAAAGCTATAGTCATCAAAACAGTATGGTACCAACATATAGACAAATAGACCAATGGAACAGAACAGAGAGCCCAACAATAAACCCAAACATATATGATCAACTAATGTTTGACAAGGGAACCAAGAATTTGCAATGGAGAAAAAGCAGTCTCTTTAGCAAATGGTGCTGGGATAATTAGATATTCACATGTAAAAGAATAAAACTGGATTCTTTTTTTTACAGCCCTCACAAAAGTTAACTCAAAATGGATTAAAGATTTAAATGTAAGGTCTGGAGCCATGCAGCTCCTAGAAGAAAGCATGGGAATAAAGCTCCTTCACATGGGTTTTGGTAATGATGTTTTGGCTATGACACCTAAAGCACAAGCAACAAAATAAAAAGGAAGCAAGTGGGACTATGTCGAACTAAAGAGTTTCTGCACAGCTGATGGGAAACTATCAACAAAGTGAGAAACAACCTATGGAATGGGAAAAATATATTTGTAAACCATATACCTGATAAAGGGTTAATATCCAAAATACATAAAGAATTCATACAGCTCAAGAGCAAAAAAACAACCCAATTAAAAAATGGGTAAAAGGCCCAAAGAGACATTTCTCCAAAGGAGCTATATGAAAGGTCAACAGACATGAAAAGATCCTCAACATCACTAGTCATTATGGAAATGCAAATTAAAATCACAATGAGATATCACCTCATGCCTATTAGAGTGGCCAAAATAACAAAGACAGGATATAACCAATGTTGCCAATGGATATAGAGAAAAAGGAAACCTTCTGGTTGATGGACATATAAATTGGTGTAGCCACTACAAAAAACAACACAGATTATCCTCAAAAAATTAAAAATAGAAATACAACATGATACAGCAATTCCACTTTTGGGAATATATCCAAAGGAAATGAAAATACAAACTCAAAAAGATATCTGCATCTCCATGTTTATGGCAGCATTGTTTACAATAGCCAAGACATGGAAATAATCTAAGTGTCCAGGGGCGCCTGGGTGGCTCAGTCGGTTGAGCGTCTGACTTCAGCTCAGGGTCATGATCTCACAGTTTGCGGGGTTCCAGCCCCGCGTCGGGCTCTGTGCTGACAGCTCAGAGCCTGGAGCCTGCTTCAGACTCTATGTCTCCCTCTCTCTCCCTGCCCCTCCCCCACTCATGCTCTGTCTGTCTCTCTCCCTCTCTCTCAAAAATAAACATTAAAAAAATTTTTTTTAAATCTAAGTGTCCAATGGATAAAGAAGGTATGGCATAGATTTACAGTGGAATATCGTTCTGGAATAAAAAAATTAGGAAATACTACCATTTGCAAAAATAAAGATGGACCCTGAAGGCATTATGCCAAGTGAAATAAGTCAGGAAAGGCATATACTGTGTGATCTCATATGTGGAATCCAAAACAAAAACGAAAACAAAAAATAACCAAATTCATAGTTACCAGAGGCAAAAGTGGTGGGGGGAACTGGAGGAAGGTGGTCAAAAGGTACAAATTTCCAGTTATAAGGTAAATAAGTACTAGGGATATGCTATACAACATGATGCCTACAACTAACACTGCTCTGTGATATATAGAAAAGTTGTTAAGAGAGTAAATCCTAAGAGTTCTCATCAAAAGGAGAAAATATTTTTTCTTTTTTCCTTTCTTTTTCTTGTATCTATATGAGAAGATATATATCAGCAGGGAAAAACTATACTGGGCTGAATGAAAACTTAAAAAAAATATATATCAAAATGGGGCACCTGGTTGGCTCAGTCGGTTAAGCGTCCAACTCTGTTTTAAAATTTTTTTACATGTTTATTTGTTTTTGAAGGAGAGAGAGAGACAGGGCATGAGTGGGGGAGGGGCAGAGAGAGAGGGAGACATAGAATCTGAAGCAGACTCCAGGCTTTGAGCTGTCGGCACAGAGTCCGACGCAGGGCTCAAACTCATGGACTGCAAGATCATGACCTGAGTTAAAGTCAGATGCCCAACCAACTGAGCAACCCAGGCACCCCAAACGTCCAACTCTTGATTTTGGCTCATGTTATGATCTCACAGTTCATGAGATCAAGCCCCATGTTGGGCTCTGTGCTGACAGCTAGAGCAGTGCTATGAGGGAAATTTATAGCCTCTAATTCCTATACTAAAAAAAAAGGAAAAGTCTTAAATCAATCATGTAAACTCTTACCTCAAGAGTTTAGCCACTCTGGAAAACAGTATGGAGGTTCCTCAAAAAACTAAAAATAGAACTACCCAACTACCCAGCAATTGCACTACTAAGTATTTATCCAAGGGATACAGTGTGCTATTTCAAAGGGACACATGCACCCCCATGTTTATAGCAGCACTATCAACAATAGCCAAAGTATGGGAAGAGTCCAAATGTCCATCAATGGATGAATGGATAAAGAAGATGTGGCATATATATATACAATGGAGTGTTGCTTGGCAATCAAAAAGAATGAAATCTTGCCACTTGCAACTACGTGGATGGAACTGCAGGTGTTATGCTAAGTGAAATTAGTCAGCCAGAGAAAGACAAATATCATATGACTTCACTCATATGAGGACTTTAAGACACAGAACAGATGAACATAAGGGAAGGGAAACAAAAATAATATAATAACAGGGGTGCGGACAAAACATGAGACTCATAAATATGGAGAACAAACTGAGGGTTAAGGGAGGGGTTGTGGGAGGGGGGATGGGCTAAATGGGTAAGGGGCACTAAGGAATCCACTCCTGAAATCATCGATGCACTATATGCTAACCAATTTGGATGTAAATTATAAAAAATAAAATGAAATAAAATAAAATAAAATAAAAAAGAAACCAGAAACAAAGAGCAAAATAAACCTAAAGCAAGCAGGAGGAAAATAATAAAGATAAGAGCAGGCATCAGTGAAATTGAGAACAGAAAAACAGGGGCCCCTGAGTGGCTCAAGTGGTTAAGCATTTGACTCTTGGTTTCTGCTTAGGTCATGATCTCACGGTTTGTGAGTTCGAGCCCGGCGTCGGGCTCTGTGCTGACAGCTCGGAGCCTGGAACTTGCTTTGGATTCTGTGTCTCCGTCTGTCTCTGCCCCTCCCCTGCTAGAGAGTGCACAAATGTGCTCTCTCTCTCAAAAAAAAAATAAAATAAAACATTAAATTTTTTTTTTTAGAAACAATGAACTTCTAGCAAGACTGACAAAGAACAAAAACACAATGTACAAATGATATCAGAGGTGTCACTAAGACCCTGAAGCCATTAAAGGATAATAAAGAAATGCTACAAACAACTTTATATCCATAAATTTAACAAACTTAAAGGAAATGGACCAGTTTCTTAAGAGCCACGAATTACCAAAACTGACCCAAAATGAAATAAACAACCTCAGTAAGTCCAATTACCATTAAAGAGATGAAATATGTAATTTAAAAACATCAAAAAAGAAACATCCAGGCCCATATTCACTAGAGAATTCTAGTAAGCATTTAAAGATGAATTAACACCATTTTTGCACAATCTCTCCCAGAAGAGAGAATAAGAGTGAGAACTTCCCAATTCATTTTAAAAGCTAGTATTATCCAGATACCAAACTTAACAAAAACAGTACAAAGAAAACTAAAGACCAGTATGTCTCATGAGCATGGACACAAAAATCCTCCACAAAATATTAGCAAATGGAATCCAGCAATGCATAAAAAGAATTATACACCATGATGGAGTGAGATTTATTCGAGGTGTGCAAGGCTGGCTCAATATTTAGAAATCACTCATTGTAATTCACCATATCAAACTAAAGAAGAAACATCATAAGATCATATCAATTGACACTGAAAAAGCATATGACAAACTCCAATACCCACCCATGATAAAAAAAAAAAAAACCTCATAAAAATAAGAATAGAGGGAATTTCCTCAACCTGATGAATATCATCTAAAAGAAAGGCTAACATCATACTTAGTGATGACAAACTAAATGCTCTCCCTCTAAGATCATGAGCAAGACAGAGATGTCCTCTATCACCATTGTTACTCATCCTAACATCATTGTTACTCATCCAGAAATTCTGGCCTTTGCAATAGGTTAGAAAAAGAAATAAAGGCATAGAGAATGGAAAAGAAGAAATAAAGCTGTCCCTATTTGCCGATGACATAGCTGTCTATGTAGAAAATCTCAAGTGATCTACAAAATCCCGTAGAACCAATAGGTGAGTTCATCAGGTCATGGGATCCAAGATGAACACACAAAAATCAACCACATTTCTATATACCAACAATGAATATATATGAACCACAATTTAAAATGCAATTCCATTTACAGTAACTCCAAAGGAAATGAAATGCTTAGGTATAAACTTAACAAAATATGTAGCAGATCCTTACACCAAAATTTACAAAATGCTGATGACAGAAATCAAAGAAAATTTAAACAGATGCCAATCCTTCCCAAATCTGAGTTCTAATCTATTTTGCTGAAAACCAAATTTTTTTTCCCAAGGGGATGGAGACTTTCCCTGAGGCCCAGCTCTCTGTCTGAAGGGATCTGGAAGGATCATAACATGGCCTGATACCCAAATACAGAAGGCATTTCTATTTCCAACGTTTATTTATTTTTGGGACAGAGAGAGACAGAGCATGAACGGGGGAGGGGCAGAGAGAGAGGGAGACACAGAATCAGAAACAGGATCCAGGCTCTGAGCCATGAGCCCAGAGCCTGACGCGGGGCTCGAACTCACGGACCGCGAGATTGTGACCTGGCTGAAGTCGGACGCTTAACCCACTGCGCCACCCAGGCGCCCCGGCATTTCTATTTCCCAACCTCATGGATGAGAACGAAGGAAACAGCCAGAGCACCCTTGTTGCAGTTTTTCAAGCCACCACAAGATGGTGATAGTGGCCATTTGCAGAGCTTCTCTGGAGACCCTGTTCAAGGACTTAAAAATAGTTCTACTCTGGGGTGCCTGGGTGGCTCAGTCGGTTGAGCATCCTCCTTCCACTCAGGTTATGATCTCACAGTCTGTGAGTTCGAGCCCCGTGTCAGGCTCTGGGCTGACAGCTCGGAGCCTGGAGCCTGCTTTGGATTCTCTCTTTCTCTCACTCTCTCCCTTCCCCGCTCATGCTCTGTGGTTCTCTCTCTCTCTCTCTCTCTCTCTCTCTCTCTCTCTCTATCAAAAATAAATAAACACTAAAAAACTAATAATAATGATAATTCTACTCTAACAGGATTTCTTCTCAGTGGCTGAGTCCCTCCTGGATGATTCAAATACCCTGATCCTGGCCACACCTTGGTGTTAGAAACAAACCCATTGTATCCTCACGGCCTTTCCTTTTCAGGCTGTCTTACATCATCAGCTATGCATGTGGGGTCACTTTGTCTCCTTTGGGACCAACCAGAGGTGGACCCAGACATTCACAGGTCCAAAGCTCAAGATCCAACCAGGGGTCTGGAGCCCAAAGGGCAGTTCAGACTAGAATAAGTCGGGGCCCTAATACCCTGTGCCTGGAGGACAGAATAGAACCAGGCAGAAAGACAAGACATTTCTGACTCTACCCAGGGCTTCAGCTTTATTGAGAAGCAGCGTCTGCAGGGCTCTTCTGGATTTCTTACCCTTGGAAGAGATAGAAGGACCCAGTGCCCCCTACTGAACATGGCTAGCTGGCTTAGAACTTGGTGTGGTGACAGCTGGCAATGCTTCCTCTCACCCCCCATGAACAAGGGAAGCAGCTTTTTTCAAAGGTATAATTGGTGCCAGCAAGGTCTGAGGAAAGGCATCTGAGGAGGTGAGAAACAAGGAGACAGAGGTGCTGGGACCAAGAGAGATGGGCAGACATGGGCTGGAGGCTGGGGTGGGAGGGTCTACCTTGCAGCGTGGGGAGAGATGTCTGTACTTTGATTCTGGCCTGGCATCCCAGGAACAGTCTCAAAAATGGTCTTTAACATTATCTCTATGTTGAATTGTTTACACAATCGCAGGGCTGCATTGAATTGTCTATCCTATGTACTTATACATGTGTTTTATTTCTACCAAAGCACACATACATTAACACTGTAATTCGGGAATCATTTTTATAGCCCAATTAATTATACCTTATGACCATTTGTGTATTAAAAAGTTGATTCATGAACTTCACACATTTAAAATATGCCATAATTTTTTTTTGGTCCCCCGAGTACTCACACTCTCCCTTCAGTCCCAGAGTGGTCAGCACCTCTGCGAGCCCCAGTGCCCACAGCCCAGGGGCCCCTGCTGGCATCCTGAAGACAAGCTTGTGCCATTGGAGCCACCGTACTCGGGGCACCTGGTCCAGGCAGATAGTGGGACTCGGCATCCTACAGGCTGGCATTGGGAGCCAAGCCAAGCTGCCACCTCTTCCAACTCTAAAATACACTGTAATTTTGGGGGCGCCTGGGTGGCTCAGTTGGTTAAGCATCTGACTTCAGCTCAAGTCATGATCTCATGGTATGTGGGTTCAGGCCCCACATTCAGGCTCTGTGCTGACAGCTCAGAGCCTGGAACCTTCTTCAGATTCTGTGTCTCCCTCTCTCTGCCCTCCCCTGCTCACACTCTGTCTCTCTCTCAAAAATAAATAAACATTAAAAATTTTTTAATTAAAAAAAATATATATATATATACCATAATTTTTGTAACCCTATTTTGGAATCTCTCTTTTCTTAAGATGCTGAGAGCTTCACAAAATAAAAGTGCTCCAGGCTTCTCTGAACCTCAGGGGGACCATGAAGCCAAAGAGGAATAAAAAAGATACTTCTGATTCTAGTCCAAGGAAAGGCATAACATTTGCCTTTAACTTGATCTTTGCTTCATTATTTTTTGCTTGCAAAAGAGAGACCCAATTCACTGTGTGGATGGTTCCCATGCTATTTCATGCTCAGCCTGCTGACCTCCTAGGCTTTTACTCTGCATTTCTCTATAGCAGCCTTGAAAACACCAATGTTCCATCAACTCTGGAAGATGTAGTGGGAGGTGACAGGAGGTGGTGAGTTTTTGGATCCTCCCGTGTTGAGTCCTCACATGGATCTTCCCTCATGTGCAGGCTTGAGGGTTGGAGAAGTAAATTGCCACTGGGTCAAAAACACTTGTGTTAGTCAGAGAAACAAAGAAACAGAACAAATAGGAAAATTATGAAGAGTTCATTATAAGGAATTGACCCCCATGGTTATGGTAGATGAGGAGTACCCAAGAAAGCAATGGTATAATTCATTCCAAGTTCAAAGGTCTGAGAGCCAGGAATGCAGAGGGCAGGAAAAGATGGATGCCCTAGCTGAAGCCATCAGGCAGCAAGGGGCAAATTCCTCCTTCCTCTGCTGGTCATTGAATTCGACTCAGATCCTCAACAGATTGGGTGAGGCCCACCCACCCAGGGGAGAGCAACTTACCTCACTGAGTCTGCAGATTCAAATGCTAATTTCATCCAGAAACATCCTCACAGACACATCCAGACATAATGCTCCATCTGAACAGCCAGTTAAGTTGACACATAAAATTAACCGTCACAGCACATACTCAAACCTAAAGTCAAGTTTCTGCTGTTTTTGCACTGCCCACCCAGTGGACTTTCCAACTTTTCAGGGCAATCAGGAGCTGGCAGAAGCTGAAGTGTTTTCAGAAAAAGAAGAAGCACTTGGGAAGTGAGAGAGGAAGAGAGATGGTTGTGGGTGGAGAAGTTTCAGGAAACAGTGAGTCCCTGTCAAGTTTCTCAATTTGGGTTACAATGGCCACTGGCTGCCTGACAAATCCTCTCATTCTGCTTCCTGGGTCTGAAGATTGTGCCTCTCCCCCTTGCTGTCTCTTGGCCACCCTCTCCCTACCAGAGTTATGATACGAGGGAAAGACGCTTGAGCAGTGGAGCCAGAGGAATCTGGATTCGGATCCTGACATCAACCCTTATAACATGCTTCTGGTCAGTTTATTGATTCTCTGAGCTGTTGGCAAGGTAGCTAGAAGGGGGAGAGATTATGTAAACTCTTTGTTATATGAAGAAAGACCAATAAATGACAACTGCCCCCCCCCCGCCAAAAAAAAAAACCAAGCAAAGTTTCAGAGCTATAATTTCAAGGTTTGGTTTTTTGTGTGTTTTTTGTGTTTTTTTTTTTAATTTTTAATTTCTTTTAAGAGAGAGAGAGCAGAGGAGGGGCAGAGAGAGAGAGGGAGACAGGGAACCCGAAGCAGGCTTTGCACTATCAGCACAAAGCCCAACACAGAGCTCAAACCCATGAACCATGGGACTATGACCTGAGCCATTCGGATGCTCAACCGACTGAGCCACCCAGGCAGAAGCAATAGTATAGGACTTTCAAGGATCGATCATAAATGTGTTAGGCCTTGCTCCTTCTGGGATCACTCACTCTGGGAGAAGCTAGTTTCCATATCATGAAAACACTCATGCAGTTCTCTTGCACAAGGAGCTGAGGTCTCCTGCCAACAGCTATGTGAGTGCGCCATCTTGGAAGCAGATCCTCTAGGCCAGTCCAGCCTTCAGATGAGTATAGCCTTGGCCAACATCTTGACCACAACTTCATGAAAGAGATGCCCTGAGCCCAAACCACCCAGATAAGCCACTCTCAGATTTGCGACTCTCAGGAAGTGTGAGGTAATAATTGTTTGATATTTTTATCTGCTAAGTTTTGGGGGAATTTGTTATGCAGCAATAGATATCTAATCTAGTTGGACTTGTCTGGGGTCAGTGTCTGCAGCCAATTCAGTTCTCGTTTATTTACTCAATCACTCATTCACTCATATAGCAAATATTTATCATAAGCCGACCATTTGTCACATACTACAGTTGGGCACCGGGTTATTCCGTGGTGAATACAACAGATCCCAAATGCTGCTATGATATAAGCTATGAATATCCTAGTGGGGTAGGGGAGTGGAAAGAAACCACCAAAATAAAACATAATAACAAGGTTTGGTGAATTATGGAGGAAATAAACAGAGACCAATGATTTAGACAAGAGGGTGACCCCTAGGAAGGGTGATCAGGGAAGGCTTTCTGAAGGGGTGACATCCAAGGTGAAATCTAAAGAATAAGAAGGAGCAAGCAATGAGAAGAGGTGGGCAAAGGATCCAAGGAAAGGAATAAGCAAGTGATAAAGCCCTGGGGCAGGACGGGCACTGTGGCTGGAGCACAGGGCACACTGGGGCAGGGGGGCAAGATGGAATTGCAGAACCCAGCAGTGGCTGAGTCCTCTTGGGCTATGTAGACCAACCAAGAAGAGTGGATTTCATCTGAAGGGCATGGGACAAAGAGTGTACTAGCTACTATTGACTTTTGTTGAGGTACTCTCCTGCTGATGAGTGGGAAAGAGGAAGGTCAAGGCACTGGGGAGACAAGGAAGAACAGGGATGTCACCATCGCACTGGGAAGAGAGAGTACGGTTGTAATGTCAGGGGGAAGAGGGGAAATAGGAAGATGGAAAGTGCTAGAATAAGCATTAAACAGAGTGACAGAGAGAGGAATCCCTGGTGTCGTGGTCTGGTTGCAATAACACTGGAAATATTGTTGTCTTTGATCAGGATAAGATAGTGCAGGAGAGGACCAGATCTGGGGAGAGAGTGTTTAGGGGGAAGTTGATAGACTTTGTTGTGTAGACCTGGTTGTGCATGACAACGCTGAGAAGCTGCCATAACCCAGGCAAGATGTTGGGCCCTGAACGTTGACCTGCTTCACTACCATTTCCAAGGTAAACTCATCCCAAATCCATCATGTCATGAGAATGAGCCACTCTGAGTTAAGATAAACTTGCCTCCTCACCTCCAGGCAAGGACCTTCCCCCATCCTGCACCTTGAAGAGACCCCCAGTCACCACTGTGAACCCAAAAGAGACAGCAGCAACTTGTGTTTGGCGGACCACCATCTTGTTACACAACCACCCCTCTGTGCCACTGGCTGGAGAGGACAGGCCCAGCCTCAGCTTCACGTGCCCCCATTTTCTCATCAGTACCTCCAATCCCTGCATCCTCTTGTCCATTCTCAGTACTCTCCCCTGCAAGTCACAGCAGAGTGGACTTTCCAAAGAAGAAAGTAAAAAGTGAGGTCCTCATGTTGGTGACAGCTGCTCCATGCCTATGTCTGGAGAACAGAGAGACACAGCCTGAGGGATTTGTACCCTGGTTGGGAACCCAGAGTCAAAATGAGACCTTTTTTTAAAATTTGTATTTATTTTTTTTTTTAATTTTTTTTTTCAACGTTTATTTATTTTTGGGACAGAGAGAGACAGAGCATGAACGGGGGAGGGGCAGAGAGAGAGGGAGACACAGAATCGGAAACAGGCTCCAGGCTCCGAGCCATCAGCCCAGAGCCCGACGCGGGGCTCGAACTCACGGACCGCGAGATCGTGACCTGGCTGAAGTCGGACGCTTAACCGACTGCGCCACCCAGGCGCCCCAAAATTTGTATTTATTTTTGAGAGATAGTGTGTGAGCAGAGGAGGAACAGAGAGAGAGGGAGACACAGAATCTGAAGCAGGCTCCAGGCTCTGAGCTGTCAGCACAGAGCCGGAAGCAGGGCTTGAACTCTTGAACCGCAAGATTCAAGATTATGACCTGAGCCAAAGTCAGATGCTCAACCGACTGAGCCACCCAGGCACCCCAAAATGAGACCTTTGAAGGAATGTGAGGTCACAGTGCCAACCTGTGTGGCTAGAGGAGAGCAGGAGTCCCATGGGGGACTGTGGGAGTGCTTGGAGCTGCAGGTTGGGGGGGTCCTAACACCACTGTGGTCACCACTGATGGGTGCTCTGGCCTTTACCCCAGAGATGGTGCCTCCTGAGCACAAGGAAGTGACGTGTCACAAGGGTGTGGGTGGCCCACTGAGGAGGAAATGCTCTGATGTGGCTCCGTAGTGTGGGGGTGAATGTGGATAGTGAGAGGAGCAGCTGTGGGCTGTGGAGAGGGATGGCAATCCCACGCCGGCCCTGGACCCGGATCGGGACCTGTCCACAGATTGAGAAGCACCCAGGGCACCAGGTCCTGGGCTCTGCACCAGCCCATGCTCTTCTGTCCCCAAGCTTCCTCCACCCTGACCAGTTCGAGTGACCATGGAAGAAGACTGTGGGGACCAAAGACAGACTGAACAAGGAACCAAAGAGGCCTAGGAAAGCAGAAGTGGGACGTGGAGACCAGACCTTCTGTGAGGAGGCTTGAAAGTGTTCCCCCTCAGGAGCCTGACATTGCTGTGGGTGATGTCTGTGCCATAGAAATGACCCTGGGGAATGGGAGGGCATGGCTGCCTACAGCTCTACTCCTTCTACAGGTCCCAGGTGAGTGGGGCTGAGCCTGGGCAGGGAAGTTGACCCTTGGTGGGAGGGAGGGCAGGGGGAGGTGGGGAGAGAGGAACCCAAGGGGAAGGAAGGAGGATGTGGGAGGGAGGAGGGAGAACAGAGAAAATTCCAGGAGCGGCCAGCTACTGCCTCAGCAGTGACCAGGAGGATTCAATGCATGAAGCAGGTGAATCTTGTCCACTGTCCTGGACTGAGCAGCACCGATGAGAGGGAATCTGTGTCCACCATTAACGTCATTGTCACAGTCAGAAATGATGTCTTGGAGCATCATGTGCACACGCCGGCACACACATACACACACATACACACACACACACACCATGAACAGCCTCTCCTTGTCCACTCTGTGACATCCTCTCCCTTGGGTCTCAGGAAAGGACTGTCTCCTGCCAAGGCCTCCTCCAGATCCTGAGGGCCCTTGAGGGACCCAAGAGGCACCTTGACCCCAAAGCCCACTGACCCAGGCCCATCTGATGAGGGGCCCACACTTGGCTGTGTTTTCCAGGCTGTTCCTCTATAAGTGGCCCCACCTCTGTAACGGGCACTGTGGGGGGATCCCTGAGCGTGCAATGTTCATATGAAGAGCAATTAAGAGAAGGTTCCAAATACTGGTGCAAAAGGCCATGTTTGTGGAAAACTGTGGAGACCAAAGGGTCAAATAGAGAAGTGGCCACGTGTCCATCAGGGACCATCCTGCAAGCCTCACCTTCACAGTGACCTTGGAGAACCTCACAGAGGATGATGCAGGAATATATCGGTGTGGGATCGATACATCATGGTTAGGAGGATACTTGTGAGACCCCGCCGTCCACATTGTGGTGTCTGTGACCCCAGGTGAGCTGTACACACCCCTCCCCCAGCACCAGTGCTAGGGCCCCTGAGACTGGGGCCGGTCACCCCGAACCTTCAGGAAAGTGGTGACACGTAGGCTAGAAGAACAGGGAGAGGATGGGGCTGGTGACGCGGGACACCGGGGAGGTGTATGTATGTGCTCTTGTGGGCGTGTCCACATGTGTGTGTCTAGATGTATGTGCATTCACATGTGCATGTGTTGTGTTGTCTGCACACTCACACAAGCACACCCCTGGCTGTCGTAGGTGCCTCTGTATGCCACACCCTGACACACTGTCAAGCCTAAAGCTCTCCCGGGAAGGGGGATGAGAGAGGCCCCGAGTCTGAGGTCAGCTGCCTTCCTGCCCTGACAAGAGTCCTGTCTACTCTAAAGGGACCCTAGTCTCCTCCTGGAATCTCTCTATCCTCCCAATGGGAAACAGGACCCCTCAGATATTTCTTCTTCACCCTTATAGGCTGCCCATGACCCTGGGGCCCTAGAGAGCATCACTATGTCATGGATGGTTCCTGGGGCCCCAGCCTCACAGCTGTGATTTTCAAGGTCTGCAGCAACCTCAAGACGGCCCAAGAATGAGCTCCAGACCCTGATCTGGAGCTTCTGTGACCATTTGGGAACCACCCCGCCCTCCAACTTGACCCTCCCCCTCTTCTTCTGGCACCTCATCCCCACAGGAGGGAACCCAGAGAAACCCCTGAAATGGCTCCCCTCAGACAAAGGAGAAAGAGGAGAAAATGCGTTCTCAGGTCTTATGGTCCCAAATATACTGAATAAGTCTTCTTTAATAGAACCCTGTTTTTGTTTCCTAAGAACCAAATGAAGGTCATCCCTCTAAGTCTGTGGATTTTTATCTCGTGTTCTTATTCTGCTGTTGTCCCTGGTTCCTCTGTGGGAACTCTGAGGTCCTTCTTGTGGGTCTTAGTTTGTCTCTCATACATGAGGCATTTCCCTCCCATGCCCTCTGTTGGTTTCTACTCAACAGTGAGGAGCTGAGTGTCCACAGGCGTCCCTGGGGACCTGAGGGAAAGACCTTCTTCTCATTGGCTTTAAGACAGGCCACTTTCTATGGGGTCCACTGGGTGTGTGTCTGTCTCCCTAGATCGTTCTTTCTGGTCATTCCCTCCCCCGAGAGGACTGTGCAAGGGCCGCCCAGGTTCGTAGGCCCGGCCGACACTTCTGGGGGCCGAGTGCACTGAGGGCCAGCGTTTCCGTCACTCATCGCAGACTCTGCTGAATGTGCTCTTTCGTGATCCTCACCCCAGACATCAGCCCTGCCTGAGGATCCTGGCTCCCCCAAGCTCTGGGTCAATCTCTACAGAGTAAACCTCACCCCATCCTCTGCCGGGGTGCACGTGGTGTGGCTGTCGCTGAGCCTGAAGCCCTGGAATCTCTGAGTGACCAGGACTCTGTGAGTCAGAACCACACAGTTGACCGAGTGGGAGACCCAGGGGGAGGGCGGCAGGCCTGATGTGTGCTTCCCTCTCAGGCTCCACTGAAGCCCCCAGCATCATGAGGTCCACCAGCCCCCCAGGCCTTCACAAGACCCTGCCAGCACCCACGGGGAGCACTGCGATCCAACAAGAGACCCCCAGTCCCAGCCGACATCCGGGGTAAGAGGCTTTCATGGGGAGACTTATGACACCTGACCGATTTCTAGACCACACGGGGAGCTGAGGAATGAGGGTGCGTCTCTCTCAGCCCAGCACCCTCATTATTTACCAAGTCCACACCTAACTGTGAGGGTCCCACCTAGTGCCAGGCACTCTTCTGTGGATACAGCCCTGAGCCACTGAGACACATCCTGCTCTGACAAAAGTGGGGGGTGGGATTCACACGAGGACTAAGTCAACATGCTCATCATGATAAGTGCGTATTCATGATGAGTGCTTGGAAAAAATCCGTCAGAGGGGTCGGGGAGGGCACGTGCGGGAGGGGGACAGGCAAGCTATTTAATACACAACCACGAGGGAGAGGACATTTCACTGGGGACCTGCAGGATTTAGGGAGTCGCCACTCAGGTGTCTGCAGAAATGGGGCTCCAGGGAGAGGTAAAAGCAAGCATCAAGGGTTTTACAAAAGACACCTTCAGGGCTCAGCCCAGGCCAGGTGCTCTGGGGGCCGGTGGCCCTGCCCTGTGCCCCCTCCCTCCCCCGCCCCCCAAGCGCTGGCCAGAGTGGCGTCCTGTCGAACACCAGGCCTCTGAGGGAGGCGAGAGCTGAGCCATGTCATCTGTCCCTTCTATCATCAGCCACTGAACCAGGTGCCGCACAGGTGCCAGATGCTCATTGCGAATAAAGCTAACATTTCCGAGCCCTCGTGGGAGATACTGTTTACGGGAGAGCAGACAACAGACAAATAACCCTGATACTGATTTCTAGTCCACAGACAGGGTAACCCCCAATGCAGAAGGCTGAGGTAGAACCCTCTTCCTGGCCCAGGTCCCACGTCACTCCCTGGGGTCTCCCTCACATCACTCCAGGGGCCGAGCCCTTTTTCGTGTCCACCGTCCTGTCTCAAGGCCACCTGTTAGCCTGAGGGGTACGGGAGCAGTCTCTAGTGTGGGGCCGCCATGCCCATGGACCCGCCTGGGACTCATCTCCGCATGGGTTGTTGGGGCCTCAGGACATGGGCACAGGGACAGAAGGAAAGCGGAGGGTACCAGGGCCTCTCCCTGAGGATGTGGCTCACTGTCTGTCACTGTGTCCCCCACAGGTCCCTGCTCAGCAGCATCTACTTCTTGTTCCTGGTCTTCCTGGAGGTGCCCCTGCTTCTAAGCATGCTCAGTGTGGTCCTCTGGGTGACCAGACCTCAGAGGGGCTCTGGGGGACGGGCGGAGTCAGCCTGATTATGAAGACCAGTAACACCTATTGCCCATTGATGATCTGTCCGGGAACACAGCGCCCCTCATGGATGGGAACGGCCTTCTGACCAATACTTCCAGCTGTTGTCCACATTTCTATCAGAATACTCTGTATGGGAATGCAAGCTGGTGCAGCCACTCTGGAAAACAGTATGGAGGTTCCTCAAAAAACTAAAAATAGAACTACCCTACGACCCAGCAATCGCACTACTCTGCATTTATCCACGGGATACAGGTGTGCTGTTTCAAAGGGATGCATGCACCCCCATGTTTATAGCAGCCCTATCAGCAATAGCCAAAGTATGGAAAGAGCCCAAATGTCCATCAATGGATGAATGGATAAAGATGTGGTATATATATGCAATGGAGTATTACTCGGCAATCAGAAAAAATGAAATCTCGCCTTTGCAACTATGTGGATGGGACTAGAGGGTATTATGCTAAGCAAAATTAGTCAGAGAAAGACAAAAATCATATGACTTCACTCCTATGAGGACTTTAAGAGACAAAACAGAGGACATAAGGGAAGGGAAACAAAAACAATATAAAAACAGGGAGGGGGACAAAACAAGAGACTCATAAATATGGAGAACAAACTGAAGGTTATGGATTGTGGGGGTGGGGCGCTAAATGGGTAAAGGGCACTAAGGAATCTACTCCTGAAATCATTGTTGCACTATATGCCAACTAATTTGGATGTAAATTTAAAAAATTAAATTAAATTAAACTAAAAAAAAAGAATACTCTGTAAACTTTTTTTCTTGCAATGTATCATAGACACAAAAGAATGTATCCAATAAGTGCATACTCTTTTTAAAGTATTTTTTAATGTTTATTTATTTTTTAGAGAGACAGAATGTGAGGGAGGGAGGGTGGGAGGGAGGGTCAGAGAGAGAGGGAGGCACAGAATCTGAAGCAGGCTCCAGACTTTGAGCTATGATCACAGAGCCTGATGCAGGCCTTGGACCCACAAACCGTGAGATCATGACGTGTGTCAAAGCCAGGAGTCAGGTGCTTAACCAACTGAACCACCCAGGTGCCTCTCCAACATATTAACAAAAAAAAAAAAAAAAAAAAAAGCCAAATCACATTATAGAAGTTGTTAATTTTTATTGTTGTTATTGAGTTGCATGAACTCTTTATATATTTGGTATATTAACCCCTTATCTGATATATGACCTGCAAATATTTTCTCCCATTCTTTTGGCTATCTTTTCATTTTATTGATTTCTTTTGCTGTGCACAAGACTCTAATATGAGGGGCGCCAGTTGGTTAAGCATCCAACTCATCACGAACATGCACACTTATCTTGATGAGTGTGTTGACCTAGTCCTTATGTGAATCCCCCCACTTTTGTCAGAGCAGGATTGTGTTTCAGTGGCTCAGGGCTGTATCCACAGAAGAGTGCCTGGCACTTGGTGGGACCTTCACAGTTAGGTGTGGACTTGGTAAATAACGAGGGCACTGGACCGAGAGAGACACACCCCCATTCCTTAGCGCCACCCCCCCCCACCCCCGCCCTTGTGGTCTAGAAATCAGCCAGGTGTCATAAGTCTCTCGGTTTCAGCTCAGGTCCTGATCTCACAGTTGATGAGTTCAAACCCCGAGTCAGGCTCTGTGCTAACAGTGTGGATCCTGCTTGGGATTCTGTTTCTCTCTCTCTCTCTGCTCTTCCCCCACTCACACGTGCTCTCTCTCAAAATAAACATTTATTTATTTTTTTTCAACGTTTATTTATTTTTGGGACAGAGAGAGACAGAGCATGAACGGGGGAGGGGCAGAGAGAGAGGGAGACACAGAATCGGAAACAGGCTCCAGGCTCTGAGCCGTCAGCACAGAGCCCGACGCGGGGCTCGAACTCACGGACCGCGAGATCGTGACCTGGCTGAAGTCAGACGCTTAACCGACTGCACCACCCAGGCGCCCCTCAAAATAAACATTTAAAAAACAAGCAAGTTTTTAATACGCAGCTCAGTCCTACTTATTATTAATTTTTGCTTTTGTTGCTTGTGTTTTTGATGTCATTTCCAAAACTCTGTGCCAAGACCCACGTCAAGATGCTTTTTTCCCTGTTTCCGCCTAAGAGCTTTACAGTTTCAGGTGTTACATTTAGGTCTGAATCCATTTTGAGTCAACATTTGTGAGGGGTCCAAGTCCGTTGTTCTGCATGTGGTTCTCCAGTTTTCCCATCACCATTTCTTGAGCAGACTCTTCTTCCCCCCTTGGCCACTCTTGGCTCCCTTGTCAAAGGTTAGTTGACTTTACATGTGGGGAGTTTTGTGGGCTTTCAATTCCAATCTAGAGGTTTTTATGCTGGTACCATACTGTTTTGATTACTGTAGATTGGTAATATGCTGTGTGTCACTACAGGACTGAGCCTTCTTCTTCTCTCAGCCCTTCCGAATGTGCCCCAGACCCCAGGACTTCCAGGAAGACCTCCTCTCTCCACAGCTGGCTCTGGACACCTGGGAAGAGATACCTTCATCTGTTCCCCAAAGTTGTTCTTCAAGGGGCACCTGGGTGGCTCAGTCAGTAAGCATCCAACCTTGGCTCAGGTCATGATCTCACGGTCTGTGAGTTCAAGCCCCATGTTGGGCTCTGGGCCAACAGCTCAGAGCCTGGAGCCCGCTTCAGATTCTGTGTCCCCCTCTCCTGCTCAGCTGTGTCTCTGTCCCAGAAATAAAATAAACATAAAAAATTTTTTTTAAGTTTAAAAATTTGAAAAAAGGGAGGGGGGTGTCTCAGTGGCTCAGTTTGTTGAGTGTCTGACTTCAGCTCAGATGACGATCTCGCGTTTGTGGGTTCAAGCCCCATGTTGGGCTCTGTGCTGACAGCTCAGAACCTGGAGCCTGCTTTGGATTCTGTGTCTTCCTCTCTCTCTGCCCCTCCCTTTCTTGTGCTCTGTCTCGCAAAAAATACAACAAACGTTTAAAAAAATTAAAAAAAAAAAACCAAAGCTGTTCTTTAAGAGTTTTAGCTACTGGGTTATAAATCAGGATCCCAATTAAATTAGGTCAGGTTAAGGCTAGAATTTGCTTTATTACTAATTAGAGAACCCAGTTCACCAGCCTTCTCTCAGCCTCCTGCCCTAGGCTTATTATGTCTGACTGCCTATCTAGCATCTAAAGCTTCACCCGGGGCACTAATAATAATGTAGAGTGCTAGCCCCATCCCAGGATTGTGTCCTCAAAACTCTGCATGCCTTTTCTCACTTAATTCCTATAACAACTCTTACGAGCCCAGTTTACAGATACAAAAACTGAGGCTCAGAAAGGTTCAGTAGTTTGCCCATGGCCACACAGCTTGTAAGCAGTGCTTGGGGTTAAAGCCCAGGTCTGTCTGATCCTACAGCCTGCACTTTTATGCCCTTGGTTGTTACGCCTGAGCAAATGCATCTCTAAGTGCACCAAGGTTGCTCACCTGACACCTGAGTGGGAAGGAGGCTCTGCTCCCCGCTGCTGGGACCCACTGCTGTGGTAGAGAAATGTTTCTGGAGCTACATGCAGGCTATTGTACCCCTTGGGCCCTAAGCCCAATAGGTCCGATGCATCCTGCTGAGACCCTTCTGCAGAAACACATCATCCTGCCCCTCCTCGCTCTGCACAGCCCTGTCTCCTCTTTCCTACGTAGTGGGGACTTCCGTGCCCTGTGATCTGGCCCTTCTAAGAAATTGCACCCAGTTTGCTGAATACTTAAAAGCAGGAAATACTCTATAAAAGGAAGTGAATAGGTAAGAAACTCAAAGGCGGTCCAGTCAAACAAAGTGCAAGCTGGGGCTCCGGCAGAGCTCTGAGAGTCCAGCTGGGATCCGAGTGCGAGCTCCGGTTGTGGATCCAGAGGGACAAGGAGCCCGAGAGGCAGGACCATGCCGCTGCTGCTAGTTCTTCTTCTCAGCCTCCCAGGTGAGCGCGGCTGGGGCCCTGGGGACTTCGTACTATTAGGGCAGGGCAGTGGATGGATAGCGACCCCAGGCTGAAGGGGAAGTGTCATATCTGGAAAATGAGAAGTGGCTCTTTTTCATTTATTCAGCAAAAGCATACTGGGGTCTTACTCTGTGCCAGGCATACACCAGGCCCTGAGGAAGTGAAGGGAAAAGGGAAACAGGGCTGGCGATTAAAAAGAGGACCCCATGGGATGCCTGGGTGGCTCAGTTGGTTAAGTGTCCGACTTTGGCTCAGGTCATGATCTCATGGTTCGTGGGTTCGAGCCCCGCATCGGGCTCTGTGCTGACAGCTCAGAGCCTGGAGCTGCTTCTGATTCTGTGTCTCCCTCTCTTTCTGCCCCTCCCCTGCTCACACTCTGTCTCTCTCCCTCTCAAAAATAAATAAACGTTAAAAAAAATTAAAAAGAGGACCCCAGATAGCTCAGTGGGTAAGACATGCAGATAAGCAGCAACAAATGGCAAGACATTGAAGCATTGATGGTGTGTGCTCAGAGGTCCAAGTGAGTCTGGCTGAAGGAGATACAGAAAACCATACAGACAGCATCCGTTTGATGAACCTTGAAGAAAGGGATCAGCCCTTCAAGCAGAGAAGGGAGAAGAGCATTCCAGGGAGAGGGGAGTGCTTGGCCAAGACATGGAGGCTTGAGAAAGGATGGGGCATTCGTGGGCTGAGGGCCCACAGTGGGCAGGGGGCCATGGGGTGACTGGTTGGTCGTGAGGTTGGAAACACACAAGACAAGATTACGAAGGCCCTTGGAGGCCAGGCCTAGGAATCAAGCCTTTCAAAGAGAAAATTGCTCCCAGGTGGGAGATGGGAGATGGGTTGTGTATCTTTTCCTCCTTGGAAAGCCACTGCACACCGAAAAGACATTAGGGACAGTTCAGAGGTTTGCAGAACAGATGCTGCGTGTGTGGGTCACACAGTCTTCTCTCTGGGCCAGGAGACTGACCATCTGGCAAAACAGACTGGTCCACAGGGATCCCCCAAAAAGGGCATAGCTAGGGAGTGGGGAGACTGGAGTTCCAGTCCTGACAAGGGCATGTGACACGAGCAAGTCCCTCGTTGCTCTAAGACCTGGATTTCTGGTGTGAATGAAAGTCCCTGAAGCCCTTCCTAGCTGTAACGTTGTGGAAGCCTGTTATTCGGATCAGATATAAATAGATGAGGGCTGTGGTCATTCTCGAATTATTGCCACCATTGTGGATTTTATCAGTGATGAGGAAGCCCATGATAATGCCTGCAGATGGGTGGGGAGGGCAGCAGCTTCTCTGTAACTTTTACGCTCCTTAGGTGGGACTCCAAATGTCCCAGAATTCCCAAAGAACAGCAATTCAGAATGCCTGCATCTCCCCCAGGACTCTACCTGTGCATTTGAGTTCAGAGACCCCCATCTGCTCCTCTCTTAATCCCAACATCCAGCTCAGCAGGAGGCCAAGGGTAAGGGTGAGCTGCCTGGGCTCCCACACACAACACACACACATAGTGGAGTCAGATGCACACACCCCCATTCACATCTGTGCTCTCATACACTCATACAGAGTTAGACACACACTCACGTGCACACACAGGCTCACATACAATAAGCCACACACACTGTCTTCTCCCCCAGACGAAGGCTGAGAGACACAGTGGCTGCTCTGACTTGGGCAGGGCAGGTGCCGCAGAGACAAGACAGGGTGTCCCTCATCCTCCTCCAACTCTGCGAGTTAACGAGGGAAGGGGGTGAAGTAGTCAATGATGCAAGAAAAGCCACCCCACTAGCAAATGGCCATTAGACACTCTGGGGTTACTTCTGTGAAACAAAGAATGAATGTGGATGGGCTGAGGTCAGAATGATCCAGCTTCCGGTAGGACGTTCTTGTCTGCTCAGTTTTGTGGTCCTGCAGCAACCTAGAGGAGAAGGCAGGGTGCTGGCACACATGGGTGCTCAGTAAGCATCTGCACGTAGAAGCAGAGAACCACAGACCTGTAGCCCAGAAATTACTCTTTGGAGCCCGAGCTGGTGCAGTTGCAAGGGGACCCCAGCAGGGACACCTGCCCCATCATTGCAAGGCAAGGTGGGCTCAACCCCTTCTGCACATCCCACACCCACATGAGCCCCTCTGCTCTGAGCCCTGCCCTTGGCTGCCTTTGGCCTATTTTGTGTCATTTGTCACTTGCTATCAACCCAGATAGCAACTGTTTTCTCGATTTTGACACAAGACTATTCACCAAGGATTGTGCATATGGGGCAAACTTCCCTGAGGGATTGACATGAAGGGAGAGAATTTCCATCTCAGAGTCAGGGATAGGAAAAATGGAGATTCAAACAGCTTAGGGTTTGAAAACCCATCGGTCCCACTCCCGAGTCCTCCTCTGAGCTGACTGCTGTCCTTCCTTCACACCAACTCTCGACAAAACACAAAGACTTGATGAGTGGTTCTGCCCATCGCGGGCTGTGCTTATAAAAGCCTCCCACATATTTCTTTTTATTTTATTTTGTTTTTAAAATTTTTTTAATGTTTATTTACTTTTGAGAGACAGAGACAGAGCACAAGCGGGGGAGGGACAGAGAGAGGGAGACACAGAATCCAAAGCAGACTCCAGGCTCTGAGTCATCAGCACAGAGCCCGACACAGGGCTCGAACCAACAAATGGTGAAATCATGACCTGAGCGCAAGTCAGATGCTTAACCGACTGAGCCACCCAGGCGTGCTGCACATATTTCTTTTTAAAACAAGCCCAATCACGTTATGAATGCTTTACTGCCAGATTAAATTAACAAAGCTATGGTCAATGACACTTCAGTTTTGAAGGAGTGGCATCTCTCTTCCACTCTTCCATCTCTCTTCTTTGATTGTTGGCAAATACCATCTACACTGAGTCTTGGCTTTGGATTGTAGCTATATTGTCGATGTCTGACCGCTTCTGCTGACTCTTTTTTTAAATATGTATTTATTTTTGAGAGAGAGAGAGAGAGAGAGGGCATGAGCGAGGGAGGAGCAGAGAGAGAGGGAGACACAGAATCTGAAGCAGGCTCCAGGCTCTGAGCTGTCAGCACAGAGCCCGACGCGGGGCTCAAACCCACTAACCATGAGATCATGACCAGACACTTAACCAACTGAGCCACCCAGGTGCCCTTTCTGCTGACTCTTGCATTTGATTTTAATTTACATCATTGGTGTCCTTTAGCAACCTTTTTCCTAATTGAGTTCTTCTGCTTACTACCATTTTTTCTTAGTTGTTTTGTTTAGTGATGTTGTAAACATTCTCACGTAATAGAAATGTATGATTTAGAAAGTGACATTCTGGGGGCACCTGGGTGGCTCAGTTGGTTAAGTGTCCGACTTCAGCTCAGGTCATGATCTCATGGTTCGTGGGTTCAAGCCCCGCATCAGGCTCTGTGCTGACAGAACCCAGAGCCTGGAGCCTGCTTCGGGTTCTGTGTCTCCCTCTCTCTGTGTCCCTCCCCTGCTCATATTCTGTCTCTCTCTCTCTCTCAAAAATAAATAAACTTAAAAAAAAGGGAAGTGAAATTCTGCCCTCCACCCCAATTTCAGCACTGACCACTGATAAAAGTTTACAACAACTACTATCCTGTTTTTTTTTCCTACGCATGCCAGAATCGAATGATTCTGTCCAAAGATCTTGATGTCCAGGTTCTTTGTAAAAACAATCATAAACTTGGGACACTTGGGTGGCTCAGTCAGTTGAGCATCCAACTTCAGCTCAGGTCATGATCTCACCATTCGTGGGTTCGAGCCCCACATTACGCTCTGTGCTGACAGCTCAGAGTCTGGAGCCTGCTTCGGATTCTGTGTCTCCTTCTCTCTCTCTGCCCCTCCCCTGCTCACACTCTGTCTCTGTCTCTGTCTCTCCCATCTACATAGATATAGATGTAGATGTACACTGAGTCTGTCTGTGTCCCTCTTTCTCAAAATCTCTGCTCCTCAGTGTCCTAGTGAGGGAGACAGTGAGAGAGGCTGGTAATGGTAACAAAATACCAGTGCAGCACCCAGGTTCCTATAAAGGCATGGGAGCAACGGGACGAAGCAGTTCTGGTTGGGAAAGGGAACAAGGTGACCAGTAGGCAGGCTGGGCTTGGAGAAGGGTTTCCAGATGGAAGGAAGGATGTGAGCAGTGACATGGCCCCTGAGAAGGGTCAGAGAAGAGAAAATTGGGGGCATCAGGCTATAAAGTCCAGTGGAGGCAGGGAGGGGTAGGAAACAGTGGTGGACAGAGAACTTGGATCTAAATGGAAGAAAGAAAACAATTGAATGCCCAACTAGAGAGTTTTAAATCATCCTGAGACAGTGGCAAGTGGTTGCAGAAGAGATCATGAGATCTGCTCATGACAAGTGCTGCTGAGGACAGGATGGGGACAGTTTTAGCACATGACTCCAGCAGTGATATGCAGAAGGCACTGGAGAAGGGGGTGCAGTGGAGAAATCTTGCTGGATGCCACAGCCATGATCTAGGCACCAGATGAGCTCCTGACCTGGTGACAGTCTCTCACTGGTGAGGCAACCTCCGAAAGATGGTCTGCGGTTTGACATGTACCCGAGTGTTACAACAACCTGCAGAATGGAAAGTACCACAGCCATTTTGCAAACCAAGAAGCAATACCCAGGGAAGTTAAGTAGCTTACCCAAGATTTCCCAAGTAGCTTGCGGTAGACGTGTCTTTCTGTGTCCACATTCACTCTCTTTCTGCCGTGTCATGCTGTCATCACGAACGGAGGGGAGGAAAGAAGAGAATCATTTTGAGAAACATTTTTGAGGCAGAGTTGACTAACTTGTTTATCAACCAGTTGTAGAGGGAAAAGGGAAGGACAGGACTAATGAAGATGCCAAGATCTCCTTCAAGTGCGTTAGTGGCACAATTGGGTTTTTTTTAAATTTTTTAATGTTTATTTTTGAAAGAGAGAGAGAAGCAGAGTATGAGTGGGGTGGGGGTGGGGGGGCAGAGAGAGAGGGAGACACAGAATCTGAAGCAGGTTCCTGGCTCTGAGCTGTCAGCACAGAACCCAGTGTGGGGCTGGAACTCACGAACCATGAGATCATGACCCAAACCAAAGTCGGACACTTAACCAACTGAGCCACCAAGGCTCCCTGAAACACAGTTGGTTTGAAAAGCATAGATAGAGCTCATTCTACTGATGGAATACTACTTTTATTTCCAAAGGCTGCTGTAACAAATTACCACAAACTTAGTGGCTTGAAATGACAACATTTACTATCTTGCAGTTCTGAAAGTCAGAAGTCCAAAAGAGTCTGACTGGCTGAAATCAAGTTGTAGGCAAAGCTGGATTCCCTCCAGAGGTCCTGGAGAAGAATCCTCTTTCTCACCTTGTTCAGCTTTGAGAGGCTGCCTACATTCTTTGGCTTGTGATCCTTTTGTCTTCCCTCAAAGCCGGCAATGTAGCATCTTCCGATCTCCCCCTGACTCTGACACCCTCGTTTTCATCTTATAAGGACCTTGGTGACGACCTCAGACCCAACTGAATAATGCAGGATGATCTCCCTACCTCAAGGCTGATAACTTAATCACATCTGCAAATTCCCTTTGGCCCTGTAAGGTGACATATTCATACATTCTTAGGATTAGGACATCAATGTCTTTGGTGGGGCATAATTCTGCCAACCACAAATGCAAACCTCAAGTGACCTAAAATAGCATCAGGGAGAAGGTTCGAGGTGTGAAGAGGTTCACCTTCCTGGTACCACAGACCTGACTCCCTCTGCCCCATGCAGACGCCCCCACCTCCCTGGCCTGGCCCTGAGGGTCTCCATCTAAGACAGTCAGGAGAGGCTTCCATTGTGTTCCTCTGCTTCTCTGTGATTGTTCACGTCCATGTGACCAAGGCACAAGTGATCATTGCCAAGGACAAAGAGTGTCTGTCCAGCCACATATGGTCAGCTTAGCTGACTCAGTCCCCAGAGCAGAAGAATACCCTTTGTACTTGTGCTTGTCCTTAACCCGTCCCACTCCCAGTTGACCTTTGCTAGCATGCTATGTGAGCCCTCCACTAGAAAAAAGAAATACTGAAGAAGACCAAGCTCCAGGTGGATTTAGTTCTGTGACTATTGATTTTGGGGTAGAGATGTATAGTGTGTGTCTGGAAATGGTAGACTGGAGCTAAGGGGAGAATTCGGGCCACAAACATAGGATTTGGGGGACCATCAGCATATTGACAGTAACTAAAATCATAGAAATGGAGAATCCCTCCACGGGGATGTAATAAAGTGGGACAACATGAGACCTGGAGAGGGGACCCTGGGCTACTGCCGAGGTGTTCTCAGACTGGATCACACTGACTCAAAACAACTGACTTGGGGCCTCTCTTTCGAGCTGTGTGGCCAGTGACATTGCCTCGATTGTCTGAAACCAGCCAGGGTGGGAATAGTTACACTACAGAAATTGGAAAAATGCTACAGACAGAGATTTTCTCCCCCAGAGACCTAGTTGTTAAGTATTTATTTACCAACACACCACTGTCTGCACCAAGATTTAAAGAGGAAAGAAGAGAAATCAGCAGAGGCCTCTGAGATGAGCAGTCAGAGAAGGAAGAGGTTAAATGAGGGCTGAGTTGAGAAGACCAGGAAAGACAGTGTCAGAGGTTCGGGAGTTTTGTTGCTGTGAACAGGGCCCATGAGATGAGGGACCCAAGAGGCCGGGACATTGTCACCAAGAGAGCTGACAGGGAAGCTGGATGGAGGAGGTGGATGTTCAGGGTGAGCCAGGGCGTGGCCCAGAAGGCGAGGACCCTGGATCAGTCCTTGGACACCAGCCTGGGGCCACTTGAGCCCATGGGGCTCAGGTAGCAGAAGATGTATCTTGGGATTCTGTCTTCTAGGTTGCCTCTCCATCCAAGGCCCAAAGTCCGTGAGGGGCTTAGAGGGCGGATCTGTGACTGTGCGGTGTGACTATAAACCAAGATGGGAGACCTATAGGAAGTGGTGGTGTCGTGGAGCATACTGGGAGTTGTGCAGGATCCTCGTTCAAACCACAGGATCACAGCTAGAAGTGAAGAGAGACCGTGTGTCCATTGGGGACAACCAGAGTCACCACTTCCTCACAGTGACCATGGAGAAAGTCAGGCAAGATGACACAGACACTTACTGGTGTGGGATCAGCAAGAGTGGACCTGACCTCGGGGCACCTATCAGAGTGACCATTGAGCCAGGTGAGAACTTTCTCATGTACACAGTGAGGCCCTCGTGCTCAGGACAGAAAGATTGAGGTTCCTCCTGCCCGAGGGCAGAAGGAAAATAGTTGAGTGCCTGAGAACAGCGTCTCCATCACCATCTGAGGTTCCCTGAGGCATCCAGCTGATGCAGGGCAGGATGGCCAGCATTGGGGTGGGGGTGGGGACGTGGACCCCGCCTTCGATGCCCACAGCCCAGGCCTGCTTTCCTGTGGACCGGAAAGCCCTGGCAGCCCCACATTCTCCCATCAGAGCTCCGGCTTGACCTTGGACGCCCACAGACATTACTCTAGGAAGTGGTCACTCTCTGACAGTCACACTCCAGACCTGCCATTACACAGAGAGGAGAAGGGGAGACACCTGGGGAAGCCCAGAGGGCCCCAGCACTGAACCCCAGGAGCTTGGTCAATCCATAGTGGCTGTGGGACCCCAGTCACTCTCTTCTCTATTTTTTCCTGGCTGCATAAGAGGGAGAAGGGAGTTAGAGGGACCCAGAAAGGGGCTGGTGTAACAGTGGATGCTTTAAGGCAAAAGGAAGGCTTTAACCATTAAGCTAATGTCACGGGACCCCTCTGGCAGTCCTGGGGTCTCCTCAGGCCTGGGACTCAACTGAAAAAACAGGTCATGGTTACTCAGGAATCCATGACCAAGTAGGCCACCATAAATCGTCTTCATAGTGCCTCATGAAGATGTTTAACTTATCACAACCATTGCTCACGATTGAACCAGAATGTGCCCTCTGGTTCACCAGTCCTCCAAAGTCCTCCTCCTCCTTACCACCCAAATAACTGGGGCACCTCACTTCCGGAACCACCTGTCCTCAAGCCCAGCTCAGGCGCCACTTGAGAGAAAAGACCAGGGACTTGCCCCCAGCCAAGAGTCCCACCTAAGAGGGATAAGCGGAGAGAAGGTGGAAAGATTTATCTCTCTCCCCCCAAGCAAGTACAATGCTTCTTTTTATTTCATTTTTATTTCTTCTTGTCACACTTTAAAGTGATGGAAAGCAACTATGCTGCAATTCTGAAGACTCAGCAGCAAGGGAGAAGCATGGGGACTGTATCCAGAGACGCAATGCCCAGTGCAGGGGCAGGGCAGCTCCCGGGGAGGGCTAGCAGGGCACTAGCCGCGCACGAGTGCCCTGTCTGTGCCCATAACTTGTGACTGACTCTGCCCGTGTCTAGAGGGAACACTTCTGACCACCTTGGCGAGCATGCTATCCAGGAGAACCACCAGTGGCCGTGCAGGGGTATCGTCTGTCTCCTACAGCAGGTGAGTGGCTGCCGTCCTTACCCACCCCTACTTGGGGCCTCTCCTACTCTGCTTCTGTGCCCTCACATGATGCCAGAACCGCCACAGTGCCCAAGGTCAAGGCCCAAAGTGCCCCCCTCCATTGCTCCTGCCCATCTCACTCCTCACCCCTGTCTCCCCATGCCAGCCCTCCCTGGGAAGCCACTCTGTAGAATCTTTTTCTCTATAAACATCATCTGCCCATTTAGTTGTCAAGAAAAAAAGCCTGATGACCTAGTGCGTGCCACTACATAGCGAAGTCACAGAAGCAGGCACACAGCCTGTTGTGAGGGACCCTACTGTGCCAAGAGGCACTCTGGGAAAGGGGAGCCACAAAAGGGGTGATTAGAAAGGAACACGAGCCCCTGGGGCGCCTGGGTGGCTCAGTCAATTAAGCATCGGACTTTGGCTCAGATCATGATCTCACGGTTTGTGTGCTGACAGCTCAGAGCTTGGAGCCTGCTTCACATTCTGTTTCCCTCTTCTCTCTGCCCCTCCCTGCTCTAGCTCTGTGTGTCTCTCTCTCAAAAAATAAACGTTAAAAAAAATTTTAATAAAGAAAAAAGAAAGGAAGGTGGACCCAGAACAAAGAAAAACCAAAAAGTTGGAGTTACTTCTGAGATGCCCTTGTGGTTGGGCCATTAAGGTTCATGGCGGCCTTCAGAGTAGGGCTGCGGGGCTTGGCCAGAGTAGGGTCACAGGCTTGGCTAGGCTGGTTAGTGCCCACTGTGTCAGGGAAGCAAGCGTGACAGCGCCTGGCGTGCCTGGGGCCTGACGGCTCTGTCCCCTCTTGCAGGAACAGCTACATCCTTCTGGTGTTCGTGAAGGTGCCCATCTTGCTCATACTGGTTGGTGTTGTCCTTTGGTTGAAGGGCCTCAGTAACGACAGTCTGTCTACATGAACTTGTCCTTGATCTTCTCACCAAAGACACAGCCGCTCAGAAAGACGGATGAACAGAATCTTCTGACCCCTGGACCCCATTTCCAGAGGAGACGTGGGCTGTGGAAGAAATGCCTCTGAGTCCTTAGGACGCAGTGACTGAGGCTGGGGGTGCTAAGGTGAAGCCCGGGCACCCTCCTTGCTCGGCACAGCTCAGGGACAGAGCTCAGGGCCCTCCTGGGGAGTCAGGGGGTGCCAAAGAGCCAGCACCTATTCCATTCCTGCAGGCAGCAAATGTCCCTGCCCCACGGGGCTCATGGTCAGAGCTGCTGGCCTGGAGCCCAAGCCCTGTCCTCCCTGACACCAGCTCAGCACACTTTATGTCCAGACTTCTGGTTTATAGGGTTGTTTCTTAAGTCAGGTTGGGTTCGGATGACTTGTGCCCATGAGAACCCTGACAGATGCCCGTGTGCGCGCGCACACACACACACACACACACACACACACACACAGATGGTGGGCTCCTGGTTCTGGGGCATCGCCCCTCTGCCCTGGGAGGACACCGCTCTGACAGCCGAGCAGAAGAAGGACCAGGAGTCTCTCTGGGCCTAGCTCCTGTGCCGGCCTTCCTCCACCTCCACCCCCCATCTTCCTCCTCTGTCCTGGCTCCCCAGGGCTCCCTGCCCCTCACCCCTCCAGGCCTGGGGCTTCCTGGGTGCTGCCTCTGTTCCTCAGGGCTGCTGGGCCTCAGAAACTACCTCAAGGTTGGGGAGGGCATTCAGGAAAACTGTCTGAGGGAAGTGATGTTGCCTCTCCTAAATGATGATGTGTAAATAATCTTAATAATTAATTTGTTTAAATAATCTTAATGATTAAAAATGTCTAAGATAGGGTGCCTGGCTGGCTCAGTCAGTGGAGTGTGCAACTCTTGATCTCAGGGTTGTGAGATCAAGCCCCATGCTGGTTGTAGAGATTACTTAAAAATAAAATGGTAAAGGGGCACCTGGGTAGCTCAGTTGGTTAAGCATCTGACTCTTGGCTTCAGTTCAGGTCATGATCTCCTAGTTTGTGAGTCTGAACCTCACGTCAGGCTCTGTGCTGACAGGGTGGAGCCTGGTTGGGATTCTCTCTCTCTCTCACTCTCTCTCTCTCTCTCTCTCTGCTTTACCCATGCACTCTCTTTCTCAAAATAAATAAATAAACAAAAAAATATATCCACCATCAGCAAATTTCAAATATACAGCACAGTATTATTAACTATAGCCTTCATACTATACATTAGAGCCCAGAATTTATCTTAAAACTAAAAGTTTGTGCCCTCTGAGCAACATCTCACCATTTTCCCCACGCCCCAGCTCTTGGTTCTATGAGGAATATTTCCCTCTGAACATCTAGGGGACTTGTCCACCCTGCCCTTTGTCCTAATAAGTAGGCCCTGGTTCTCAGCCTCAGGAGGCCATGGGAAGATGCCTCACCAGTGGGTAAAGGAGAAGCGAATTCCTGTGCCCAGCCTGGAAGCTGGGAAAAACCCCCACCCACTGGGAAGCTATAGTGCCTTCCCTTTGCCCTTCAGCCAATGAAAAACCTTCTCCCACTTGATGCTTGGTTTGGAGCTCTGGTCAGTGGCGGGCCTGAAATTCCACTGTGCCCAGAGAAGACAGACTTTGAGTCAGACTAAGACCCATTGAGTCACTCTTTTGGGGACCAAGGTCCACAGTCCACCAGCTCCAAAGGTCCACCTTTGTGAAAACTTCCCTGGATCCAGCCTCCTCAAGGTGCAACCAGATTCAGGTGACAACCAGCTCTTGGGGGGCATGGCCAGCTGGCCCAAAAGGGTACAAGGCTACTGACAGTTGCTGCCCTGATGCCAGCTGTTCCCATAGTGTCTTACTGTTGATATTCAACAACCTCTATGTCTTTGTGAAGTTTCTGTGGTTGGATTGCTACTCTCAGGACTTCATCCAAGAGAATGCATTGGAGTAGGCATCTGTCGTCTGTCCTGAACACCTCCCCCCCATCACACACACACACACACACACACACACACACTCTGGGAACCCCTTTGGTTCCCATGAAAACTGTCAAGCAAAACTTGTCTCTTACACCCACTGTCCAGGGTACAGAGAAAGTCAGAAATTATAAATTAGGTACTGGGGCCGGGGAGCATTTTCCAGCAAATGTGTTTCCACTAGGAGCCGGGTGCCAAAGCCCCCATGCCCTTAAACAGCTCTAGACTGGCACAGTTCCTCATGTGTTCACTTTAGCACATGTTGTAACCCAGAGTTAGTGGAGACAGAGAAGTGGAGAGCACAGGGACACATTGCTCTTCTAAGAAGGAAACACGGCTGGGGCACCTGGGGGGCTCAGACAGCTCAGAGCCTGACTCTTGATTTTGGCTCAGGTCATGATCTCATGGTTTGTGGGTTCGAGCCCTGCATCAGTCTCTGCTGGCATTGTGGAGCTGCTTGGGATTCTCTCTCTCTCTCTCTCTCTCTCTCTCTCTCTCTCTCTCCTCTCTCTCTCTCAGAATAAAAAATAAACTTAACAATGTATATATTTTGAGGCACCTGGGTGTCTCAGTCTGGTTAGGCATCTGACTTTGGCTCCGGTCATGATCTTGGGAATCGTGAGTTTGAACCCTGTGTGAGACTCTGTGCTAACAGCTCAGCGCCTGGAGGCTGCTTCGGATTCTGTGTCTCATTTCTCTCTCTGCCTCTCAAAAATAAATAAACTTTAACAAAATTAAAAAAAAAACAATATATGTATCTATATTTTAAAAGTATGTTAGAAAAAAAAAGAAAGAAACACAACTTCTCCTTCCCCATGAGTCTCCTTCTCGTGGATCCTTACTTCTTTTTTTTTTTCTCTCTCTCTCTCTGGAGGGTCTGTACTTCTGAGAAGCTTTGCAACCACAGAGGAAGTTCACCAAGAGCAGGGTGAAGCTGGTCAGAGCAGAAGCTGTGGCAGCCCCACCCAGAAAGGACACCACAGTGGGAAGGGCCCTGCCATCACCTGGGGCATTGGGTTTGTTCTGTTTGATGCCAGATATGTCCTGAATGGAGTTTTCTTTTCTTCCTTTTTTTCCCAGTATTTTTCAATGCTTATTTATTTTTGAGAGAGAGAGAGAGAGAGAGAGAGAGACATTGCACAAGCAGGGGAGGGACAGAGAGAGAGGGAGACAGAGAATCCAAAACAGGCTCCAAGCTCTGAGCTGTCAGCACAGAGCCTGACGTGGAGCTCGAACTCACGAACCATGAGATCATGACCTGAGTCAAAGTCAGATGCTTAACTGACCAAGCCACCCAGGTGCCCCCTGAATGATATTTTCTTAACCAATGAGGCTAAAGGATGAAGTTTCTAGCACTTTCCCTGCCTGGCCTCTGAAGCATCTCTCCCTACAGCTCACCGGTCTGGCTTGTTCCACCTGCCTTGGGCTTCCAGATCCTCATGGCTGGTCTCCTTATGTGCCCCCTGCGCCCCAGCCCGGCTGTCTGGGAGTCAAGTCTCCACCCAGAATGAGGTGCAGATTCAGCCCCAACAGCTCTCCTGAGCTCCTCCTAAACCCATGCCATGGAGGCTAACAGCGAAGAGGCCTGAGGGCTGGGCTTCCTCTGGGCACCACTGTCTCATGTCATCTCATCTTGCTGGAAGGGGACCCTGAATTCCTCCACCCCAGGTCCTAATTTGCTGGTCATCTTTCTTCAAATCTTTTCTTAGCTTAGGAACATCAGACCTACAGCTCCCTGCCCACGTCCTGCTCTGCCAGCTCCAACAGAGTTCATGAATCACCCTTGAATCTGTGCAGCCCCAAGACTGGGGCCAACTCATCATGGCCAGGACAGAAGGTGTCCTGAGGGTAGAGGTCAGCCTCAGTCCCCGAGAGATGGGACCACCGTGCAGTGGGGAGCTGCAAAGATGACTTTGGAGGAATGAGGGCCAAGGCTACTGTTCCTGCTGAAAACATGGGTCTGGGGCCAGGTCTGATCCTCACGCCCTCATTTATTCATCCACTCATTCACTCATTCATTCATTCATTCATTCATACATTCAACAAATGCAACTAAATTACCTACTGACTCCAGGCACCGTTTTCAGGGCACACTGACTATTGTATGAATGAGGGGAGCCTCCTGGATGTCTCCTCCTGTACATTTGGCTTGAAATGCAAGAACCTGACCTCATATCAGGCAAAAAATTGCCCCCCTTTTATCACTGAATAGAAAGGTTTCAGGTGACAAGCAAAATCATGGTTTCTCCTCTGGCAGCCACCATTGGAGATGATTTAGAAAGCACAGCTTGGGATTCAAACAGTAATGAGATACTACTACCCACCTACTAGAATAGCCAAAATCCAAAACATCCACAACACTAAATGCTGGTGATGGTGTGGAGCTATAAGAACCCTCGTTCATTGCTGGCGGGAATGCACATGGATTTTTATAGCAGTTTTATTCTCTTTTGTTTTCAATATTTATTTATTTACTTATTTTGAGAGAGACAGAGACAGCATGAGTGGGGGAGGGGCAGAGAGAGGGAGAAAGAGAGGGTCCCAAGCAGGCTCTGTGCTGCCAGCACAGAGCCTGACGTGGGGCTCGAACCCTTGAAACTGTGAGATCATGACCTGAACCAAAACTGAGAGTCAAACACCCAGGAGCCCCAGTAAGTCCCAAATTCTAAAGCAACTGTGGAGGCCGCCCCTCCTTCCTCTGGCTGACCCTGACCCTCCTCTGGGGTGGGACCTAGCCTCACTTGCCCCCAGGCTCCTGGGTCTCCCTCCACCTTTGAGGAGCTCTGAGGGGTGACACAGACCGCATGTGATTCCCAAAGCTTCTGTCACTGGAACCCTCAGCACATCATCTAGGATACCAGAAACACTATCCATGTCATCAGCCAGTCATCTGGTATACCCACTCACGGTGTCTGCCACTTGCAACAAGAAAATAAGAAGCTAGAGGAGGCTGCATTTAGAATGAACCAGAAGCTTACCAACAGATTTTAACAAGTTACCAAGAAATGTTGACCAGGATAAGAGGGAAGGAAGACAACTCTAGTTCAGGCACAATGAATAACAGATACCTGAAGACAGGAAGTTGGGAGGGAGACACCATAGGGTGATGGTTAACATGATGGCATCTGAAACTGGACAGACCTGAGTTCATGCCCCAGCTCTGTTGTTTCCTTGCCTGCCATCTCGGACCTTTTGCTTTCACTAACCATCAGTTTCCTCACCTATAAAATGGGGATGAGCACAGATCCTGTCTCACAAAGCAATCATGACCACGGGGATTAAAGAACACCCTGCAGGCCAAGCGTTAGCTCAGAGCTCTCAGTCCACTCTTGGAAGTGCTTGGGGAAGTCAGTGAGAAACCAAGACCACTCAGGCTCTTTGAGACATCTTTCCAGGCAGATGAGAGAGGAGACCCAGAAGTTCTGGGCGATGGGACAGCTCCCTCAGGACACTAGCTCCTCACAGAGAACACAAAGTAAGACTAAATTACGAAAGCGGACCAGAAAGGACCTGGAAAGGGTCTCAGAAAAGAGTTTATCTGGTTTGACAGGTAAAACAAAGTACATTAAAAAAAAAATTCTTCTTGGGAATGCAAGCTGGTGCAGCCACTCTGGAAAACAGTATGGATGTTCTTCAAAAAACTAAAAATAGAACTACCCTACAACCCAGCAATTGCACTACTAGGCCTTTATCCATGGGATACAGTGTGCTATTTCAGAGGGACACATGCACCCCCATGTTTATGGCAGCACTATCAATAACGAAAGTGTGGAAAGGGCCCAAATGTCCATCAAGGGATGAATAGATAAAGAAGATGTGGTATATATACACGCACACACACACACACACACACACACACACACTATGGAGTATTACTCGGCAGTATTCAAAAAGAATGAACTGAAGGGTATTATGCTAAGTGAAATTAGTCAGAGAAAGACAAAAATCATATGACTTCACTCCTATGAGGACTTTAAGAGACAGAACAGATGAACATAAGGGAAGGGAAACAAAAATAATATAAGAACGGGGGGGGGACAAAACAGAAGAGACTCATAAATATGGAGAACAAACTGAAGGTTGCTGGAGAGGTTGTGGGAGGGGGGAGGGGCTAAATGGGTAAGGGGCGTTAAGGAATCTACTCCTGAAATCATTGTTGCACCATATGCTAACTAACTTGGATGTAAATTTTAAAAAATAAAAAATAAAACTAAAAAAATTCTTCTGAAAAACATAAAATTAAATAAATTCTTCTGTGCTGAGTTGGTCCGCAAGATAAAGCTGAACTCCTGGGAATTCACTATGTGGTTTAAACCCGGGTTTTACTGAAAGAGCCACTTCCTTTTTAAGAAGGAATTAACGGTTTGGATGACTCACTAGACACAGCTGGGTGGCAACAGAGCCGAAGTGAAAGACAAGCTCCTAGATCCCTCAGGTGGAAGTGCACAGTGGTGCCAGCCCAGAGTGAACCACCTGAGTTCACACCCAGAACTGGGAACTTGAATTTTATGTAATCCGCCTCTGCAGGTAGCAACAAGAAGGGGACAAGAGGGGCGCCTGGGTGGCTCAGTCGGTTCAGTGTCTGACTTTAGCTCAGGTCATGATCTTACAGTTCATGGGTTCAAGCCCCGCATCAGGCTCCGTGCTCACAGCTCGGAGCCTGGAGCCTGCTTTGGATTCTGTGTCTCCCTCTCTCTCTGCCCCTCCCCTGCTCACACTCTGTCTGTCTGTCTGTTTCTCTCTCTCACTCAAAAATAAATAAACATTTAAAAATAATTAAAAATGAAATAAAATAAAAAATAAATTAAAAAGAACAGAACAAGAAACCTAGCCCCTGGGGCAAATCCAGACTTGCCCCACCATCAACCCAGAGTGATGTGATAGATGCTGCAGATAAGGGAAGCTCCCTGAGCCACTGCTGGCACCCCTCCTGGGAAGCTGGGCCTGGGCCCCCCAGCCAACCTCTGGTCCATCCCTTGGTCCTGGCCCCGACGTCGTCCCAGTCAGAGCCTGGTGGAGGGTGACCCGGAAGCCACATGCGGTCACCAGTCCTCTTGTGTACCATCTCCCTTCTGGCACATCTGGACTCTCTCCATCTCATTCAGACACTCTGCACACTGGTATTGTGCACTAAGCAGGCAAGAAACACTGCAGGGGACACCGTGGGGGACTCCAGAGGAAACAGATCCCAAAGAAACCTGGCCACACACCTCTCACTTGACGAGAGGATAAACAAGTCTTGCTCAGCAATGAAAAAAAAAAAACCACAACTGGGGCACCAGGGTGGCTCAGTTGGTTAAGCAACTCTTGATTTCGGCTCAGGTCATGATCTCACGGTTCCTGAGTTCAAGCCCTGCATCGGGCTCTGCACTCACATCCCACAGCCTGCTTGGGATCCTCTCTCCCCTCTCTCTCTGCCCCTCCCCTGCTCTTTCTCTCTCTGTTTCTCAAAAATAAATAAATGTTAAAAAAAAATGTTTTTAGGGGCGCCTGGGTGGCGCAGTCGGTTAAGCGTCCGACTTCAGCCAGGTCACGATCTCGCGGTCCATGAGTTCGAGCCCCGCGTCGGGCTCTGGGCTGATGGCTCAGAGCCTGGAGCCTGTTTCCGATTCTGTGTCTCCCTCTCTCTCTGCCCCTCCCCCGTTCATGCTCTGTCTCTCTCTGTCCCAAAAATAAATAAACGTTGAAAAAAAAAATTAAAAAAAAAATGTTTTTAAAGAAACAACCTACCAGATGCTCTAGAGCAGGGATGGGTCATGCTAAGTGAGAGAAGCCAGGTGCAAAAGACAAAGTCTACATGATTCCCTTCAGATACAATTCTGGGAGGGGCAAAAAAGAAGCAATAATAGAGACAGAAAGCAGACTGGTGGTTCCCCAGGGCTGGGGTACAGGGGGATGGGGAGTGACCATTGTATGGGGTTTCTTTTGCCGTGATGAAAGTATTTTGGAACAAAATCAATGTGGTGATTGCATGACATTGTGCAATCTCTATCTCTATCTCTCAAAATGAATAAATAAACATTTAAAAAAATAAAATAAAATTCAGAACCAGAAAAGACCCCGCATAGCCAAAGCCATCTTGAAAAAGAAAACCAAAGCAGGAGGCATCGCAATCCCGGACTTCAAGCTGTATTACAAAGCTGTAATCATCAAGACAGTATGGTACTGGCACAAAAACAGACAGATCAATGGAACAGATTACAGAACCCAGAAATTGACCCACAAATGTATGGTCAACTGATCTTTGACAAAACAGGAAAGAATATCCAATGGAATGAAGACAGTCTCTTCAGCAAATGGTGCTGGGAAAACTGGATGGCAACATGCAGAAAAATGAACCTGGGCCACTTTCTTACACCGTCTACAAAATTAACTCAAAATGGATGAAAGACCTAATGTAAGACAGGAAGCCATCAAAATCCTAGAGGAGAAAGCAGGCAAAAACCTCTTTGACCTCAGCCACAGCAACTTCTTATTCAACACGTCTCTAGAGTCAAGGGAAACAAAAGCAAAACTGAACTATTGGAACCTCATCAAAATAAAAATCTTCTGCACAGCGAAGGAAACAATCAGCAAAACTAAAAGGCAACCATCAGAATGTGAGACGATATTTGCAAATGACATATCAGATAAAAGGTTAGTCTCCAAAATCTATAAAGAACTTATCAAACTCAACACCCAAAAACCAAATAATCCAGTGAAGAAAGGGGCAAAAGACATGAATAGACACTTCTCCAAAGAAGACATCCAGATGGCCAACAGACACATGAAACGATGCTCAACATCACTCATCATCAGGGAAATACAAATCAAAACCACAGTGAGATACCACCTCACACCTGTCAGAATGGCTAACATTAACAACTCAGGCAACAACAGACGTTGGCGAGGATGTGGAGAAAGAGGATCTCTTTTGCACTGCTGGTGGGAATGCAAACTGGTATAGCCACTCTGGAAAACAGTATGGAGGTTCCTCAAAAAACTAAAAATAGAACTACCCTACAACCCAGCAATTGCACTATTAGGCATTTATCCACGGGATACAGGTGTGTTGTTTCAAAGGGACACATGCACCCCCATGTTTATAGCAGCACTATCAACAATAGCCAAAGAACAGAAAGAGCTCAAATGTCCATCAATGAATGAATGAATAAAGAAGATGTGGTATATATATATACAATGGAGTATTACTCAGCAATCAAAAAGAATGAAATCTTGCCATTTACAACTATGTGGATGGAACTGGAGGGTATTATGCTAAGTTAAATTAGTCAGTGAAAGACAAATATATGACTTCACTCATATGAAGAATTTAAGATACAAGACAGATGAACATAAGGGAAGGGAAACAAAAATAATATAAAAACAGGGAGGGGAACAAAACAGAAGAGACTCTTAAATATAGAGACCAAACAGAGGGTTGCTGGAGGAGTTTTGGGAGGAGGGATGGGCTAAATGCGTAAGGGACATTAAGGAATCTACTCCTGAAATCATTGATGCACTATATGCTAACTAACTTGGGTGTAAATTAAATAATTAACTAATTAAAAAATAAATAAATAAAATAAAATTCACATTTTAAGTGAATCCCACATAAAAAAAGACAAAAAAATCTATAATTTTTTAAAGCAGCTCAGTGGTTGCCAGAGACTGAAGGTGGGGTGTGGACTGACTGCAAAAGGGCACGAGGGAACTTTCCAGAGTGATGGAAGATTTCCACCTTAGCGTGGTAGTAGTTTCACAGTTATATCCATTTACTAAAACTTGTCCAACTGTGTACTTACAGTTAGGGATTTTCATTTTACTATAAGTTACACGTCAATGAAGCTTTTTTTTTTTTTTTAATTTTTTTTTTTCAACGTTTATTTATTTTTGGGACAGAGAGAGACAGAGCGTGAATGGGGGAGGGGCAGAGAGAGAGGGAGACACAGAATCGGAAACAGGCTCCAGGCTCTGAGCCATCAGCCCAGAGCCCGACGCGGGGCTCGAACTCACGGACCGCGAGATCGTGACCTGGCTGAAGTCGGACACCCAACCGACTGCGCCACCCAGGCGCCCCAATGAAGCTTTTTTAAAAAAAGTTCTCAAATGGAAGCACCTGGGTGGCTCAGTTGGTTAAGTGTCCAACTCTTGATCTCAGCTCAGGTCATGATCTCGAAGTCCATGAGTTCGAGCCCTCCATCAGGATCTGCGCTGCCATGAGGAGCCTGCTTGGGGTTCTCTGTCTTCTTCTCTCTGCCCCTTCCCTGCTCATATTCTCTCTCTCTCTCTCTCTCTCTCTCTCTCTCTCCCCCCCCCCCCCAAAAAGAAATAAGCAATAAAAAAAAATTGCCTCCCAACATTGTCAAATGTTCTCTGAGGGCAAAATCCTCCCGGTGGAGAACCACTGGAGCAGACGCATAGTAGATCTTCCGTTCTGGCTTCTGTACCTCATAGCCTCACTTGTGTGTCATCTGCTGGTCTCTGCCTGCCTTCTGGGGGACCTGTCCAGATCACAATGTCCCCTTTGGTCACAAACCTGCTGTTCAGCATGATCGTTACTTTTTTTTTTTAATTAATTAATTAATTAATTAATTAATTTTTTAATGTTTTACTTATTCTTAGAGAGAGACAGACAGAGCATGAGCGGGTGAGGGACTGAGCGAGAGGGACACAGAATCCGAAGCAGGCTCCAGGCTCTGAACTGTCGGCACAGAGCTCCACATGGGGCTCGAACCCACAAGCCCTGAGATCATGACCTGAGCCAAAGTCGGATGCCTAACCGACTGAGCCACCCAGGCACCCCCAGTATGTTTTTTTAAAATTTTTTTTGACATTTATTCAGTTTTGAAAGACAGAACACAAGCAGGGGAGAGGCAGAGAGAGAGGGAGACAGAAAATCTGAAGCAGGCTCCAGGCTCTGAGCTGTCAGCACAGAGCCTGACGCGGGGCTCAAACTCACAGACCGTGAGATCATGACCCGAACTGAAGTTGGACGCTCAACCGACTGAACCACCCAGGAGTCCCTTTAATGTTTTCTTTTGTTAAGCCCATCCAACAGACTTTATATTCTTCATCAGATCATCTCAACAACAGAAGTCTCCAGAGAATTAAACCTATAGTTGGTTCAACTGACTTTTATGGTGGCTTGTTTCCTTCTGTGCTCAATAATATTATAGTGGGAGCTTGCATTTGGCTAAATTTAATGTGGCCAAATGTGGATTGAGGATGGCTTCCCTCCGGGAAGTATTTATGTTTGCTTCTGCTGGGTATCATTTTAATTTAGGTTTTCCTGCTTTGGGTTTCCCTACATGTGGGAAGGGTAAATTTGAATCCCAGCCTCATGCTTACAATTCTCAAAGGATGCTATTCATATTATCATGATTGTTCATACCGTTTTCTCCTTGCAGCTGCAATAAAAGCAGGTTATAGTTATTATTAATTATTATTACTATTACTGTTTGAATCATTTCCCTTTGTTCACAAGCAGGTAATTCCTAATCTACTATTTTCCTGAGGACGCAGACCCTTTAGGGATTCGGGTCTTAAATGGTGTCTTAAGCACAGCCCCTCCCTTTCAGTGGCCTGAGTCTACTGTGCCTCAGACTCTGAGTTCATTCCAGAACACTGACCTCCCTGTAAGAGCACTTGGCGGGAGTAGCCACAAGCTTCCTCTCTGGTTTCACTGGTAACTATTCATTTTGGAGTTTTAGTTGCTTTGTGTGGCCTTTGGGGATGCCCTTGGAGTTGGCTGATGCAAGTTGCTTCCTACTCTTTGCATCATGGTCTCAGCATTGCCTTCATCATGTGGCTGGTTCTCCCCAGAGAGTGTGAAGTAAACAGTGATCACCCCCGGACTCAGGGCTTCTGGGAAAGAAAATCGGGTGACCGCTCTGAGAAAACTTGCAGGAGCCCTGACCACCAGCTCTCCCATGACATCTCATTGGCTGGTTGAGACAAAGGTGACACCTTGAACCGATCACTCATTCACATGGGGAAGGGGGGGGGGGGACAGCCAGACAAGATGGTGGCTCCATCTTGGGGGAACAGACGTTGTGTAGGAGGCCGTCCAGATGTCTGCCACAGAAACCTTCCTAGAACCCACTCTATTCTCTGGCCCGTCTGGTATCTTCTTGGATCCCTGTGCCTTGGTTTATGTAAACAAGACAAACTCCCTGCTCTCACACCCACCTCTCAAGGCCTCAGGCTCTCTGTGAGCTGAGCTTTGGGAATGACTCTTTCCTCCTCTCCTGGGTTTCCCAAATCAGTTTCCCCCTGGGAAATAGCAACTCCCCTTTTTTGCAAACAGAAGGCTCCTCGAGGGCACAGGCTTCTCACAGCTCAAGTCTTGCCTTAGCCATCCTCTCTTTCCTGCTTTTTTTTTTAAACATTTATTTATTTTTGAGAGACAGAGCGAGACAGAGCATGAGTGGGGGAGAGGCAGAGAGAGGGGGAACACAGAATCCAAAGCAAGCTCCAGGTTCTGAGCTGTCAGCACAGAGCCCGATGTGGAACTTGAACTCAGGGGCCACAAGATCATGACCTGAGCCAAAGTCGGACGCTTAACCGCCTGAGTCACCCAGGCACCCCCTCTCTTTCCCACTTTTAAGGATAAACCCAGGTGATGTGGCCCTGGTAACAACAACTATTAATACTTTATTCAGCTGCTAATTTCTCTCTGAAATTTTTCCAGATTTCTGAGGGAACAACTGCCCTTTCAGTGCTAAGGCCCTTTAAGCTAGCTCAGCTCTCCTCCCTGTTCCCAGGAAGGGTATGTCCTCAGGGCATCCTCACCTGACATCAGCAGAAGAAAGATGGGGCATCGCTGGTGTGGGCCTGGGAGCAGGAAGAATCCGAAATTCTACGAGGCACAGACCAGAGTCCCCAGTTAGGAGGTCCCCAGTATATGGTGGTAGAGTTTAGTCTGATCCTTTGCCAGAGACACCTAATTGAGCCTCAGTGACATCCCTGCTCAGCTACTGGTGATCATCCCTTCAGACAGAGCAGCCAGAGACGGCACAAGATGTCATCTGACATCTGGCCCTCAAGTTTATACAGGAAGTGGAGGACTTTTGGATGTGTCTTCCGATGTCTCATTTGGTGATGTGCACCTGCTGTGAGCCCTTGGTGTGCTGTGATTTGCTCCCCGCTCCAACCAACCTTGGGAAAAAACAAACAAACGTAGATTATATTACCAGGATAATAAAGAACTGACAGTCCCTCCCCATGTTGGTAACACAGAGGCTACCGCAGAATCATATGGGTCTCTACCACCCACCATTTGATATCATGTTCCAAAGATAAGATAAATACCAGTGAAACCGATCCTGATAAAGCAAATATGGAAAGGGGAAAAAAATCCCTCGCTAACCAGAACCTAATCTTCAAACAGGAAACAGGGGCAGTATGGTCGTCTTTGAGACTTTTATTTAGGGCACAAAGAGAGAAAATGACAGCCTTGGAGAGGAAGGGTGGCTGGCCACAGGCAGAAGTGGTAGTGCAATAAAGAAGCTTGCCACACGTAGAACGTCCGTGCATTCTCCTTATTAAGTCATCAAGACAAAGCTCATGGCCACGTTTCCAAAACTCAACCCAGCTCTGTACATTTCTGGCACTGCTACCTTTTTTAATACATGAAATTAAGACGCAGCTGGAGGGGTGGAAGGAGAAGGTAGATGGAAAGGGATCTGGGCTGGGAGCTGGGTAATTAGCAACCAGACCAATATGGTAGCCCCAAGCTGCATGTGGCTACTGAGCATGTGATGGTGTGGCCGGTGGGCACTGAGATGCACCGTAAGCATCAAATATACACCTGGTGTTGAAGATTTATTATGAAAAACCAATTTTTAGTATCTCCATATCATCAAATGATAACATTTTGAGTGTACTAGGTTAAATCAAATGTACTACTGAAATTAATTTCACCTTTTTAAAAAGTTTTTTTAACATGGCTCCTAGGAAATTTAAAATTACACGTGTAGCTCCCATTAGAGTTCTACTGGACATTGCTGGGGGTAAGATCCACATGAGGTTGGGATTTGCTGCCTTTTATACATCAGGAGAAGCAGGAGCTGGAGAGGAAGGATTCTGAGCCTTCCCCAGCACTTCTTGGGGAATTATCCGGGGAAGGGGGTGCTTCTTGATGGCAGGAGGAGGGGACATGAGGCTAGAGGGACAGGTTTGGGTCAGAGTTCATCCCGCTAAAAAGATGATGATCTGAGAATAAAATCAGGATGGGTACTGTACAGATTTTCTAGTGTTTCCTCTCTGGGTAAATCTCTTGAATGCCATTAGACTCAAAAAGAATAATAATTTAAATACTAATTTTTAAAATAATAAATTTTTAAAAAGGAACAAATAACTCTGCCTTGGAGAGGCACATCAGTTAATAAGGCTGAGTTCATCAAGCACCCTGAGAAAGCCTGGGGGGTGGTGATCATATCAAGACAGACACCCCCAGTCCTGGGTAATGGGAGCTAAAGAGCGCTATAGTGAGGTCAGGACATGTGGATCCTGGTCCTTGTGCTGATGTGACTGTCTCCTTGATCTCCCTCCTCCTTTCCTCCCAATGTCCCATGTACAGTGAGGGCATAGATGTGATGGCTTCTGACAGACTTTTCATCTTAAATTTCTAGAACTCCTGATCCCTCGTTCTGCACATCAGGCACCAACAAATGTTTGTTATTGGTAGCAATGAGTGGAAGGAGGAAGAGGAAAGCTATGAATCAGGAACTTTGTTTCGGTTACTTCCACATTCCCTGGGTGCGGGCAGCCCCTGGTACCTAAAACAGTTAGTAAATAGATGCTAAATAAGGATAAGGGAATGGGGAAATGACAGAAAATGGGGTGCCTGTTTGTACGAGGGCGGTCTGACTCTGAGAAGGACGAGGTAATTTATTAAGCTTTTATTTAAATTCCAGTTAGTTGGGGTGCCTGGGTGGCTCAGTCGGTTGAGTGTCCGACTTCAGCTCAGGTCATGATCTCACGGTTCGTGGGTTCGAGCCCCGCGTCGGGCTCTGTGCTGACAGCTCAGAGCCTGGAGCCTGCTTTGGAGTCTGTGTCTCCTTCTCTCTCTGCCCCTCCCCCCTGCTCATGCTTTGTCTCACTCTGTTTCTCAAAAATAAATAAATGTAAAAAAAAAAAAATTTTTTTTTTTAATAAATAAATAAATTCCAGTTAGTTAACATGCAGCGTAGTATTAGTTTCACGTGATTCACCACTTTTGTACATCACCCGGTGCTCATTGCAAGTGAGCTCCTTAATCCCCATTGCCTGTTCCACCCACTCACCACCCACCTCCCCTCTGGTACCCACCAGTTCCTTCTCTATAATTAAGAGTCTGGTTTTGGGGGGCACCTGGGTGACTCAGTTAAGTGTCTGACTTTGGCTCAGGTCATGATCTCCCCGTTCGTAAGTTCGAGCCCCACACCAGGCTGTCTGCTGTTAGTACAGACCCCACTTCAGACACTCTGTTCCCCTCTCTGCTCCTCTCCCACTCATGCTTGCTCTCAAAAATAAACATTAAAAAAAAAAAGTCTGTTTCCTGGTGAGAAGGGCAAGGTAATTTAAATTAAATCTCAGTGCTGAGGAGACTAAGAGAGGAAGTTTAGAAGGACACATAGACTGTTTTCCAGGACCGACGGACGAGTGTCATGATTTGACTTAACCTTGATAAGCCAAACCAACCCTCTAAACCAGAGGCTGTCAACCAGGGACGATTTTGCCCCCTAGGGGACATACTCCATTTGTACGCAGTGTCCAGAACAGGTCAGTCTATAAAGACAGAAGGTAAATTAGTGGCTACCAGGGATGAGGGAAGGAAAAGTGGGGTTAATGGTACAAAGTTTGTTTGTTTGTTTGGGAATAAAAAAATGTTCTGAAATTAGATAGTGGTAGTGGTTGTACAACTTTGTATGTATGCTGAGAACCACTGATTTGTATACTTTCAAAGGGTGAATTTATAGAATGTGACTGGATCTTCAAAAGCAATCACTCAACAACATTGAATAGTGCCAAGTTTGAGAGACTCTAATCTAGACAAAATGGGAAGCCAGTAGTAGGTTATCTGGTGATAGGACCCAGAGGAAGGGAGAGACAGACCAAGGGGGCCATTGGAAGCCAGCCTGGTTGTGGAAGGGGAGCCCCCAGTGCAGGGACACCTGCTCTCACCCACGTTCCCAAGCTACCTTCTGCCCACTCAGGTGACCTGCCAGTGAGCTGACATCAGAAAAATGGGGAAGGGCATGAAGGCATTCAGATCCCTGGGAAGGAATGTTCCCCAGATAAGTCCCTTGGGTTGAGAATCATAAAGCTGAGCCTTTCCACTTGCCTGGATGGAGTCTGGGTTCTAGATTTGCAAGCCTGAGGACCAGACTCAGGCAAATTCACCAGAGTGATGTTTCTGGAAAAGACTGTTAAGGACTCCAAACCCTCATGCTACTCACACACATTCTCTTTTCCTCCCACCGCTGTGTCCCCCCTGCATGTTAAATGGCTGTGCTGTGCCTGAAATTCACAAGGAAGGAGAAGTGCCTACAAGAAGGATTCAGAAAGAATCCATGGACAGGTGGTCAGGGGAGGGAGGGGAAGTGACATCACAGGTCGCCACTAACATTGGGTAATGTGAGCACACGCACCGCGTTGACAGCTGGCACGCCTCAATCAATGCCCATCCCACTGTCCCTCCCGCAGCTGTAGCTGGTGGGTAAGGCTAGTCTCAAACCCACTTGGCTGGTGAAGGAAGTCAGCTTGAAGAAGGTGACTCAGGCCTATTTGGAGCCTGGTCCTGAATCCAGGCTCCGTACAGTGTAGACTAGGGTGCGCCCCTTCACTTCCCCAGACCTCAGTTTTCACATCTGTGGAATGGGTGACGTCTGACCCCCTCCATCCCTTCCAGCCAGACTTCTCATGAGTCTAAGCCAGGACAGGATACCTGTTTCCAGACACCTGGCCAGGCCTCTCCAATGATTGACCGGGCTGTGATTTTTATTACCTGTCCACCCCCTACTAGGGAAGAAGGTAGAGAAGGAAGGGACACCATGTATCTTCTTCACTGCTTTCTCTCTGGTGCGAAATACAGGATGCCCTCCACCCCTGCACATAATAGGTATTCAATAAATATTTATTAAATGAATGAAAGCAATGCAACCGTATATAAAAGAATGAGGTAGGGGCACCCAGGTGGCTCATTTGGTTAAGCATCCAACTCCTGATTTCAGCTCAGGTCATGATCTCACGGTTCATGAGATCAAGGCCCGAGTCAGGCTCTGTGCTGACAGTGGAGAGCCTGCTTGGGATTCTTTTTCTTTCTTTCTTTCTTTCTTTCTTTCTTTCTTTCTTTCTTTCTTTCTTTCTTTTCTTTCTTTCTCTCTGCCTCTCCCATGCTTGCTCTCTCTCAAAAAACAAATAAATAAAAAGTAAAAACAAGAAAGAATGAGGGGCACTTGCATGGCTCAGTTGGTTGAGCGTCTGACTTCGGCTTAGGTCATGATCTCACAGTTTGTGAGTTCGAGCCCTGAGTCGGGCTCTGTGCTGACAGCTCAGAGCCTAGAGCCTGCCTCGAATTTCGTGTCTCCCTCTCTCTCTGCTCCTCCCCGGCTCATGCTCTGTCTCTCTCTCTCTCTCTCCTTCAAAAATAAATTTAAAAAAATTTTTAAAAGTTAAAAAAAAAACAGAATGAGGTAGATTTATACATGCTAGTGTGGAAAGGTCACCCACATATATGCAGTGAAAATAGTGATCTTTTCAGAAAGAAATACTTTTAACATAATAATAAATTTACTGAAGGCTATGTAATAAATAGAAAACAAGAGTTACTTTCATGGAAGATTAGTATACTGGAGCCTGGGAAGGACAAAGAGAACTTTTCATTATATACTTTCTTGCAGTGTTAGAATTTTCTGAGCATTCTATGGACTTTTTTCTTTTACTTCACCTTTCTTTTTCCTTTCCTTCTGTATTTTTATGTTCAGAGACATTATCTGAGTATAAAATTATACGGTCTTTTCTGAATTAATGATATTTTAATTAAAAGCAATGAGATCTCAAGAGGCACCTGGGTGGCTCAGTCGGTCAAGCGTCTGACTTCAGCTTAGGTCGTGATCTCACAGTTCATGAGCTCAAGCCCCACAGGGGGCTCTTTGCAGACAGTTCAGAGCCTGGAGCCTGCTTCAGATTCTGTGTCTCCTTCTCTCTCTGCCCCTTCCCCTCTCTCTCTTTCTCTCAAAAATAAATAAACATTAAAAAAAAAAAAAGAAAAGCAATACAATCTCATTTCTCTCAAATTGGCAAAAGTTTGTTTAAATAATTTTTTTGAGTACCATTCTCAGTAGCAATGGGATATGCTAAAGCATACTCATTAAACAGCTATGTGTCTGGCTGGAACCTGGCCACCATCCTTATGATTTGTTCTAATATGTTACCATAAGACACTGGCTGTTGCAACTTGCATAAGGCAGCTGAGGTTGACCCCGTCACACCATCACTCTGCAAACAACCAGTGTGCTCTGCTGGGCTCTATTGGTGGAGAGGGACGAGTTAGGCTCCCTCTTATAATTTATTAAAAGAAAGGTCACAAGGTCGGGGCGCCTGGGTGGCTCAGTCAGTTAAGCGTCACTAAAGCTCAGGTCATGATCTCACGGCTCCTGGGTTTCAGGCCCCAGATGGGGCTTTGTGCTGACAGCCTGCTTGGCATTCTCTGTCTCACTCTCTCTCTCTGCCCCTCCCCCACTCATGCAGGTGTCACATGGGTCTTATAGACTTACTTAACAATTACTATAAAGAAGAAGGAAGGAAGGAAGGAAGGAAGGAAGGAAGGAAAAAGAGAAAGGGGGAGAAGAAGGGAGGAATTCACACATCTGGAGAGCAGGTTTTGGTTCAAGGCCTCTGCTTGGTGCATCACGGACTCTGTCAACAATCCTGAAAGTAGACACTGTCAGCCCTTTTCCGCTTTCCTTCCCAGACACATGGAGCCCAGGATTTGCCCTTGGCCTGGGTGTTAGGATGTGTTGTGGTTCATTTGCCCCAGGTGGCTCAGATTTGCATGTAAGGCAAAGGGGAGTCCAAAGGGTCAAGTTGAAAGTTGCTGAGGACTAGCAAGCCATAAATCAAAGGAATGGCAACAAAGAAGTCTCAGCAGTGAGAATCCAGGAGGGGGTGTCTGGAAAGAGTCTCAGAGGCAAAAAACAGCACAGAGGATTGGGGTGGGGGTGCGGTGGGGGCGTGGCAAGAGCCTTTATAAAGAGCTTGCTTCTGACCAGCCTGGCGAGGGAGAAAAGCACCAGAGGGGAACTAGGCCATGCTTGGTTATGGTTGAGCCAACAGACTGGGGTGGCCTTGAATGCCAACCCCAGAATGTAGAGCTGGTAAGGGCGGATGTGAGATTTAACACCTGTTCTGTCTGACCCCAAATCTGCCACACCGGCTACAGGAGGGGCGACTGCCCTTCCCTCTGACATGCGGAGGTCAGGGTGGGAAGAATTCAGGAATTGAGAAGAGGCAATTGGGTGCTAAATAAGGGAGTTCAAGTTTGGGGAGGAATGGAATTTTCAGCACAATGACATCCATGGGGTGGATGGTTAGGGGAAATGCAAAGCAAGCAGGAGTCTTCCTGTCCTTACCCTGTTTCAGGCCCTTCCCCTGCTCAGCCGCACTGACCTGGAAAACCCAGAATTCCCTCCACATCGGTCTATCAGCTGGAGCAAACACGCCCCGCTTGGAATCCAAGATGTGTGATTCCAGACGCAGCCACAAGGTGGAGACATACAGTTGTCCAATCCCTCTGTCTAGCTCCAAGGCCAGCTGCACTAAGGGGGGGTTCACCGAAACAGCCGACTTGTTGGGCTGTAAGGTTTAAAAACAAACAAACATAGTCTTGAAATCATTTTCTAAGCCCGGGTAAGTAAGCCCTGGGTCATCTTTCGAAAGGACTCGGGCTAATGTAGAAATACCTTCCACCTCCTTGGACCAGCTATGAATACACTGATACTTAACCTAATGTTTTTCATTCTGCAAATGTTTATCAGGCTGGCAGTCTGTGGAGGGGAATCTGAACTGCAGAACAAGGGCTGGGCACCAGGGGGAGAGGGTGCCATCCAGCACCCCTGGACACACAGCAGGACAGAACCTGGGTGTCCCAGGCTTACTCCAATGGAAGCCATGTAAGCAGCCTACTCACTGAAGATTCTAAAAAAAAATATGTACAGATATTAACATATTGAGAAACCAAATGTGGCAAAATGTTTTCAAAAAATAAGTGAATCTGGGTAAAGGATATTAGGACTTTTGGGTACTGCTTTCACATGTTTTTTGAAATTATTTCAAAATAGAGGGTTTTAAAACACTAAGAATCCAGGAGCCCTGGATGCAAGATTCAGACTTTCTTTTTTTTTTTTAATATTAATTTATTTGTTTTGAGAGAGAGAGCATGAGCAGGGGAGGGGCAGAGAGAAAGGGAGTGAGAGAATCCCAAGCAGGCTCCAGGCTCCGAGCCGTCAGCACAGAGCCTGATGCAGGGCTCGAACTCACAAACCCCGAGATCATGACCTGAGCTGAAGTCAGATGCTCAACCGACTGAGCCATCCAGGTGCCCCTAAATCTTGGTAGATTAAAAAAAATAGATATCATACGAAGTATTTTCTCTAACCACAACAGGATAAAGCTAGAAATTAATAACAGAAGTAAAACTAGAAAATTCACAAATTTGTGGGAAACTCAACAAAACAGTCTCACACAACCAATGGATCAAAGGAGGAATTACAAAATACTCAAAGATGAATGACAATTAAAACACAACACACCAAATGTGGAATGTAGCAAAAGCAGTGCTAAGGGGGGGGGGGGGATTTATAGCTGGAAGGGCTTATGTTAAAAAAATGAGAAAGATCTCTGGAGCGCCTGGGTGGCTCAGTCGGTTAGGCTTCCAACTCTTGATTTCAGCTCAGGTAGTGATCTCACAGTTGTGGGTCCAAGCCCTGCATCGGGCTTTGCCCTGAAAACGTTAAGCCTTCTTGGGATTCTCTGTCTCCCTCTTTCTCTGCCTCTCCCTCTCTCCCTCTCTCCCTCTCTCCCTCCCTCCCTCTCTCTCTCAAAATAAATACGTAAACTTACAAAAAAATTTTTTTAAATGAGAAAGATCTCAAAAAAAAAAACCCTAACTTTACAACTTAGACAACTAAAGAAAAAAATAGAACAAAATAAACCAAAATCTACCAGAAGGTTGGAAATAATGAAGATTAGAGTGTAGATAAACAAAATAGATAATACAAAAAAAATAGAGAAAAATCAATGAAGCCAAACTTGTTTATTCAAAAGGTCAACAAAATTGACAAAACTTTACCTAGATGGACTTAAAAACAAACAAACGAAACAACAACAACAACAAAAAACCCCAGAAAACTGAAATTACCAAAATCAGAAGTGAAAGTGGAAGCATTGCTACTGACTTCACAGGAACAAAAAGATTCATGAGATTGCTACAGTTGTTCAACCGTACACCAACAAAATGGATAACCTAGGTGAAATGGGCAAATTCCTAGACCCTAGCAAGACTGAATCAAGAATAAAAACTATTGGGGCGCCTGGGTGGCGCAGTCGGTTAAGCGTCCGACTTCAGCCAGGTCACGATCTCGCGGTCCGTGAGTTCGAGCCCCGCGTCGGGCTCTGGGCTGATGGCTCAGAGCCTGGAGCCTGTTTCCGATTCTGTGTCTCCCTCTCTCTCTGCCCCTCCCCCGTTCATGCTCTGTCTCTCTCTGTCCCAAAAATAAATAAACGTTGAAAAAAAAAAATTTAAAAAAAGAATAAAAACTATGGAGGAGCACCTGGATGGCTCAGTGGGTTAAGCATCTGACTCTTGACTTCAACTCAAGTCATGATCTCACAGTTCATGGGATCGAGCCCTGTGTCAGGCTCTACACTGACAGTGTGGAGCTTCCTTAAGATTCTCTCTCTCCCTCTCTCTCTGGCCCTCCCTTGCTTGCACTGTCTCTCTCTCTCTCTCTCTTTCTCAAAATAAAGATACATTTAAAGAAAAAAATGAACAAAGAGAAAGACTGAACAGAGCAATAACAAATAAGGAGACTGAATCAGTAATCAAAAATATCCTGACAAGGGGCACCTGGGTGGCTCAGTCGGTTAAGCATCTGACTCTTGACTTCAGCCCAGGTCATGATCTCAAGGTTTGTGAGTTTGAGCCCCACATCAGGCTCTGTGCTGACAGTGTGGAGCCTGCTTGGGATTCTTGCTCTCCTATCTCTGTCCCCCTCTCAAAATAAATAAATAAACTTAGAGAGAGAAAGACAGAGACAGAGAGAAAATGAAATACTTAAAAAAATATATTCTGAAGAGACAAGCCCAGAACCAGACGGCTTCTCAGATTAATTCTATTAAACATTTTTTTTTTTTTTTAACGTTTATTTATTTTTGAGACAGAGAGAGACAGAGCATGAACGGGGGAGGGGCAGAGAGAGAGGGAGACACAGAATCGGAAACAGGCTCCAGGCTCTGAGCCATCAGCCCAGAGCCCGACGCGGGGCTCGAACTCACGGACCGCGAGATCGTGACCTGGCTGAAGTCGGATGCTTAACCGACTGCGCCACCCAGGCGCCCCTCTATTAAACATTTAAAGAAAAACAAATACCAATCCCTCCTATACTCTTCTAAAAACCAGAAAAAGAAGCAACATTTCCAGACTCATTGTATAAGGCCAGAATCATCCTGATAGCAAAGCCGGAAAAGACACTGCAAGAAAACAAAACTAAAGCCCAATATTCCTGTGAACATTGATGCCAAAATCCTCAACAAAATACTATCAACTGAATTCAACAAAATACTAAAAGGGTTATGCACCATGACCAAGTGGGACTTATTTTTGGAATGTAAAGATGGTTCAACATAAAAATTGATCAATGCAACACACCATATTACCAGAATGAAGAAAGAAAAAAAAAAATCATTTCAATGGATGCAAGAAAAGCATTTGGCTAAATCCAACACCTTCTCATTATCAAAATACTCAACTAAGAATAGAAGCAAACTATCTCAACATGATAAAATCCATGTATGAAAAATCCACAGTGAACATCATATTCAACTGTGAAAGACTGAAAGCTTTTCCTCTAAGATTGCAAACAAGGCAAGGCTGCCTACTTGTGCTTCTTCTATTCAACATAATACTGGAAGTTCTAGCTTAGCAATTAGCCAAGAATAATAAATAAAAGGCATCAAAATTGGAAATGAAGAAGTAAAAAAAGAAAAAAAGAAAAAAGAAAAGGAAAGGAAGAATTAAAATTATCTCTGTTTGCAGATGATATGATCTTACATGTAGAAAACCCTAAAGACTCTACCAAAAACAAAAAGTTAGAACTAATAAATGAATTCAGCAATGTAGGAAGATACAAAGCCAACACACAAAAAATAAGTCACATTTCTATACGTTAACAATGAATAATCTGAAAAGAAAATTATGAAAACAATTCCACTGACAAGAAAATCGAAAGGAGTAAAATACTTCCTGAAACCAATATTACACCATATGTTTGTTTTTTTTTTTTCAACGTTTATTTATTTTTGGGACAGAGAGAGACAGAGCATGAACGGGGGAGGGGCAGAGAGAGAGGGAGACACAGAATCGGAAACAGGCTCCAGGCTCTGAGCCATCAGCCCAGAGCCTGACGCAGGGCTCGAACTCACGGACCGCGAGATCATGACCTGGCTGAAGTCGGACGCTTAACCGACTGCGCCACCCAGGTGCCCCAACACCATATGTTAACTAACTAGAATTTAAATAAAAATTTGGAAGAAAAAAAAACAAACAAAAAAGAGTAAAATACATAGGAATTAATTTGACCAAGAGGTGTAAGGCTTGTACAATGACAACTACAAAACATTGCTGAAAGAAATTAAAGAAGACACAAATGAAAAGACATCCCATGTTCATGGATTGGAAGGCTTGATATCATTAAGATACATCCCTATCAAAATTCCAATGACATTTTTTTGCAGAAATAGAAAAACCCATCCTGCAATTTATACTGAATCTTGTGGGATCTCGAGGGAATAGACAAAACAATCTTGAAAAAGAGGATCTGGAGGACCCGCGTTTCTGGCTCCAAAACTTGCTACAAAGCCACAGTAATTAAAAGCCAGTGATGCTGACATGAAGTCAGGCATAGATACCAATGGAGTAAAAAAGAGTCAGAAATAAACCCTCACATGTGTGGTCAAATGCTTTTCAACAAGAGAGTGAAGGCCATTCAATGGGAAAAGGACAGTCTTTTCAACCAACAGTGCTAGAAAAAACAGGATATCCACGTGGAAAAGAATTAAGTTGGTCCTTTAACTAGCAACATATACAAAAACAAACTCAAAATGGATCACAGGTCTAAATATAGGAATGAAATCTGTAAAAAAAATTCTTAGAAAGAAACACAGGTCAAAAGCTTCACAACATTCAATTCAGCATTCAATTCATGACAGGACATGATGAAAATTTTAAAGTTTTGTGCATCAAAGACACTACCAACAGAGTAAAAAGGCAACATACAGAATGAGAGAAAATATTTGCAAATTATATATCTGATAAGGGATTAATATCCAGAATATATAGACAACTAACATTCTACCAAAAAAAACAATTCAAAAATGGGTAAAGGAGTTGAATAGACATTTCACCAAAGAAGATATACAAATGGCCACCAAGCATGTGGCAAGTTGCTCAGCATCACAAATCGCTGGGGAAACATAAATCAAAATTACAGTGAGATACCACCTCACCACCATTAGGACGCTGCTATCAAAAAACAGGGGCACCTGGGTGGCTCAGTCAGTTAAGTGTCTGACTTCAGCTCAGGTCATGATCTCGCGGTTTGTGGGTTCGAGCCCCACATCGGGCTCTGTGTGGACAGCTCGGAGCCTGGAGCCTGCTTCGGATTCTGTGTCTCCCTCCCTCTCTGCCCCTCCCCCACTTGCACTGTCTCTCTCCCTCTCTCTCAAAAATAAATAAAACATTCACAATGAAAACAAACTAACCAAAAAAAAGAAAAGAAAAGAAAAAGAAAAAGAAAAAGAACCAAAACAAAAAACGAGTTTCAAAGAGATATTTATACACTATGTTCCTAGCAACATACTCACAATAGCTAAAACACAGAAACAAACCAAGTGTCCATCAGCGGATAAAAAGATAAGCAGAGTGCAATATACACTCACAATGGAATACTATTCAGCCTTCAAAAGGAAGGAGCTTTCTTTAATAGAGGATTGCAGACACATAGCACGCATTGCTTAAATAACTTTTTTCTTCTCTCTCAAGAGATTTTGCACTTTATTGATATGTCTTAATATTAAAAATAAAGTCATCCAAGAGTCCAGAGAAATGTGCCACTGGCTCTGGAGCCATGGGCAAGCTTCTGCTCTCTCTGGGCCTCAGGGTCCTTGTCTCTGAAACCAGGGAGACTCGATCATCAGGGCCTTTGCCTTCTCCCAGTCTCTCTGCCAGTGCTCCCCATGCCGTGGCAATCCCACACACTTCCACAATACCACAGGTATTCAGAGGTACCATCCTACATGGGTCACATCTTTTCCTGGAGCCACACAGGACTGAGCCTCTGCGCTCCACACACAGCTGGAATGAAACAAAGAGGAAGGATGTGCCAGGAGCTGGGTAGGGGGGTGGAGGGTTCTCTACAGGTCCTGCTCCTCCCCAGTCAAGCCGGCCAGGCTGATGGCACAAAAGCAACAGTCTGAGGGGGGCCCAGTTGCCTTGCTGGTGACCGCTGAGAGGAGCAGGCTGAGGGGGACATGGGTGAGGGTTCAGGGGGCCTGTGGCCCACAGAGACCTCCAGATGGTGGGGCCAGAGACACAGGCTTAGGTCTTCTTAATCACGCTGTACTCTGGCTCCTGTTCCAGGGTCCTCCGGGAGGGAATCCTGTTGGCCTTAGAATCCTGACTCTCGGGGTCAAATGCCACCAAAGAGTAGTGAAGTTCTTCCAGAGAAGGCTTCTTCTGCAGAGAGAGAGACTGGAGGCTCAGGGAGAGGCAGGGGAAGCACTGGTCCCCAGCTCAGGATGGAGACAAGGGACACCTGAGGGGACCCTGAGGGGCTCCACGGCGGTGGGTCCAGGCTTCCCCACTGTCCTGCCCCACCCTTGCTTCACCCCACCTGTTCAAACACAGCACAAAGTCCCAGGCATGAGACCTGGAGACAAGGCAGGGGGTTGGGGTGCCTGGATCGACTTTGAGATCATTAATCACCAAGTTAGAAAACCAAGGTTGCTGCTAGTCCCAGGGCCACATGTCTGATGCTTTTCTCCCTTCATCTTCTCCAACAACAGGGTCCCCAACCTCTCCCCGAACTCTTCCGCTAATGGGTGGGTCTTGACCCCTGCTGGAGAAGCCTCTTCCACGCTGCACTTTACAGTCACTGTGCCTAAGGGTTGGCTTGCAGGGGGGTCATTGATTAAAAACCTGACACGTAGAGTTGATGCCAAGGAGATAATGGTACCAAAACAGTGGGAAATCACAGGCTTTAACATCGGTGTGTGGTATATAGTAGGTGCATAATAAATGCTCCGCTTCACTGACTGTTGACCATCACTGGCCACCCAACAGCCCCTTCGTCTCTGCCCCAGCCCCCAGCCACAATGGCACCAAGCTCTGGCAAGGTCTACACTTGACCTAGGTTCTGTGTGGCCCTGTGTTGGTGGGGCACAAGGTTCACCAAGCCAGCCCCTCCCTTCCCTCTCTGCCTGCTGCCACCCCCCAGGGCGGTGCCTCTCACAGAGCCCAGGCCCTCCCCTCCCCCCCTCCCGCCAGCCGCCAGGCCCTCACACTCACCACAGTGCTGTATTCTACCTCTTCCTGTCTCGGCTGCGTGGGCTCTCCCTGAAGTGTCCTTGTCTGCAGCTCCAGATTCGCATAATAGAGCTCACCTTGCAGAGTATTCTGGGCGGGCAGAAGGTGTGGAGATTTGGCGGGTGTCCACGGAGCCCCTCCGTCGTCCAGCTCAGAGGGACCTCTGTTCCTGCCTGCCTGCGGACATCTACCCCTTCTCTCAATGTTCTGGGTGCCCCAGTCTCCCCACCGTGCCTCCCCCATCCCCCACTCTGGTCCCCTCTGGGCAGTATTTGAATGCCCCCCCCCCAAGTCAGCATGGAAGGACCCTCCATCATTCCACTTTCTATGGGGGATGGGGGTGGGGACAGATTAACCAGAGCTAATTAGCCAGAGACCCAACCACCAGATGTCCCAGAGATCATTCTCCCTGCTCTTGGGCAAGCACCCAACTCCATCCATCAACGATGCACTCAGACCTCCACTGGCCAGTGGGACTGTTGAAGCCCCCAACGTCCTCTGTTCTCTCCGTCAGCCACCCCGGCACACCTTCTGCCTGTGTCTTACCTGACTATGGGTCCGGAGTGGCTTTGGATTCTCACCAGCTAAAGAGAGAAGAGTTAGGAGTCTGAATCCGAGAACAAAACAGGGATAAGGATCCCCTATGATCCAGCTGGAGGAAGGACTTTCCCTAGAGACTTTGATGCTGGGGACCTGTCACTTCAGGGTAGGAATTGCAGAGAGAGTGAGTGGGTGAAGAAGGAAATGAAAAATGAATGCATGAGTGGAGGAGAGAATAAATGAACCAGCGGGAAGGCACAGGCTTGGGGAGAGTGGCCACACAAAGCTAGGTCTTGAAACAGTCACTCATAAAGAATGCTCTCAAGTGGGAGTAGACCGGAGAAGGACACCTGTTTACAAGGACCTATCCGCAGGATGAAACAGTTCCAGAGATTTCTTTCACAGCATCACCAAACTGTAAACTTAAGAATGGTTAAGATGGCTGGGCATCTGGGTGGCTCAGTGGGTTCGGCGTCCGACTTCAGCTCGGGTCGTAATCTCACAGTTCGTGAGTTTGAGCCCCGCATCGGGCTCTCTGCTGACAGCTCAGAGCCTGGAGCCTGCTTCGGATTTGTGTCTCCCTCTCTCTCTGCCCCTCCCTGCTCTCTCTCTCTCAAAAACAAATAAACATTAAAAAAAAATTAATGAAAAAAAAGAATGGTCAAGATGGCAAATTTTACGATACGTGCTTTTTACCCAAATAAACAAATCGCAGATCCACAGGCCCTCCCCTAGACGTGTGGAACCAGAACTTCTGGGGATGGGTTCAGCAATCTGTGTTTTAAGGAGCCCTAAAAATTTTTTTTAATTAAAAATAAAAAAGGAACCGTCCTTATGGAGACCTTAGTACTGCATCAAACCATGAGAGGTCACCGGGGTCATCTACTCTGATTCCCCTGGCTTGGGGGTCTGTCCCTCACACACAGGAGGCCCTGTGGCTCCGGGGAACCACGGTTCAGGGCACACGACCTCTGGCCTGTGGCGTCTTCAGCGTCACTCTGCAGGAGACCTGCCTCCGAACACGGCTCTGTGCACCCCTGGCCGAGGGAACCCGGAGACCCAGGAGCGGGCCGGCAGTGGGCATTGTGCACACAGACGGAATGCCTTTAGTGTGGCTGCACGGCCAGGCAACCCCAGGGCCCCCCGCACTAGATGCACCAGGGACAGACATTGTCCACCCCTCAGAGAGCCCCAGAGTCGAAGGTGAGACACCGACATTCAGGAGACACACAGGATGGAAGTGCTAGCTGAGTGCTCTCGGTTGGCTTCACGGAACCCCACTCGGGTGCTCTGAGGAGCAAACACATTCTGTTCCAAATACTGCGTGCAGGCTCCTGCCACCCTCTCTCTCTGCGGGCGACCTGGTGGCTGGTGGAGAAGAGATGGGTGGACATTGCTGGGGAAGGAATGTGGCAGTGAGAAAGTTCGGCCAGAGCCAGCTGCACAGGAAGGTGGAACCCAGTGTCTCCTGGTCACGACTGTGTCCCCCAGAGCCCAGCACAGGGCCCGGTGCCACGGTAGGTGCTCCGGACGGCTGTGCTGTGTGCGTGAGCAAGGGAATGAATGAACTCATCATGAGTGGGCAGAGGGTAAGACAGGCTGTGTGTGACAGGCAGGCACCAGGCTGCGGCAGAGCAGCAAGGACAGTGTGGGGACAGGAGCTGAGACTTGCAGGGATGGGGAGGGAATGTCTGCATCTTTGAACACAAGGCCTTTCTCCTGTGACAGAGGGTCCACGAAGCAAGGTGCAATCCCCCACACATCGTTAAACTCTGCAGTAAGAGACTTCTAGAACATTGCACAGCAGGGAAAATGATAATGGTAGGTTAAGTGCAAATATGTGTGTGTGAGCCTTGTGTGTGCATTGTGTGTGTGTGCATTGTGTGTGTGTGTGTGTGTGTAAGAGGGATTGTGGTAGAAGCAAGCCATAAGTAAGAAATCATATCTGCATAAATAAACATTGAGAAGCACGAGAAGGACATGCCCCAAATGTCAGTGCTTGGTTTCCTCCAGGTGCTGGGAGTTTTCTTTCTTATTATATTATTATGGACAGTTTATTTCTTTCTTTGTGCTTTTGCTTATTTTTTGAATGTTCTACCATAATCTTTAACAATAATTTCTTTTTAATGTTTATTTATTTATTTTTGAGAAAGAGAGAAAGAGAGAGCACATGCGAGCAGGGGATGGGGAGAGAGAGAGGGGAACACAGAATCCAAAGCAGGCTCCATTAAAAAAAAAAAGGGGGGGGGGAACTTTCTAGGTGAAAGGGCAGAGAGGGCTGGGACCCACGGGCCTGAGGCTGAGAAAATCCCAGAGGGAGGCCTGGCCTGGGGTGAGGAGGAGGGCACTCAGGAGTGATGTGGGGGAAGCAGAGGGGGAAGGGGAAGTGGTTTTCCTTCCCTGCATCAGGCACACACGTGCTGAGATCGACTCCTCTTCTAAAGGCCTGACCAAAGGCCTGACCCCCCACGGTGGGCCCCCGCCCTGATCCCCAGGATGCACGGGCTCCGGGAGCACCCACCGCCAGTTGTGGGGCATGCACCCCTCCTCCCATAAGGTCGGGCAAGGATTCCCCTTCGAGGCAGCTGCTCATGGAGTCCAGAAGTTTTAGAGCAAAGAAGGCTCACCCTGCAACTCGGGCAGAGACCTGCGCCCCGTGGGTGACAGCTGGGCCTCCAGCCAGCAACAAGGTCACATCTGCATCCTTCTGCTCTTTTTATTGAATTCGCTCATTTAGAGTCAACTGAGCACCTGCTTCCTGAGTGCCAGACAGGGTGCTGGGGGTGCCACATGTGTTCTCTCTTTGCGTCTGAGCCCAGAGGAGAGCAAGTGGGCCCCAGGATGCCCGAAGCATCTGAGGTGCCCCCATGGCTCGAGATACTAAACAATACATTAATTCAACAAAAACTGACTGGGTGCCTTCTTGAGTTCCAGTCCCTGATCTTGAAGGAGAAGCACAGGCCGGCGGGAGACAGGCGAGGAAGCAGGCAGGGAGAGTCTGGTGTGAAAAGGGTATGAGGGTGCGTGCTCACAGGTGCAGTCAGGAGGGGCCCCCAAGCTGCTTTTGGGGAGCCAGGAGAAGGTCCCAGAGGAAAGGGAGTCTGAGAGCCCCAAGGCCCACCAGGAGCAAGCCAGGGAAAGAGGGTAGCGGGAGGAGGTGCCCCCGGGGCCCAGAGCAAATGCAGAAGCACCCACTGATGTTACGGTTCCCACCATGTTACAGGAAGTCGGGAACAGCTGTCTTCAAGAGTGTGAGGGTGGGCAGGGGCTGGGCGGGACAACACCCTCAAGAGTATGGGAGGTTCCAGAAGGGTATCAGACAGAAGAGGGTGACCGCTTCACGGACAAGCTTCCAGGGAGCCCCCTCCACGGCATGTCTCCGCCATACCAGGGACACCTCCTCTGGGGCCTGGCCTCGAGGGTCACCCAGGACATGTGGTCCGAGGATACACTCCTGATGCCCATTCTGGGGAACAAGGACACAGAGCCTCAAAAATGAGAGGGAGGTGCTTGGGGCCTGCCCACCCACCCCCCACCCAGCAGGGGGCTGACTCACCTTTGACCTGCTTGCGAACTATCCTCCAGGCCAGGAACAAGCTTCCCCCCAGCAGAAGCAGCAGAAGCGCCAACAAGGAAAGGAGTACTTGGAGCCTGGGGAGGACACGGCAGTGTTGAGCAGGTGGGAGCTTGCACTCCCCCCCCCACCCCCACTTATTTGCAATCGATAGAAAAGGTCACATTAAAAAAAAAAAAGGAGAGGGGTGCCTGGGTGGCTCAATCGGTTGAGTGTCCAACTTTGGCTTAGGTCATGATCTCACAGTTTGTGAGTTCGAGCCCTGCATCGGGCTCTGTGCTGACAGTTTGGAGCCTGTTTTGGGTTCTGTGTCTCCCTCTCTCTCTGCTCCTCCCCTGCTTGTGCTCTCTCTCTCTCTCTCTCTCTCTCTCTCTCAAAAATAAATAAATAAACATTAAAAAAAATTTTTTTAAAGTAGACAGTATATCAGTGTACTTAAGAACGTTCCAGGGGCACTTGGGTGGCTCAGTTAGTGGAGTATCTGACTTGTGCTCAGGTCATGACCTCACGGTTCCTGAGTTCGAGCCCCACATCCGGCTCGCTGCTGTCAGTGCAGAGCCCGCTTCGGATCCTCTGTCCCCCCTCTCTCTCTGTGCCCCCCTCAAAAATGAATAAACGTTTATTTAAAAAAAAAAAAAAGAACCTTCCAGAAGCTCTTTATTCAGATACAAGAAAATAGAAACATACATTATTTTCCCCCTTCTTTCACACAAAGGAGGTGTGATCCAACACTATTTTTGTTACTTAGCAACACGTCTTCGACATCTCTCCACGTCTGTGAATAAAGAAGACCCTCGCTCTTCTCCACCGCTGCATAGTATTCCACTGCATGGACAGACCATGATTTATTTAAGTCTTGCTTCTGACTGGCATGTCCCCCAGCCTTTTACAGTTACAAACATTGCCACAAAAAAAAAGTCGCCTTGTGGCTCTGCCATTTCACATACGAACAAGCCACAGCAGAGGTCGTGGGAAGCTGACTTCAGGTCCCTCGCTTGCCAGCCTCTTCTTTCCCGTCTAGCTTGCATTCATAATGTTCTAGTCTTTTTCTTTTTTAAAAAAAATGTGTATTTACTTTTGAAGGAGAGAGAGACAGTGTGTGAGCAGGGGAGGGGCAGAGAGAGAGGGAGACACAGGATCGGAAGCAGGCTCCAGGCTCCGAGCTGTCAGCACAGAGCCTGACTCGGGGCTCGAACCCATGAGCTGTCAGCACAGAGCCTGACTCGGGGCTCGAACCCATGAGCAGTGAAATCGTGACCTGAGCCGAAGTTGGACACTCAACGGACTGAGCCACCCAGGCACCCCATGTCTTTTTCTTAAAGACGTAAGTCCCCCCACACACACCAAACTGCATAGGCTCCAGGCCTTACAAAACCTAGTTCTGCCTCCTGTGTGTCTATCTGCAGTCAGTTCTGGAAGTGGTGTGTTTAGGACCTGAATTTCACCTTGCCTGATGTTAAGATAGTCACTTGGGTTGATGGAAGGCCTGTGGAAGGGTTTTGGGGGGTCAGAGAATAAGGAATCTGAATGGGGGCACCTGGCTAACTCAGTCGGTAGAGCATGTGACTCTTGTTTGTGAGTTCGAGCCCCATTGGGGTATAGAGATTGCTTAAAAAAAAAAAATAAGAAGAATCTGAATGGCCTTTGCCCCTAGCTTGTGGAAGGGAGACTCTAAATCCTAAGGATTTCCCCAATAGTAGGTTAGCCTCTGTTATTGAAGGACCCCTCGGATCACACCTGAGTTTATGCAAAGAGATGAATGGGTCAAGACTGGGGCTGGTCACCAGAAGGCCCACCCCCATGATTATGGAGACTTGGGGCTCTGAGCCAGCCTGAAATTCAAGAAGTGGAGGGGGTCTGGGGATGGAGTTCAATCATGTGGCCAGTGATTCAACCAATCGCGCCTAGGTAATGGCATGTGCCCCGACGTGCCCTGACCTTCCTAGGAGTCAGCAGGGAAGTTCTGTGCCCAGGACCCTCCCAGATCTCACCCCATGTGTCTCTTCATTGGCTGCTTCTGGCCTTTTTCCTTTATGATAAAACCATACTCGTAAGCACTGGGCTTTCGTGCATTCTGTGAGCTATCTAGCCAATTATCAAACCCAAAAGGGTCATGGGAACCCCCAAATTCATAGCCAGTTGGCCAGAAACGTGATGGCCTGGGGATCCCCAAACTGCTCTGGCATCTGAAGTCAGGCAGTCTTATGGAACTGAGCCCTCAACCCATGGGGTCTGTGCTAACTCCAGGTGGTGAGTGCTGGCATTGAATGGCAGGACGCAAGGTGAGGCCTGGTGAGGGAGTCTGAGATCCTCAGAAGTGGTTTACAACTACACGTGCTTTTCTAAGGAGTCTGTAAGCATTGTCAGATTCTCCTGGGGGCTTGTGACCCCAAAAGACCAAGAATCACAAGTTTAGGGGTGCTTGGGGGATTCAGTCAGTTGAGCGCCCGACTCTTGATCTCGGCTCAGGTTGTGATCTCATGGTTTGTGGGTTTGAGCCCAATGTTGGGCTCTGTGCTGACATCCAAAGCCTGCTTGAAATTCTCTCTCTCTTTCTCTCTCTCTCTCTCTCTCTCTCTGCCCCTCTTCCCATTCAAAATAAAGAAATAAAGTTAAAAAAAAAAAAAGAATCACAGGTTTAAAAGGAGGAACCAAGACCAGGAACCAGGAGGTTTAAAAGGAGTCACGTAAACCTGGGTGGAAGTCCCCCCACCCCCCGCCTCCCGTAGCTACGTGACCTGGCAGATCACTTAACCTCCCTGAGCCGTCTGCGCCTACGTAACATGAGGGCGGTGACGGCCCAGGGCCCTAGTGATGTGTAGGGCATTTAGCACATCCCTGGTAGGAGCATCAGCCCTCATTAGAAGTTCCTTTCCTGCCATCCCCACCTCGAGGCTTCCCCTGGCCCTGAGCAACTCCTGAGGCGAGGGCCTACCTCCAGGACAAGGGACAGGGGACAGAGGACCTCACCCCACGCCCTGGCTTTGCTGGAACTCCTCTTGGCTGCTTGCACTGTGGGTGGCTCCCATGGTGATGGGGACAGTGGGTGAGGATGAGGACGGTATGGTCGTGATTCCAGCTGTGATTGTTGAGATCTGGGTTACAGTGATGTTTGCGGGTGGGGCGGACGTTGTTGCTGGCGCGGAAACACAAACGAGACCCGGGATAGCGCTATCGGACTCTCCCGCTACTCGCCAATACCTTTTTGGTTTGATTTCACACAAAATGCTCACTCAGGGTGGAGGCAGGACCGAGGACCCCCCGGGGCCACAGTCTCCCTGGGGCCCGGGGCCCGGGCACTGTGCGCCCCCAACAGTCCTGATCCCATCCTGTGGAGGAGGGTCAGGGCCCTCCGGAGAGCCCGTAGGTCACCCCTGTGCTCCAGATTCGTCCTCCTCTAGCCACAGCCAGACGATGCCGCCTGGGATCTCTGTCTAAACTCCAAGTCTGACTGCAAGTCTGGCTGGAGGCCCCGCTATGCCCAGCACCTTCACCTTCGCTGTTTGGCCCCACCTGCCTCTCCATTCAGCTCCCACCGTCCTGTAGCATGGCTCCCTCTCTCCTTTGCACACTCTGCCTTCTCAGCTGCCCCTTCCCAAGACTGAGCAAGAGGGGCCAGCTTTTCCAGGAAGCCACCCTGACTCTCTTTCTCCACCTACTACCCACCTCGTACACACACACACACACACACACACACACACACACACACAGTTTGCTCCAAGCCTCTGATCTGCTTCCTGCCTCGACTATTCCCGCCTGAGACCCTTCAGGGGCCCTGGTGCTGGCGCTGGGGGAGGGGTGCGTACAACTCACCTGGGATCACAGACACCACAATGTGGACGGCGGGGTCTTGCAAATATCCTTCTAACCAGGACGTATCGATCCCACATCGGTATGTTCCTGCATCATCCTCTGTGAGGTTCTCCAAGGTCACTATGAAGGTGAGGTTTGCAGGATGGTCTCTGATGGATACGCGGCCGTTCCTCACTTCTTTGCTTGACTGTTTGGTCTTCACAGTTTTCCAAAAACATGGGTTTTTGCACCAGTATTTGAAATGTTCTCTTAATTGCTCTTCATATGAACACTGCACGCTCAGAGAACTCCCCAAGGTGCCCGTCATGGAGGTGGGGCCACTTATAGAGGAACAGCCTGGAAAATACAGCCGAGTGCGGGCCCCTCACCAGATGGGCCTGGGTCAGGGGTGCCCTGGGAGTCACCCCCAAAGTTGCCCCATCTCACATTGGCCACCCCCCGTCAGCCAGAACCTTCCCTTCCTCTGCTTTTCTGTCACTCCCAAGATTTTTATCACAGCAGCCCCTTCTTCCAGACCCCAGCCTCCCTTCTGGCTGCTCATGGTCACCAAGTCCTATCCCCTGAGAACCCCAGATAAACAAGTGAATCCCCCAACTCCGGAGGTCAGGAGAGGAACACACGCATATACACCCTGCCCAGGAGGAAAGAAAAAGTAAAGTCAGAGCAGAAATCAGCGAATCAAGAAACAGGAACACAGTGGAGTTAGCGTATACGTTGGAAACTTGATTTTTCGTATAGAAGATACCAACATTCTAGTGATAGCCAAGTCAAGAGAAATAGGAGATGCACATACGCAAGTCATAAGAAAAATAACCAGGGTAATTTACAAGCCTCTACAAACAAGTCTGTAAACTTAGATAAAACGAATGATTTCCTATGTTTTGGAAAATATTGGCTGGAATGTATTTCTTTTTTTTATGTTTATTTATTTCTGAGAGAGAGAGAGAGAGACAGAGCATGAGTGGGGGAAGGGCAGGGAGAGAGGGAGACACAGAATCCGAAGTAGGCTCCAGGCTCTCAGCTGTCAGCACACAGCCCAACTCAGGGCTTGAACTCATGCACCCCAGGATCATGGCCTGAGCCAAAGTCAGATGCTTAACCGACTGAGCCACCCAGGTGCCCCCTGTTGCTGCTGTTTTTAAAAACACTTTGTGGGGCGCCTGGGTGGCTCAGTCGGCTAAGCGTCCGACTTCAGCTCAGGTCACGATCTCGCAGTTAGTGGGTTTGCGCCCCACGTCGGGTTCTGTGCTGACAGCTCAGAGTCTGGAGCCTGTTTCAGATTCTGTGTCTCCCTCTCTCTCTCTGACCCTCCCTCGTTCATGCTCTATCTCTCTCTGTCTCAAGAATAAATAAACGTTAAAAAAAAATTAAAAAGAAAACACTTTGTAACGAGACACAAGCAGACAGACGCCTTCTTCACACTTAATGGGAAACAGTGGACACCTGCCCTCGTCAGAGACAAGTCAAGGATGGTCACTGCATCATTCTGGCTGGACCAGCCTGTGGCCAATGAGAGAAACAAACGGGACAAACGGACATCCAAAAGGAACCACGAGCTCCCACTGCAGGCAGATTCCATGAAAACACAACGACGCCCCAGAGGGTGATGGACAGAGTAGCCGTGTGAGGGTGACCCGTTGCCAAATTAATACACAAAGGGAAGAGCTTCCCCGTGGCCAACCAGTTAGCAAACGGAGTCAAAGAAAACACGCGATTTGTAATCAAAACGACCAAAAGGATTTTAGGCACCCCAGGGACAGCTGTCTAGGCGGTGTGTGCCTGTGTGCAGAGAGGCATGGAAGCCGGATCCCTGGAAATGGGAAGTCCTCGGCTCCCTGGAGAAGCTCTCCTCCCCGTGACTTCTCTGCCCTCCCCTTCCTCCCCACCACCGTCCCCTCCCCTCTGTCCCCATCTCTCTGCCTTGAGGACGCTGAGCCCCTCGCACTGCCCTGGCGACACACACCTCAGTGCACCCCAGAGGGTGGTGTTCCTGCCAGTCGTCACCCCTCCTCCACACCTGCACAAAACACACCCCCCTCCCCTCGGTGTGCTCAGCCTCAGCCGCTCTCCCACCCGCTCTGCTGCCACCAGGTCGCCCCTCCTTCTTCCTGGAATAATCCACCCGAAACTGCCCTCAAAGCCCCTTCTGGGCGCCCCAATGTGGCTCATGGAAGGTCAGGTGAATGCCTTGTCTCACGTTTCCAGGGTACGATCCAGGGCACAGGGTGCCCCTCTCCCAGTGCCCCTTCCTGTGCTCCCCTGTCCCCCACAGCCTCCCTCACCGCTGAGCCTCCCCCTCCTCGGGCAGCCCCTCACCTGGGACCCAGAGAAGCAGCAGAGCCAACAGCAGCCACACGGCCTGGTCCGGCCACCTCATCTTCTCCGCACAGATGTCACCCATGGCAGTGCCAGGCGGCTTCAGGCCCCTTCAAGGAGGAGGGCCAAGTCTCCAAGGTTTCCACTTCTGCTTTTCTTTGTGCCTGCTGCTTCCTTGTTCAGTTTCTTTAGGTTCTGCTCCTACGGCTGGTCAGAAAATGAAGGGCACAGAGGGAGCACAGCCACCGGGGACGGGGACCGGCTGAGACCCGCTCCCCCCCACCAGAACCATGCACCCTTCTACCCATCCCAGCTGTGCCACAGATGCCACAGATACTTCCAGGGGTGAGACCCCTACTCGCCCACAGCGCCCGAGACCTGAGCCACCCCTCCCGTCACACCCCCAAAAGCACAAGGCCAGCTGGGCTCAGAAACTCCTTGCAGGTCCAGGGGAGCACCCAATGGGGAGGAATCAGGGCCAGCATCCTTCTCCAGGCCTGATGAGGCCACCCCAGGGAGCCCCCCCTTCCGTGAGCCTGCAGCTCAAGGCCCAGACCCCTAAGCTGGCACAGTGACCTCAGAGTCTCTGAAAGGCTCTCAGTCTTAGAAACGTCTCCTCGGGCTGTGACCCTCCTTCCTGTGCAGCCCCTGCTGGTCCCAGCTCAGGGCTGGGCACAGAGTGGGCACTTCGCAAGCTTTCAGGGACCCCTCCTTCCCTGATCCACGTGGAATTCAGACTCTAAATACACACACGCGCACACACCTGTATACCCTGTGACAAGTGCCCTCGGCTTACACAGAATGGCCACACGCACATAGGAAGCCAATCCTAATGTGTGACGTGTCATCTGATAGCCTGCACTGAGTGCCACCCACAGGGAGCCCTGTGCCACCTCTGGAGTCCCAAGAATGCCCTTCTTTCTCTCCCTGCTCCTTTGGGGATTTTCACTTTCCTCCTCCCTTCTGGCCACAGGAGCACCTTCCCCCGGGAAGCTACAAGGAACCAAGGAAACTTGTCCATTCTCCTCTGGAAGGTTCCAAGCACAGAGTTTGGTGGGCATCAGAAGAATGTCTATGGCAATGCAGTCATAGACTAGCTAAAGCTCATGAGGATTCAAGATCAAGATCTTGAACGGAACATGAAAATGTAGGAGAGGTATACTTGGTGGTTGCCTTGGTCTAATAACCACAAAGTTTCTCCAGAAATGCATATTTTCCAATTCAACCACCAGAAGACACTGCTACGGTCTTGAATGTCAAGGTTCAGAGGGGGACGCACCAGACTGAGAAGCAGGAGGCCAGGATCTCCCGTGGCTTGTCTGCTTAGCGCTGGTACAACTGTGGGTAAAAATGTCTGTCTCCTGCAAAATGTCAATGATCACGGCCAATCTGTGGGAATGAACAGCATAATAATTATAAAAATACTCAAAAGTGAGGTAATAATGTCCTTAGGTCAGTTTTTTTTTTCCCCGGGGAATACATCTTTACTCTAAAGAAAGGCAGGAGGGGGGTCTCCTGGGTGGCTCGGTTGATGAAACGTCTTATTAACCTCAGGTCATGATCTCATGGCTTGTGGGTTTGAGCCCCGCATCGGGCTCTGTGCTGACAGCTCAGAGCCTGGAGCCTGCTTCGGATTCTGTGTCTCCCTCTCTCTCTGCCCCTCCCCCACTGACGCTCACTGTCTCCCTCTCTCTCTCAAAAATACATAAAAACATTTTAAAGAAAGGCAGTAGGAAGATAGGATTCAATAGAGAGATGTATGCGTCACGAATAGGCTGTGAGCTATGGAGTGTGATTGTTCTGAGGGGCACAGAGAAACATCGAGACTACTGAAAGAGGAAGGGCAGGGGCCTCGATCCCCGCCACATCCACCTTGCTGGCCCCAACCTGTCCGCAAACGCTAGGGAAGAAACGAAATGATGCAAAATTGCCACGTGATGTTAGAAAATGAGGGAAATGACGCCTTCCCCACCACCCATAACCACTAGCAGACATGATTTAGGGGAAGACCAAGGCTGAGAGCCGCAGGCCTGAGCCCCCACCTTCCCAGGCGGGGTCCTGCAGCTGCAGAACCTCTCATCAGCTTCGGAGCCTCTTCCCAGCATGGACACATGCGCTCGGAGGCCAGCGGGGACAGGGGCGGACACTCTCTGGGCAGACACAGTGGCAGCAGCCTCCGCACTGAGTCCTATGAACGGTAGGGGTCCCAGGAAAGATTTGGGGGTGGTTTAGCTGTGGGGCCATTCGGGAGAACTTCCCTTTCTAAGGGGGCACAATCTCAGAGCCGCCCTCTCCCTTGGGCAGTCGGTGGCTCCCATCAGTCTGCCTCTTCGTCTCCAGAGCTCAAGGCCCACGGGGGTCTCTGGGAGCACCTCGCCCACTGTGGGTACCCCTCAAGGGTGGCCAACAGGCCAAGGGGCTGGGCACCGAGGGCCACACAGCAGTTAGTGGCCACATGACTGGCTGGTGGAAGGAGGGGAGCTGACAGTTGGGCGAGCCTGGAATGAGAGGGGAGAAGAAACCAGCACCTACTATGGGACGAGTGCTTTGTCTCCAGGGGGTCAATGTCTTCGGGATCCCCGAGGCAAACAGACCACTGTGCATGAGAGGCAGTGGGGGCGGGGTGGCCAGGAAGGAGGATGAAGCAAAGGAAACATCTGGTTGCCCAATCTGGCCCGGACTGTTTCTCCGCTGGACTCCCCGAGACTGCCCGCACCCCAGCCTCCTCCTGCCCATCTCAGGGGAAGCTACTCCAGCATGGCTGGACCCTCCAGGGTCCCAGGCAGCTTGACCAACCTATATTCCAGCGCATTCCACAGTCCCAGGGTCGCAGTCCATCACCAGCTGGTCGTGGCCTGTAACACGCTCTCTTGCTTGGCCCCGGGCATGCTGTGGTCTAGACTGAGCGGAAACTGTGGGCGAGCAGAGGAGTGTCAGTGCTGGCCAGAGGCCTGAGAGTGTTCTCTGTCCCCCAGAGGGCTTCCTGGCCACAGAGCCCCTGCTCCATGAGGGTCCTCTGTAGAGAAGGTGCCTGGACCTGTAGACAATGTCTGCACCTGCAACCTAGGGTTTTGCAGAGCTCAGCGGGAGCATCTACCTGGGGCCTGCTCCTGGCTCTGCCCCGAGGGCAGCCCTGGGGCTCTGCAAAGTCCCAGTCGTAGGGACGGGATCAGCAGCTGCGGGAGGGGACATGGGTCATTCCTTCATCTTCCACCTCCTCCATCGTTCCAGGCTGCAGTCAAGCCATCCCCTCAGAAGACATCCCTGCCTCCTCCAGGCCCCTCTGAGCCCCCTCCTGCATCCCCGGCCCCTGCAAAGTCTGGTTCTGGGTTTGCTCACCCACGCTGGGGTGACACTGAATGCCTCCCTTCTCATGGTAAGACTCCATGGAAGCAGGGCCCCCGCAGCCCCAGGTTCACGTGCCCACCATGTTGCCCAGGGAAGGGAAACCAGATCTGGGGACAGATAACAGGGAGGCCAGGGCACCAGGGCCCCCTCTCGTCCTCTTGCCAAACTCCATCCTCAGGAAGAAGAAAGGGCTAGAGCTTAAAACGGTGTGAGCATGTGATCATCCATCCAACTGAGCACTTAAGACTTGTGCCCTTACCCTAAACTACTGCTCAACAGAAACTAGGTGCAAGCAGAGGCCAGCAGCCTGCACACCGGGCAGGGAAGACAGGGGCAGCATCCAGGGCTCTGTGACCGTCCTCTGCCAACCCCCCCAGGGACACACAAAGCTGGCGGGTGGGTAGGGGCAGCCTCCCCCAGCACCGGCCTCGTGTGTCTCCTGAATCACAGCTGATAACCTGGGAGGTGGGTGCAACAACCCCAAGCTCTGTGGGCCATACTACACCTGTCGAGTGGGTAACTGCTCGGGGCAGGGGGAGAGTGAGTTCTAGAAGGCAGTGGAGGGCACCAAACTGCTGACCCAGGAGTGTAATGGGGAAGAGGATGTTGGGCCCCCGAGTCCTCACTCCCCCGGCCTCCCCCCTACCCATCACCACCTTCTGCTTCTTCCTCCTTCCTCTCCCAAGAGCAGCCCCAGGCCTCTTTCCGTGTGGAATGACACCAGACGAACCTAAAACAGTCTCTGGGGGCTCTTGCCCCTGCGCTGACAGGGGGTGGGTGGGGGGTGGGATGAACCTGCAAACCATCCATTCAGAAACTTCTAAAATTGGCTTGGGAGGGGGCACATTTGGCCTCGAGCTTGAATATCTGAGTGTCTGACACTCTGGGAATAACCCCAACTCAGGAAGGTCAGACGCTTCCTCAAACACATGCACACACACCCCTGTAACCACCTTGACCGCTCCACTCCCCCCACCCCACCGCTGCCGCCCAGCTCATCTGTCCGTCACACAGCAGCCTTCCCACAGGCATTTCCAGACGCTGGTAGAATGTGTGTGTTTCAAAGGGCCACCTCAGGCCAGCCCAGAGCTCATGGCACCTTGCCGTGAGTGAGCGCGAGCTATAGACATGGCCACGCCTGTTCTGACACAGCAGGTGAGCGTTACACGCGCCGCCCGTCCGCAGAGGTGAAGCCAAATGTGTTGCCTCAACTTGCCTGCGTCTCGTGTGTTCTTTTTAATTTCTTTCAGGTTTTCTGTGCCTCCCTGAGAGCCAGAGAGGTCTGGCCATTTCCATTTTCTGAGTCGCTTAGTATATTACAAAATGAAGAGAGTCCAAAAGAGGATTAAAGAAAATTAGACATTTAACACTCCGAGGCTTTTGACATAAAGCACACGCACACGCGCACACACATGCGCACACACACGCGGCAAGAAATTGAACTGTTCCTCAATTATGAGGTTTATAAAAATATTAACTCACAGTGTGGGCTGGCGGTGGGACCCAGGTGCAGAGCAATGGGAAAGATACCTTCTCTCCTTCCCAGCAGGGGATGTCCCATAAACTGTGACCTTAAGAACCAACTCACTTAGCTCGAGCCCCGCTTCAGGTGAACCCCACTTCTCTCCCTCTCCCTCTGTTTCTCTGCTCCTCGCTCACTTGTGCCCTCTCTTTCTCAAAAAAAAAAAAAAAAAGGAAGAATTGACCATATAGAACTTCGGGGCGTCTGGGTGGCTCAGTCAGTTGAGTGTCCAACTTCGGCTCAGGTCATGATCCCATGGTTTGTGGGTTTGAGCCCCGTGTGGGTCTTTGTACTAAAAGCATGAAGCCTGCCTCAGATTCTCTGTCTCCCTCTCTTTCTGCCCCTTTCCTACTCCCACATACTCTCTCTGTCTGTCTCTCTCTCTTTCAAAAATGAATAAGCGTTTAAAAAAATTTTTAAAAGGAACCAACTCAGGAATAATGTCAATCCTATCCAGATGGCCAACAGGCACATGAAAAGATGCTCAACGTTGCTCCTCATCAGGGAAATACAAATCAAAGCCACACTGAGATACCACCTCACGCCAGTCAGAGTGGCTAAAATGAATAAATCAGGAGACTATAGTTGCTGGCGAGGATGTGGAGAAACGGGAACCCTCTCGCACTGTTGGTGGGAATGCAAACTGGGGCAGCCGCTCTGGAAAACAGTGTGGAGGTTCCTCAAAAAATTAAAATAGATCTAACCTATGACCCAGCAATAGCACTGCTAGGAATTTACCCAAGGGATACAGGAGTGCTGATGCACAGGGGCACTTGTACTCCAATGTTTATAGCAGCACTTTCAACAATAGCCCAATTATGGAAAGAGCCTCAATGTCCATCAACTGACGAATGGATAAAGAAATTGTGGTTTAGATACACAATGGAATACTACGTGGCAATGAGAAAGAATGAAATCTGGCCTTTTATAGCAACGTGGATGGAACTGGAGAGTGTTCTGCTACGTGAAATAAGTCATACAGAGAAAGACAGATACCATATGTTTTCACTCTTACGTGGATCCTGAGAAACTTAGCAGAAGACCATGGGGGAGGGGAAGGGGGAAAAATTATAGAGAGGGAAGGAGGCAAACCAGGAGGAGTCTTAAAAACTGAGAACAAACTGAGGGTTGATGGGGGGTGGGAGGGAGGGGAGGGTGGGTGATGGGCATTGAGGAGGGTACCTGTTGGGATGAGCACTGGGTGTTGTATGGAAACCAATTTGACAATAAATTTCCTACTAAAAAAAAAAGGAATAATGTCAATCCTAAGTTTGAAGAAATGCTCTAACAAAATTGGGTTCTGGTAATGGTCGTACAACTGTAAATTTACTAATAATTATTGAAGCACACATATAAAATGAGTAAATGTTACAGCATGATACCTAAATTTTTAAAAAACAAATTTAAAGCCCGTTGTGGCTATGAGTCCACAGGCCTTCCGTCCACCACCTCCCCACCCCCATCTTGACCTGTGTATGTCCTTCTTGATTTTATATTCCCTCACCTGCCCCAATCTCCCTCAGATCCTTCCAGGCGCTGATCAGATGTTAGCATTTCAAAGAGCTGGTTCCCTCCTTCCTGTAAAGGGAAAGGAAACGAGGAAGGCTGTCAATGAATCAAGTACCAAAGCAGCTAAAAACTTCCAGAAGAGGGAGTGGGTGTCTCTATCTCTCCCAAGGAAGCAAGGAACCACGTGGAGTAGTGGCCGGGCTGCTTGTCAGCAGTGCTGAAGGCAAGATCCGCTGCCCTGGCCTGGCCTCTGGTATGCCCAACTCATTCCTATCCGGCTCCATTGCACCCTGAATCCCGACACCTTCCATGCTTCCACTCCTGACTGCACCCACATCCCCCCCGCCCCCACCCGCCACTGGCTGCACCTTGGCTCTATCCCAGTCCGGCCCTGCCTGTCTGTTCTATCTCTGGTTGGCCCCTGGGGACACATGAGGGCCCTAGAGAATGAGGTAGTGGGGCAGGGAGTGAGCACAGGCTGGAGAGAGTAGGGCTGGGGTAGGTCTGATGGCCAAACCTGGCCTTAGAGCAGGCAGGCTGTTGGACCAGGGAAGTCCAACAGTCCTGGTCCTAATTCCCAAGGTGGCTGGAACTAGGGAACACAAATCAGGCAGTGGGTCCCAGCAGGCCAGAGGCAGTGCAGTCTGCTTCCAATAGAGAAGTTGCTCTCCCTAGAACCCAGGTAAATTCAGAACTGACCGGCCGAGCAGCCCTTATCGCCACCCAGGGGTGGTTGTCGGAACTGCCAGCTTTCTTGGACGGTAACGTTGTTCCTATCTCTGCAAACCAGGAAGCGGAGAGGTTTCCGTACACACATCCAGGCGTGTGGCATTGATCCTTCCAGATCCTCCAGCCAACAGACCAGGAGCGAGGGGAAGGCTCCAGCCCCTTGGAAAGAAAGTGTGGGGGCTTCTGAGAAGCAGGGGGTCCCTCTGTGGTGGAGGAGGGACAGGGGAAGGGAGGAGGGGGAGAAATATGGAGAAGGGAACAGACCGAGAGCCCAGCTCTCAGACCAGGCCGCACAGGAGGGCTGGCGGATGCTGGAACTCAGGCTCTGGGGTCTCTCGGGTGCCTGGTTCCCAGCCAGTGAGACCCAGGGGACGCTCAGATGCCCAACCAGACGGTCAGCTGAGGCTCACCTGGGACTGCCCAGCTGCCTGTTAGGTTGAGCAGGCTGGTTATAGAAGAAGGGTAGGGCTGAGGCTGCAGGTGAGGGAGGGCAGCAGCCTCACCTCTGGGACTGAGAAGGCAGAGGCCGGAACGCATCAACCTCCCTGCCTTCTACCGTAAAGCTCTGAGGTCAAGGCCCACGTACCCTAAGGCTCCCTGCTGACAGGAACTCCCTTCTGAATGTGTGTTTTGACCACAGTTGAGGAAGAGACCCAAGATGAGACCTTCAGTGCTGCGGAGTTTCCAGCTCTAGAAAATAGGAAGCTTGGCTTTTGCGGTGGGCGGCTTCAGGGGTCCGAGTCTGTGCAGGGAGGGGATGGGATGTGGAAGAAACAGCGCTTGGGGGGCCCGTCAGTGAAGCAGAAAGAGGTGTAATCCTGAGACAGCTTTCCAGCCCTACAGACCGCATTGGTTTATGCAAAAGCTGGGGTTCTCAACCGTGGATGAACATCAGACTCGCCTGGGGAGCTTTTTAAAAAAAATACCCATGCCCGGGCCACCTTTCCAATCTCCTTCCCCTTTTCCCCACCCCGGTGCACCTTGAGGTTCTGACTCAGCTGATTTGAGCGGAGCCCTGGGACTGCCCGCACACGCTGAGGAAGAGGGAGGGTGCGGGAGGTGGGATGCTGCAGGAGAGAGCAAGGAGTTTAAGACAAACCTTGGACGCACCCAGGAGCAGAGATGTAACACAGAAATCAGCTGTGCATTTGATTTCAGGGAGCCACTCTCTAACCCCTGGATCACCAAAACTCTCTCCACAGACAGGGTGTTTGCACAAGGGAACTCAACATAACAACAAGCCCCAAGGCTGTGGGATCTGGTGTCCCAGCCCCAACCCTTCCGCAAGATCAGACCCACAGAGTTGGCTCTGAAAGTAAATGGATGCTGACCGACAGTGACGACGAGCAGGGACTCTGGGTCTCACGGCCTGACTTTGAGTCTCAGTCCTGCCACTGACAAGCTGTGTGATCTTGGCTGAGTTATTAACCTCTCTGAGCCTCAGCTTGTCCACCTGTATGTAAGACGGGGACAATGATGGCACTACTCCCCAGTGTCCACGCTCCATAAAGTTTGGAGGTTGCTGCCTACACTGGCTTTATCACATCACCATCATCCTGCTGTGTTGGGGAGGGGGGCGGGGGGGAGTGAAGTGAGCCTCAGCCTGTGCCTCTTCCTTAATATCCAAAGCCAACAGAACAGCCTTCCTGGTCCTCACTCTTCTACAGAGGGCTAGGACATGTCCCTTCAGGTTGACTGTTCCAGCCAAGATCTGAGACACCGCCGTGCTTCTGAATCCACCAGAGGGCACTCTATGCCCAGTTTATTGGTTTATTTGACAACCACGTAAGGACTACCTACATTGTACAAAGCACTGGTCCCGAAGATAGGGACAAGAAGATAAAATCATGGTAATTCTCCTTTCTGGGGAGTTCAGAGTTTGGTGGGTAGCACATAAAAAAAGACAGGAAAACAAAGAATTGCCTTAAAAGGTAGAAGTGATACTCAAGTCAAGGCAAAAATCCCAGTGGCCAGGGTGGGAAAGGGCCTCTCCCTTCTATCAGACACAAGAAAACAGTGCAGACAAGTGGTCTGGGGGTCCTGGATCCCACTCTGTGACCCTGCCCATATCAGTCAGTCCCGTTTGATTTCTATCCTCCAAGAATTCCGGGAGAAGGATGAAGAGTCCTTGAAAATTCCAGAAGGATGTCCAGCCTGACCCCAAAGAGAGCCTCAGTCCATGGGACGACAGGCCTTAGGTCATCTGGCTCCTCCCCTTTCTACCTCACACACCCTGCCCCCCAAGGCAGTCCCCAAAGGGTGACCAGGTGATTGCAAGTTTCCCCGCACTTTGGGCCAGTCACCCAGCTGTCCCAACACTCCCAAGCAGCCTTCACAGGACCCTCAGGGGAGTCAGGAGTGGGGATAGTATATAGCTTATCTGGGTTTCCACCACAGGGCCCCAGGCTTGGTTAACTGTCACAGCCACTGGGGTCCCAGTTAGGAATACAGATTTCTGGGGCTCATCTCAGACCTCCTGCATCCAGATTCTCCAAGGCTGGGACTGGGAATCTGTCATTTCAACAAGCTGCCCAAGATGATACCTACAATCAAACAAGATTAGGAAGCTCTACCATGCAGAATTGGGGATGCTTGGGATTCTACTTGTGCTCAGAGGCGGGGGATAGGCTAAGCTAGATTAGGACAGGACAGGACAGGACAGGACTGTGCCTTGCACTTCCCAGCCAACTCCATAATATTTGCTGAATGACATAAGCCAGTGCAAGTGGACTTAAAGAGCTCTCTGGCATGAACGTGTGCAGGGTACAGAGACAGGAAGCCCTACAGCTTCCCCCAGACAGCCTCTGGATTTCCCTTAGCTCCCAGAAGAGGTTGGGGACATGTCCCATCCAGAAGGAGGGCCTTGGAGTCCTGGTGAAGAGTTCCCTGCTGCGTTCACTGTGCCTCCACATCCTTGAGCATCAGAAGTATTTGTTAAAGCATCGTGTGAGCAACAGAAAAGTATCTAATGGTTGTGGCAGTCCAGATCCTTTCAAAGCTGTGTTACAAATAGTTCAGGGAAAATTTTTAAAGAAGGAGAGAAAGAAGGAAAGAAAGCAAGAAGAAAGAAAGAAAGAAAGAAAGAAAGAAAGAAAGAAAGAAAGAGGGAGGGAGGAGGGGAGGGAGGGAGGAAGGAAGAGAGAGAAGGAAGGAAGGAAGGAAGGAAGGAAGGAAGGAAGGAAGGAAGGAGGGAGGGAGGAAAGAAGGAGGGAGGGAGGAAAGAAGGAGGGAGGGAGGAAAGAAGGAAGGAAGGGGCGTCTGAATGACTCAGTCAGTTCAGCTTCCAACTCTTGGTTTTGGCTCAGGTCATGATCTTGTAGTTTCTTGACTTTGAGCTCCCTCCCCCCCCCCCCCCACCTTGGGCTCTGGGCTGGCAGCATGGAGCCTGCTTGGGATTCTCACTCTCCCTCTCTCTCTCTGCCCCTCCCCCACTCACACACGCTTTCTCTCTCTCTCTCTTTCAAAACCAATTAATTTTTTAAACTTTTTTTTTAAAAATTAAAAGAAAAAAAAAAAAAAAAAGAATAGTTCCAGCACAGGATGGGATGGCTCAGGCCACCTTTGTGTCACGGATGAGGTTGTGGCCAGCAGGATTCTGGTTTACAGCCTGGCAGTTCCCCCTGTCGCCGACTGTGCATTGGGAGGAGGGACTGGGAGACCCCAGTGAAGGAGAAGTAAAGCCCAGGAGAGAAGGTGGAGATGACGAGGTTAGGGCCTCTCTAAGGATTTCAAGATTTAAAATCTGCACGCGGAGGAAGGTCCTAAAGGAATGACCCTCAGAAAGATAAAACACAGGGAAGAAAAAACAACAACAGCAACAACAACAACAAAAAAGATAAAACGCAGAACTTCTAGGATTAGTGTCAAGATTCTTCCAAGAAGCCCTGACTCTGTCCCCAGGTCCCCCGCTCCTGGCCGGCCGAAGGGTGGTCAGAAAACCTTCCCTGGTCATGGTTGGGACAGCCGAGGCAGGATGGCCACCTGAAAAGGCATTTCCTTGGCGTCCGGTACCCGGGAATGCCGGGGTGGGGGACCTCCCTCCCACCCTGCAAGGCTGAACTTCCTTGAGGACCCCGATGAGCCAGAAACCAGTCAGGAGGACTAGCTGTCCCTCTTGCCCTCCAGTGGGAACACGACACTGCATATGGGTGTTACCTCCGGATCGTGTGTCCTAGGAAGACAGGATTCTCCAACCTCCTCCCAGGTGGTCTTGGGCCCAGACGGGCTGGTGCTGCTCACTCCTGGGGGTGGCTGAGGCAGCGGTGTCTCTGTGCCCCGAGGTAGGCAGGTGCCCACGGCTTTTATGGCTTCCCTAGGGGACGACTGTGGGCCCATGGTGACATCCAATCACAGCTCTGTTGCCTCATCTGGGATGCTGGGGGACAGATGCTTTTATTGAAACATGAAAGACAAGAAAGCACACTGTCTAAACAGAGGGACTTCACTCTCCCCGTTTGCTCCTTGCCCGCCCACCCTTGACCCAGATCTGTAGCCCATATCTGGGAAGGGGGCGCACGGATCTCAATGTTCTTGGCCCATGGACAACAGATATTTGTCGCCGCTTATTAATGCCATCTGCTTTCCTAGGGGTGGGGAAGAATCTCAACCTGGTGCCAGGGAGACTCAGCCCCCGTGTGGGGGTGCCCCATCATCCGCCCAAGAGAACCAAGACTGCGTTTGTGAATGATACGCTCCACGGCCTCTCCCCAGGGCCCTCTGCATTCCTCAAGTGGCCTTGGTTACTGTCTGCGCCGACAGGCCCACCCCCTTCCCACCTCGCCCAAGAACCCCTGGCTATTAGGGGCCGAATTCCCTCCCAACCCCATTCCCTATGGTGAAGTCCTAGTACCTCAGAATGGGACCTGATTTGGAGATGGGGGTCTTTACAGGAATAAGGTACAGTGAGGTCATTAGGGCAGGACTTAATCCAGTATGACTGGTGTCCTTATAAAAAGGGGACATTTGGGGGCGCCTGGGTGGCGCAGTCGGTTAAGCGTCCGACTTCAGCCAGGTCACGATCTCGCGGTCCGGGAGTTTGAGCCCCGCGTCAGGCTCTGGGCTGATGGCTCAGAGCCTGGAGCCTGTTTCCGATTCTGTGTCTCCCTCTCTCTCTGCCCCTCCCCCGTTCATGCTCTGTCTCTCTCTGTCCCAAAAATAAATAAACGTTGAAAAAAAAAAAAAAAAAGGGGACATTTGGACACAGAGACACACATAGAGGAAAGATAACGTGAAGAGCCACAGGGACAAGACAGCCATCTGCAAGCTCAGGAAAGACGCCGGGACGGACCTTTCATTTGGGGGGCCTCGGAAGGAGCCAACTCTGCTGACACCTTGATTTCGGACCTCCGGACTCCAGAACCGAGAGGACAGAACACATTTCTGTTGTGTAAACCACTGGGTCTGTGATGCCTTGTTAGATGGCCCGCACAGATACACCAGGTTCCCTGCCCACTGGTCCCTAAGGGGAAGGGAACTTCTGATGACTCAGACACCCCCCCCCCCCAACTTCCATGACCATGACCAAGGGAGAGACGCTCATCCAGCTCAGGCTGCCCCCTCCGCTCCACCCTGGGATCTGAGACACAGCCTCTCCCACGTGAGCCCCCATCTCCCAACATGGGTACACAGATACTTGCACACACAGGGTGTGGCTTTGTCCTCGCAGCCTGAGAACAAGAAGGCACCTGATGAGATAGTAAAGTAGCTGCAGAATTCACGCAGAGGGTGGACAGCCCCTCCCAGAGATCCCAGGGGCAGGCGTGTGGCTGAAGTGCCCCGGGAGGTGGGGTTCACGGATCCCCAAGGAGGAGGGAGAATTGTGTGCCGGAGTTCAAGGTGGGACCAGACGTTCATGAGCGTGATGACAGGGAGCAGCCTTGAATAAATATTGAGGAAGGACTGATGAGCGAATGAATGAGTGAGTCAGAAGTCATTCCCACGTCTGTATTCTCTGCAAATCTAACTCAGTGTCCTCAGAACTGCAGCTACTGAGCAAGGTTGGGGTGGGGAGTGGACGTGGAGGGGGGGGGGTCCCATGCACCTACATGCCATGAACACATTCTGCCTTACTGGGCCCTCCATCTACAACCTCCTCAAAAGTCCTCCCAAGGGGAGAATGCTCTGGAAAAAAAAAGAAAAAGAAAAAAAAACAGGCAGGGTGAAAGCTGTCTATTTTTCTCGGAGGGCGGGGCGTGAGAGGCGCGGCCAAGGACCGCTGAGGTCTGGCGGTTGTGAAGGGTGAGCACTGACAATACCAGTGGGTGGGGTCCCGTCCGGGGAGGGGGGAATGCTACAAGGTGAGCTCACCTTGGGGTTCCTTTTCTTTTCTCAGATCAATTTTTTTTAAAAATACACAATTTATTTTCATGGAGGAGAAAAGAGGAAGGGGAAGGAGGGAGGGATAGAAGGAGGGAGCAAGAAAACAGTCAAAAGTTCTCCTGACCTTCACATGCCTGGCCCCGGTGACCCACCCCCTCCACCTTACACTGGTATGGGGACTTGTGACTCTCTGTTTTGTTTTTAAAGTTTATTTATTTATTTTGAGAGACAGCATGAGCAAGAGAGGGACAGAGAGAGGGGCAGAGAGACAGAATCCCAAGCAGGCTCCGCGCTGTCAGCTGAAACCAAGAGTCAGACTCTTAACCGACTGAGCCACCCAGGCACCCCTGACTCTTTGTGCAAATACAGGTAGATATGAATATCTATGAGGAGGGGCCACTGTTAAAACCTTCCCCTCTAAGTATGGGATTGGATTCTTTTGGAAACTCTGCGTGGGGGATGGGGGGCAGATGCTGCTGGAATCTGATGCCAACATCTTGATGTTGAGGCCATCTTGATGACCACCCCCAAACAGCCCTGGTTAAGGAACAGAACGAATCTTCTCCAGCTGGGACTGATTTATTTCTGTCCTTTAAAACCCTGCTCCCCTACCTGGCCCCCCAACCTCCATGTGTGTGCACATGCATGCTTGTGTGTGTGTGTGTGTGTGTGTGTGTGAGAGAGAGAGAGAGAGAGAGAGAGAGAGAGAGAGAGAGAGCCTGGTTTTTGCCTCCCCTGTGGAAAGAGAGACTGAGCCCTGCCACATCTGGTCGGCCCCCAAGAGTCCACATCTGAACCCCAGCTGACCAGGATGCTCCCCTAACCCTCAGACCTGACAGCCCCTGGGCTCAGTTGGTGGCCTCAGCCCACTGCGTCCCCTCCCCCACCTCCTCTCCACCCCTGAGGCTGCCTGACTGACACAGACACACCCTGTCTCTTTCTGGTGCCCAACTACCAGCTGCTACAGAGGAACACCCGACTTCACCGAGTTTCTCTGTCCCTGGTCTCCGCCAGCACTCACATCAGGGCAGGGGCCAGAAGGTGTTTGCACAGCGAGAGGGGCAGGCTGGTCACCATACTGCCCACATGCTGTCAGGCCAGCGGTCACAGTCCCTAGGTTGGCCGCAGGCATCTGTAAACCCTCGTGGAGAAGGGGATCCAGGAATGCAGTCCCAGAGTCCCGGCTGGCAGAAGTCCCGGCTCAGGACCCCCTGCTCTGTGGGCAGCAGGTTCCATGGCCACTGTAATACCCCAGGGGAGTGTTTCTCAACCCAAGCCAGTGTGCCCCCAGGTGACACTGGGCGATGTCTGGGGATATTTTTGGTTGTCACAACTAGGGGGATGGTGATGATACTGAGTATCTGGCAGGTGGAGGCCAGGGATGCTAGCATCCTACAATGCGCAGGGCAGCACCCACCACAAAGAACGATCCGGGCCCAATGTCAGTGGTTTGAGGCTCAGAAACTCTGTTCTGGAGGCAGCCCCGAGGCCGCGATGGTGCTCCCAGTGCGCGGGGCCCCATCGCACCCCGCAATGCAAAGGTAATGAGCCCAGCGCTCCTCCCGGAAGGGATTCCGCCTCGTGGGGACAAAGACCTACTTGCCTGGGCCCCGGCTTTGTTCAGGGCCCAGAGACACCGGGATGACCGCCACAGGTATTGGCCTAAGTCTGGGGCCGAACAGCCTGGGAGGGCACAGGAAAAAAGTCACAAAGGACTGCAATCAAGGGAGGGGAGGCTGAGCGGAAGCAGAGGGTCTGGGCCAGGCCCCCGGGCTGGGGAGGGGCCACGCTACCGCCCACTCCCAGCTGGCGGTGGAAGCGGAGCCAGCCGGTCGGGGCCGGCTCGTCCCGGCGGAGGGGGATCGGGTTGCAGGGAGGTCGGGGCGGGGCGCGGGAGGCGGCCTGGGGTTGGCTGGGGGCGGCCCCCGCGAGAGTGACGTCAGAGCCCCGAGTCGGTCCCCACCCCCACGTCCCAGCACGCCAGGTGGGTTGGGTGCGGTGGCGGCAGCGGCCGACTGCGTTCGGGAGCCGGCGCCTTCCGCCTGGAGCCCCGGAGGGCAGGGCCGCGGCGGGTGCGCTCGGCTAACGGCTCCCTGAAACCTTCGCAGGCCCCCGGCCCCGTTGGCGCCGTCGGATGCCGAAGCCTTCGTGCTCGCTCTGGGCGGCCGGGTCAGAATCGGGCGCCCCCGGCCGTGGCTTGGAGGGGCCTGGGGACCGAGCGGAAAGCCACTGGGATTCGGGCCCCCGCATCTCTGTTCCAGGAACAGTCCTGCGTGCACCCAGTTCTGCGCCAGACCTTGAGGACGCGAGGGCGCGCCCTCAGCACAGCGTGTGCTTTGGGGTCACCTCTCAAACTGCCGGGGGCCTCACCTCCATGGCTTAAGCAGAGCTGGAGGCTCGGGGTCCATTTTACAGATGAGGAAAGTGAGGCAGAGTCCGAGGAGCCAGTAAGAGCCAGGTCCCACCTGAGGAGCGTGGAGCCGTGTTGGGGGGCGGGAAGCGGCCGCTGGTGGAAGCGTGATCCACCTGCCTAAGGCCGACCGACCGCTGCGGATCCAGGAGGGACCCCGCTGCCACCACGTCCACTTCAGCCCTCGCGTCTGACTTGGCAAAGGAGGAGTTAGGCTGTGAGTCCCCAGAGTTGGAGCTCGGTAAACATTTGCTGTGGACTGAAAGCAGTTCAATCCCCCCTCTTCAGCGCGGTTTCTTGACTTCCGGTGCCCCAGGTGACCCTCTGAAAACCTGGCTTGACAACCGCTGCTGGGGGAGGTCTGTCCCTCTCCTTAGCATCCTCCTCCAATCCAAGCAACCCGCTATCCCAACCTCCCTGGGACCTTTGGGGGACAGCAGAGAAAAGGGAAGGTGGACCCTCTGGAGGACAGCATTCAGCGAAATCTGGCCGAGAAACCATTGTGTCTAAGCAAAAACACTAGACGGCTAGCTCCTGGAAGCTCTGCCTTGGCTGTGACTTTCACAGAATGAACTTGAGGAGCTAGAACACTAAAAACCAACTCGGGGTATTCGTACTTCCGTTTTACCCGTGAGCAAACGGAGCTGCCCAAGGTCACACAGCTACTTAAGCAAGCAATGGGATCCGAAACCCATAGCTGACTGATACCTGGGTCACGCTCTCTTTGCGGAACTGCTTCCGGCTGACAGGGCAGTTGGTTTCTGGTCCTCATTTCCTTCCCCGGACCTCTTTCATTCACCCGCACCCCACAGAGGGGTCCACCACTCCAGCCTCCACCCGTTAGTATCCCTTTTTCAGTGAGAGGAAGGTCAGAGCCACACCCTCAACCCAAGGGTGAGGGTGAGGTCAGCATTACCCTGCCAGGCGCAGGTACTAAATAATTCATGTGGCTGCTGTGAGGCGGGGGCTGCAGCTTCCGGGAGGGCCCAGGAGGCACACGGCAGACCGGAAGTAAAATCTGGTCACTTGAACTTGAGTCTGATCTCTGCAGACTCCATGGAACTAGAGAAAAGGGCTAGGTTTGGTGAAAACGGGTTGGAGGACATGACCCCCGGCAAGTCACTTCGCCTGTTTGTTTCTTGCTCTCTTATGTGAGGTGTAAACAATTACAGGGAACCAAAACGTGCCCTTGGCAGGTTCTCAGGGGAGGTACCGATCATCCCCCCCCCCCCCCCCCCCCCCCCGCCTTGTCTGCCTTCCCAGGAGCTCTTGTATTTCAGTGATGACCTCCAGCATACCAGGCTGCCGCAGGACTATGAGAGGGGCTGTCCTCCTCTGTCGCCCCATCCCTACATTCCCAGACCTTGTGGGGGTGCGGGCGGGGCCACGCATTTTGGCTGTTTTGGGAGGCTCAGTTTGCTCCCTTAGAATAAATCCCTAGCCAAGAAAAAGTTCGTTGGAATCAAACAGCCTCGATTGGTCTAGAAGGCAAAGTGACCAGGTTACAAATATGTATTATGAAATCCCAGAAAAATTCTCAATGAACACACCGGGTTTCTGTGGTTCTAATTCCTCACAGAGGATGAGGTCATCTGATTCTGAGCAGTGAGGGTCCAAACTACTCTGCTTCCAGCTGACTGGCTGGTCGGTGTGAAATTTACCAAGGTCTGATGTCACGGCAACAGGTTCTAGACTCTTCTAGTTTTTTTCCATTCCAGGCTCATTTGTGATGTAGCTGGACCATTTGGGGGAAGGCACCTTTCTCCTAAAAACACACCTATTGTCTCCAGTTGGCCAAGGACTGGAGGGAGCAGGGCCACTGGGTGTCCCTAACTAAGCCAGGGTGGCCTGTGTCTTTCAGGAGCCCATCTTCCCAAGCCTACGCATGGATCCCTGGAGGACTCAGGCTATGAACAAACCCACATTCACCGCAGGCTGCTCTTAGGGACTGCCTGGCGGGGCCAGGACTCACAGGAGACTATCACTTTGAAAAGCAAAGACAGTGCCTTTATTCACTGTGAGGGATCTTGGGGCCGCTAACCTAGATCAAGAGAAGCCTGGGGTGCACAGAGCTCCCCCTTCCCCTCCGTCAGAGGGACGTAATGCTCCATTCATGGAGGTAAGTAACCCAGTACAGGGATCGGTAATGGGGGGGGGGGGGAGGGGGGGTGCTGTCACACACAGTCTATGGCCCTACTCTCTCTGCAGGACCTGTTAGCCCAATTTAGCTCCGGAAAAATATTCCAGTTAACAAAGGCACAGCCTGCTTAGGGGCAGGAGGGTGGCGCTGGAGAGCGGTGGGCGGACTACAGGGCAAGGTCGGGTCCTGCTCTGGTTCTAGCCCTCACCCTGGGCCCCCAGAGGCAACTCTTGCCTGAGGGTCAGGACCAAGTCAGAAGACCTCGTCCCCACGAGTCTCCAGCTGTACACATCTCCGTCCTCGGTGCCACCGTCATCAGGTCCTAAAGGATGCCCCCCCTCCCTTCCCTCCGTGGCCATCAGGACCCTCTGGAGCATGTCATGGGAGAGAACACTGCCAGCAGAGATCTGTACCCCAGCCAAGTCCCAGTTCTGTGAGCAGCTGAGACCCCAACCCACGTGGCCTGGGACTCTCAACCGGCCCCTGAGAATGCGGCCCCAGACCCCACCTTGTGTCTCGATGCACCCCGGTCGGTTGCAGGTGGGGAAGGCATGGGGCTGTGGCGTAAAGGGGCACGTGAGGGAAGCACCAAAGGGGCTGAGACCCAGCACCCACAAGCCGCAAAGAGGAGCGGTGTCTGCGTCGGCCTCGGGCTGAGCTCTGTCCCAGCTCAGGGGCCTTCCACGGTCCAGGTGGCGGCAGGAGGCCCTGAAGAGAAAGACAGGAGCCAAGTTCCGCCAGGGCTCTGCTCCCAACACTCACGGAGGAGATTCACCCAGGCGCAGGCGGGGCAAGCTGATGTTGGACACCAAAACAGCCGGAAGGCCCAGGGCGTGAAGACGGGGCATCTGAGGATGGCCATCTGGAGAACCACAGCATGGGGACACACGGGCTGTGACTGGGGGGGAAGGGCGTTGACGGGGGACGGAGGCAGGCCTAGCAGTTCTGCAGATCCTTGTGGCCTCAGTCACTTGGGGACCAGGAAAGGCTGGGCTGGCCCTGCGGCCCCAGCCACACACCTCGGGGCTTCACAGGTACCCACTCAGTCCACTGCTTCAGGGTGGTGGCCTCCGGTCCCTCCCAGCTCCAATGACAAGGGCGGGAGAGGTGCTGGGCCCTGCCCAGCCTGGACAGAGGCCTGAGGACATCAGGACGGCGTGTGGTTCAGGGAGGAGGGCTTCTACCATCTTGTTTTATTTTGCGGGGACTGAGCCTAAAGCAACCAGAAAGAACAAGAGTCAAAGGGGACCCCCCTACCGCTCGGGGCCCAAGCACTGACTTTTACTAAAAAAAGTGTCTGAGGCCCCGGGGGGCTGGTGCAATCTGACATAGAAGGGAAACTCTGGGAGAAGTTTGTTTTTCTTCCGGCAACCTTTCTCTCCCTTCCAATAGAGACATTTGTTTTTTCCCTGCAACCGGTGTCAGAAAATAGCTTCTGACCAGCTGGGGAGAAACATTCCCAAGCTTGGGAGGGGCGGGTTTGGCAGCCCCTTTGCAAAGCCCTGAGCCGGTGTTCAAGGGTCAAAGCACTTTGCTCATCCAGGCCCCGGCCACTGGGGCCCACTGGCCATCCCAGGGTAGGCCTAGGAAGATGGGTCTCAAAGACAACCTGGCCGGTCTTGGGGTGGCCACTTCTAGAGGCTGTGTGGCCTCTTCTGGCTCAGTCTGTTTACCTGTGAGAGGGCCCAGGACCGCGAAACCCCTAACTTGCCTCTAAGGCCCTGTCCAACCCTACAATGGCAGGATTCTGGGATGCTGACTCCACAAAGAGGACAGAATACTGTCCTGTCCATCTTTCTGGACAGCTACGAGGTTTAAAATGACCTGATGTGGGGGCGCCTGGGTGGCTCAGTCAGTTAAGCATCCGACTTCGGCTCAGGTCAAGATCTCGCGGTTTGTGGGTTCGAGCCCCCCGTCGGGCTCTGTGCTGACAGCTCGGAGCCTGGAGCCTGCTTGGGATTCTGTGTCTCCCTCTCTGTCTGCCCCTCCCCAGCTTGCGCTCTGTCTCTCTCTCTCTCTCTCAAAAATGAATAAACACTAAAAAACTTTTTTTTTTAAATAAAAAATAAAATGAGCTGATGTGGAAAGGCTGTGTTTACAGTAAAGGACTGAGCAAGTGAACGTGTTAATAACTGCCCAGGGATGAAACCAACCAGAACCGGCCGACCCTTTCCACCTTTGGAAACCCACTTTGTAAACAAGTCCCGGTGCACAGCGTGCTCTAATGGCACGGGGCGGTGATTCTCCACCTCGTCCCCTAAAGGACCTTGACGGCCATTGCCCCGAAGAGGGTCTGAAGTCGGCCTAGCTTCCCTTACCCACACCTTACCCACAGAGCTGCCTGATGGCGGGCCCCTGCCTTCCCTGCTCTGGCCTCACGTATGGCAGGTAGAGGGGGTCCCAGAGGAAAACTGCCTGATTTCAGATAAACGCAGATGCTGGACTAGACCCCACACAGGAGCTGGGCCCCGAATTCATTCTAATTGCACGCGACAGGGTTACCCAGGCTCAGCTGCAGACTCCTTCCCTGGGTACAGGCGTCAGCTACTTGCTTGCATGGAAGGAAACATCGGCAGCAGCTTTCACACGAACTGGATTTGGAGGGAGAAAGAGGAACCACCCACAGCCCGTAAAGGAGGAGGCCCATTCGGTGACCAAGAGCCCAGGTCAGAAACGACATTCCCAGAGGAAGGGCTACTAAAGCAAAAACATGTTTATTAGGCACCCTTGCTCCTCACAGAGGAGCAAGACCCAGGACAGACGCTCCTGAGAAACCTCTCGAGGTTGCAGGAATCTCTTGGAAGATTCCAGAAAGTGTTGGCACGGACTGGCCACCACCCCCAAGAAGAACACTATTTGGCTGGAGCGTGAAGCTAGGGTGAGCTTCTCAACTCCACAAACACCGAGGAGTGGGGGGGGAGAGGGGGGCCCTGGGACACCCCCCTCTGCACCCGCCCAAACACTGGCAGACAGGAAGGGCTTTCCTGGCTCTGGGGCACAGCTGCCCGGAGCCACTGAGGGGTCAGGGAAGTAGGAGAGCAGTGGGCTCTTCTCCCGGGCCAGGTCCCCGCAGGGCCTTCCCCAAATCTGCCTGCCTTCTCCTGGCCGCCGACTCAGTCCCACACGTAGGGGTTTCTAAAGACCTGGGAGTTCTTGCCGTCTTTCGGCGATGTGGCTGCCTGGTGGCTCTGGGCCGCATACATGTCTTCGGCCCTCAGGGTGGAATTGGCACTGCCCATCACCTGGCTGTTGGCGGTGGCTCGTGGGAGGATGACGTCGTAAGCTCCTTCAGACTGGAAGGAAGGACAGGAGGTCTCACAGCCAGGTTCCGCCAGGGCGGACGCACAAACACTCTGCTTCCTGCGGGGCCGTGCCTGCCAGCTGCCCCCTCCCTGCTCCCCCCACCGCCTCCCCCAGCGGTGTCCCCACTTCTGGAAGCGGAGGGGCTGGCCTCTGACCTCAAGCCTCACCCTGCAGAGCTCCAGGCCTCTAGACACAGAGGAGGCGCCTGTCACCTCAGACGGTCCTGGGGCTTCACTCTTATTCTCCGAAGGACCCTTTGCTCAAGCCCCCTCCCTCCTGCTCCCAATGCCTTAGGGAAATCCTGGGGCCCAGTGGAGGGTGAACCACATACTGAGTGCAACTGCCTGCCTGGTAACGCTCCCAGGCGCCCCATCTCCCCAGACTCTTCCCGGAGGCCTCCAAATGGCACTACACTGCCCGGCAGTGTCACAGCTGCTGTCTGCCTGGCCGAGGACGGCCTTCGGTTAGCCCACGTTTCTCATCTTGAAGCCTGGGCTGGCTAGTCAGATGTGGAGACTTAAAACCCAAATTCTCGGGGCGCCTGGGAGGCTCAGTCGGTGAAAGCTGGGTTTCAGCTCAGATCAGGATCTTCAGGATCTCCGGATTCGTGAGTTCGAGCCCCACATCGGGCTCTGCACTGTTGGCCCAGAGCCTGCTTGGGATTCTCTCCCTCTCTCTGCACCTCCCGCATCTCTCTCTCTTTCTCTCTCAAAATAAACTGAAGAACAAAAAAGCAAAACAACAAAAACAAAAAACCACACACACACACACACAACAAATTCTCTGCCCGGAACCTGGCTAGAGCTGTGATGGCCCTATTCCTGTTGGGGGGGAGACAACTGTGGGGTGAGAAGGGCCCAGAGGCACCCGGCCCAGCTCTCACCCTGGAGGGAAGGTGAACTCCTTGCCCCACCTGCCTTATCGCTACAGAAAGACCCACCACGAAACCCCTGCCGCTTCAGGGTCCCAAGCTGCCTTCTGTCTCATCAGACCCGGCGGTCCTTCCACTCGTTTGCACCCAGGTTCGGGCCCCGGGTGCTCCTCCCACTGGTTTGCAACCCCCAGCTGCTCTGGGGGGACATCTAGCTCCAGGGACATCTAGATGGGTGGTTCTCCAACCTGGGTGTGCAACAGAATCACCTGGGCAGTTTAAGCCACAGCCGACACCTAGTCAGGATCCAACCCAGTGGTGGCCTGGTAAATGTTTACCTGGGGTGAGGAGGGAGGGAACCTTCCACTGATTTCTGTGGGCGGGTACTCCCCATGTGGCAGATTCCAAGTTATCAAGATGATACCACTGAAGAGATGCTAACCACCAGCCCCATCCAGTTTGCATTTATAGCAAGTTCCCCAGTGATGGTAATGCTGGGGGCGGGAGGGGGGATGGGTTTGAGGAATCTGGAGACCACGTTTTGAGAATCACCACATCAGAGAAAATATCCCTGTCCGTCCAGATCCTACCCCCAACTCAGGGAAGCAGGACTCAGGTGCACAGGTGAGTGAAGGGTGGCAAGGTTGCGGCATCCGCTGAAGGAAGGATCCAGGGGTGGGGGAGAGGGAGGGGTTCCACAGCCTCGGAGGCTGTAACCAGCAGACTCGGTGTCCTTCAGAGACTCCCTGTCCCTCCCAGCGCCCGGCTGCATGTTCAGCTTCGGGAGAAGGAAGGGTCTGGGACTGTAAGTTTCAGATGCTCACTGCACCCTGCCCCCCACCCCAAGGGCTCACGGCAGGGAAGGGGGGCGGGATGAGAACACCACCCCGCTGACCTCCCTCGTTTCCGGTTCCCAGCATCCTGCCAAGGCGGGTCACTGACCTCTCCCCACAGTGACTGCCAGCCCGGGAGAAGGAACATATATGGAGTGAGTGAGAATCTAAACCCCTGTCTTCCTGTTCCCACCCCCCACTGGCTAATGGAGCATCTGGTTTCCAGAACCCACTGTTGGGGGGTGGAGGGGTGAGGTTGAGAGCTGCCTCCTCCTGCCTGTGGGGGGAAGGGAGCCTGGGCCCTCTTGGGACAGCTGTGGTTGAGGAGTTAATACTAACCTGGATCTGCTTTGGGGTCCTCTGTGCCTTTGGGGGCACCAAAGAATGACACCTACCTACCGACCTGGCTGAGACCTTCCTCTGTCCTTCCCTAAGCTGCTTAGGGTAAAGCTGGCACCTCCACCAGCTCAAAGAGGGCCTATTCTGCATTCTCCACAGCAAGGGGCCCCAGTCACCGTGCGACGCTCCATGACACGGGGCAGGTCCCACTGCGGTGAAGCTGAGGGCGGTGTATACAACTCCGGAAAAAGGGCATCAGGAGCCCCGCTTGGTTCCCTGAGCCTGATGCATCAGAGGGAGAAGCCAGCCTTCTCCATCCATACCCCACCCCACCCTGTGCTGGCCACACGGCCTCTGCACCTGCCCGCTCAGGCTGGGCTCCGTGACCCCAGCAGGGTCACAGAGACCCTGGGACCCCACTCACCGGGCCTTTGTGCATCAGGGCCATCTCGGTGGGCTGGTACACACTGGTCAGCAGCTGCCCGTTGTAGCCGCTGTATGGGGACACCGGCCTCTTAGCTGCAAAGAAACACAGGAGCCATTTGGAGGCTGGACTCTCAGGCAGGGCTCCCCAAGGGGAGCACACAGAGGGAAGAGGGGGGTCTCACCTGCCCAGGGATGACATCGAACCCAGGGAGGAAGCTGGCCGGGGTTGGCCAGCTTGGAGGTAAGGCTGCAGGTGTGGGGGCCCCTCAAGAGCCCAGCATGCCTCTGTCGGGAATCAAGGCAAGCAGGATGTTGCCTGCCTTCCCCTCAGGCTTCCCTGCCGTGTGAGGACCACCCCCTCCCCCCACTTCAGCAAAGAAAACTGCTCCTGTCAGCAACCTCCACATCCCCATCCGCCCTGCGGGGCCAGAGGCCAAGAGGGGCACATGGGCCTTCGTTCGGCCGCCTTCCAAGATGGCCAGGCTCCAGCGCTGGCCTCTATCACTGCAGGCCAGCTGCTAGACACTAGGGTAGGCACAGCAGAGACCCCACAGCCTGAGACTCCTCACGTCGTCACAAAGCAGAACTGGATGCTGACCCTCCAGGACCCCACGGCCCAGAGCCCCACCAGGAGGACTGAGTGTACCTCCCGTCCTGTGGCACGCTGGCAAGTTTCCAGAATGATTTTCAGTTCCAGGAATACCTCCCCGGGCCTTGGCCCGGCTGGCATCCCGATCTGTTCTCCCCTGCTGGGGTTCCCAGGGTGTCGGAGGAAAGCTGCTGACCAACCCCTGGGGCCCGAGAGCAGGCTGTGCCTCAAGGAGAGGCGGGCGGCTGTCTGTCTCCTGCAGACTGATGGCCCGTGGCTCTGAGGGACCACAACTATACAGGGCTGGCTTCCTAAGTGCTGGGCCGGCTCCATTGATTTTTCCATTTAGAAAAAAAAAAAAAAAAAAGAAAGAAAAAGAAAAACCCTCACAGCCCCAGAAGTGTTTGCCTTGAGAGGACAAAGGCTGAGTACTGCTGGGGCCTCCGGGCCAGGCAGCAGAGGTGAGCAGGGAAGGTCCTGCCCAAGTGTGCACACAAGCCCCGCCCCCCCCCCCCCCCCCCCCCCCCGCCGCCAGCCTCGCCAATTGCCCCCTGCCCCATCCCCCTCCCCCCACAAAGCGCTCAATCGGTCCTGCTCGGGTATGTGCACCTGTGCCCAGGGCCACCCCAGTGGGCAGATCAAAGATCAAGTGCCAGGCAGGACAAGGATCACTCCTTTCCCCCAGATCGAGATTATGGGCATCTCAGTTTGTAAAGACGCAGGGAGTTCTGATTCTAGAGCTTTCCCTGCCTCTGGCTCGCACCTCTAGCAGAGATCCCAGAGCTGGTGACTGACAGTCAGGCATTAAAGCCTTAAGCCCCCAAACATCTTCATCAGCCCAGTCTGGGCTTGGGGTCAGGGCTCTGTACCTCTAGTTCCTGGTCATGTCGGGTGAAGGGGCTGTAGCCAGCTGGCTAAGAAAGCACGCGAGACCGCACGCCACAGGACACATCAGCAAAGGCGCGGCTCGTGGCACACGGTAGGTGCTCAGTAACGGCTAGACTCACAAATGCCAGAGAAATACTCTTCCCTTGGGAAACTGGGAACTCAACTGGCCAAGGGTCCCAGAGAATCATCCCCCACCCCACCCCCACTGCCTGCTTCTCCAGCTACTCCCAGAGGGGGCTTGGCACAGGCTGCAGAAACCTCACCCACCCCTGCCTCTTCCAATTCCAGAACCCCCTCAGCCTGACCCCTCCAAGGCTGTATGGCTGGCCGGCACCCCTAGTCCTGGGCTCCAACAGGACAGCCCCATCCCATTAACAAAGAGCCGTGACAGGAGCTTGGGGACAAGCCAGCTGGATAGTGGGTGCTGCTTAGATTAGTATGTGGCACAGAGCTTTTATTAAAATGAACAGAATCCTGAGGTGCCTGGGTGGCTCAAGCAGTTAAGCGTCCGACTGCTGATTTCGGCGCAGGTCATGATCTCACGATTTGTGAGTTCCAGCCCCGCGTCCGGCTGGATGATGTCAGCTTGGAGTCTGCTTGGGTTTCTCTCTCGTTCTCTCTCGGCCCCTCCCCTGCTGGATCTCTCTCTCTCTCTCTCTCTCTCTCTCTCTCTCTCAAAATAAATAAACATTAAAAAAAAAAAAAAGAAGAGGGGCGTCTGGGTGGCTCAGTCAGTTGAGCATCCGACTTCAGCTAAGGTCATGATCTCGTGGTCTGTGAGTTCGAGCCCCGCATCAGGCTCTGTGTTGACAGCTCAGAGCCCGGAGCCTGCTTCAGATTCTGTGTCTCCCTCTGTCTCTGCCCCTCCCCTGATCACGCTCTGTCTCTCTCTCCCTCTCTCAAAAATAAATAAAGATTAAAAAAAAAAAGAAGAAGAAAATCTTAGCTGGGAAGACTTTTAACAGAAACCGAGACTATGAATGTATACATAAGAGAAAAACAAGTCCTGGAAGGGTACTAACAATAGTAAATTAATGGCAATACACACAGCTAATAGCTAATACTTCTAGAGTACTTTCCTAGTGCCGAGCACATGCATGAATTTACTCCTCGCAAGAATCCTATTTAACAGGAACCATTATCAGCCCCATTATTTGCAAGTGGGGAAACTGAGGCCTGTGGAGGTACACGATCAGTGGTTATCGTTCTAAAGATGGAACAGGAAAGAATGGAGTAGAACTGGGAAGACAGCTGGGTGGGGGAGGGGAGTTTTATCCGTGGTGTTTGAAATTTTAGAGTGAAAATACATTCATGAACTACAGGAGGACAGGAAGAAAAAAAAAACTTTTCAAATCTGGAATTCAGGGAGTTTCAGGCAGGAAATTACAGATAAACCCGAGAACCTTCCATTCTGCCCAGGAGACCAGCCCCGTGTCCTGCCACAAACAGTGCAGAAGGAAAGATGGGCAGGTGGGGAGGGGATTCCTCCACTTACCTGAGGCTGGCTCGTCCATGGAAAAGGCCTTGTTCTCCACAAACATGCTCTGGCCCTTCTGCTCCTTCAGGATGGTCTCGTAGCCTACGCCCCGGGTCGGGTACATGTCCCCCTGGTAGCTTTGCTCTGGGCTGGCCTTGGTCACCTGGGAGACTTCAGGGATGATGTAGAAGAGGACAAAGGCCCAGGCATTGGCGGCAAGAGCAATGGCCAGCGTGGGATCGTCCCAGGTGGGACTGTTGTGCTGCTTGTTGCCGTAAGTGTACATGACAATCCACACCACCCAGATGGCGATGGAGGTGGCCGTGGTGAGCAGCACGAAAACCCCGTGCTTGCGCCAGCGCTTGAAGCGGCCACACAGGGCTGGCCAGGCCCCCGTGAAGGCGCACAGCAGCAACAGCATGACGTAGATGAGCGCCATGACAAAGTCCATGTTGGCGATGGCACACGGGGAGGCCGTGGTCCAGGCAGCGCTGCCGTTGCCTGGAGGGCCGCCCTCGCCACCGCCCCGGACCAGCGTGATAATCAGCCACTCGGTGTTGATGATGACCTCCACGAGGGTCAGCAGCACGGCCACGGTGAAGATCACCCAGCCCCGGGGCCCATGGTTCTTCCGGGCCAGGAAGTTGAGGGCAAAGACATGAGCCACCAGGCAGGAGAAGCAGATGGCGAACAGAACTCCAAAGAGGAACCGGCGAGAGGCACAGGTGGAGAAGTCCGGCTTCACCACGCAGGCAAAGACGAGGCAGAAGAGGCCCAGGGTCCCCAGCAGAAAGAATACCTGGGTCCCCAGGAGGCTCCGCTTCTTGGTGTCCTGCACAAAGGGGAGGCTGGCCACAAGGATGATGGTGAGGACAAAAGTGGTAACAACGCCCGCCCCAGCCACTGCCTCCAAGACAATGCCCCAAGCCCCAGAGCGGTCACACAGGTTGTAGTAGAGGGGGTTGAGGTCCGGGCTGCAGCCGGGTGGCACGTGATTCTGGGCCTGGGCCCCTGAGCATAGGAAGAGGGGCAGCCCCAGGCATGTCAGCAAGGCTTTAGGGATGGCCATCCTGGCTCCCAGGCCAGGCTCCAGCTGGGTCCCTAGAGATAGAGCAAGAAAAGGTAAAATCAGTCCTCCAAGGCCGGCCAGATTCGGACACACAGGTCTCTTGCTTTCCCCTCTCCTGAACCAGGGCAGCCAGTGCAAGCTGATGACGAGACTGTCCCCTGAGCTTCAGAATCCTTCTTGACACAGAACTCCCGGGAGGCATATCGACTGACCAGAGAGGCAAGTGAGATGAAGCCCATTTGTCATCTCTGTCCCTCGTCATGGAAAAGGAGAAAAGTGTCACTGAATTTTCAGGTTCCCTGTTCCCTTAGCCTATCCAGCATCCGAATATTCCCTGAGCTCTGGTAGCTGGTGTGAGGGTTTGTGAGCAAGTCAAAACCAAGCATACCACCCATTTAGCACTTTGTCTCTGCCCTGAGACTCCCAGAGTTCAACAGGCCCGATGCCGTGCCCCTCAACTCTGCCCCTGTGACGCCCACGTCCATGGCCAATCTGCCACGCACTCCTTCACGCAACGCGTACTTAACGAGCACCCGTGACAGGGTGCAGCCTGCGGCCAGAAAAGATGAAGAAGACAGTTCCCTTGGATTCCTCCCTGTCACCTCCCTTTTCTGCCCTTCATCTGCCCACTTTTCAGGCCAGCTCTCCTCTTCAGAATCCAAACTTCTTTGTCTAGCTCAATGGCTGGAGTCAAGGATAAAATAAACGAATTTATCAGCTAGGGACTTAATGACTTCATGCAAAAATCCTCCTATGAGGCATTAACATTTTAAAAGCAAGAACCAGACAAGGGCAATGCAAGAACTCATCTATCATGGAAGACTTTAAGGCGCAGTAGCTAGAAGGCAAAAAAGAGATTTTTCATTCATACCAGGAAGGTAACTGATTACTCTTACGTACTCCGCATCGGACCAGTCCCAACAGCGGCTCAACCAAGTGCTAAGCAGCAAAGAAAATGAAACCCCCGCTCTCAAGAACAGCTGATGTTCCCTGTGTGAAGTGGAGGCCAAGAACGTGTCAGGTTCTTGAGAAATGAAACATCCAATCAGTGAGCTGTCCAAAGAGAGACTTTACATTTACCTGGAGAACAGAGAATCTAAATGTTCTAAAAAGCCAAGTTCAAGGGCCTGGGTGGCTCGGTCAGTTAAGCCTCTGACTCTTGATTTCAGCTCAGGTCATGATCTCGTGGTCCGTGGGATCGAGCCCCGCATCAGACTCCACACTGACACCGCTGAGCCTGCTTGGGATTCTCTCTCTCCCTCTCTCTCTCAAAATAAATAAACTTAAAAAAAAAAAAAAGCCAAGTTCAAAAATACTATGAAACGTAGGTACTGCACATCATATCACCCGTTATGTTCAAGTAACTAGTTGTAACCCTGCCTCTTCCTCTCTCACTTCTGGGGTCCTATAGAACCCTCCAGAAAGACAGCAACCAAGCTTTCCTGGGCTGATAATGACCGCTAGCGGCTCGTGGGGGAATGGCATGATCCGCCTCTTCCCACTTCCTTTCTTCCTGCTTTGGGGGTGGTGATACCTACCCCCGTATGTTTTCACCATCCCTGGTTAACCTGCTCTCTCAGTTATTTATTTATTTATTTATTTATTTATTTAGAGGGCGAGCGGGCGAGCGAGCAGGGAAGGGTCAGAGAGAGCAGGAGAGAGAATATCCAAGCCGGCTGTGCACTGTCAGCAGAGTCCGACGTGGGGTTCGATCCCACGAACCATGAGACCATGACCCGAGCCAAAACCAAGAGTCGGATGCTTAACCAACTGAGCACCCAGGTGCCCCCCCCCCCACCCCGTTACCCAATTTCTAACAGGTGAACAAAAGTCCCGTATCCCAGTCAGTAGAAACGTCCTCTCTCCATAATTGAGAAGTGGAAGAGTATCGTTACTGGATCAGGGAAAATAGAAACTCATGGAGAAAGTGAAATTGACATAATAAAAGCGCATCAATTTTCAAAGTCCTTTAATACATATCCTACAAGCCCCTTGAAATTACCGTCGATATCTCGACCTTCTGAGCTACTTCATTTTTCAGTTAAGCTTGCTATTTCCTTCCCCCAGACACCACCTATCGTTAACTCTTCATAAACTAACATCTTTACTGCGTTCCTAAAAAACTGCACGGTCACAGAGCTCAGTTTCTCTTAACTTGTAACGCAAAAGCACCGTGCCTTCCCCTGCATCGACATTTAAATAAGCTTTTGTAGGAGACTTTGTGTAATCGTAAATCAATAACGCATAAACCATATTTACAAGTGCCGGAAAGAAAGAGCAGAGGATTCATGGGTAAGGAGGAACATTGAACCACTCCAGGGGATATAATTTGCAGATTACATGCTATGGGTTCCTAAGCATTTAACCCCATCTTGGGCGTTTGGGGCTCACAGCAAAGCAGCCAGAACTTGTGGTAAAGTTGGAGATGGGGAAGTGAGCCCCGAGAAAAGCCACTCGATTTGGCCCCCAGGTATTTGCACATCTTCAAGCACTTCTCCCCCCTCCACCACCTTGCGCTGGGTCCCCATTTAGAGCAGGTGATTATTCCAAATCAGAAAATATTTACTGTGCATCTGAGGGGGGAGGGGCCAGGGGAGGGAAGGGGAACAAAGCCCAAGCTCTGGAAACTACAAAGATGAACAAATACAGTCCCTGACTTGATGGTTTTTAAAATCCAGTATGAGAGATAAGGTATGAGAAAATATGAGCCATAATAAGGTATGAGAAAATAAGTGCCCCACAACAGAATTTGCCTCTGGGGAGAAAAAGGTGCCACAAGGCACAGAGGAGGAAGCCTTGCGCTGAGGGGTCAGAAAAGACAGAATGGAGAAGATCTTTCAACAGTGTTTTATTCAGCATTTAATCAACTTCAAGTATGAACTGAGTTTGTAAAGGGAGACTGCAGGTGGCTAGCGACAGACTAGAAATGCTACAGGGAAGGAGTTTGGGGCATTTTTCTGAAGGCAATGAGGAGCCACAGAAGGTTGTTTTTTTGCACCAAGGAGGCATAACCAGGGCTGTGCTTTACAATTTCAATCTGGCAAAAAGCACAGGCAATCGATTTGTTGAGGACACGTTCACCCCTGTTGAAAGATCAAGGCCAAAGGTAACAAGCCATACTGGACAGGTCTGGGAGATCGTTTCCAAAATAAAATCTAAGGACTGGTTGGAGGTGAGGGGAAAGGATACCAATTCACTACAAGTTCATATCTGATAACAGCCATATCATTACAAAAAAAACCCCAAGCCCGGTCCCATTTAGCTCTGCAACCCCTCCGTCACTTATTCTTCTGGGTCCATCTTGCTTTTGGAGTACATGCCTTTACCCTGATGGCATCCAGCAGCCTCCTAGCTTCTCAGCACTGCCAGTGTGGGAACTTCCAAAGAAGGAAACAGGAACTTGTTTCCTCTCCTCCTCCCCATCCCGGGACCAAACTGCCCAGGTGCCCTGAAACTTACCAGCCCCAGATGAAACAAACCATTCCCACCCTGATACAATCCATTTCTCTGATTCCCCTGGAAATTCAAGGGTGAGGGTAGACATAGGAATACAGCAACTCAGGCCTAGGGCAGCGATCTCTGGAAGCCAGCAGATTTAGAGCAGGAAACTCAAAAGAGTTCAGCACTGGTCCTTTGACCTCCAGGAGTGCAGATTCAGCCAGTCAACCCATGCCATCTTTTAGATGGTGGAGAAGGGGGAAGGACTTTTTAGAAATGGACCCAGCTCTGCCTAGAGACTCTCCCTCCACCAGGTCCCTAAGCCCTGCACTTCCCGGCTGTCTTCTGAGCCTTGATGGTTAAAACTCTCTGTGTATGTCTCCCCTACGAGGCTGGAAGGTTTGGGAGGGCACTGGACAAGACCTGTTTATCTTAGCATCCTTGCAACACCTGGCGCTGTGCCTTGAACACAGGAGGCATTTAAAAAACATTCGCTGAACAGACTCGGTGCCCATTTCTCCCCTGCCTTCTTCATTCTGGAGTCACATCTCCTTGCTTCAAGATTCTCAGTGGGACCAAGGACTGGAGGGGAGGGGGACTTCTTTCTGCCCCATGAATTTCTCCTACACCACCGCTGCGGCATAGCCCAGTCTCAGATTATTTTCTGGACAAAGGGGCCCTTTTGCTTCACCTCCCTGGAATCAGTCATACAAATATTTTTAATCACCTCTGAAATTGGCCTTTCCCCAGCTGAGCTACTCAGCCCCCAGCTCTGGTCTGAGTCAGCCCAATCCAGTCCAGAATCCCCTTCCTCCCTCTTTCCCTCTCCAGGGGGAAGCAGAGAGGCCTCCAAGGCACCGGTGGGTTCAGAGGCCCAGCTGGCCCTGACTGGCTTGATCAGAGGCGGTCAGGCCCTCTCACCTTTCTGGAACAGCCCCTTCCTCACCCCTTACCATTCACATCAGAATCTGAGAACCCCAAGGGCCTGGGAGACCATCCTGAAGAGGGCACCATGGGCTTCTCACTGCCCCGGTCTGAATCTCCTAGGCTCAAGGATACAGAGTAAGATAAAGACACACAGCCAGTGGTTACATTTAAGGATGCCATGACCTTTGATAGCCCCCTCAAAGGCACCTAAGCTCACCCAGGGATACTACAGAACATCCTCCTAACTCCCCCTCCCCGTCTGCCAGCACTGAGAAGACCAGCAGAAGAAACGCTAGGACCTACCTACAATGCTCCCACCTCCTTCCCTTCTCCCCACTCCCCTCCCCCCCTTTCTGGAGTCCGGTACTTAGGTACTTAGGCCATATCCTCTTACTCAGGTCCAGGGGTCTCCAGGTTGGGGAGGGAGGGGCTTCTGGGAATCTCATCCTTGACTCCACATCAAGTGGGCCTTTGGGCCAAAATTTCCTGAGTATTCTGAAACGTGGAAGTCTTCAATCCAAGGGTCTGCTCTGGAATGCCACTCTGGAATGTGCCCTACTTCCCAACATCCCCCCCCCCCCCCAAACATAGAAAGACACAAGGTGGGGACCTCCAGAAGCACAAAACCCTATTGTGACACATTCTGGTCCCTGTGCTTTAGGATCAAGATCGCGACCTTTGAGATGACTGGCTTCTCCGGGGTGTAGAACTGCCGGCGGGTGGATGGAGGGGCGCTACCCAACCCCTGCGGCTGCAAAAGGCCCTGGAAAAGCCATGGGGGTGGGGAGTGGAGCGGGGATCTAGCAGCCAAGCTGCCAGTAGAGGCTCTTTGATGGGCTGATTGCAAACTTCCTACAGGAAGATTCGGAGAATTTCCCTCCCCGCTTCCTGGGGTCTACACCGGCGCTCCCCCGGCCTTCGGAACAGAATGAGCAGGGACCCAGCCTCTCTCACCGACTCCCTCCGGCCACAGAAACCTGCCCTTCCCATCCACGGGCACCGGAGAGGGCGCCGGCCCAGAAGTCACTGCTGACGGTGGACTCACGCAGAGAGGCGGCCGGAGTGGAGGGGGCACCGATTGTGGGGTTCGGGACAGCGCCGGGCTTCCCCCCACCCCCGTCCCCCAGCCGGCTCCGGTTTGGAAAGTTTCTGCGACCGAGCAGAGTTGGCGCGGTCCTCCGCCCCCGGTCCTCCGCCCTCGGGCTTCTGCCCGCACCCACCGCCAGCCAGCCCGACCCAGGCGGCGGAGGGGAGGGCGGAGCGGGAAGGCAGGAGTCCTTACCTGGGACGCACCGCCCGCCCGACTCTGCCACCTCCGGCGCCAAGCCGGGCGCGGGCGGGGGGAGAGGGACTCGGCGTGGGGCGCGGAGCCAGGCGCAGTCCTGGCCTGGGGTGGCGGGGCCCGGGCGGGGGGCTCGGGGCTCGGGGCGCAGGGCCTGCCTCTCCCCGGGACCTGGGCTGAGCTGGCCGCGCTCGGTGTCTCCTTCTAGCGCTGGCCTCTCCCCGCACTCGGCTCCTTTCTCCGGGCGAGGGTGGGCTGGCGCCGGCATCACCGTGACATCACCTCCATTCAAGCGCTTATCGGGCGGCCGCAGCGCTCCAGGTATGTGCAATCCGTTTGCACTGTAACAAAGCCCGTCCGGCCCTCCCCCAGCCGACTCACCTCCAGGCTCCAGCGAGGCGCACTTTCCGGCCGAGGAGGGAGCACCGAGTTTCTGGCGGAGCTGGAGTGAGTGTTGTTGCTGTTTACTGCCACGCCCCCGCCCGCGGGCGCGCGCACTCACGCGCACTCACTTTCCGGGCTCGGCTCTCCCTCCGGAAAGCGGTTTGGGGGGCAGCCCAGCACACCTCGCAGGCGGGCTCTCCCGCCCCGCATGTCCCAGCGCGCACGCACGGCCAGGCGCGGGGGCCACCTCGGTGCGTCTCACCTAGCCTCCGTCACCTTCGTCCTGGCTCGCCCGAGAGGCACACGCGCCGGGCACAGCGCGCTGCTCGCGGCTGGAGCGAGGCGCACACTCAGACACAAAGTCCGTCTTTGTCACGCCTTCTGCGCCCCCTCCCCTCCCCGAGCTTGAACACGTGGACACACCACACACCCACTGTCCGCCTCCTCCACGCGCGGCCCTTCCCCGGCCCCGGGGTCACCAAATGTGCGTGGGAGGGCCAACCGCGAGCGTCCCTGCTGCGTGGGCCGGGCCCAGGTCCACCCGGGACAGTGAGCAAACGTCGCCCTGGGCCCGACTCCCCTGCGCCTGGATTTCCTGCGATCGCCCCAGACTCAGTCCAACTCTGAGCGCGCGCTCCCCTCCCCGCGTCCCCGTTCCCTGTTCCGACTTGTCCTAATTAGCCTTCACGGTCGTGTTCCCCGAGGTACAGTGTTTAACCCGGCCCCCGCGGTCCCTGCGCTCCGGGACACATCGGCCCTGACTCCGAGTCCACCCCTCGGGACTTTTCCACGAGTTCAGATACCCTCCGCCCCTCTCTGCGCCCCACCCCCCACTCCCTGCCTCGGGGTGGATCGGCGGGTTGCCACCCTTTCCCCTCCGGCCCCAGGAATCAGCAGAAAGGGAACTGCAGAAATGGGGAAGCGAAGCCAGTCTGGGACGTCCCTGGCCCAGTAAACAAGAGGAGATTTTCCGGCCGCCTTCCCCTGGGGCTGCGGGCTCCGCGGGCGCCCAGAGGGGCCTAGTTAGCCGGCACGGAAGGCCCGGAGGGGCCGCGGCGCACCGGGAAGGGAGAGGTTGTTGGGCCTGGCTAGGGCCCAGGGGACGCGGAGGGAGGGCAGGGCGCCGGGTCTCCGGGGTGCTGTTCTCGTGACGCCGAGTTGCCTGGGGGATCGCCAGCAGCGCGCGGTCGGAGCCAGCCGGTGGCGGGGCGGGCGGCGGGGTGTGTTTGCACAGCCTGGAGCGCCCGGGAGGAGGGGTAGCGGGGGGGAGGGGAGGCAGCGGGTGTCCGGCGGTGGCCAGGTGGGGGGGTAGGGCGCGAGGAAAGGTGAGGGGGTACCTCCGGGGCTGTTTGGGTGCCTCAATCTACGACCAGCAGGAGTCAAACTCCATGAAGCACCGGGAGCCGCCCGAGCGATAAACCTCAGGCCTGCCCCTCCCCTCGCGCACCGGCTTTTCCGACTCCAGGAGGGAATGTTTGCTTAGCGGCCGGGGCTGGCGGTGGGGCCCTGGTTTTCTAGAACCTGCCTCCGTCCCTGTGCCTTGCCCTCGCTTGCAGGTCTGGGGAGTGTGGTGATCACTGAATTGTTTCCGTTTCTTTTAAATATTAAGAGGAAGAGCGCGTTCGGCTGCACTGTTGTACCCTACTCCGTGTCTCCCTCCCGTGACTCCACCCCTGCCCCACGTCTCCCCGACCCTCCAGTGTCTGAGGGCGAGCCCAGAGTGACCCAGCAAGTTCTTCTGGCCTCTGACCAGTAGCTTTCGTGAACAGGACAGCTAATGCCCAAATCAGTTTGCTGGGAGGGTTGCTCATTAGCATGTGTGAAAAGCCAATTCTGAGCGCGAGTCGGGGGGCGGGGCTGGGGAAATGGGCTGGAAGCCGGTGAGCTGTGGATCCAACCCAACATCTCAGTTTGCTTTCAAGCTTCTTGAACTCCTTCCGGGACAGAGGCCTCTCCCAAGAGGCAAGTCTACCCCCACCTCATTCCCTGCCCAGGCAGGGGTAAGGTTGCGGTATGGGGTGCCTGGCCACCCGATGGGAGTTTGGGAAGAGGCCTGCCAGCCTTGAGCAGCGGATAGCCGTGGAAATGTAGCGCAGTTTTCTGAGAGCGGTTTGCTGGGTCCCTTTTCGCCCCATCTCACTCTGGAACAGGATCTGCCTTCAAAACAAGGCAAGGCCCTTGGGGCAGATGACCTGGCCCTTTCAGCCTCTAGGATCCCTGGGGCCCTCAGCTTGAGTCCCTTGAGCAGGGCCTAGCTGGATGTGGGGTGGCTAGATGGGAGGTCCAGATCTTGAGTACCGCCCCCACCGCCATCACTGCCCACCCCGTGAGTCACGTGGTCGGGCGTGGGTGCTTCTGGACAGGACCAGCCAGCATTGGCTAGAAGGGAAGTTTTGCTTTCCAAGACTCCAGGTACAGGGTCCTCTGCGCCCCACCCCCCATATGCCCTTCACCCAGTTTAATGACCCACAGGCATCTAAGCCTTTATGAACTCCCGGTTTTCACCAAAAAATAACACTTTGGGAAGCCATCCCTGGTGGATACTGCCCACCCGCTGTGCAAAGAGATCCGGGATTGATGGATTGTGGGGGAGTGTCTAGCTCCCCGCCTCCCCTAATACAGTGCTTGAGTTCCTGCTGGGCCATCAGAACCACTTTTATCCATGGCCGCAATTGTCTGAGGGACTGACAAGGCCCGGGGGTCAGAAGCAGCTTTGCCACCTGCCAGCTGTGTGACCTGGGCAAGTCACCATATCTCCCTGGCACCCTGCCTGCACCCTCTCCATGGGCATGATAACCCTTCCCCCACATCTCGCTGTAACATCCAGATGAAGCCCGATCTAGAATGTTCCTCGCACAGCCTGCCTCTCACAGGTGTCCAGAGGTCAGCCTCTCCTTTCCTGATGCACCCCCTCTGAACCTTAGTCCTGTCAGCCAAAAGGGCCCAAACTCTTCTAGAAGCTGCATCTCTGACCTTTCAATTCTGTTTTACGGTTATCAGAATAACTTTATGCTCTGGGCCTACACCTCTGCTTTTCCTTCTTCCTCCAACATCCTGTCCTTCCTGTGACCAAAATTTTTACAAAATCAACCCTGCCTCCAGAGGGAGCTCCAGGCTCCCTCTGTGAAGTTTCTTCACCTTCCCCAGAAAGAACCCTGGGCCTTGCCCCTTTACGCACAGCCCACCATGCATCATTGATGTATCATGACCCTAGTGTACCTTCATCAAGCTTGTTAACCGTTGTCCACTCGCCCCCCCCCCACCCCCCCACTAGACTGTGCCTTTCACAAGAGGGAGGCATGTCTCACTCATCTTGGGTCCCCAGGGTCTGGCCCAGAGTCTGTCACGTGGTGGTGGCTCCATTGTTTCAAGGTCAGGACAGTAGCAGCAAGAGTTGAGATGCAGCCCCTGGAGGGTGGTTCCCTGCAGACCTTCCCCTCACAGCAGGGGCCTTGCAAACAGTGTGCACCTTCCCTGCCCAGAGCCGGAGGCCTTGGGAAGCAGGCAAGCCCCAGTGCCTTCTGGAAAAGTCCGTCTCCCCCCAACCCCCGCCCGGGGCCAGCAATGCCCTACATTCCATATCCCGGCTTGGGGCACCGGGTGGTCAGGGGAGGCTAGAGGTCAGCTGTGCTTCCTAGAGAGACCCGCTTGCATGGGTAGCATGAGTCCTGGATGCAGCTTCAGCTGGCGGAATCACTTTCAGCAGTCATTTCCTCCTCCCCGTCCCTGGGGGTTGAGTGCCCTTGGTCTTGTGGCCTGGCCCCAGTGAAGCGAGAACAGTTTCTCACTGAGCTGGGGGTGGGGCTCTTGGATCCCTGACAGGTAGGTGCCTGGATTCTTGTGCCAGGCGGCTGGGTGCCCCACAACTGGCTGATAAACAGATTGTGCGTTTGACTTCTCCTTGCTCCCAGGCTCCATATTAACTGGTTACTGCCCAGGCTACTCTGTCTGGCCAAGTCTCCTTTTCTCTTAGGCTTATAGGAACGGTGCTTGATATAGTAGGTGCCCCCTGGGTTTGTTTGTTTGTTTGTTTGTTTGTTTTTAAGGACCCAGGTACCAAGGTAGCACCTTAAGAAGTAGGAAGCCAGGGTCCTGGGAGCAGGCAAGTTAAACACTAATTCACCGCAACTGGCTGCCCATGGATGATCCCTCTGGAATTGTACCCGGAAGTGGGCTTTGGGCAGAGCCTGCTGGAATGTCACCTGACGCCAGGCCCATCCACATTGGCCACAAATCTGCTTCTGCCAACCGCCACCCCCCACCCCCCCGCCTCCGGCCATGGCTCAGTGGCCACTAACCAACTCCCAGTGGAGAAGGGAACTGGATTCTCTGAGTGCCCAGGTCTGGACAGTAGCTGTCAACAGGCAGTAACTCTAGGAACCAGGGTCAAAGCAGAAGGCCCAAGGATTCAGGCCCCTCAGCCCACTAATCCCTTCCGAAACCAAAAAAGAAACGTATACGCAGTGCCCCATCTAGCTCCCTCTTACCTTCAGGAAGGGTCTCCCGCCCCCCACATCTGAGAACATTTCAGGGACAGGATATCCTTCACCTACTAGCAGCTAAATGGCCCCAAACTGGTGACCTCACTTGCAGCCTTCCTACCACTCCCCAACACCTCCAGTCACCCTGCAAACCCCTGTCCTTTGGGGGACATTCCCTGCCTTCATCCAGGCACTCTGCTGACACCTTCCCTGGTTCCCACTGCCTTGAAGTGAAAGACTAAACTTGCTCGCTCGGCATTCAAGGCCTCTGCAACCTGCACTCAACCCAGACGCCAGCCTCATCCCCTTCCTTTCCCCCATAGGAAATGGCCACTCCAGCCTGAGAGGTCAGCTCCCAAGTCCGGTCAGCTCCGGACTTGCCTTCCTGTGGCTTTACTCAGGCTGCCCCCCGTTCTCTGTCCGGGATGCCCCCTCTGGGTCTCTCTGAACAAGTCCCCCTTCAAAGTCCTGTACTCCTCGCAGAATGTTTTGCTGGTGACCCCACCCCATGGCTCCCCTAGAGCTCCCCATCTAACTTGAATTTGCTAATCTGGCACTGCTCTGCGTTGTTCATTATATCTTCTGCATAAACATCTTGCCTCTCTAACCCCCGATAGGCTTGGTGGGGAATGGCTTCTGATTTCATTCAAAGCTCCAGGATAGTGCTTTATACACACAATTCAAAAAGGCAGTAAATATCAGCAGAATATTGGATTGACTGGCCAGCAACTCAGTGAGGCTGCCTTCTTGAAGAGAGAGGTCAGGCTCAGGGTTTAGCCTTGGCCTTGCCGCTGTTGTGAACCATGTACTCAGATCCCCACCTCCCTCTGGGCCAGAAATCCAGGCCAGGAAGTTCAGAGAAAAGCTAGGTGGTCTGATATCGCAGTACTCATAATGGCTTGCTCCTGTAGAACACTGTACCACTTTTAAGTGTCTTCTCTATATATTTGATCCTTACAGCTTGATGAGTTCAATAGAGCCGATATCATTACCCCCATTTTACAGATTTAAAGACTGAGGCCAAACCCTGGCCTAAAACCCATTTGTTGGAACGCCACCGGATTGCCCGTCTCCGGGCCGTGCTGCAGAGTGCCTTTGTCACCTCTCATACGGCTCTTCCCTCTTCTGCCTTAGTAATGAATGCATCTTACAGGTAGAAGCTCTTTGAAGGAAAGATGGGTATCTGACCCATCTCTGTTCCCTTGGTGCCTTGCCCATAGTAGGGCTTCAATAAATCTTTGGGAGGGAATAAATAGACGAAGGATCTGGACAGGCCTGCACAGGAGAAGGACACTGGCCACAGAGCACCTGGCCTCGAGCGCACAGCCAGCCTCTTCTCAGCTACCCTTTCTTCTCGGGACAGTCCCTTCGCTTCAGAAGCCAGCCTCATGGCAATGCTGTGCTGAGCAATTGCCTGGCCTATGGCAGGGCCACGTGTCTCCCTCTCGAGGCCTTTCTTCCTTCTCCAACCCTGTTCTCCGGGTGGCTGCTGGCCCCTACAGTCACTCACATCGCCTCTGCACACAGGGCAGCCTGCCTTCGGAGCCACTCAGCCCTTCACCAGCCCCCGCCAACCACCAACACGATTCAGTCAATGGCATTCAAAAGACCCAGTCGCAGCCCCCAAACCCCCGCCGATCCCGCCCCCACCCGCCTGGGATTTGAGGGCACCCTGACTCTCGAACTCAGCCAGGACCCGGAGGTGAGGGAGAAAGCCAGGGTGTCACGGGAGCGTCACACACGCCGCACTCACCACGGATGGCACTCCAGCCAAGCTGGCTTCTGGGCAGTGTCCAGTCCCCCCTGATCTGCCCCGTGCTGCTGGGGCCTTGACTCTGTCTCCCTTGCCGGAAGCCCCGCTGCGGTGCGGCCGGAGGCTGCCGGGAACCCAGCCCGGCTATTCTGGGAGTGTGATGGGGCTCCGGGCCGCCTGGCAGCAGCTGAAATTTCAGCCCCTTTGGTTTCCACACTGTTCTTCTCCTCCCCTCTGATGATAAGGCAGAGTTTGGTCATTATGCCAAGTTCAGAACCACTGATGGTGCATTTGAGGGTCTTAAGAGCAGCTGCGGTTGTGCTAAAGTGGGACCTGGCCATAAACCGCCGTACTCCAGCCCGCTGATGCAACGGCCTGCGTTTTCGCTATCAGTCATCCAGACCGTGGCCCTGCTTGCTCGCTTTTACAACCGGCCTCATACCCACCCTGCCGCATTAACCCCCTGCTCGGGCTTCCGGACACAGTCCCTCCCGATGAAAGCCAGTCGTGGAATCCCTCCGAGAGCCTGTTGCCTTCCTTTTTTCTTTTCTTTTAAAATCGACACTGCGGGATTTGATTCTGCAATGTAAGCAAAAAAGTATGAAGAGTGAGTTTGGGTGACAGAAGGTTAGAGTCATAATCAAACCCAGTTACAACAAAGTTAAGCCCCCTGTGATTAACCTGTGTCTCGATAGCCCCTGTAGAAGCCCCCGGAGATGATGGGGCCGGCTTTATTATCCTCGTGTGGAAACTGGAGGCCAGGATAGGAACACAGCCCACCCAAGGTCACGTGGTGAGGGACAGAAGGTTTATGTGTGGCATTTGACCTCCTGTCATGAAACTGTACTTTTAGAACTAGAAAGAGCCGCAGAGTTGTCCAGAGAGCACAGAACTTGCTCACCTGTGACATGGGGTGGTCATCCCTGCCCCGTGGGATTGCTGTAAAGATTATGCTAAACCACACATCCGAGAGAGCCCTTGGCTGGAATGCCCATGATTTGGGACGTTCTGGCCCCAGGCTCATCTCCCTCCACTCCCCGATCGCGTAGGGAGAGAGCATCTTACAAAAACAGTGGTGAGGCTGGTTCTTAGACTTTCTCCAACCTTGTGTTGCACTGTTCGTTTAAAAAGCAGATTTCTGTGGGAATGCAAGCTGGTGCAGCCACTCTGGAAAACAGTATGGAGGTTCCTCAAAAAACTAAAAATAGAACTACCCTGCGACCCAGCAATTGCACTACTAGGCATTTATCCAAGGGATACAGGTGTGCTGTTTGGAAGGGACGCATGCACCCCCATGTTTATAGCAGCACTATCAGCAATAGCCAAAGTATGGAAAGAGCTCAAATGTCCATCGATGGATGAACGGATAAAGATGTGGTATATATATACAATGGAGTATTACTCGGCAATCAGCAAGAATGAAATCTTGCCTTTGCTACTATGTGGATGGGACCAGAGGGTATTATGCTAAGCAAAATTAGTCAGAGAAAGACAAATATATGACTTTGCTCATATGAGGACTTTAAGATACAAAACAAATGAACATAAGGGAAGGGAAACAAAAATAATATAAAAACAGGGAGGGGGACAAAAACAGAAGAGACTCATATATATGGAGAACAAACTGAGGGTTACGGGAGGGGTTGTGGGGGGGGGTTAAATGGGTAAGGGACACTAGGGAATCTCCTCCTGAAATCATTGTTGCACAATATGCCAACTAATTTGAATGTAAATTTTAAAAAATTAAAATTCAAAAAACATAAATAAAAAAAATTAACAAACTTATTGAAAGCAGATTTCTGGGTCCCACTCTGGATATCGAACCTAAGTCTCTAAGCCAAGAAGCCTGAGTGGTTGTCCAAGGTGCACACCCCCCAGGTGCACGCTGACCTTAAGAACCAGTGAGGCAAGGTTAAACCGAGAATTCTTCAAGTCAGCTATGAGGAAAGGAAGGTGAAATACAGGCAAAACACAGAAGGCCTGCATGCTCCATGAAGGATCGGGTTCACTGCTGCTGGGGAATGAGGGACTTAGGAGGATGAACTTGGAAGGGGCGGGTGTGTGGGGGGGGTGGTGATAGGGAAGCACAGATCAGATCCCCAGGGGAAGTGTTCCAGGAAACAAGCACCTTGTGGTTTTCTCTATTCCTCCCCACACCCACCCTTGGCCCTTCCTGTGTTAAAGGCATGATTAAGGGTCAGAAAGTTACTATGGCTGGGGGGGGGGGGGGGGCCTGGGTGGCTTAGTCGATTAAGCATCCGACTCTTGGTTTTGGCTCAGGTCATGATCTTGGGGTTCTTGGGTTCGAGCTGCGCTGACAGCATGGAACCTGCTTGGGATTTCTCTCTCCCTCCCTCTGCCCCTCTCCTCTCTCTCTCTCTCTCTTAATAAATAATAAATAATAAACTTAAAATAAATAATAAATAAACTTAAAAAAAAAAAAGGAAGTTACTATGAGTCTTTGCCTCCTTTGTCTTGCCCTCCTGCCCTTTCCCCTAATATTTTCCAGCCCTGTCTGAAGTCATTCCAATCAGGGTGACGTTCCTCAGTGTTTAAGGCTCATTCCGATTCTTTTTTAACTAGTACTCCAGACGATGGTTGTGCTAATAAAGTTTAAGAGCCACCAAAATACAAATCTATCTTTTTTTTTAGTTTATTTATTTTTGAGAGAAAGAGAGAGACAGAGTGCGAGCAGGGAAGGGGCGGAGAGAGAGGGAGACATAGAATCCAAAGCAGACTGCAGGCTCTGAGCTGTCAGCACAGAGCCCAGTGCGGGGCTCCAACTCGTGAACTGAGAGATTGTGACCCGAGCCGAAGTCGGACACTTAACCAACGGAGCCGCCCAGGCGCCCCGCCAATAAGATTCTTAACACGGGCAATTTTTAAAAGGGCACTTTTGGTCCCTGTTAGGACCATCCAACATGCACAGAATGAATGGTGGTCAAGGGACTTAACTGGCTGAGCCATCCAGGTGCCCCAAAATGCAAATCTATCTTGAATACAAGCACACATTCACTGGAGGGTAAAATGACCAGAAGGACTGGGGGCCGAGAGGCGGGCGCCACCGAGGGCATGTGGTCACACAACAGTCTGGTTAAGTGGACGCATCCCTGGGAACTGGGTCTCGATGGAGAGACAAGCAGCGAGAGTGCAGGGCATGAGGTCCCCAGTGGGGGCAGCGCTACAGTGAGGAGCTCCGCAGGTCGCTGGACTCTTGTCCGTTGGAAGGTGAGGATCCCGGAGGCGGGAAGGGGGCTCAATGTGAGCCAGCGCCCACAACAAGCCCTCACAAACCCTTTTTCTGGAGCTGACCTCTTGTAGGTTTCCTCTTCCTGGAGGTCAATGGCAGCGATCATTGAGTCATTTTCTGTTGGTGTCTGGCCTTGCCCCTTCTCACCCAACCTTCTCTTTCTAGAAATGGTAAGGCTCCAGAGAAAAAGCAAATCAGCTGAAGAGCCTTTGGCTGCTCCCATGGGGCATTTGGGGTCACGATGAAGTAGGGGAGGGAAGAACGATTTTCCCTCTATCCTTCTAGGTCCTCTGCCAGGAACTCTGTGACAAAAGACACATTAATAAGAGGAAAACAAACATGTATACGTGGGAAATGAGTAACTCCAAGAGGTGGCCTAGAATTCAGGCCTTAAATACTATCTTCAGCCAAAGGCCAAAGAAAGAAAGGCGTGGGGGGAGGCCAGTGGTGGGGAGGTGGCCAGGAAAAGTCAAGTAAATAGGAGTTGAGGTTTGTTATGCAGATTGTGCACGTGTCTCTCCCGAGATAAGATGCCCGGGAATTCAGAGTCTAGTCTTTCTCTTCCTGGTACAGAGAGGGCGACACCCTTACAGATGGAGATTTCCTTTATAAATGTAAATTTTCGCTTACAAAAGGGGGACTCTGACAGTCTCCAGAGCTTCGCCAGGCATCTGCTGTTTCTCAAAATTATCAGCTCAACATAATCCTTATGCCATAGAGGCGTCTTTTGAGGTGGCCGGCCCTGCCACTCTTCAGTGACAGTTTGGGAAGAACCACACCCAGTAAGCTTCTCTGATGTTTTCCAAAGAGCTACACACCTGGCCGGTCATTAGCCACATGCACACCCGGAGGTTCTTTGCATCCAGTTTCCGTAGGTGAACTTGCCCATTCAAAGGCACATTTCAAGTGCTGCTGACTTTTTCATATTTCTGCCCCGTCTCCCCGTTGCCTCATTTGCCATTCATGGTGTCCTGCTGTCATATGTGGGGTGGGAGCCACAGACGTAGAGAAAAAAGAGGAGTGAGTACTTGTTCTATGGAAGCTGGTGGCTCCTGAGCCTTCGCTGTCCAAGGTCACTTCGATCAGCTCGAATGAAAGCAGCCCGCGTGGTGGACATTGATTCCCCGACAGCTTTGTCTCTCTAATACCCTATTGCATTTCAAAAAGAGTTGTCCGGCCCTCCCGGCCATGTCCCAACCCGGGCTGAAAGCAGTGGCTCATTCGCTGTCCTGGGACCTGCTCTGGCAAATGAAGAGTGGTCCAGAAAAGGCCCCTCAGAGGGTGCCCGCCTGCTGCTACCTGGTCTCTCGTGCCCTTCCAGCACCCCTCCTGCAGGGACTGAGGGGTTCTCCCAGGGCCAATGCCAGAGCCACAGTCTGACCTGACTGGCTGCCCTCCACCCCCAGCACAACGTGTGTGGCCAGCTGGGGACAGTGCTTCATGGTGGCAATGGTCTGCTGCAGGGGAGGGGGTTGGAGAGCTTACAGATTCACCCAGGGTACACATTCGGTCACCCAGTTAAACCATGAGCGCTGTGCGAGGAGTCAAGAGACTGGGTTCAGACTCAACCTAACTTCTGGGTACCTGGCTGTGTAGCCATGGAGACATCTGTCCACCTGTCTCGGGCTGCTTCTCACCCATATGATAACAACAATGTTTACTATGTGCCAGGGACTGTTATAAGTTATGTATTAAGTCTTTTGAGCCTCCAACAGTCTCTAATACGGATTACAATGATGCTACCTGCTTGTAAATGAGGAAGCTCAGAGAGACTGATGTAGTCTGTTCCAGGCTAAGAGCTAGTAAACGATAGTTGACTCCAGAACGTGGCCTCTTCATTCCGACGCATACTGCCGCCGTTGGGATAGGAAAAAAAATGTATCGGCTATCCAGTGCTGTGTAACAAATTCCCACACAGGAATCAAGAAGCCGATGGCGGTGTCTCGCTCAGAGTCTCTCATGAGGCTGCCACCAAAGGGTTGACCGGGGCTGCACTCATCAGGAGGCTAGACCGGGCTGGAGGATCCACTTCCATGATGGCGCCCTCACACATTGCTGGTTGTTGGCTGGACGTCTCCGTTCCTCTCCACGTAGACCTCTCTCCACAGGCTGTGTGAGTGGCTTCAGGACACGGCTGTAGGCTTTGCCCAGTGCGGTTACTCTAAGAGAAGTCAAAGCAGAAACTGAACTTAGCCATAGAAGGCACACACGGTCGTTTCCACAGTATCCTGTTGGTTACACAGGTCCGCCTTCTTCCGCGTGGAAGAGAAATACACAAAGAAATAGATACCAAGTTGGTGGGGCCAGTGGAGCCATCTTGGAGGTTGGCTATCACAGATAGTGACAGAGAGCAGCTAACAGGGTGGTCGGGAGAATCAAGTCAGAGAATAGATGTAAGCATGCTGTAGGAGTTTGCTAAGGCTATTGTACCACAGACTGGGTGTCTTTAAACAAGAGAAATATATCCTCTCACCGGTCTGGAGGCCAGGGGCCCCGCTGGGCCACATTCCCTTTGAAGACTCCAGGGAAGAATCTTTCTTTGTCTCTTCCAGCTCCTGGTGGCAATCTTGGGCTTAGAGTTTCCTCACTCCAATCGCTGCTTTGTTGTCACACGGTCTCTCCCAGTGTGTCTTTTTTCTTTCTTTCTTTCTTTCTTTTTTGAGAGAGAGCATGGGCACGGGCTGAGCAGGGTCAGGGAGAGAGGGGGACAGAGGATCTGAAGCAGGCTCTGTGCTGATGGCAGAGAGCCTGATGCGGGGCTCGAACTCACAAACCGTGAGACCATGACTTGAGCGAAGTTGGATGCTTAACTGACTGAGCCACCCGGGCGCCCTCCCAGTGTGTGTCTTTACATGGCCTCCTTATAAGGAGAGTAGTCACATTGGATTTGGGGCCCACCCTACTCCAGCAGGACCTTATCTTAACTTGATTACATCTGCAAAGAGCCTGATTCCAAAGAAGGTCACATTCGCAGGTATGGGAATTAGGACATCAACACCTCTTCAGGCAGGTGAGGGGGTGCGATCCATCACACAACATGCCCTGTGCCATGTGTCGTACCGTCAGTCCATATTGTCTTCAATCGCAGCAGAAATGGTGATAATGGAAGCTGATGTTCGACTGGCTCTCCTGCTGGAGGCCATTGTCATCGTAATGGCAGCCTTTAGGTCACTTTGAAAGTCCTGGTGTCCTGGCCACTTTCCCAAGCCCAGGCTGCTGTCTCTCACTGGAACTTCCTCATACTTCCCAGTGGATTCTGGATTCTAGCCACCGTATTTGTCTCTATCAGATTCTCTCTTGCACACGCCATGCCCCCGAGGCTGATTCTGTCCCACACCTTTTTCACCTGACTGCCCCAAACATCTCTGCGGTCCACATCTCCCTCCCTGTTCCTGAAGCCACTGTTGCTCTAACGGTTGTTTCCTGGTGGAGTCCTGGGACCCTGCCAAGAAACACCATTCAGCCCCCTTGTTCCTGGCACCCACTGGCTCCTCGGCCAAGCCAGGCACCCGGCGATGTGTGTCAGGAAAACGGAGCTAGGAAGTGGTTTCGGGTCCCAGCTCTGCCTCCCGTGAGCTAGGTGACCTCCGGCAAGTCTCTCCTCCTCTTCCCACCACAGCCTCTGAATTTGCCAGGTGCATTCCAGTGAATCCTTACTGGATATTCCCAGCGTGCCAGGCACGGGGTACAAAGGCAACTGAATCACGGTCCCTGCCCCCAAGCATTTATAATTGAATCAGCAAGAATAATGCCAACCAATCACTGAGATACAGCTTGATAGGAGTTACAGAAGTGCACGAGGTGCCATGGGAACAAAGACAAGGGAGGAAGGACTCCACGCCAGCCAGGAGCCAGGGTGGGAGGGCATCCAGGAGAGAAGGAGCAGAGATAGGATTTAAGCTCAGTGCCTGACTGAGCTGGATGGTCACAAAGGCAGAAGTCACACCAGCAGCTCTCACGCCCAGTTTGACCCACAGAAATGTTGTTTTAGCCACCGGATGCTTTAAATTTGAATTGATTACTACAATTTAAAAATCAGATTTTAGGAGCGCCCCTGTGGCTCAGTCGGTTAAGTGTCCGACTTTGGTTCAGGTCACGATTTCCACAGTTTGTGAGTTCAAATCCTGCATCAGGCTCTGTGCTGACAGTGCATAGCCTGCTTGGGATTCTCTCTCTTTCTCTCCCTCTCTCTTCCCCTCCATCCCCCAACATAAAATAAATAAACGTAAAACAATTTTTTTTCAATCAGATTTTACATGAAGATCTGGATTTCCAGCTTCTCTTAGAAAACTGGAAGACGGGGGCGCTTGGGTGGCTCAGTCGGTTAAGCGTCCTGCTTCGGCTCAGGTCATGATCTCATGGTTGCTGAGTTCAAGCCTCTCAGCGGGCTCCGTGCTGACAGCTGGGAGCCTGGAGCCTGCTTCTGAATCCGTGACTCCCTCTCTCTCTGCCCTTCCCCGCACGCACGCTCTGTCTCTGTCTCTCGATAAATACATAAATATTAGAAGGAAAAAAAAGAAAACGGGAAGATGTGGCAGCTCAGGGTCCACGTTCCTCCACAGCGATCACCAGCAAGAGCACTCGGTTTGCCCCACTCCCCACCGGTCCCTCTTGCCCCGCACACTCAGCCTCCTTCCCTCGCTGACGCTGCCTGCCTGACCCTTGCCAGCCCTGAAGTTTGTAGTCCCTTTTACAAGACCCGAGGCCGCTGCGGTGTCCCTGCCTTTGTAAAGCATCGCATGCCAACTGGTGATTTAGTCCCAAAGCCACACAAGATTTTGAGGGAAAGCTTTGTGGGCACACCTGCCAAAAAGTTGAAATCTGAGGATTGTAGGGAGGTAACCCGAACTCTAGGATCAAAAACTTGAGACCCCCGACAAGACATTCCTGCTTCGGTTTGTCTTATGGGAGCCTGCCTTTTCTTTCTTTCTTTCTTTCTTTCTTTCTTTCTTTCTTTCTTTCTTTCTCCCTTCCTTTCAGTGTTTATTTATTTACAATTTTTTCAACGTTTATTTATCTTTAAGAGACAGAGGGACAGAGCACAAGCAGGGGAGGGGCAGAGAGAGAGAGGGAAGCACAGAGTCTGAATCAGGCTCCAGACTCTGAGCTGTCAGCACAGACCCTGAGGCGGGGCTCGAACTCACGAATCGTGAGATCATGACCTGAGCTGAGCTGAAGTCGGACGCTTAACCCGCTGAGTATCCAGATGCCTCTGTCCTACAAAAAGGCAGACCTTTCTGTAAAGAGCTGGGGTGGAGAGACAGCATGCCTGACGGCCGGGGGCTCCTTCACTTCCTGCCTCCACCCTCCTGCCATCTGCTCTGGGCCTCCCCCGAGCTGGGGCCCACGGGTGGGCACGGTGCATCATCTGAGGAGTCCTGATCAGAAAATTCCTGTTCTTCTTGTCCCCTCCCCCCGCCCCAGGGAGCACTTCTGTCATCAGTTCTGCACCTGATTCAGGAGCCATCAAAAACAGGGTCAGGAGAGCAGCACATTCTGCACAGCGTCGATGGTCGCATCAGTCCCCTAGGGCTGCCTAACCCTGCAGATGTCTACAGATGACAGGAATGAACACTCACAGCTCAGGAGGCTGGAAGTCCCAAATCAACATGTCGGCAGGGCCACACTCCCTCTGAAGCCTCAAGGGGGACGATCCTTCCCTAACTCTTCCAGCTTCTGGTGGCTCCGGCGTCCCTTGGCTTGTGGCCGCATCACTCGAGCCTCTGCCTCTGACTTCTTTCCCATCTCTTATAAGGATGCTCACCGTTGGATGTAGGGCTCACCTTAATCCAAGATGGTCCCATCTCAAGATCCTTATCTTCATTATACCCACAAGCCCTTATTCCAAATAGGGTCATATTCTGAGGGTTTTTTAGGACAAAGAAGGGAGACCAGCCCCCCAACCAACTCTGCTATTGCCGTCCGACAAATAACCCTGACATTTAGTGACTTCAAACAGCAACCACCATTTTCTTCTGTCTTGGTTTCTTTGGGTCAGGAATTCGGGAAGGGCTTGGCTGCACTGTTCTGGCTTGAATAGCGACGGTGCTGGAACAGTGTGGAGCTGAGGCAGCCGGTGGAGGGGGGTGGGGGAGGAAAGCAGGCATCTTTCTCGCTGTGGCCTCAAGGCCTCTCCGTGTGGCCTCCTTATGTGGGCTGGTTTTGGCTTCCTCACAGCATGGCAGCCATGGGGAGGTCTGACTCCTTCGTGGAGACTGAGGCAGAGAGCTCGCGTTTTGTGATCCAGCTTCCAACATCACCGAGGGTCACATCCGCTGCTCTCGTCCCTGGAGGCAGTCACAAAAGCCCCCCCTAGGTTCACACCAGCTCTCCCTTTACAGATGCAGAGCCCTGGCTCTGTCACTCATATTTGTGTGATCTTATGTAGCTTCGTGTTCTAGAACAAAAGGAATAAGGCCTGCCTGCTACTTTCATGGGTGAAACGAGGCTCAACGTGCTGGACTGCTTGCTAAGATAATCCCAAGAGCCCGACGCAGGGCTCGAACTCACAGACCACGAGATCGTGACCTGAGCCCAAGTTGGACGCTCAACCGACTGAGCCACCCAGGTGCCCCATATTCGTTGATTTTGATGTAAAATTTTCCTCCCAATCCCAGCAAGAGCAGCTCCACCGAGGAGCACGGAGACCGTGGGGTCAAATCATCAAAGAGGGACTGCGGGCTTGGGAGTGGGGAGGTGCTAGTGCCAAAGGTCACCCACGAGTAAGCCTGGGGACAGGGATGAGGGGACGAATCTTTCCGAGTACACCTATCATTAAGGGCTCTGTCAATGAGCCACCTCTAAATTTAGTGGCTTAAAACAATTTATTTTTATCTCTCATGGTTTTGTGGGTCAACAGGGTTCAACTGGTCGGTTCCCCGCTGGTGGTGGAGGTCGTCTCGAAGTCTCTGCTAGTCTCTCAGGCAGCAGCTGGGGCTGTGGTTGTGTGAAGGCCCCACCCGGCTGACAGTCCCAGATGGCAGCTCGGCAGGGCTCCCCTGTGGGGCCTCTCTCGCCAGCCGTAGGGCCCCGGCTTCTCAAGTGGCAATTCGTGATCCCAAGGGCTGGGGGCAATGCCAGGCCTGTCAAGGGCTGGGTGAGGTCTGGCTCAGCGTCTCTTCTGCCATATTCTGACGGTCAAGAGCGTGGCAAAGCAGCCCAGATACGGGGGGGAGGGGGGTGGGGGGAGGTGGGGCGCGGCAGCTCCTGAGCTGCCCAGTTTAGATGGGCTGTGGTTGTGACAGTACAGAGGGCCCAGCTTTGACTGGAGTGCAGGGACAGGAAAAGCCCCTCCACTGAAAAGCCACTAGGCGGCCTTCGTCCCCTCCCCCGGTCACCCAGGTGCTGCCGGTTTGCTCTGGGCAACAGGAATGTGGACCAGGCCCTGGGCACCAAGGTCAGGGCTGTGATATAGAGGCCTATATGTGGCCAGCATCCAGCCTGGCCTCCCTCCCACATCCTGACACAGCTCTGACCAAGCAGGTGGATGGCTTCAGCGGGGCGGTTTCGGATGGTCCGCTGGACAGCTGGGCAGGCCCAGGCCTTGACGTGGGGGCGGGAGGGCCACTGGAAGTGGTACAGGGAGCCGACCAGAGGGTCCTCTCATTGCCTCGGCTCTAGCTCTTTAACAGAGACCTTGTCACCAGCGCTGTCTCAGGCACAGAGGACATGGAGACTTGCCCTCCGCCAGTCTCGCCTCTCCTGCTTATTCTCTGACCTCGCCCCTCTCCCTGGCTCGGGCAACCGCTCCTCTAAAACTCCCCCTTAAAGCCAGCACACTCCCTGGCTTTCCAAACCAAGCGCTGCCCACCAGCTTCCCCCTTCCCGCATCCTCTCCCTGCCCCTTGTCCCGTCCTACTAGCGTCCCTGGGGACTCGGGGTGGCACCAGTGTGACTGGGAGCCATCCGCAAAAGTTCGCCTGTGGCGTGTTAATTTCCCAAGACTGCGGCAACCGATCACCACGCACTCGGGGGCTTCAAAGAACAGAAACTGTGGGGCGCCTGGGTGGCGCAGTCGGTTGGGCGTCCGACTTCAGCCAGGTCACGATCTCGCGGTCCGTGAGTTCGAGCCCCGCGTCGGGCTCTGGGCTGATGGCTCAGAGCCTGGAGCCTGTTTCCGATTCTGTGTCTCCCTCTCTCTCTGCCCCTCCCCCGTTCGTGCTCTGTCTCTCTCTGTCCCAAAAATGGGTGAACGTTGAAAAAAAAATTTAAAAAAAAAAAAAGAACAGAAACTGATTCTCTCCCAGCTCAGGAGGCCAGAAGTCCAAGATCGAGGTGTCGGCAGGGTTGAGTTCTTCTGAGGGAGAACCCATTCCATGCCTGTCCCAGCCTCTGCTGGCTGCAGACAACTCTTGGCTTGAGGACGCATCACTCCTATCTCTGCCTCTGTCTTCAAGTGGCCTCCCACCGAAGTCCCCATGTCTCCTTTTTCAGTCCTTATAAGGACTCTGTCATTCGATTCCATGCAGTATGATCTCATCTCAATCCTGACCTTAATTATATCTGTAAAGACCCTATTTCCAAATAAGATCACGTTCGGAGGTTGAGGCGAACGTGAGTTTTGGAGAGATACCAGCCAAGTCGGGACACGGCCACATGGCACGTCCATCCAGCAACCCCCAAAGAACCTTCCCACCAGGACACTTGATTCCGCTGGGCAAGGAGGGCAGGTGCAGGAGAGACAGGCCTCCCGCTGAGATGGTGATGCAGGGGCCACAGCCCCCCCCCCCCCCCCCCGCCCTCTAGAAAGTGAAAACGGCGATTATCCCAACAGAATCCGAGGAGATTCCCGAGTTTCTTGGCCCACTTCCACCCTTCTCTTCTTGGATGTGTGCTTTCACGTTTTCCTTGTGGCTGTGGCTAAATCTGTGCGCCTCGGGCAAGGCATTGCTCCTCTGAGTTTCAGTTGCCTCTCCTCTAACAGGGTAATAGGAGCCTCCTCAAAGGGTCGTCTTGAGTATTAAGTAAGGTTTCACTTAGCGGTTCCTAGCACAGGCCTGACCCATGGAAGGTGCCAGCGAGTCCGCCAGCAGCCGAGCAGCAGGTCTGGCCCTGCCCTTACACGTTAAGTGTTGTGTTCAGTGCTTTCCGCGTGTTATCTGAGCTAAACCTCAGGGGCTCCAGGAACCAGGTACTATTTTTATCTCCATTTTATAAAACAAGGAAACTAAAGTTTAGAGAGATTAAGTAACTTGCCCAAGGTCATTCGTGAGTAAGTGGCAGCAGCTCTGAGCCGGAACCCTGTTTTTCCCACTGTGGCCTGACCCTGAGCCCCGGGCGAGGTGGACATATCTGGCTCCTGGGCCCTGCTCCCTCCCCCTTCCCTCCTCCCCCCACAGCCGCCCCTCCCTAGGCTTCCAGCAAGTTCTCTAGACTCACATACCCCTGGAAACACATCACTCCTTGTTCCTCTCTGCATCATACCTACCTCGGTGATTTATGGAGCCACAACTATGCTCACTAGGGAGATATCTGTTCATGTTTAACTTAAAAATTGGGCAAAGGTGGGGCGCCCGGGGTGGGGGGCTCAGTCGGTTGAATGTCTGACTTCATCTCAGGTCATGATCTCATGGTTTGTGGATCCGAACCCAGAGCCCCCCCCCCCCCCCCCCCCCCCCCGTCGGGCTCTGTGCTGACAGCTCAGAGCCTGGAGCCTGCTTCGGATTTTGTGTCTCCCTCTCTCTGTCTCTGCCCCTCCCCAGCTCACACTCTGTCTCGCTCCTCTCTCAAAAATAAATAAATGTAATTAAAAAAAAAATGGGCAAAAGTGAAGTCATTTACAGGGGATGGGGGTGGAAGTCTGATCAGCAAACATCTGCTTCCCCCCACTCGCCCCCCCCCCCCCACCTCCGCCAAATTCCTCCTGTTCTTTTCAGTGGTGACAGCCAGGCTCCGGGAACCTTGGCAACCCCGCTGCAGGTTTAGAGAGTTTAGGAAAGACAGCTAACCCTAAAGGCTGCTCAGACCTGCCCTGGTAAGGGTCTGGTGAATTACAGCTGGGGTCGGCAAATGGCAAACACTCCATAGGCCAGATCTGGCCCACCGTCTGTTTTTATGAATAAAGTTTTATTGAAGCACAAGTCACACCCATTTGGTGACATATTTGTGGTCTGCTTTCAACCTACCCTGGCGGAGCTGAGTGGTTTTGATGGAGACCCTGGCCACGAAGTAGAAGACGTGGCCATCTGGCCTTTTACAGAAGACTGCCAGGCCCTGAATGAGGGAGGTCCTCGGGCCGCTCTCTGTATGAGGTGGTTTCTGTCTGGGCTTCTATTTGGGCTCTTGGAGGAGAGAAGAGATTCTTCTTCTGAGTAAGAGACAGTCTGTTGGAGGAGATGTGTTGGTGTCTCTCCCAACTTGACAGGTGGGGCTTGTTCAGGACAAGAGCGGGGCTGGGGTCTGAGGTAGGGCTGACTCAGGGCCTAGGTCGTTCCTCACCCCTACCCTGAGTCCACCATTGGCCACTGAGCAGCTATAGCCTCAAGCAAAGAACAATTGGTCCCCCGTGTCCCAGGCAGAGGGGGCTGAGAGCCTCTGTAACTTGAGCTCAGCTGTTAAAGTGACCTGGTTTATGCAGCTAGCTGGAGCAACTTGGGCTCCGGGCCATTCCTTCCTCTCTTCCCCTCCCACCACAGTGGCGGTCTCCTTATGTGGTCCCTTTTCCCTGAATATCCTAGGTTCCCCATGGATTATACACACACACACACACCCCCCCGCCCCCAGCCACCTTCCCAGACCTGGGAGGGGCTGTGAGCCAGGGAGGGCTTCTCCTGGGTGGGTTCTAAGCACACGGGGAAGTCAGCACCCACACCCACGGGCGAGGAGCTCCAAACATAAATAAACAAGTACAAATGCACACGGCCCCATTCCTCCTCGCTGTCCGGTGAAGGTGTGCCAGGCCCTGGCTGTGCCCTTGGCCACCGAATACAGTTGGCCCAGGCCGGCCTCCGCCTGCTGAGCCACCAGCATGCCCAGAACCCCAGCTCCACAAGCTGGCTCTTTAGGAGGACAGTGGCGGCCCCCGGCCCCCCATTCGGGTGGGCTGCTGCCCCAGCGATTGATTTTCTTTTAATGCGCTCTGTGCTGACTCCATTCTGTCCTGCAGCATCCCGCTCTCTGGCACCACGGCTCTTGCCTGCAGCCTGGTCTGGCCAGATACCCAGGGAGGAACATATGTCTTGTATCTGGGGTTCAGAGGAAGGAGGGAGGGGCCGACTCACAGCCACCGTGGAGCCACGCCCTCTCTTTCTGCCACCTGCCCTGGAACCCAGATCCCCATCTTGTCTGATCTCAAGGACACCCCCAGACGGAGAGATGCATTATTATGTTAGCGCATTTAATCACTGTGAACATCCACAAACTTTTCTTTTTATCACAAGAGGAATTCATACTTGCAAAAATTTTGAAACAAGACCAGAGTTGTTTGAACACGAAAGACACCCTGATGCCCGCCCCCCCTTCTCCACGTAACCCCATTCCATTCCCTAGAGGAGCCAGCTTGGGCAGTAGCTTTCCAGATATTTTCTGTGCTTGGTCATTTGTGTCTGGAAATCATTCCAGGAGATGGGCAGGTCAGATGGCGAAGTTGCCAGTTAACAGGCGGCAAAGTGGGGCCGGAGGAAGTCAAATTCTCGCCTGAGGGTCTAGCTGCAAGGCTAGAGACCCTGGGAGCGGAGGGGCAGAAGGACAGTGAGGTCTCCAGTCCCAGGAGGGAGGCCAGTGGGGAGAAGGCGTTCCAACTCCTGGCGCTGGTCAGATCCGTGCAACCAGGGACCCCCCTTCCACCTTCTTCGTTGCTCTTAGTATGGGATTGAGTCACCTCGACCGTTCTCGAATCCAGAGATTTGGGAGGCAGGGAGTGTATCCAGACCCAACAATCACAGAACTTGACAAGATGAATTCCCACTCCACTTGAGAAGAAATGATGTGTGTGCGCGTTCTGGCAAGTTCTCTGACCCTTTAAAAAAAACAGGCTTCAAACGGATAAGTAATATCTTGCAGGCTAAGTCAGACCGTTTTGCTGTCAGAGTGAACACGAGTTGGCCTTGGGAGCTAGTGGAGAGCATTCATTTGCCTGTGAATCTTTTTACAAACCCTTACCAACTCCATAGTGAGTAAAGAAAGCAAATTTGAGTTTGTCATATTCCTCAGGCAAAATACAATCTGTTCTCCCAGGAAGCAAATGAATGGCTGTTTTTGAGTTTCCTATAAAATCAGCATTTCTTCCTCCCTTAGAAGTGACACAAAGTCTGATCTGAGGCTGAAAGTCGTAGCTAGGACAAAGGAAGTTGGGACATCATCAAAAGTGTGTACCAGGGTGTAATAAGAAATACATTTGGTCTTTGTCCTCTGTTCCAGGCACAGCACTCCTAATGTACCCTTGCAGTTTCCCAGGTGAGAGGAGGGGCTTTGGATCACGCCCGAGTTCGTGTGCAAGAGGGGACTTACTGTGGGGGTCCCTACATAGCCTCTGGGTGGGGCTGGATGTGAGTCATTAGCAGGTTACAGCTTCTGGCCCCTTCCACCAATGGCGATGGCGGCTGAAGACCGAGCTCTACAAAAACTCTTGAAAACAAGATCTGATGAGCCTCTGGGCTAGTGCCAGGAGGATAGTGCAAAAGGCTTGAACAGACACTTCACTTCAGAGGACATACAGATGGTGAATAAGCACATGAAAAGATGTTCCGCGTCATTAGCCGTTAGGGCAGTGTAAATTAAAAGCATAACAAGATGCCTCTAGACATCTAGTATATTGGCTGACATTTTAAAAACTGATATATCACGCATGGGTGGAGACGTGAGGTACCTGAAACTCTCATGTATTCTCGGTGGGAATGCAGAATGGGGAAGTCGCTCCGGAAAATTCAGAAAGACAACCTCCAGGAACACGTCGGTGGTTGCCAGGCAGGGGCCGGGAGTGGGGAGAGGGTCCCACTCCCCAAGGGGAAGCTGGAAAGGGTGTGTGTGTGTGGGGGGGGGTTGTCGGGACGGGGGGACTGTCCTGCCCTGATGGCGGTGGGCAGCTACACAAATCTAAATGCCACAAAACCAAAAACAGATAAAAGTCGGCTTTATTCCAGGTTAAATAATTTCTTTTTAAAAATATTTTATTTATTTTTGAGAGAGCACAAGCAGGGGAGTGGCAGAGAGAGATGGGGACAGAGGCTCCGTAGCGGGTTCTGCAGGGACAGCAGTGAGCCTGGATGCAGGGCACGAACCGAGAGATTGTGACCTGAGCTGAAGTCGGACTTTCAACTGACTGAGCCACCCAGGCGCCCCTATTCTAGGTTAATTTAAAAAAATAAAGTAGGAGCAGGGAAGGGGAGACTGAATTAAGAGGGAAATGGTTCTTCTTGTCAATGTTTTCTTCCTTTGAAGGACGGTATCAGTCTTCTACCCACGTGAGGACACCCCCAGAGGCACCCGCACCTGCTGTGGGCCAGGGGGAAGGCTTCACCACAACAGCACCGTGCTGGGTGCCTGGCTCACGGACGTCCCGGCCCCCAGAACGGCTGGAATCCAGACATTGCGGTGAAGTCCTCCCTCCAGGGTTCTGTCCGCCCAGAAGAAAGGGCAGGTTTTCCTTCACCCCAAATCCATTTTCCCCTACCCCGTCTTCCACGGGGCTGCTGCCTCCGTGTCTGTCTGGAGAGGGCACCCCTTTCTGTGTGCAGAGCTATCTTCCATGGGATGTATACTTGCACTTGCTTGGACCCCCTTTAACGTCGCAAAAACGGCACTTCAGGCTGCGAAACTGCGAACTTGGCCGAAAGGCCCAGAGGACCCGGGGGCTGTCGGTCGGTTTCAACCCCCAGATGCCGGTGGCTTAGCGAACAGCCGAGCCGCAAGGTGGCAAGTGCCTGGTTCCCGGAAGGACTCTGTGGAGTAGAGAGGCACTGACAGACGAGACTACCCCCTCCAGACCATTAGATGAGAGAGAGAAACTTTTGTTTTGTTTTTTAAAAAATGGTGGTGGTGGGGCACCCGGGTGGCTTAGTCAAGCATCCGACTTCAGTTCAGGTCATGATCTTATGGTGTGTGGGTTCGAGCCCCGCATCGGGCTCTGGGCTGACAGCTCGGAGCCTGGAGCCTGCTTCGGATCCTGTGTCTCCTTCTCTCTCTGCCCCTCCCCCGCTCATGCTCTGTCTCTCTCTCTCTCTCTCTCTCACTCTCTCAAAAATAAATAAATATTTAAAAAAATTTTCTTAAAGATCGTGGTATGGAGGTGCTATCTAGCTAAAGGCTGTGGGTCAAACCTGTTTAGTGGAGAAAGGGAGAGGAAAAATTGGCCTCTAGTTGCCTTCTTCCTTCCTATTCACCTTTTTCTGGTTGATTATAACTTCCAAAGAAGACAGGTCTGGGATGTTTAAGTGGGAGTGGAGGGCAGAGGGGAGAAGGGGCAGACAGCCATGTGTGGCCTCCTTTCTCTGCTAGGGAGGCTGTCCCGGGTCTCCGTGCACCCCTCGGGGCTGCTGAGAGCTGGGCAGACGCAAGGAGGGCAGGACAGGGTGGGATTAGAAGGAGGGAGAGAGAACAGAACCCCAGAAGGAGGGCCTGCAGGCCCACAGTGCAGGACCAACACTACAGTGAGGGCAAAATGCTTTTCTTTTTGATTTGTGCAAGATTCCCGAGAAGTAGACGGCTCCCAGCGGGGCCATCTCAGAGGGCAACTCCGGGCCACGGGAAACCTGGCCTGTTCCTACTTCCAGGCTACTGTTCTCTTGGCACTCAGCCCATTTAATCCTCACGACAACCCTCTGAGGTGGATGGCATTCTTGTTCCTGCTTCACAGATGAAGTGACCGAGGGTCGGCCCGATGAGCAACTTCCCCTAAGTCACCCAGGCGGGATGCGGCGAACCCAGAATTCGAGGCTGGCCTCTGACGTCACAGCTGGAGCCTGAACCAGTAAGCACGGCGGCCTGGCTCATGTTCTAGGTGGAGAGGTTCTAGGTAGGGGCGCCTGGGTGGCTCAGTCGGTTAAGCGTCCGACTTCAGCTCAGGTCAAGGTCTCGGGGTTCGTGAGTTGAGCCCCACCTCTGTGCTGTCAGTACAGAGCCTGGATCCTCAGTCTCCCTCTCTCTCTGCCTCTCTTTCAAAAATAAACATTTAAAAGAATATCACAGCAGTGACCTGAGGCCCCAGTACTCTCTGGCCACAGGGTGAGGTAGGAAAAGGCTTATGAGGGGGAGGCAGAAAACCTGGATGCAAGTCCGGGCTCAACCACTTGCTGTGTGACATCTGAGAAATCACTTCACCTCTCTGGGCCTCCATTTCTTCATCAGAAAGAAAGGGACTGTCCTGAGGACTGAGTGCGCAGCATGAATGAAGCAGTCTGTAAAAAGTAACCCTCCACATGACCGCAAGATGGGATGATAGCTCTCGCCCACCTCTTCCCTCTGTTCTGGAACTTGCTGGCCTCCCGAGTTCTGGGAGCATTCCATTCCATTCCATTCCATTCCATTCCATTCCATTCCAGAGTGGGGCCCACAGAGTGGCAACTGTATTTTCTTTTCCAATAGGTAATATAGTCACAGTTCAAACATTTAAACTTACAAAAAGGTAGATGATGAAAATGTTCGCTCCCGTGTAACTGATGAAAGCAATTTCTTAGGTACCCATCCAGAGATGTTCGTTAGCACCCACAACCGGACAAGCATATGCATTGTTTTTCTATCCTTTTTTTTTTTTTTTTTTTTTAGTTTGCTTATTTATTCTGAGAGAGATAGGAGGATGTGCATGGAGGGGCAGAGAGAGAGGGAGAGAGAATCCCAAGCAGGCTCTGCAAGATCAGCACAGAGCCCAGTGCAGGGCTTGAACTCACGAACCGTGAGATCATGATCTGAGCCAAAACCAAGAGTCGGATGCTCAACCCACTGAGCCACCCAGGTGCCCCTGCACTGTTTTTCTTTTACGCTTTTTACCAAATGGTAGCATGCCAAGTCATTCGTTCGTTCGTTCATTCATTCATTCATTCGTAATTGATCATTGAAACCAGCCCTCTGTAGTCTCTTCTGCTCCTGCCTTGGTTTTCTTTAAAGAGTTTTCCCACTTTACACCGTAACTGGGACATGTCTCCAGATCCGGACATCAGTGGTTCTAATTCTTTGTTCTGGCTGCTGCGTCCTGTCACCTGGGCATACCGTAAGTGTGGAGTCCGTCCCCTGCGGACAGCACCCTGGATCCCTTGTCATTCCCGTAAACCACGCCTCTAGGTCATTTCACAAATGCACGTGCACAACTGGGCGTTACTTTTCTAGAAATGGAATTGCTGGGTCGCAGAATCTGTGCATTCGGCAGGTATTGCCAAATCGCCCTCCATGGAGGTTGTGTGGGTTTATGATATTGCTGGCAAAGCACGAGAACATCCTTCTCCACCTTTGCCAGCTCGGGCCATTGTCAAACCTTTGATCTTTGCCAATCGGCTCGGTGGAAAATGGGGCCTGAGTGTCACTTTCATTTGACTCTTGCATTCTAAGTGAGGTTGAGCATCTTTTAGTGCCCAGCCATGGACTAGGTCCTTTCCGCACACAGCCAAAGGCCATGGCCTTGTCCGCTAGCCCCTCTGCAAGATCCAGGACCAGGTTTGTGTTTCTGTCCCCCAGCTCCTTGCTGAGTCACTCAAGAGGGAAAGGGCAGCAGTCTCGGGTTATTTCTGCTCCGGGAGCCATCCGAGCTGCCAGTCCTGGGAAGACCTTGGTCTCTGGCATTCTCTGTGGGCATCTGGCACCCGTGCACATCAGATCATTGCACCTGTCAAACCCGGGCTCCCCGGTCCTCCTGGGAGAGATGGGCTGCACAGGTGGGGGTCAGGGCAGACAAGTTTACAAACTAGGCATGGAAAGATCTCAGCTAGATTTGGAGAGGGGACATTTGGAAGGAACACATGAGCAAAGTCCTGAGCTGCAAGTGACAGAGCGAGAGGGGCCCGGTCACGCGTAGGGGAGGGAGGATTTCGTGGTTGGGAAAGGCTCTCTGGGCAGGGTGTGCGGTGAGGAGTTGGGGAAGTTGGGGAAAGATTCTCAGCAGAAACCTCCAAAGCATCTTGCATGAGATGCACCCACCCTGGGCTGCTCTGTTCACCAGTTTGGGGCTGGTGCTAATCCCGGCCTGGAGTTGAAAGTAGAGGACCCCTTGTTGCACGTGGAGGGTTCAGACGACCTGCGAGGGGCGCGGGGAGGCCGGGGACCCTCGCCGGCCCTCTCTGAGAGGTGGCTCAGCGTCCGTGGGGCAACCCAGGTCACATCACTGTCATTTAACCTCACTGCCGCCCTATGCATCTGGTAGCCTCTTGCTCCCGGACAGAAGATGCCAAGAGGAGCCAGTGGCTAGATTCCTGGGCCCTGGGGAGTCTGCCGCCGTGATTTCCAGACTCAAACAAAATGCAAATTTGCACTGGAGATTGCTGAGGCAGAGTCATCCTGGAGCCCTTCGAAGCACAGGGCTGCTGTGTAAGTTTATGACCTCCGGGGCATCTGACCCCACAGGAGAGCTGGGCCGTGGCATCTGTGACCTATAGTAGAGCCCGGGGCCTGTCCTAGGCTGCACCACCACCCACAGTCCGGCCTGTCTTCTCTGCTGGAGCGTTCTTCAGCGATGGACCCAGGGAGGAGCCCCCTTGTATCTTGGACCTCATTGCTGGTCCATTCCAGCCACCCCCCCCCCCCCAAGATGCTGCTCTGTGCCGGAGGGAACATCACTGGGCAGTGGGCAAGAGGAGGCTGCCTTCCTGCAGCGAGCTTCTCAGTTGTGGCCACATCACAAAGCAGAGTTTTCAAGAACTATTGTTACAGATACTCTCCTTCCCTCCCCCGGCCCCTCCCCAGCCTCCCTGGGGGAAACGTACAAAAGTTGAGGCTGTCCCCGAGGGCACCAAGAAATGCTTAATTGCTTTCTGAGAGAATTGTCACCTCCTTCTGGTTTCCTCCCCTCTCCAGTACCCCGCTCTTCCCCAATCACCAGAGGCTCTTGCTTAGAGAATTAGGGCTGTGTGCTCCCTGGCCGCGTCCCAAAGTAACCAGCAGCCGTGCGCCAAATAGCAAGCAGCTCGCTTCTCCAAATATATTGCTGCACCACCTTTGCTGAAAAATAAGAAGCCTATGTTTTGGGGAATAGATGTGCATTTTTTCTGGGAGCCAGGCCCTCACTGGCAGCAGACGGATGGCAGCCCAGGCCAGCTGAGTCAGCCAGACTTTGGCGTAGGCAGACAGTGAGTATCAAGGCAGGAACGGGAGCCAGCCAAGGAAAGCAAAATACAGAGAGATAGTTGGAGGCTCTCACCCCAGGTTAGTCAGCGCCTTGTGCAACTTGATTCAGGTGAAGGGCCAAGCGGAGGGATGTATGTGCTTTGTAAAGTGTGGGCTGGAAAGCTGTAACAGACCCCCCAACTATATAGCAATCATTCATGTTTTATATAATGGTTCAAATTATATATAATGGCATAATGACTCAAATACCTTGGAAATATATTTCTTAGTCATGTAACACCCCAAGGCAGGTATTCTTTTTTTTTTTTTTTTTTAATTTTTTTTTCAACTTTTTTTTTTATTTATTTTTGGGACAGAGAGAGACAGAGCATGAACGGGGGAGGGGCAGAGAGAGAGGGAGACACAGAATCGGAAACAGGCTCCAGGCTCTGAGCCATCAGCCCAGAGCCCGACGCGGGGCTCGAACTCACGGACCGCGAGATCGTGACCTGGCTGAAGTCGGACGCTTAACCGACTGCGCCCCCCAGGCGCCCCCCAAGGCAGGTATTCTTGATGCGCCAATGGCTTTCCTCCACATGGTGATTCAGGGACCCAAGCTCTTTCCATCTGGGTCCCCTGCCATTCCCCAGGGTCTACATCCAGCTGGCAGAGGAGGGGAGGGGAGTAGGGGGGGGGGGTGGGCACACCTGCTTCTTCTGGCCTTGGCTTAGAAGCCGCTGACTTCTCTTCTGCTCACATTCTATTGGTGGGGATGAGTCACATGACCATACCTGGTTGCCAGGGCAGCTGGGAAATGTAGTTTCTGCTCCTTGATGACAACAGCTATGAAAGCCGAGCAGGGATTTTGATGATGGCTCACTGACCATCTATCTGCCACAGGATGAAATCAAGGCAGTTAGGTCATGTGACTGGGGAGAGAGCAGTTCATTCTGAGTTTGAAGGAACTACCTGGGAGGATAATCTGGGTCTGAAACTAGGGAGTCTGGCTTAGATAATTTGCCAGAAGGGACTTCACCTCACTGTTGCCAAGGACCGCAAGATCCAGCAGCGTCAGAACTGGGCGGAAATATAGGAGAGAGTTAGCAGAGAAGCAAACTTCTAAGAGACCTGGATAATTAGGCCTAAGACGGGGTGTGTGCTTTTCACCTGCAGTGGGTCTATCTATAAACAGAGTGTGTCCAAACTTTCCGGCCCGCAGAGTGGAGCTGGGGCCTCTGGCAGAGGCTATGCGGACAAAGATTTGGGTGCCTCGGTGTGGAGGAGGGGCACAGCCAGAGTGCAGGATGGGGTTTTGGGAAAAAAATCTGAATGCTGCCTTTTCCTTCTCACCTGGGCTCAACATATACAACCTGTGCAGACACCTGCTCTCCATTGCACAGTAACAAATGACCACAAAACTTACAGGCATAGCAACATCCACTTATTAGCTCATAATTTTGTAGGTCGGAAGTCTGGGGTGGGCTTGACTGGGTCTCCGCTTAGGGTCTCAAAGCCAAAATCAGGTGTTGGCCAGGCTGAGCTGTTACTGGGGAATAATCTGCTCCCGGGGTCCTTTAGTTTGTGGGCGGAACCAGTTCCCTGGGGTTGCAGCACCAAGATCCCCACTTTCTTGCTGGCTGTTGGCTGGGGGTCTTTCTCAGTTCCTAGAGGCTGCTCTCCAGTCTTTTCCATGCACAGCCCCCATCTTCAAAGCCGGTGATGGCGCATCAAATCCTTCCCATGCTTGGAAGTCTGACTTTCCTGTTGCCACCAGAGAAAATCTGCTTTTAAAGGTCTCATGTGATGAAGTCAGGCCCACCCACATACCTGTCCTGTTTGAGGGTCAGCTGGTGAGTCACCTTAATTCCGCTGCGAATCCCTTTTGCCACATAATGTAATATAACCACAGGAGTGAAACCCAGGGAAGGAGGTCGTGGGGACATCTTAGAATTCTGACCTCCATGGGACCTGAGGCTTTGCATCTGAGACTTAGAGCGGGGTCCTTTGGAGCTAAAGAGACTTTTGTTTTCTGGTCAGAAAGCTGCCCCGCTTGGTCCACCCAGCCTCGGCAGGTGGCAGGTTGACTTACAGGTGCAGGTCTAAGAACAGAGAGGAATGCCCCCTTCTGCCGCCCCTGCAAGTTCCTTTTTCTCAAAGCCTTATGGAGACTGGGCCGCCCCTAAGGAGCAGCTCAACACTACACAGAGCACTCTGCACCCGAGAGAAAGGAAGCTGGGGCCGCCATCAGGGTGCTTGGTAATGGCCCTGACTTGCCTCCCCAACACCCCTGCCCCTCCGCCCCCCCCCCCCCCCCCCCCCCCCCGCACTCAGGTCTCATGCCCTGAAGACAGCCCCACAGTTCTCCAGCCTTCCTCACACCCCCTCTCAGAGAAGGGCAGGCCTGGGCACAGTGACTTCAGGACTTGGCAGCTCCCCTGGCATTTCCTGGCCCACTTCCTGGCCACCCAGATGGTGCCCAGCCTGGAGAGGCAGCTCCCGGTTTGTTCCCCACAGATGGTCTGCCATGAGGGAGGGCAGGGGTGAGAGGAGTGGGGAGGTCCTGCCCCCTGGGCCTCTTGCTGCTGCCTCTCAACCCAGCCCCACCCCTTCACTTCCCAGCCCCGCCTCTGGCCCCTCTGATGGCTCCCAGCTTCCCCAAGGGTCTGCCCTTAACATGCTCCCAGCACTTTCTGTAACACGTGTCTACATCCTTCCGATGCCTTTTCCTGGGAGCAAAGACAGGTGGGGCGCCTCCTCTCCCCACCCCAACCTGGGGCCTGCTGCCTTCCAGCTATTCAGGAATGGAGGCACCCGCAGCAGAAACCACTGAAAATGTTTTCTTAGCTGAAGACCCGTCTCCTGGGGCCGTGGAGCAGAAGAGCCCTTTGTGTGGCCCCCTGCTTCCCGCCAGGAACTGGAGTCTCCACCCCACCCGACTAGACCCTGGTCTCCCTTCTTGTTGGCAAGTTCTGGGGCCTGGAGGACTTGAAGAAGGCGTCTCTTTTGGTCACCTTAACCCAAAGTTCCATGGAAAACCATCTGCCGGGACTTGCAGCCTTTCCCTTTCCCTGGAACCCCGTGTAAGGCAGCAGGAGGCCTGGCAGGGTTCTCTGCAGGCAACAAGGGGTGTGGGGGGTAAAGGGCCCTGGGAGCCCTCTCGATTCCTCGGGGCCGAGCAGACTGTGCAGCCCGCTGGACAGATCCGCTCCGCAAGGGTGCCGAGTGGTGTGCGGGGATGTGATGTCTGCCCTGCTCGGAACTTCAAAGCTGTAGGGAAAGTATCCTCTTGGCCAGATGGTTATCATTCTTGCAGCCAGTGTGCCTTCACGGAAGCATGGAGAGTACTGTCCGTCCACGTTGCTGAGGAGCTGCTGGGAGCCCCGCAGTCAACCTGACCGGACCAACCGCTTGGCTGGGGCGGGGGGCGGGGGGGGGGGGGAGAAGATGGGTGCGAGGCCGGAAGTCAAGACCCGGAGGGCTGGCTGGTTGAGGAGTCAGGACGTCGTCGTGGGGCACTGGGAAGCCACCGGAGAGCTTTGCGCAGGGACAGGGTCGGGACTGCATAGAGAGGGAAGGGTCCGCCTATGGGGAAGGAGGGGACAAGGATGCAGGTCAGGGGACCCGCCTTGGGCCAAATGCTTCCTCTCCAGAAGCACCAACAATCTACAACTGAGTCCGCCATGAAAACGATGTCAAATCTGATCTGGCACCAAGCAGCTCTGCCAAAGGAGACTTTTGTCTTCAAGCCCCGTCTCCGCATTTTCTCCTCTGGTCGCCTCGGGTCCCCTGTGGCTTCTGCACCGGATGCTGCTCCCTTTTCTCCAGGACACCATCCCCTCTGCATCCTCAAAACCCTGCCTTTTTCCTGCCTCTCCTCCTTCTGCCCAGCCCACCTGACGTTTGCCTCTTCCCTCAGCTTTTCAGGGACCAAGCCCTGCACCAGACGGCCTTCTGGAAGAAAGGAGAGAGGCGGCAAAGTGTAGACGCAGAGCCCCTGGAATGTCCACTGGCCGCATGGAGCGTCCCTGCCCACTGCCCTCTCCTGCAGTGAGCCCCTCCAGAGTCAGAAGGGCAGTGGCTGGTGGCAGCAAGGGGCCAGTCCCCTCCCCTTTCCCCCGGGCTCGGCCTCCCCACGCAAATCTTGTGTGACATGAACAGGTGGACTGACTCCATGGTCCCCAGGCTCTGGGACTCAGAAGGTCACTGTCAAGTTGTGAGCATACCCCTCGTGTGTGTGTGTGTGTGTGTGTGTGTGTGCACAGACATCAGGAAGCAGAACCAAACCCTTGGAAAAATCAACAGCCACACCTGTTGTTCACCCAGAATCTCTCCTTCCTAGGCGTGGCCCATCCCACCTTGAGGTCAGAGAGGACCTGAGGCCGGAGGGGGTGGGGCCATGACCGGCAGGAAGTCCGCGTTCAGGAGTGATTTCTTCTGCCTCTTTCCACAGAACCAAGGAGCCACCTAGACGCACCTGACCAGCATAGCCCAGGGGAGTCGGCCTTAATCCTGGCCTCTCGCAGGCTCAAAAGAATCTCGAGATCACAATAGGTAGGGTTAGATTACTTGGGCAGGCAACTCACTTCACGGATGTAGAAACGGGTTTGCAGAGGCCCCAGGGCTCTGGGGCCAGAACAGGATACACACTGGCAGCCAGGTCCCCTGACCCCTAGGTCGCCTGGCCTCCCAGGATGTCCGACCCTCACTCTCCAGGTCACCTGACCTCTCAGGCTGCAGCCCTTCCCCTGCAGTGAGGTTCCCCCTACATGGAAAATCCCTTCTAGTGTGTAACATAAAATAATTGTGGGGCATCCCAATTGGGGGCGGGGCATGGGCCCTGAAAGAATCCCCCCCAAGGCAGAACAAAAGACATAGAAGTTTATCCAATACGCTGCAAGGGAGCGGCGGGCAGGACAGAGGAGAGGCTGTCTGCCACAGGGCAGCAGTGAGGGGCTACAGTTATGGGGCGGAGGGAGGGAGGATGGGGACACGTGGAATCTTCCCTTTTTTGGTAACCTTAGGAACTGCGACTGGCTGTCAGCCCATCGGTCGGTTAGGGCCAATGACTTAACTAGCCTGTGAACGTCAGCTCCGTGGTGGATGTGAACCCTTTTACCTCGCTTAAGTTTCCAATGCTCGAGCCTAAAAGTGGCCTCTGCAATAGTCAAGGAGTCACTCTTGAGGACAGGGACGGGGATCAAGGGGTCACCTTAGAATGCTGCCATCCACAGGGCCTGAGGCTCCCATCCGCCCCTACCTGGCCTCACCGCCAGGCCAGCTCCTGGGAGGAAGTAGCCCTCCTCCACCATCGGCCGCCCCTGTCAATCCATGAGATGTTCCAGAATCCCCAGTACATTGATTAGAACAGTGGCAGAGCAGGGGCGGGGAGGGGGGCGGTGGACAGAGCCGCAGGCAGCCCACTCTCGCCTCCCAGGGGCAACTGGCACGAATCCAGGAGTTTCGCTCTCACCCCAGGAGTTCGCAGAGGCCTGCAGGACGCCAGAGGGGAGACAGCCCGGAACCAGCCCGTTCTTAGTGTAGGTGCCTCCCAGCCAGGACATGCCACTGTCTTTTTGCATTTCTTTCTTTTTTTCAATGTTTATTTTATTTTTAAGAGATAGAGAGCATCCGTGTCTCCCTCTCTCTCTGCCCCTTCCCTGTTCATGCTCTGTCTCTCTCTGTCTCTCAAAAATGAATAAACATTAAAAAAAAATTTTTTTTTTAAATAAAAACAAGAAGACCGGAAGGAAGAGGTTGTGCACAAAACCTGCGGGTTCTTATCCAACTTCTGAAACCTACTGTATCTGTGACTAAGCCGTCACCTAACCTTTCCGATTTCTGGTTTGCTTGCCTAAAAAACTGGGAAGGCACTCACAGGTTGTTGGTGACAGACTGACTATACAGATGGACAATGGCCAGACCATCCATAAAAATAGAACTGTGTGACCCACAATCTGCAGCAAGCAGCTCCAGAATCCAATCGTGACTTGCAAGAACCGGCCCAGGAAGCCAGCCTGTTAGCTGTGAGTCAGGCGTGCAGGAAATCAAACCACTATCTCTAGGGACTGCTCCCAGAAGCCAAACAATAACCCTGTATCAATCGCCCCCAAACGGCCTGGGTGTGATGGATGGGTGACAGCCTCCCGAATTCTTGTCCCTGGGTAGGACCAACTGGAGAAAACCAAATCTGCACCTAATCCCTCAACCGCACAGGATGCCCTGTACCTAGTGAAGCCCCTGCAGGTTCCCTGGACGCTGACCTCCCATCAAGGCACATCTGGGGTTTTCTATTTATTCCACTATGAGCTTTCCCACCTCCTGTCCCCCTTGAGTCCCTGTCAAACATGGGCGATGGTGGCTGACTTCTTGTAGCAAGCTCTGAAGCGATAGCCTTTGCTTGTTCTCCTGTGGGGTGGCTTTCATTTACTCCCATACTGGGGTCAAAGAAGTTAGGGGAGGGGAGCCTGGGTGGCTCAGTCGGTTAAGCATCCATCTGACAGGGCATGATCTCATGGTTCCTGAGTTCGAACCCTGTGTTGGGCTCTGTACCTGCATGGGATTTTCTCTCTCTCCCTCTCTCTCTCCCCCCACCTCTCCTCTTAAAATAAACACTGAAGAAGAAGAAGAAGAAAAGAAGAAGTTAGGGGATATGGGAGTTGGTTAATTGCCCAGAACTCTAGAAATGTAAGATGGAAAGATTCCAGGTAGAAAGGTTTCCGGCTAGGACCAGAGGAGGTATTCGGAGAAGGGTAATGGCGGGAGCCTCTTGACCTCAGCCATCTGAACTTGCTCCAGGCCATTGATCTGAGCTCTGAGGTGGGCAGTATCTGGGGCAGCCTCCTCTAGGCCTGTTCTCCTCACGTGCAGCCACGTAAGCGCCATAAGGACGGTCCCCAGTGCAAAAAGAGGAAGCAAGAAATAAGAGGGGTGAGGCCAGGCTACCAAGGGCCACCAGGGTACGTGGCTTTCTGCGCCCATCCCCCAGCTATCCCTTCCCTTCAGATTACCTCTGGGGACGTTTCAGCGTCTGAGTGCCTGCACCCAGGCTAAGCCCCCACAGGCACAGCATGATCAGTAGGGCAGGGAGAGCTGAAGGCCCCAGTTCATGCGGTGGTGGACACGCGCCTGTGACGGAGGGATTACGTCAGGGATTATGACAGGGGATTACGTCATAACGCAGGAGGAATGGGTCCTTTTCTCTCTGTGTGTACAGCTCCTTCCACAACCTTCTCTCTCCCCAGCAGTGCTCCAGGGGCCACAGAGAGGGTGAGCGTTCCCTCCCTCTGTCCCCAGGTCTCCTCCAAACTCAGCAGGCCCCGCAGGAGCATCTCTCCCTTCCCCTCCATCCTGGCCTCTCACCCTCTCTCGTCTAGACTATGTCACTGGCCAAAGGGTCTCCAGCTTCCTGAGTCAATCCACTCTCCGTAGCCCCCTCCCCCCCCACCAGACGGATCTTCCTACAGCACAGTCCTAACAAGCCCCTTCAGAAGCTCAGCTGGCCATACAGAGAGGCCTTTCCAACTTTACACCCAACTACTCACTGTTTTCACCTGACTCCAGGAGCTAGACGAAGGAGCATGTGCCTCATGTGTGCTTGGATGTGTAGACTGCCCCTCACTCCTGCCTTCTGGATCTGGGCTTGGGGCCCCCTCCAGCATCTCCCGAAGCCTTGCCCAGTGGTTCGAGGTATGGAACCCAGTGATAAACAGGCCCGATCCGAGCTCTGCCCTCCCCCCCACCCCCCCCCCCCCATGACTAGTTGTGTGTTCTTTGGGCAAACTGCTTGACCTCTTTGACCCTCAGTATGCCCATCTATAAAATGGACATCATAATTCCTGCCTCGTAGTGTTACCATGAGGATTCTACAAGACGGTGCCTACGAAACTCTAAGCCTGGAGCCTGGAATGTGGGAAATGCTCAGAAGATGCTACGCGTTGTACAAGGCGCTGCAAGTAATACCCTGAGGTTGGAAATGACTTTCCCAAGGTCATGCAGGGCACTGGTGTCAGAGAAGGGCCAGCTGTCTTCATTGTTTGTAGAGAGGGCACTCTGGGGAAGGAATTTGGGTTAGTTGCCTCCGTGTGAGTTTGTGGCACCGAAAATTCTAGAAAGGTGGTGCCCCCTGGTCAGGAGAACCAAGACAGACAAAAACCAGTAACGACTGGCATGTCTTGGTGGCAGGCAATCCCTGGATCTTTCTGGAAGGGCCTGTATCCCTCTGCCGGGTGGGGAAGGGCCAGCGGCAGGTTCAGGTGCCCCAGGTGAGCGTCAGTGGTCAGTTCTAGGACAAGTTGGGGGCCCTCTGGGATCTGGCTGAGTGGCTCCATTCATGGGGGAAGATGACAGGGCTCCCCTCTGTCCTGTTCCGTGACATGATGATCCTGGGGCTGGGACCCTGAGATCTGCCGAATTCCCCGTGGGTCCCAGGGTGGTGCAGACACCCCACTGAGAAACTAACAAATGAACCAACAAAACATGGTCCCCATGACCAATCATCCCAGAGGCCCAGAGATTTGGAAGACCGGATCCCCTGGGTGCACACGTGGAGTCTGGATACTCGGGAATCAGCATCCCTATCCCTGCCCCCCCCCCCCCCCCGCCGTATTCCCGCCTTGACTTCACTCTCCCTCTGGGTGGGGAGCCCTTGGAGGCACTCTTCTGCCCCAGCCCCGGCCTCATGAGGTCTGCGGGTCTGCCGAATGCACCGCCAGCACGATGCTCATGGCCATCTTGCCACCTGCAGTCAGCCGGGTGGGCGCTCGGACCAGCAGGGACACCTTGGCACAGATACACAGTTCCTGCATCCCCAGGCCCCGGGGCCACTTCAGCAGGTGGTCGAAGGAGCCCTCCCAGCAGCCCTGCCCCATCGATCCCAGCCTTGTTCCCCAACAATCCTCCCATGTCCCTGGGAGACTGGGTCACTCTGTCCTCCCACAGAAAAAGAACAACGCCCTCCCCACCGGGGCCTCGAACGCCCTCCATGAGACCACAGCCTCCCATTCCAAACTCACACATCCCTGCCCCCTTCAACTGGAGGACCCTCTCCCCTTCCACCCTCCCATCCCCACAGCACCCACCCGCCTACCCCCAGCCTCCGAGAGGTGCTGTGGGAATCAGGGGCTGCAGTTCCCCCCGGGGCATCTTGGCATTCCTAGCCCTGCCTGCTAAATATACATCTAGGCAAGTCCCGGTAGGAAACACCACAGGCCAGTTAACTCTTTCACCTCCAGCAGCCACGAGAGGGCAGAGATGGGGTGGTGCCCAAGGAGCCTCTGCCCAGCTCAGCTGGAGGGCAGGAGAACGTCCCCTCACAGCAGCCAGAGGGATGGGATCTTAGAGCCAGGCTCCAGGGGGACCTATAGGAAGGAGACCACCTGTGCCTTCACCGCCCCCTCACGCTCCTGCCCAGAAGGCGACAAAGGAGGGCGGGGATGGGGGGCTCCTTTGCTCAAATCTCATGGTGGCTTGGGGCTAAGTCAGGCCCTAACCCACTCAGCTCTCCTTTTACAGAGAAGATGAGGGAGTGCATGGCAGGAAGCCCACCTTCCCCCAGCACGGGGGCTAGGGGTCCCCCTTCCAGGCTACTTGAACAGAGAGGTGTGAAGGCCTGGGAGTGGCTCCAGACAGGAGGCAGTGGGAGTCCCGTGGAAGGCTGGCCCTGGATCAGCCTCCACCTTCCCTTCTTCCCTAAATGACGGGCAAACACCCCAGCATGGCACCCTCGGCCTAGGTCTGCCTTTCCACCTGACCCCGAGCCTCACCAGGCTGTCCTAGCTAGGAATGGGGGGCTGCAGGCTGGCGAGCTCAGTGGGGTGGGGACTAAGGTGGGGGTGGGGACTAAGGTGGGCCCGCCATAGACTCTCCCTCCTGCTTTGTGGCCAGAGGAGGAGCTCTGGAGCAGCTCTAGGGAAGGTTCCAGCCATGGATGGAACCACCCCGGGTCCCACCTCTGCTCATGACTCGTGGCGGGGGTTTGGCAGTCTCCCTCCCTCCTCACCTCCCCGGCCCCTTTCCCTTCATCCTTGTCATGTGGGGCCACTGCCAAGGCTCAAACTCCCTTGGATGCCCAAGGGGCTGCCACCAGCCAGGACCCACTGGCCAGGGGGTGGGTCCAGGTGGAACTGGTCTAGGGTGGGGTGGGTGGGACCCCAGAGGCACTGATCAAGGCCCTGGGGCTCTGAACTCAGGCAAGCTCTCCCTGCCCCACCCCCTTCCCCCCAGCGGAGAAGGCAGTTCTGCTGAATCTGAGGCCAGCGGGAGGGGCTGGCTGGACCCTGCCATGGAGGGTGGAGGGAGGTGGCCAATGAAAGGGCCCTTCACACGGTGCCACGCACAGGAAGCCATCCCAGCCTCCAGAATGATCTGAGAAAACTACAGTGACCCGTGGGCTGCCTGGGCTAACCAACCCCAGCGTGGCAGCTGGCGTGGCTTCAGGGTGGAGGAGAGTGACAAGGGGGAACAGCTGGTCCCTCCCACCCCACCACTCCTTGCTGGCTCTGGGCCCCAAGGCAGGCGCGCTTTCCTTGCAGTATCTTGCCTCTTTCTCTAAATCTGACTTCAAGCCCTGCCTGAGGGTTTCCATCCAGCCGGTCTTGCAGCGCCCCCTGCTGTCTGAGTCCGTAGCGACAGGCAAATGTTCCTTCCCGGAACTCTAGCTTCACCTTTGACAACGGAGGCAGGCATGGGGAAAGCCCCCACCCCCAAGACTCCCCTGTCCCAGACCATCCCTTGTTCCTGCCGGCACGTCTACAACCTGGCCGACCAAAGGTCTCAAGGCTTAATTCAGTAAGTCTTGCTCTCTGGGGGGGCCCCTCCCCAGCCTGGTTGCCGAAAACAGCAGGTCCTCCAAGAAGCCTCTCTCCTTGCTCCCAATCCCCACCCCGGGAGGACGAGGACAGCCGTGCGCCCCATTTACCCAACCAGCGGGTCTCCTTTTTTGGATGAAAGGAAAAAGGGGAAAGGGCAGTCGAGCCCCTCAAGGGGAAAGCTCCAGGGTGCCGGAAATGAATCCGCAGAGGCAGCGCAGGGGCTGGGGGGGAGTGAGCGTGCCCGGGAGTCCCGGGTGCTGACACCCAGGTGGGAGAACCCGGCGAGCGAGTGCAGGTAGCAGGGAATGGTGGGCTATGCTGGAAGGCTGTGCAAGCATCTGAGCCCTTGGAGACAGGACAGGAAGCTTTGTTGGCCACAGAAGTGACAAAGGGGACCCAGGAAACCTGGGCCGCAGCACATGTGCTCTCCTGACTCCGGGAGACGAAGGTATTTCCGCTGACGGGTTGGCGAAGAAGAGAAGGGGGGGCACCACACCACTGCCGTCTTGTTCTCCTGCCAGGAGCCGGTGAGAGTTGATAATAAAGATGCACAAAGGAAGCTGCGTAATAATACTTCCATTTACATTTCGGCGAAGGGCTCTTGGTTTTGCTAAAGGTTACAAACGTGGTTAAAAGGGACTGTTGTCTAATACATCTTATTCGGAAAATATGACAGTGGGTCCCAAATCTGGCAAGTCCAGGACCAAGAAGTTATGTGATGCAAAGCATCCCCGACGCTGCCCTTCTCCTAATCTGCTGCACCCGGGAGGAGCAGGAACAGGACCAGGAACCCGCAGCCGCTCTCGTCACCAGCCGAGGGCCCTGAGCCGCATCCTTTAACCTCCCCTTGCTCCCGCTTCCTCAGTCTATAAGATGGTTACCACTCAGGGGCCATTCGGAAAAACTGATGTTGCCCCCCTCCCCGTGGGTCCACCTGGGGTCGTGTGAATATGAACACCCTGGTGGGGCGCCTGGGTGGCTCAGTCGGTTCAGCGTCCGACTTCGGCTCAGGTCATAATCTCACAGTCCGTGGGTTCAAGCCCCGCATCGGGCTCTGTGCTGACAGCTCGGAGCCTGGAGCCTGCTCCAGATTCTGTGTGTCTCTCTCTCTTGGCCCCTCCCTTGCTCATGTTCTCTCTCTCTCTCTCTCTCAAAAAAAATAAATGAACATTAAAAACAATATATTAACACCCCGGTTCTGGTGGCTCCGAGTCCCCACCTGTGCAAAGCTCCACCTGCCTGCACAGAGCCTCCCCATGCATCAAAAAGCCACCTTTTCCCCCAGTGCCTCGTTCTGTAGGGCAGACGTGACCTCTCCAGTGGGCTGGGGAGGCATTGTCTCGTCCTTCAGAAGCGGCTCTTCCCTGAGGTACCTGCATTTGCACCCCCCTCCTTAAGCAAGACAGGAGGCCCCAGTCTGTGCGCTTGTGGGGGAGCCCTCGGTGCCCCACGGGCACCCAGGAGCAGCCCGGACCGTGCTGTGCCAGCAGTGGTGGAGCTTGTGGGTCCCCACTCATCTCTCTGAAGGACCACTCATCTCTCGTGGGACCAGAGGTGTCAGAATTCAGAGGGACCAGAATTCAGAACTTTTCAGAACAGAGAAAGATCACGCGTGGTCTGTCCTCTGTGTTGGGTGTAACCACACCCCCAGAGAGTCTGCAGGGAACCCCGGCATCAACACCCCGTCACCCTGCATCAGGTCAGGTCAGGTCAGGTTTTGCCACCAAATGTGCCTGGGGCGCCTGGGGGGCTCGGCTGGTGGAGCGTCCAACTTCGGCTCAGGTCATGAACTCGCGGTTCGTGAGTTCGAGCCCCACATCGGGCTCTGTGTTGACAGCTCAGAGCCCGGAGCCTGCTTCGGATTCTGTGTCTCCCTCTCCCTCTGCCCCTGCCCCACGTGTGCTCTCTCTCTCTCAAAAGTAAATAAATAAACTTAAAAAATAGAATTACGGATAAAGTTTAGAATTAGGGATAAAAGCTGAAGAGCCTGCCTTTTTCCCCTTTGGGTGTGGCTGAGAGTCCCCTCCTGGACACTTGTTCTGGAGAGAAGAGGAAAGAGGGAAAGTTGAGCATTTATTCTGCACTGATAGCATGCATTTCTGGCTCTTTCGCCTTGGCCACGCCACTAAGGGGTTGAGTGCTGGTGGGCCCCAGCCTGGACCTCCCATTCGGGGGAAAGGTCAGCTCAGCCAGACTGACTAGAAAGCAGAAAGCAGCCGCTAATGTGTTTACCCAAAAGCCTGGAGCAGGTGGGAGGTGCATCTGCTAATCTCTCCCAGCTGCCTTTCCCAGAGCCCAGGAGAGGCTGGGAGGGGCAGGCAGAGCCCCAGGGACCCAATCCGCTGGGCCATCTCCTCCCTCCCCATAATGGAGAAAGAGGCCGTCCTCCAAGTGGAATGGGTTAGGTCCTCCCTTCCCATCCCCCTGCCCCTAGGCTGAGAGGGCACTTCCTTTCTCATCAGCAACAATGAAAACCCTAGGCTATTCTGGGCCCCTGAACCTATTCTGGCTCCAGGGCAGGGAGTTAAGTGGAATCCAACCAGGATGCTTGAGACTCAAGGGGTTCTGTCGCCCCAGGGCTGGGACATCTAATCTGCTTTAAGATCATCCCCTTTCCCAAGCAAAACGTTCGGTTCCCCCAGCCAGAATATGCTGGAATCCTGCAGATAACTTCCTTCCACCCTGGCCACTGGAAGCCAGAGTAGTGATTGACTCGGGGAGGGAGATATAGGCTCTGGGGGAGAGGGGTGGGGGTGGTGGTGGCTGGAAACCATTCATACCTGTCTGTCCATCCATCCATCCATCCATCCATCCATCCATCCATCTTGCCTTTCATTCACTCATCCAATCAATGTCAATCTAGCCTTCATAACGTGCCTGGTGAAATGTCCCTTACAAAGGAATGCCAAGGCAGCTGACACTATCAGCCTGTGCCTGGCAGAGCCCTCTCCTTGTCCCAAGAAGTGGGAGTTGCTGGTGAAGCTAATGGGAGAGCTGCACCCAGGGAGCCGCCCCCACAGGAAGGAGCCTTTCCCCGACCCCTAGTTGCAAAGTAGGGTGTCACACTTTTGTGGGCACACCACAAAGGCAGCAGTATATCTGGCCCTGAGCCACACCTGAGCACCCTGGCTGGGCCCCTCCTCTACAATTCTGCCCCTTTGGGAATTCCCGGGGGCTTTAGCACAGGTTCCACCACCATGCCCTCTGGCTGTGACCCCAGGATGCAGGGCAGGTGGGCATCATGGATGACCTCTCGGATGGTGGCCCGGAAAGTCTTGCTGACAAAGCAGTAGAGGCTGAAGTTGACTGCTGTGTTGAGCATGGCCGCCATGTTGGCCACGTCCAAGGCCAGGTGGACCCTCCAGTCCCGGTGGACAGGGGCCACATACAGGTGGTAGAGCATGACAAAGATCCGGGGTGCCCAAAGGAGGGTGAAGAGCGTGGTGACGCCCAGGAGGATAGCTGTACCCTTGCCCACCCGGGGCCGCAGCCCACTCTGGCTCCTCCTCCGCAGCCGGCAGATGATGGCCGAGTTGGTGACCAGGAAAACGCCACAAGGGATGAAGTAGACGATGAGACAGTGAGCCCACTTGAGGGCCTCATCCATCATGCTGGGGGGGTCCGCGTCCCTCCACACATCCAGCCACCAGTAGAAGGGGATGCCGGTCAGCAGGGCAGCACCGAGGACAGCGACGATGGCTCGGCGGGTCCGGCCTGGGGATGAGGCGGCCCGGTGGTGCAGGGGATGGCACAGGGCGCTGTACCGGTCGACCGTGAGCAGGACAGCAATCCAGACGGAGGCATGGTTGGCAGCAAACTCCAGGATGTTGGCCGTGCGCACCACAGCCCGGGGCACCTCCCGGGCCAGCACGGCGCCCTGCAGGAGGAAACCCACGAACACGATGACCACCTGGGTGACGATATCCGAGACTGTGAGCGCCAGAAGGTAGTAGTAGGAGGGCTTCCTGGTCCTGGCGGCCAGCCGGGCCAAGGCCACTGTGGTCAGGAGGTTGACTGATGGCGACAGAGGTCACAGGGGGCAGAGGACAGAGGTGTTAGAAGGGCTACTCAGACCATGTTTCCAAGGTGTTATTATCTCCCTCTCCACCCGCCTGCTTGCCCAGACTTCCTTTTTCCTCTTTCCAGTCCTTCTTAAAACTCACTTTAGGGCACCTGGGTGGCTCAGTTGGTTCAGTGTCCGACTCTTGATCTTGGCTCGGGTCATGATCTCATGGTTCATGAGTTCGAGCCCCACATGGGGCTGTGTGCTGACAGCAGAGTCTGCCTGGGGTTCTCTCTCTCTCTCCCTCTCTCTTTCTGTCCCTCCTGTGCTTGTGCTCTAGGTCTCTCTCAAAATACATAAACTAAAAACAAAACAAAGTAAAACCTCACTTTATCAGAGAGGCTAACCAGATCAGTCCTGCCCTATCCGTCCATACACCACGGGCCATTGACTTCACCCCAAGGCAAGGCCTCTGCCTTCCACACGGGCAGGGGTGGGTAATTCCCCAAGGTGGAGACCTCCTGTTCTTTCTTACATCCACTTCCCTACCTGCCCCCCGCTTTGCTGCTCTCAGAAGCGGTGGAAGGCACGGGAAGCTTTTGACTGAGTTGAGGGCAGTCCTACATGAACTTAGTCATCCTACAGCAGTGCCCACTCCTGGGTAGAGAAAAGACTGTCCCTTCTGGTGAAACCTTGGCTTTAGCCATTAAGCACCCCAAATCCTGGCCCTTCATTTTTTCGTCCCCACTGTGCTTTGCTCCCCAATGAGCCAAATCACCATATAAAGTCAAAGGGTATCCTGAGAGTCTATGATCCTGGGTCTCAGGGGTCAGCACAGAGGATGGGTACTCATCGAAGGAGGACCCCCATTTCTGCCCACCCCCAACTTCCAGACCCCAGCTTCCCACTCACCAGGCAGCCCCAGGCCCAGCAGGATGCTGTAGTAGATGACAGGGATGACACCAGCCACACATGGGGACCTCTCCGGGATTTCTGGCCAATGGCCTTCCAACTCCTGGCTTGGCCCACTGCCATTGGCCGGGGGCCCCACGGTGGCTTGAGGCTGGCCAGCTAGGGAGGGTGGAAGGGTGAAGTTAGAGGCTTAGATTTCTCTCTGAAGCCTGACCCCGATCCTGAGATCTTTATTCACCCCTACTCTGTGTAGACGCCCCCAGCCAGGCCCAGCCAAATGGCAATCCCAATTGCCAGGCCCATCCCACCCCACCCCTTGGTGGCCTGGCTCCCCCATTAGAGGGAAGAAGTCCTCCATGGCGTTTCTTGCTCCCATGGATGCTGCTTCTCGATTGCATGTCTCAAGGTGCATTTTCTGCCTGGAAGGCAGGGCCCAGGAACAGGCTGTGCGGCACAGAAGGGCGGGGGTGGGGCACCTTTTGAAAATACACGTTCCAGGGCCTCGCTGCTGGGGGTCTGAGCCAGGGGGTCGGGAGTGGGGCTCAGGCAGCTGTAATTCTAGTGAGCACCCTGGGTGATTCTCATTGACGGTGACTCAACAGCCAGACCCCTCCCACCACCAAGGAGTGACATTACTGGAAGGAGCAGCCCCCATCATAGGCTGGCACTATTGGAGCTGGGGCGGCCCTAGTTTCCAGATGGGGAAACTGAGTCCAGAGGAGTAAGGTGACCACATAGTCCGGTCCTTGCTCCCCTCAGCCCACACTGTAGGTCTTTAGGTTTCACGGTCCAGCTTTTGATTTCCTATGGAGGCACCCCTCCAGTGGATCCCCCCCCACCACAACCCCCGCCTCCCCTCCCACTACCCCTCCCCTGCAGCTAAACCTAGTTTCCCCGCCTACCGCACTCAGCTCTTTTGGGATCAGCTTCAAGCTTCTAGATTCCTCACCTGTTCTTCACCTGCCAGCCACTGTCCTCTCCCTTCCCGGCCTGTTCTGGATACTTTACCTGCCTCTCGCCCCTCAAGCGTCATGCTCCTGGGTTCTGAGTCCTATGTCACCTCGTGGATTTTGGCGGGGGGATCCCCGCAGCTTCCGGCATCGCCAGCTCTCCAAGGGGTGGTTTGTCCCACGATTCTTCCCGCGGCACTGAGACTTAGCTGGTCAATACAGAGAGGTCGGGTGGTGGGAGGAGGGAGGAGGAGGAAGGAAAGGGTGGGGCTGAGGCTCTGGGGGCGGGAGGGAATGAGTCTATACAGTGGATGCTTCTGAGAGCAAACTGGGAACCCCCAGGGTGCAGGCAGGGAAGGGGTCAGGCTGGGAGGGAGGCCTTGAGGAGGGGGCCGGATTGGGGCTCTAGATAGGCTGCCTCATGGTCCATGGCACTCTGGGGCCGGGGGAGGGGGGCGGTGAGGATTTCAGGGCAGAAGGAAGGATTCCATCTTCAGGGTTGGGGGGACCACTACAGGGCAGGAAGGGGTGAGGCCACCATGGGCAGGGCCCGGATCTAGAGAGGGGCCTTATGGGCCCCGTTTGAAGGGGTCAGTCTAGCAGCGACAGCAGGCAGTGGGACGAGGAAGAGGCTGTCTGGGGGCCGCTGGCCTGGAAGGATGGCAGGAAGCCGTGTGCAGTGATGACAGTGGCCACTCAGGGAAACCCAGACCCAGTGGCCCCCACAAGCTGTTGTTTTTTCCAGCCTCGGTGAAACAGATCATCCCGCCCCACCCCCGCCCCAGGAATATCAGTCACTGGCAAACAAACACCAGCAGGTGCAGCGAGCGCTCTGGAGAGGCTGGAATTTGCGCCCACGGGCTCCCCCCCCGCCACCCCCTTGGGGTAGTGACCAGTGCAGCCCCGGGTGGGCACCAGGGACAGACGTGTGCATTGACAGAGAGGAGAGCTGAGGCCCAGCCTGGAATCACCTCCCCTGCCCGCCTCTGGGAATGCAGCGGTGCTGGCTTCTGGGCTCCCTAAGTTAGCTCCCACATCTGGGGCTAAGAGGCCACCTGGACCCTTGTCCCCACTTCTACCTTCACATCCACCCTGGGCTATCACAGGGGACTTGCTGCCCCCTGGTGGCCGTGTCCTGACCCTGCAGGCCTCCAGAGAGTCCACTGGCTTCCGCCAGGATCTCTGGGGGGCAAAGCAGGACCAGAGCATGTGCTGCCCACTCGGGTCCCGAGGCCGTGTCCCAGCCCCTAGCTCCAGAGAATGCCAGAAGCACAGATAGTTCCCCAAGCCACCACCTCCCTGCCCCACGAGCCTATGGGTGAACAAGGAGCTGTTTACAGTCAACTTGAAAAGACCAAAGACCAACATGTGTGAGGGCCTTTCATTTATTTTTTTTTAATGTTTGCTTATTTTTAAGAAAGAGACAGAGCGCAAGTAGGGGAGGAGCAGAGAGAGAGAGAGGGAGATACAGAATCCAGAGCAGGCTCCAGGCTCTGAGCTGGCAGCACGGAGCCTGAAGCGGGGCTCGAACTCGCGAACCACGAGACCGTGACCTGAGCTGAAGTCAGCCGCTCAACTGACTGAGCCCCCCCGGGCGCCCCTGAGCCCCTACTCTTGTTCCTACACTTTTCACCCTTGTGGCAGCCCCACAGGCTAACTCTGGTGACCTCTGTTTGACACAAGAGGGGCCCGAGGCTCAGAGACGTTAGGCAACTAGGCTAGGACCACAGAGCCACAAGGCGGCCGGTGGAATTCGAACTCAGGTTTGTTCCTCCCCCAGAGCTGTTCACCTGTCACTCCCTCACCGAGAAGAAATGGCGCTGGGGCAGCAAGAGACCACTGTGAGCTCAGACTTTGTGGAGAGGGGGATGTGGTTCAGACAGAGCACTCAGACAGGGAAGGGCATTGCAGTTCAGGGGAACGGCGAGGTAGCACGTGCTGGGGGCAGGAAAACAATCTGCCACCATGACGGGAGCGCCTGGCTTCCGGGAAGCTTTCAGTAGCTTTAGGGAAAGATTCCTTCTTGTTTATTATTAGTGTGCCCCTCTGAGTACACGGGGCGGGGGGGGGGGGTTCTGGAACCTATACTCATGATCCCCTGCTCCCCAGTCTAAGTGTTTAAAGGCATCCTGGCTCCGGAAGGGAGATGTCATAGATGGAAAGGAGTCTGCACTGTAGGTAGAGTTGGGTCTGGGGGCTCATCGCTCCGGGGTTGGGTATTACCCGCATCCAGTGTCTGATCACCCACTCTGCAGATTCAGAAAAATCATCCTGCCCCAAGCTTGCAAGAATTTTCAGTTGCTTTTACAGCCCTAGAGATTCCTTACCCAACAGGTATCATTTCTGTCTGAAAGAGCTTCCCAGAAAAGACATCATGGGGTCATGGGAGGAAAAATCAAGCAGAAGAGTGGCATTGGCATCCTGGCTGACCGTGAGATCTCAGACAAGTCACTTAGGTTATAAACACTTTTTGTCTCGGGCAGGAAGTAGCACTTGTCTGGGAATTGTTGTAGCCCGTGAGCTCATCAGACTTGCTCTCAAGACATTAAGGAGTTTCCAGATTCACAGAAACCCCGTAGAAAGAAAGTGGAGGGTCTCAGATCCTCTATCTCGATGGCTGTGCAGGGCAAAGGCCCTCCTTTCTCTCTCCTGCTCCCAGATCTCACACGCTACGCACATGCGTGCATGTGTATGCACACACACCACACATACACACGCATGCACACGGCCCAGCAAGTGTCAGACTAAGAAACTGAGGACAGAGAATGGCTGTTTCTGGAAAGTCAGTTCCTTTCTTTCTTTCTTTCTTTCTATCTTCCTTCCTTCCTTCCTTTAAAAATTTTTAAATGTTTATTTATTTTCTGAGAAAGACAGAGACAGAGTGTGAGCGGGGGGGAGGGGCAGAGAGAGAGGGAGACACAGAATCCCAAGCAGGCTCCAGGCTCCAAGCTGTCAGCACAGAACCTGACGTTGGGGCTTGACCCCATGAACTGTGTGATCATGACCTGAGCCGAACTCAGACCCTTAATTGACTGAGCCACCCAGGTGCCCCTGGAAAGCCAGTTTCTAAATCATTCAAGGAGGTTTAGGGGCAATGAAGTCAGTAATTGTAGGAGGTGGGGCCTCTCAGAGGTCGGGGCGGGTCGGAGGTGACTTTTCTGAGCGTTCTTGGTAATCTGGGGCCTCGCGATCCCTGTCCCCTTGAAATGGCATCCATCTAACCCTGGGAGATAAATCTTAGCTTGGGGGGTGTGCGTGACAATCACCCAGCATGCTTAGAAAATACAGGTGTCCTGGCTTCTAAGTAGAGCATGGGAGATTCCCACGAACGTGGGCTATGCTTCCAGAAAGACAGATGCAGCCTCGGTGAGTCTGGAGTTAAGAAACGTGTTTATGGAAAGCTGGTTTTCTGAGTAGTGGGTTCTCTTACCCTCATCTCCTTATCACCAATAACATTCCTGCCGAAAAGCATTGCCCGTGGAAGCAGGGATGCTCTCAGAGGCCCAGAACCCCATCGCACTGAGGATCTGTCTTGCTGGGCTGGGCCGGGGAGGTGGTACAGTCCATGGGAAGGGCAGGCAGGCAGCCAAGGGTTGGTGGATCTGGATGAGGGGAGCCAGGCGTGAAGGTCAGGGCAGCCGGGAGGGGTTTCCGCTGGGCTGGATGGTTCCATCTCTGCCAACCCGGACGAGGCAGGTGCCAGACCCAATTCTTGCTCTCTCTGTGGCGCTGGAGAGGGGGTGGGGCTGTAGGAGTCTCTGTGCTGTGCCAGCCGGGAGCAGAAATCAGTGCACGGAGCTGGTGCCTGGGATCCAGACCGCGAGCCCGAGCGAGGGCAGGCTCCACCCCCAGTCAAGGACTCAGCCTTGGGGGAAACTGAGCTGGATCTATCTGGAGCCCCCCCACTTCAGTTCATCACCCCCGAAGGAGTCCCTCCCCGGAAGAGCTGGGCCGGGCCCCACCCGGTTCCCGGAAAGGTGAGGCCTCCACAGGACACACGGACACACCCACTGCCCTTGAGTTCTAGGCCCCACCCTCCACTCCCTGTTCCTTTGGATTTAGAAGAGCACTCCTGTGCACCAACCCACCCAGCTCTCTGCCTCAGTTTCTCCTACACACGGGTCTGCCGTGTGTCTCCTTGGAACTCTGGGAAGGGAAAAATTTCATTTGGAAGTTAGACAGAAGCTGGTAAAAGAAGCCTTCCGAGAGATGAGCCTAGAGACTGAGGCACTCAGGGAAGGTGAATTAAAGGAAGTGACAGGGCAGACAGGTGGCCACCTCAGCATCTCCGGTCCCTATGCTCAGCTTTGTGCCAGTTGGGCCGGGGGTGGGCTGTCTGCCGAGGGCCAGCCCAGCTCTGGACAGAGGGCCTCCCGTGCAGTGGTGCCCAGCCCAGGGTGCTTCTGCTGTGCCCTAGCCCGGCCACCTTAGCTCACCTTGGTCCTGGAGGATGATGGTCCCAGTCCCCAGGGGGCCTCTCGAAAGGCCCATCACCCTTCCCAGAGCATGCAGGGAACAGGCTTCGACAAGGAACACGAAAGTGATACGAGTTACCCCACGGGCCCCTATTCGAGACCCTTGCTCTCCTCTCTGAAGACCTAGCCCACCCCAAAATGGAAGCGGGGGAGGGATGGGGGCCCAAGCAGCTCTTCCCTCTTCTCTTCCGGGGCCTTCTTTGCAGCCCGCTCACCACGGCGCTTTAGCCAAGATGCTGCCAAGCGCATTCTGGGCCAGGACGGAGACTGTGCCTGGGGATTGGGGGAGGGGACTGGGACCCTCTGGGCCAGCAGCTGCCAGAGGTCCTGGAGCCCCTTGCCTGCCCTTTGGAGAGCCTAAAACCTCCCAGGAGAGAAAGGACCAGCTCCACTGGGTGGTAGAAGATGTGGGGGAGGGTGCCGGATCTGTCCCCCTCGGGGGCCCGCGGGCAGCACAATAGCCCCAGGCCGCAGCTCTCTGGCTTAAGTGGTTGCCTGGGCAACAGCTGGGGCCAGTTTCCACCAATCCGAAGCAGAGGCTGGGTGGGGGGAGGGAAGCTGGCCCGGAAGGGGGGTGCCATCCCCTTGTGCTGAATCCTACATAAGGAGGAGGGATGTGAGCACAGTGGTCTGGGCTTCGAGGTCCCTCCAGCGAGCTCAGGGGCGGAGCACAAAGATGCTTCGGCTGGGCTATGCCAAGCCCGGGTCCTGGGCCAGCTTCTGGGCCATCCTGACCTTGGTGGGTCTGGCCACTCGAGCAGGTGAGTGGGCAGTGGGTGGGGTGAGGGTGGAGGGCAGGGAAGAGAGGCAGGACTGCTGGGCCCTAGCGCCACGAGGCCGGGAGGGGGCGGTGTCCAGCAGGCCAGGGCGATTTGATCACCCCAGACTCCGTGGAGGAGGCCGGCCTCAGAGGGAAAAAGGGCAGGGCGGGCAGGCAGGGGTCTTAACGGCAAGAAGACCTTTTCCCCCAGACAAGTGGGCCCAGGCAGCGGCCGAGTGTAAGGCCATCAGCATTCGGGGCCTTCATAGTGACAGCTTGGGGAGGTGGGGTTGGGAAATTAACAGCCCACCCACCTCTCACCCTCCCCTTCTCCCTCTGTTCCCCTTTCTCTGACACACAGATGCTCTGCTGTCGTGTGAGCCTTCTCTGCCATAGTCCACATGGGCTGTGGACCTGTGTGTGTGTGTGTGTGTGTGTGTGTGTGTGTTGGGGCAGGTGCTCATCTGCTGCTCTCAGACACCCACCTTGTCTCCCTCTGAGTCTCCTCACACTGTTCTCTGCTTGGGGAAGCTGCTGGCCGCATTTTCTATCACTGGGTTTTCTGTAACTGAGTGCATGTCCCCATCTGACCCTCACGGCATCCCCAGAAACATGGCAGAAGGGCCGGATGGGACCGTGAGAGTCCCTTTCCAGCTGCAGCCCGACCTCTGTATTTTCTCTGGTCCCCCACAAGCCACCTCCTGCAAGTGGACTTCAGTCTCAGAGGTCAGCACCCAAGAAGGCAGCTGGGCCTGGAAAGAGCTTCTCCTCCTGCCCACAGCCTCCTCTCATGCTGCCCCTCCCGCTCAGTGCTCTGCCCACACCCCCCCCCCCCACACACACACCCAACCCTCCCTCTGTTCCCAGCACCCCGAGCCCATCCTTCTCAAGGGCCTTTGCAAGGCTGGCTCCTTCTTGTCACTTCCTCAGGGAGCCATCCCTGATTTCTGCACCTCAAGTAGCCTTACCCTGACTCCTGTCACTTCCCTCATGTATCAAGAGTCCCAGACTACAGTGTTTATTTGTGTACGGAATGCCTGTCTAATCAGCTGGTTTGTGCTTTTATCAGGAGGTGAGAGGGGTGGGGACCCAGTCGTTCCTCAACCCTTGCCTGGGTGTCTGGCATCCTGGAGATCAGTTCTGAGCATTTTTGTCCCCCACTGGTCCATGATCTCTCCTCGCCGGGAATCAACAACCCCCCCTGCAAGAGCATCATCTCAGGGTCTGCTCAGGGTCAGGTTCACAATCTTCCTCACCTAGAATGTGCCTGTGTGTGCATACACGCGTCCACAAGCTCCGTGGGCATAAACGGGTAGGCGCACGGCCTCCCCAGGCCTGCCTGCCCTCTGCCCACACCCACGCACACGCGTCTCCAGCTGGTCCCTCTGCGCCCCTAGATCGCACCCCGGGGCCTAGGTGCCTTCTCAGCCGCGCCGTGTTCCTTCCCGCTGCAGCTCAGAGAGCCGATGTTGGCGGGGAATCCACGGGCACCTCCATCAACCACTCCCAGCTGCTGCTCCAACGCCTGCAAGAGCTTCTGCGGCAGGGCAATGCCAGCGATGTGGTCCTGAGGGTGCAGGCTGCGGGCACCGACGAGGTCCGGGTCTTCCACGCCCACCGCTTGCTGCTGGGCTTGCACAGTGAGCTGTTCCGGGAGCTGCTGAGTAACCAGAGTGAGGCGGTGCTTCAGGAGCCCCGGGACTGTGCTGCCGTCTTTGACAAGTTCATCAGGTGCGGAAGGGTTAGGGGGGAGACTTCACCCCTTTCCAAGGCCCTGGCTTCTCGGCCCCTTAGCGGACACGATGTCCACCCGTCCCCCGGAGGTCACGGGGATGACAGTGCAGCCACCCCATGCATCCCTTCTCCCTCTGCCCTCTTGCAAAGTGCAGCGTGACCCCCCCGCCCTTGGCTGCAAGGCTGCCCTTGGCTGTGCGTTTTCATGTCAATTACCAATGCTGGCAGAGCTGTTTCCAAACCTGGCCTTGGGAGCTTTTAAAAACTGCAGATTCCCGGACCCGGCTCTGGATCACCGGCTTCAGGTCTGGGGTTGGGCCCAGCTATTATTTTTGTTTGTTTGTTTTAGAGCCTCCATGTGGTTTTTGTGTCTGGTCAGGGTTTGAAGTTCAGGGCCAGGGAGAGTAAGCCAGCTCTCTCTCCTATCTCCTGCTCCCTTCCGGTGCGCTGCACAAGGGCGCCATTCACACTAGAGTCAGAGAAAGTAACCCCGTTTTAATAGTTTAGACAAGACGGCTGCAGAATTCCAGGCAATAGGAAGAGGGGTGACACAGAAGGGCAAAAGGCCCCCCCCCCACCCGCCCCCAATCCCATACAGCGCCTCTGCGGACCTCTGATTGGTTAGAATTCAGTCACATGGCCACGCCCCCTGGAAGGGAGGCTGAGAAACCATCTTTTATTCCCAGAGGCAAACATGTGAGACTAAAATGCAGCGGAAAGAAGAGACAGCGGTGGGCAGTTGTCACCACAGCCGGGCAGAGCGCGTGCCAGTGGGGACCTGGCAGGAAGGGTGGCCAGGGGGATGGGAGCAGACAGCGACAGGGAGTGAGTGAGCCAGCCGGAAGACAGGAAAGATGCAGTGAGAAAGAGGAGCTTGCAAGCAAAGGCGGAGGGTAGAGGGAATTAACCCTTGTTGACGGCCTTCCCTGCAACCAGCGCCCCCCTACCCCCCGCGCCTCGTTCCTTCTCCCCACAGCTGTCACAGCGGCCCTGTTACCCGCTTTCCCAGCTGATCGGCATAAGGTTCAGGGAAGTTGAATGATCTGCCCACTTGCTAGTAGGATATGGATCTGCACCCGGCTTGTAAACCCCGCAATGGCAGGAGCCTCGTCTGTCTTGTGGCCTAGAGCAGGACACCCGATAGATGCTCAGTAACGACATGCTGTTTCCATGTCCCCAGAGAAGCGTAAAGAAGAGGGGTGAAGCAGGATGGGCGAGGAGGGTCCTTGAGAGGAAGACAGGAAGCCTCAGGGTCCACCTTGCCCACACCCAAGGCCGGGTCCCTTGCACGCGGGGGGCAGAGCCGGCCCTGCCCTGCCCGTGCCGCATCTCTACGCCTCTCCCGCAGGTACCTCTACTGCGGCGAGCTGACCGTGCTGCTGGCCCAGGCCATCCCCCTGCACAGGCTGGCCACCAAGTACGGCGTGGCGTCCCTGCAGCGCGGAGTGGCCGACTACATGCGCGCGCACCTGGCGGGCGGCGCCGGCCCGGCGGTGGGCTGGTACCACTACGCTGTGAGCACCGGGGACGAGGCCCTGCGCCAGAGCTGCCTGCAGTTCCTGGCCTGGAACCTGTCGGCCGTGGCGGGGAGCGCAGAGTGGGGCGCCGTGAGCCCCGAGCTGCTGGGGCAGCTCCTGCCACGCTCGGACCTGGTGCTGCAGGACGAGCTGGAGCTGTTCCACGCGCTGGAGACGTGGCTGGGCCGCGCCCGGCCGCCTCCCGCCGTGGCCGAGCGCGCGCTGCGAGCCATCCGCTACCCCATGATCCCGCCCGCGCAACTGTTCCAGCTGCAGGCGCGCTCGGCTGCCCTGGCGCGCCACGGCGACGCGGTGGCCGACCTCCTGCTGCAGGCCTACCAGTTCCACGCCGCCTCGCCGCTGCACTTCGCCAAGTTCTTCGACGTCAACGGCAGCGCCTTCCTGCCCCGCAACTACCTCGCGCCCGCCTGGGGCGCCCCGTGGGTCATCAACAACCCGGCCCGCGACGACCGCAGCACCAGCTTCCAGACGCAGCTGGGCCCGAGCGGCCACGACGCCGGCCGCCGGGTCACGTGGAACGTGCTCTTCTCGCCGCGCTGGCTGCCCGTCAGCCTGCGGCCCGTCTACGCGGACGCCGCGGGCACTGCGCTGCCGGCCGCGCGTCCAGAGGACGGCCGGCCGCGCCTGGTGGTCACGCCGGCCAGCAGCGGCGGTGACGCGGCGGGTGTGAGCTTCCAGAAGACCGTGCTGGTGGGGGCGCGCCAGCACGGCCGCCTGCTGGTGCGCCACGCCTACAGTTTCCACCAGAGCAGCGAGGAGGCCGGTGACTTCTTGGCGCACGCAGACCTGCAGCGGCGCAACTCCGAGTACCTGGTGGAGAACGCTCTGCACCTGCACCTCATCGTCAAGCCGGTCTACCACACCCTCATCCGGACCCCCAAGTAGCCAAGTGGGCCGGGGTGGGGGGGGGGCGCCTCTGGAGTGGGAAATAGAGGCCTGGCATTGATGGCCTTGGCATGTGGGAGGCGTGCCACGAATGGAGGTGCCTCCATTGGTCCCCTGGGCGGCCAGGTGCTGGTGGCCTTGGAGCTGGGGTGGCGTCCAGGGGAGGGGTGGTAGACCAGATGCTTGGTTTCAGGAGCTGATTTCACAGCTGCCTCGAAGGCAGTGCTCTTGGTTGAATAAACCGATGCTCAGCGAGCCAAGGGGATGATTGAACTACCCAGCCCCCCGGGGTAAAAACAGCCCAAGGATGGTCCCAGAGGCGCGGGGTTTCCCCCACCTTTCATTAGGTTTTCTCGAAGGTCCCCACCCCCACACGGAACAGGGCAGGTAAGGGCAACCAAATGGGCCAGCCTGGGAAATCTGGGGGCCTCCAGGACCCCTTGCTGGACTTTTTTTCAAGAGGCTTAGCTGGGCAATTTCTGAGCCCTGACTTCAGAGGGTGCCCCCCTCCCCTCAATTTGGCTAATTAGGCTTTGTATGATCCTGTCCACCAAAAGACTCTGATCTTTCATGGGACCCACCCTGAGCAGGTGTGAAGGCTGGTGGGAGGGGGCATGAATGGACCTTGCTAGCCCCACCCTTCCCAGGGAGGGTCTAGAGAAAAACTCCTTTCTCCCAGGTATGTGTAGGTTGATGCAGTGGAACCGGCCAGGTGGAGATGGGGTGTTGGGGAGGGAGGGAGGAAGGGAGTCAGATTGCCTCTTTATCAGTCACGAGCACCCGACATTCCAGACAAGGTCTAGATTCCAAAATAACCATCAAGACCCAAATGGGATTTTATTATTATACTGCCAAGTAACAAAACCAGATATCCTCCTCTGCCCCAACCATAGTATGTGAGGTGACTGAAGTGACCTCCCCAACCATCCAGGATGGCCTTGCCCCGGACTCGGGCCCAGGGGCCCTGTCCCACTAACAGCTCCCTTCACCTCACCACCCTTCCACGTCCAAGGCCGAGAGTGGCCGCACGTCTCTACAGGGTTTTGGCAACGGGGTTCTATTCAGGCAGGGAGGCCAGGAAGTCTTGTCATCCTGGCCATGCTTCCTGGGCTCACCTCCCTTCCCCAGTGGCAACGAAAGCATGGAGGTGTTGGGCGGGCACCCTCATGATTCCTGGGCCTCAGGAGCCCCAGCCTTCTGAGATCCTGAGCTCCTGTTCGCAGGTCACCCCCATCCGCCCAGCCTCCACCTCCTATTTTCTGCTACACCCCATCCAGCCTTGGGGGCAGGAGGGCAGGTTCCAGTCCCCTCAGGTATGCCGGAAGCGTCCGTCTTTGCCATGGGTGCTTGTGCCATGAGGCAGGCGGGGCCCACGGGCAGCCCGTCGGGAAATACCAGCTGGGTTGGAGGGAACAGCGAGGGGTGAGGAGTCCCCAGGGCCTGCAACAGAGAAAGGGCTGGGAGCAGGGGGTTAGGAATTCCTCCCACCCCCTCTCTGGTCATCCAGCGGCCTTGAACTCCTCAGGGGCACAAGCCCAAGAGGCCAGTCCCACAGACGTTCTGTGAGAGCCCGGTTTCCAACCGTGGACAGCCATAGGTACAGGGAAATCAACACGCCTCCTTCCTGGGCTGGCCAAGGGCTCCCCTGCCCCATTCCGTCCCTCTCTGGTACTGACCCGTGCTCTGGCTTGGAGGGAGTTTGACCTTGGCCAAAGGCAGCGTGACCTTTCCCAGATGCCGGATACCAGGTGCTGGGTGTCCACACACGGGCACCCTGTGGTCCGAGATGCTCTCTGTGGGACGGGGCCCCAGGAGGTGTGTCTTGGGGCGGGAGAGCTGCGGTGGTTGGAGAACAGTGGGGTGAGTCGGAGCCGTATGGTATATGCCCCCATGCCAGCCCGGGGGACAGAAGCATGGAGGGTGGCGCAGGGCTGGAGGTGCCCTGGGGCCTCTGGAGGAGTCCAGGCTCTCATCTACAATGAAGGGGCGCAGACACCCCATGCCCTGTCTTTTGCCTCACCCCTTGCCCCGTGACCTCAAAGGACCGGGACCTCCGTTTCCTCTTCTTGGCCTCCAGGGACTCCTCCCGTCTCTTGCCCGGGCTTTTCTTCTGGCCACGCATCCAGGGCCCGGGGCCATCGCCGACAGGCCCGACTGCCTGGGATGGGGCCTCGCCTGTGCTGCTAGACAGGTTGTCCTCACTGGCAGCGTGCTGCAGCGTGGGGCTGGGTGGCCGCTTGCAGGCCAGAGGGCCGGGGGGCTGCGAATCGGCCTCACTCAGCGAGGGCAGAGACAGGCTGCTGCACTCCATCGCAGGTGCCAGCAGGTGGCGCCCCTCGGCGCCCAAAGCCCGCGAGCGCCGCCTGGCCGCCTTCACTGAGATGCACTTGGTGCCCGTCAGGATCTCCTTCTTCTCTGCAGCGGGAAAGGAGCACCCAACCTGGGGTCAGGATCACATATTCCTCCCCCTCCCTCACCTCCCACGCCCCTCCTCTGCCGAGACAGGAAATGAGTAGAGCCGGAAGGCCAGCTCTCCCACTTGCTTGCTGTTTAAGAAACCGGGGGGCAAGTTTCCAAGCCTTACTTTCATCTGTAAAGTGGGGATGGTGACATTAACCCCACAGGGTCGTTGTGAGGATTAACTGAGAAGATGGGCTTAGCCTGCAGTCAGAGGGTAGGGATTCCATCTATATTTGCTATTATAGTTATTATCGGGGGAGGGGGCGGGGGGGGGGGGGACATGATCCTAAGTGCCATGTACTCCCCGTTCTAACTTCTGATTGTGCTGTCAGCTCTCTGTGTGTCCTTGAGCCGGTGGATAATCCTCTCTGGGCATTGGTGCCTCTCTTTACAGAATGGGTAGCACCAAAGTTTCAATGGTGCCAGGCTCAGGCTGGCAGGGGGCACACCTTTGTAGGACAAGGGGATCTCTGATAGGTTCTCACTGCTGTCGGGGGAAGAGTTGATCCGGCTGCTCAGGCTGGCCGGGCCATCCTCAGGGGGCACCTGCAGGTGAAGTGATTGAGAAGAGAAAGGCATTAAGACGCCCCACTCAGCAGAGACAGTGCGGCCTCGGTGGGGGGCGGGGGGGCAGTGATGGCCATTTTGGAAAGGCTCCATCCCAACCACGGGCGGTGTACCCTGTGCTCCCTCCCCCCAGCAGAGGATCCCAGGGCCAGTGGTGCTCAGTGCTCACCTCCTGGGTCACCAGGCCGCCGATCTGGATGGGGGGTGGGGTGGGCACAGAGGAGCTCTTCACGTGCCAGGCCCGGGGACTGGCTTTGAACACGCGGTTGGCTTCACTGAGGTTGGCAGAGGCGGACGAGTGGCTCTTGGCCAGGCTGGTCCCATTGAGGTCCCACCCCCACCCCGAGGGGAGAGAGAACCCAGGAGTTCGGGCTCCAGACGTGTGCCTCCCCCTCCCTTTCGTTCCTGCTCCTTCTCCCCCAATTAGCTCTAGTCTGGGTTGGCATCCCCGGGCTACGGCTCAGCAGGTGGTGGCTCAGGCCGGCAGGACGGTCTGGACGTGGTCTCTGGCCTCACCTCTCCGTGCTGAGGGGCGGGAGGATGCTGTTCTGCAGGCGCTGGACCTCAGAGCTCAGCGTCTTCACACTCTCCGGGTCAGACTCCGGAGTCAGCGCGGTTCCTGCTGGGGCAATTCTGGGCAAGGAGCTGTCCTGGGGAGGGAAGGTGGAGGCGGGGGAGGGCAGTCGGAAGACTTGGTCCTGGACCAGGTGACAGCACAGGGTGACAAGGGCACACAAGGTGCCCAAGAGTTTGGGGAGAGCAGTGGGTTCGTGTTCTGGCTCACAAGGGATAAACGGTGGTCTTCTGGTCACTTCCGGGGGCACTGCCTGATGGCCTGGTCTCTTGGGAGGGCGTCTGGGGCCACTCGTGATACCTCAGATAGCCAGCCCTGACCCTCACACCCTGGGTAGGGACAAGTGCTAGAGAAGAATGCCCCGGGACGGGGACCTGACTCAGGCTGGGCAAGGATGGGGTTGGGGTAAGAAGGAAGGGGAGTGAACTCCCTGGGGTCCCCGCCAGCCTGGTCCCATTGGCACCCCAGCTACCTGTGGGCACTGCCTTGGGCACGAGCCCCTCCGCCAGCACCTGTGCTCGCGCGCATGCGCAGGCCTGCCCACGCGCCCACCTGCAGGGCCCTAGAGGCCACCCGGTCCATGATGGTGGCCCGCTCCAGGCTGCCCTCCTCCAGCTCCCGCAGGTACATTTCATATAGGTCCTCCAGGCGTTGCGGGACAGCCAGGTTGTAGTCTGCCCGGGGGAGGAGCGGGGCTCAGTGCGTGCCCTCGGGCCCTCCGCGCGTCTGGGGCGTGGGACCTGGGTGGCTTGGGCGCGCGGGGCCTACCGTCGATGATCTGCCGCTGGCCTTGGATGATCTCGTCGCAGAGGCTGCGGTGCTGCTCCAGGCGGCGCACGGCCTCGCGGCGGTGGCGGAGCGCGCCGTCCCGGAGCAGCGCGTGCGACTGCATCTCCGTGTTCTCCACCTCCAGCTCGTGCACGCGGCACAGCAGGCTGAGCACCTCGCGCTGCTCCTCGGAGCCGATGCGCCGCGGCAGCGTCTCCTCCAGGCGCCGGCCCCGCGCCCGCAGCTCGCGGCAGCGCTGCTCCAGCGCCAGCTAGGGGCGGCCGGGGAAGGGGGGGGGGGGGACGGGGGGCGGGTCGGCGCCAGGCGGCCGGGCCCGCGAGCCGCCGCTGCCCCCACGCTGAGCCAGTCGGCGTCCCTCCAAACCCCCGAGCTCCCCCCTGGGCCGAAGCTCCATTCTGAGGCCAACCCTCGAAGCCGCGTCTTGGGCCTGGCGACCAGGGGCTGGTCCTAAATGGCCCCTCCGCGCCCACCTCCTTGCCACCCTGACCGCGGCCTGCGCCTGGGGCCAGCCCCATGGATATCTGCCCCAACCCCGGCCCGTCCGATGCCCTCGGGGCTCGTGGCACCGTGAAGCCCCTGGTTAGGGTGTGCGCCAGAACAGAAGGAAAAGATCTGTTATCCGGAAAACCCTAATTAAAATGGGACGACCACTTCTTGAGTCTTGGGTATGCGAAAGGCATTGACTTCATCTTTCCAACAACCCCACTAAGACCGCAGCGTGACTACTCCCATTTTACAGAGGAGTAAGTGAGGCACAAAGAAGGAATTCAGCGAGGTCACAGAGGGGCAAAGGTCCTAGCTCCCCCGTCTCCCTCTTCTCCCACCACCCCCCCGCCCCCAGCCCCTTCTGGACTCTCCCTGCCCCGCCACCAGCCCCAGACACCTTCTGCTTCCGCAGCTTCTTCTGCTCGCCCACCAGGGCAGCAATGCTCTCCCGGGCCGAGGCCACTTCCAGGGGCTCCAGGGTGTCTGGCTGGTCATCGCCCGTGTCTGAGTCCTTCTCGCTGTCGTCCTTGGTGTAGGATTCCTTCCGCTGCTCCTCCCGCCATTTGAGCGCCCTGCGTGACTTCTCGTGCTCCCAGCTGCCGCGGCCGCCACCCCGGGAAACGGGGGAGTCAGACCACGGGAGGGGGTGGGGGGACAGCCCGCAGCCGCAGCCCCCTCTGTCCCAGGCCCCGGCTGGGACCTGGACGGCGCCCGGGCAGGCGGTGCTCACCCGGCAATGGTGAGCAGGTGGCGGGAGGTGTCGATCTGGACCTCCATGGCGTGGTTCTCCAGCTCCAGCAGCTGCCTCCGAACGTCCATCTGCTCCTGGAAGGCGCTGATGAGCTGCTCCCGCAGCTGTCCCATCTCGGCCTGCTCGCCCTGCTCACTGTGAAGTTGGACCTCGGCTGCCCAGAGGATGGGATGGGGGTGGTGCAGAGGAAGTGAGTGGAGGGGGGAGGGTCAGGTGGGGAAGTCTGGGCCTGGGTCGCCCCTGCCCCTTCATCCCTTTCTTCCCAAACCATTTCCTGTCCCACCACCTCCTCCCAAAAGACCTCCTAGATTGCTGCCTCCTCCCTCACCCCACCCCCACATCGAGGCTTCAGGCTGTGACCCAAAGGTGACTCTCAGCTCCTCTGTGTGAACCGGGCTTCCGCTCGTCCTTCCAGAACCTTCATGTCAACTATAAAGAGGTGCCCCTTAGACACTTTACTGCCATCTGTTGGACAGCCATCAGAGCCAACCCACAAATCTACCAGAGGACGGTACTCGGTCCAGTGATGCTGGGCGCGGCCTCACAGCCCTACGCTGTAGCCCCACGGTGGTGCTCCCCGCAGCTAAATGCTCACACATCTGTCACTTGTGTGATCCCACCCAGTCTTAATTACTGTCAAGTCTCTGAAACGGAGATGAGGATTCCACCTGACAGTTGCAGGACGGAAGGCTCAGAGCAGTTGAGCGAGTAGCCCAAGGCGCCCAGCCAGAAAACGCCCGAGTCTGGATTTGAACCCAGCACCCCCCTCCCCTTCCCTCCCCGAGGAATTTGAGACAGGCTGGGAGGGCTGCCTGAGCTGAGCTCCCAGCACACACCTTGGATGTGGCGGATGTCACCCCGCTCCGGCCGGCCCCGGGCCTGGCCCCGCCCACCCTGCTCATCGATCTTGCACTTGAGCCTCTGGATCTCGCCCCGCAGGTCCGCGATGATGCTGGTGTACTGGGCGATGTGGTAGGAGACGTTGAGCAGATTCTGTTTCACCTGTGGAGAGCACGGAACACGGCAGGGCGGGTACAGTCACCCCAGACACTGGGGCCTGCCTGCAGGGCCTTCCTTTCTCTTCTTTCCCAGCCCCCCAACCTATCCCACCCCCTGCCTCTGCCAGACCCGTGCTCCTAAAATGCTGCTTCTGCTCATCAACCTTCATTGGCTCCCTACCGCTCCGGAGAAATGCTCTGGTTCCTTCACTGGGGCCCTCCGCTATCTCGATTTTTTTTTTTTTTAAAGCACTGTTCCATGAATGTTCTGCTCTGGTTGAGGAACCGTCCTACTGTCCCCACCACTACCACAGACACAGTTTCCTTCCTGCCCTTGACACCTCTCCTCTTACAGCTGCTGGCCCTTCTGGACTGTCCTCCTCATCCTTCAGAGTCCCACTCTCAGTCCCCAAAGTGCCCCACCGAGTTCTGCCAGCTCACCCCCACCTCCCTGTTCCCTAGTGGCCTCAGCAGGTACTGTTGTCTTAGTAATATTATGAATTATCAGTGAGCTTTTTCAAGGACATGCCTCCTCCTCCCATTAAGTTCCTTGAGGATTGGAATAAAACCAAAAACCCCTGGACAGTAGCTGACAAAGTGAGGGGTCGGGGGAGCGTTCGCTAAGTTCTAGCTATCAGGCGGCGAACATTCCCACCCTTCCACCCACGCGGGTAGAGAGAGACTTCCAGGACGCCTGGGGGGGGGGGGGCTCAGTCGGTTGAGCGTCCGACTCTTGATTTTGGCTCAAGTCATGATCTCGTGGTTCATGAGTTCGAGCCCTGAATCAGGCTCTGCGCTGACAGCTCAGAGTCTCGAGTTCTCTTTCCCTCGCTCTCTGCCCCTCCCCCCACTCGCGCTCTCTCAAAAATAAGTAAACTTTATACATGTTAAAAAAAGACACTTCCTATAGCAGGTGGTGGGGATTCTAATGCATTTGCCTGAGGGTGACTCCGAAACCAGGCAAGGCCACTTCTAGTCCCAGTGCCCAGCTGGGGAGTCACTTAACTTCCTTCAGCCTCATTTCCCTAAACCACGAGATGGGAGCATAGTAAATCTGGCCTCACTTGAGCAACAAATGAGGTGACGTGTGAAAGCGCTCAGATCGGCTGCCTCTGCTGGCCTGTTAGGTTACGGGCTTTGAAAATGTAAACGTCTGAACGGGCATCTGAAGACGAAAATGGAGATGGAAGGGGATAGGGGCAGGGGGCACATGACCTTGAACAAGGAGACGGGGGCCCTCGGGAGCGGTGCGCTTCCCGGCAGGCACGCAGGTGTTGAGGGTGTGGGGAAGGGCGTGGGGTGACATTGGACTAGGGAAGGAGGCCAGTGCCACGGTGGCTGGTGCCAGAGAATGGGGTGGGGTGGCAGGAATCCCTCCAGGCAGGGCCCTCACCCTGGTCTTGATGTTCTTGGCCCGGCCAGCGTAGGTCAGGGTGTTCCGGGACTCCTCAAAGGCGCTGCTCGCGGGACTGATGTGGGCGATCATCACGGTGCGGCTGTTCCCGCCCAGGGAATCCTGGATGGCAGGGAGGGCGGGCTGCTGTCAGCCGGGGACCACCTCCCTGGGACCCTGCTCCTGCCGGGCTGTCCACGATGCCCTCCACAAGGTGTGCTCTCCTTCACTCTGTCACACGCACACGCACAGATGCTCGCACTCACCCACAGGTGCTGGTGTTGGGCCTCACATGGTCTCCCCTGGGTCCAGATGTTTCCCGCCCCCCTGCTCTCTCTCCTCCCCACTTCTACATTCTTCTCCACATTCCCATTTGCAGATTTCAAGTATCTGATCCAGGTCAGGGCCTCCCGGCTTTCCCTTTCCCTCCCCTCATGAGGAAAGGCAGCGAGAAGTGCCCCCCCCTTCCCATCACCTCTGGCCTTTCAAGGGGCCCCCCGGCCCCCCATTTCTGACTGCTGATGGCACTGCTGTTTCAGCTGGAGTGTGAGACGGGGGATGGGGACCCCTGTATGAAGGCTGAATGTGGCCTGTGGCCACCCCCTCCCTTGCTCCGTGTGAACAGCCCTGGGGAGGGGCGGGGGGAGTGGGGAGAAAGCTGAGGCTCAATTGTGTCACCATCCCCACCTCCCGGTGGCCTGTGGGCACAGTAATGGGGGCGGGCTGACACGGGGCTTGGCTAACGCCCCAGTTGCGATATTAGGCCACAGACTCTGGCTGGATCTTCCTTCCAGCCTGTATTATCCTGGGCCCTTCGGAAGGTTACTTAACCCCTCTGTGCCTCAGTTTCCTCATCTGCAAATGGAAATAGTATTTCCCCAATGACGAGGTTGCTTCAGGAAGAAAGAAGCCAGTGGAATGAAGCACCGAACATGGCCCAGCCAGGGGCGGGCCCCCAAATAGCAGACACCTGAACCCCCCAACCCAGGCAGCTCTTGGCTCCCTCAGGCCTGCAGCCCGGTGCGGGGGAAGGGGGGTGTCCAGTGCATGGCCTTTCCCTCCCCGTTGCCCACTCTTTGGTTAGGGTCACCAGGGAAAATACACGACACCTGGTTAAATCTGAATTTCAGATAAACGATGAACGATTTTTTTTTTTTTCTTAGTACAAGTATATCCCAAACGCTGCATGGGATGTACTTCTACTCACACAAATTTCGTCGTTTGTCTGAAATTCCAATGTCGCTGGGCGTCTTGTATTTTTAGTTGCTGAATCGGGCAGCCCTGCTCTGGGGGCCCAGTGCCCAGGCGGGGCCGCAGCTGGTACCTTCAGGAGCCGCGTGAGCTTGCTGTCGCGGTAGTTGATGTATTTGTTGCTGCTCTTGTCGCTCAGCGCGTTGATGCAGTTGCCCAGGGCCAGCAGCGAGCGGTTGATGTGGGCCCCCTCCTTCATGCGCTGCCCACGGTTCTGTGTCTGGGGGGGGGGGGGTGAGCAAGTGGGCAGAACCGGGGCCCTTGTGGGGCAGGGGGAGGGGCTTCACCTGTGCCCTGGGTGGTCTTGGGCCACAAGCCCCTCCCCCCCACCCCCACCAGGGGCCTGGAATGTGGAGGTGCCCCAGGGCCTGGTCTCTTCAGGGTTCAAGAAGGTGAGAGAACAGGAAGGCCTCAGGGGAGAGTGACAGACTGGAGGCTTCAGGGGAGGGCCGAGAGCCTGGCTCTTTGTCCCGCCCCCCCCCCCCCCCCCCCCCCCCCCCCCCCCCGCCAAAGACTGGCCCCATGTCACCAAGGAAGACGTGGAGGGAGGCTGAGAGCTGGCAAGACCACAGGCACGTGGCTCTAGAGGGCGCCCCGGGCTTCGGGGGTGGGGTGGGGGTGGGGGTAGGGGGAGGTGTGTGTGTGTGGGGGGGGTCCCCCTCCTGTCCCTGGGCCTGCAGGGACACTGTCAATGCTGAAGAAGCCCTGCTCAAAGCTGCCCGGCCCCCCAAAGCTGGCGCACCTCCTCTCCCTGGCTGCTCCCCTCCCCTGGGTCCCTCCAGGAAGCCCTCAGGCCTTCCTGGCAGAGAGGGGTGTGTTTCTTGGACCGCCCCCCCCCCCCCCCCCCCCGTTTCAACCCAATTCCACAAGTTCAAACATGAAACCCTCTGAATTCTCCCCGGCCCGATATCCTGTCCCTTGCATCTGCTAGCAGTGACATCACCTGGCCTCATCACTTGGGTGACCGTGAAACCTCCCGGTTTGCCTGAAGGAGGGGGGCCTGGCCTACCTACTGGGTACTGGGTGCTGCTGGGCCGAGGCCGCAGTGCCAGGCTGGCAGGGTGAGGATAGGTGTTCTGAGAAAGGGTAATGGACCCTCCTCTCTCCCCAGCGTGGTCGGCAGGGCCCCCTGAGTCCGGGGATGTGTGTCTCCCCTGCCCCAGCTCCTTATGTGGACTCGCTCATTCCCAGCGCCCCTCCTCCTGGGCAGCTGGTCGCCTTGTCCAGGGAAACCCTCCTCGTCCCAGGATCTTTCCCACAAATAGCCAGGACACCCCACCCCCACCCCTTCCCCTCGTGCACCTCTGTGACATTCCTCAGTCCCTTACCGAGGGGGAGCCCTCACGCCTACCCTCCCTAGATGGCTTCCCCAACCTCATCTCCTGGGAAGCCAGGAGCTCAGCATCCCTGCCCTCCCCCCAGGCCCCCCCACACATTCTCCCCAGTCCTGGGGGAGCTGACCTCACCTGGGAGGCACGCTCAGAGCCAGCCAGGTCAACCATGAACAGGCGGCCCTGCCGCACCTCCTGCAGGACGTTTTTGACCCGGCTGCGCTGGCGCACGGCCACTTGGAGCACGGCGTGGGAGCGGGAGGACGTCTGGTTGGCCGCCGTGGGCTCCTGGGTCCTCTGCCGGTTCCCCTTCATCAGCAGCTGCATGATCTGCGTGGAGAGGTGGGAAGGACGCCACTCCTGGGGATCCGGGAAGGACGTCCTTCCTCTTAGAGGTTGCAAAGGGGCCCGGGGTGGGGATGCGAAGGGGCCCAGGGCGGGTGGGCGGGCTGGGAGGCTGCTTATCTGGTTAGTCCCCAGGGGCAGCGCAGCCAGGAAGGGCATGAAGTCAGGGGCAAGCGCCCCCTGCTTGCGCAGTCATACAGGATTCTCTGCGTCTGTCCTGACCCCGGCCCCAGCTGAGCCCCCAGTGGCTCCCTGGCTGCAGTCCCCCGTCCCCTCCTGCCCACACGGGTGAATGTCCCTCTCCACTGCCCCAAGGGTTGCACGAGACTCGCCTCTTTGGCATTGATGGTGGAGACCTCAGTGATTCCAGCCACCTGGATCACCCCTTTGGAGTCCTCCCTCAGCTCTAGGTACCCCAGGGCGGGGTTCAGCAGGTCCCGGATCATCTCATTGTAGATCTGATGTGGGGGGGGGTGTTAATGGAGACTAATGGCAGGCGGTCCAGGCAAGGACCAGGTTCCCCATCCCTCCTGAGCAAGAAGGGGACAGGAGCTCACACATTCTTAGCCCCAGCCTGGGAGCCCCAGGCTCCTTTCAGGGAAACTGGTTAAGGAGACAGACCCCTGGGGCGCCTGGGTGGCTCAGTCAGTTGAGCATCTGACTCCTGATTTCGGCTCAGATCATGATCTCCTGGCTCTGAGTTGGAGCCCCACGTCAGGCTCTGTGCTGAGTGGGGAGCCTGCTTGGGATTCTCTCTCTCTCTCTCTCTCTCTCTCTCTCTCTCTCTCCCTCTCTGCCCCTCCCCTGCTTATGCTCACTCTCTCTCTCTCAAAATAAATATTTTTTTTTTAAAAAAAGGAGAAAGACCCCTTCCTTTCTATGGGGTGAGGATAAGGCAACTTCAGCGTCCACAGGGAAACATCCGGCTGCCAGAACCTCGGATAGAGAAACCCTCAGAAACAAGTGGGATCCCCTGTGCAGGTGGGCTGGGCACCGGGCAGAAGATGGGGACCTGACCGATGGCCAGCCCTGCCTGTTGCTAGGCAACCCTTATGCTACTTCTCCCTGCAACCTCCCTTCCCCCCCAAGTGCATCTTGCTGGCTGAGTCAACACCATGCCCCTGGAGCAGTGGCTGGGAGCAATCACTGCCCTTCCTGAGCTGTCACCCAGGAGATTATCAGCTCCTGGAGGGAGCCAGGTGGAGTGCAGCCCACTGGCTCTTCTGGCCTCTGCACGCTCCCACCGCTGCTGTCCCATCGGTGCCTGGCAGTCGCACTCCCGCGGGGTGGGCATGGGAGGGGCTGTGGCCGGGTAACCCAGGCCAGTGGGCTCAAGCCTGTCCAGGTACTCGGGTCTTACCTGTACCCACGCACACAGGGTTCCTGGAGGTGGCCTGGCAGGGCAGATACCGCTTTAAGGCAGGGGCCCTTGATGATGGCGAGGTGCTGAGGTGTGGCATCGTCTGGGAGAGTGGCTGAGGTCTTTGCTCAGGGACAAGGCTACTTTGGATTGTGGCAAAAGGGGCAGGGCTTGGCTTTAAAGCTCTAGGATCCTGAGTTTGACTCCCTGCTCCCTCACTTACTGTGTGATGTGGGCCTGGTTGTGTAACCTCTCTGAACCTCGGGGTTTTGGCAAAATGGGGCCAACGGTATGCGTGTGGCTGCCCTACGGGCCTCTCGCTGAAGCTGGGGTCGGGGGAGGGCTCACCTCCAGGTAGGACATGGACACCTCATATTCCATGTCATTGCTGGTCTCCTCAATGGCACGGAAGAGGTCATTGAGGGTCCGAACGTAGATGCCAGGCTCACGGTCCGTGCCCAGCATAGTGTAGGTTTTCCCACAGCCTGGGGCAGAACAAGGTGGTGGTTAAGCTGGTTGGGGGCCGGAAGCACGGCTCAGCCGGACCAGGGCTCTCCCTGCCACACCTGAGTCTGTCCCCAAGGCCGGACCCCGCAAATGGCCAGGGAGGTAGGGGGGGCGAGGAGGATGGCATTCTCGGCTGGGGATGGGGCCTCTGCGGCCAGAGGGCCCTGCGGGCATTTGGATCAAGCCACATCCTTGACTCCTGCTTCAGCTGAGGCCAGGGGGTCAGAAGGGGCATACGGTCCTGTCCCAGGGTCTCGCCTCACCTGTGGGGCCGTAAGCAAAGACAGTGGCGTTGTAGCCTGAGATGACGCCTTCGATGAGGCTCTTGGTGGTGGCCTGATACACCATCTCCTGCAGGGAAGAGGAGATTGTCAGGGGCCCGGTGTACAAGCAGGACAGAGCACACACAGCCACAGGCATGTCCTGGCCCGGGGCAGGAGCAGGTTCTGTTTCTGGGGCTCTCGGCCCGAGAAGTAGGGGCGGGGAGTGGGGGGTGGGTGTCTCTGCTTTCACCAGCCTGAAACAGAGCTCGGGACACCTGAGACACCTGCCCCCACTGCTGGCTCCTGGCCCCCTGCCCCGAGGACGCATTACATCTGCTCCTGGGAGCATCCCCCAGATGGACAAGAAGAGGGGTATCTGGGAGGGTGTCGGCTTCCCCGAGACTCTCCTCCCGGCGCCAGATGGGCTCCAAGCACCTTCCTCCAGCTCCTGGGGGCGGGGCCAGCCTGGGGGTGTGCCGTGTGGGTGCCTGCGGAGGGTGGCGTCCGTGCACTGACTCAGGTCTGTCTATGCGTTGAGGCTGGGCACAAGCCACGAAGGCGCACACACATTTGCACGCACGGGGACGCGGTACCATGGAGGCCAGGGAGGAAGTGGTGGAGGGAGGGCTGAGGGTCCGCGGGCGGGTCGCCTGAGGGCTCCCTCCCGGGTGGGGCAAAGGTTGGAGAGGGGCTCCCGCATGTCCCTAGGCCCAGGCCCTCCCTCACCTGGGTGGCGGTGAAGTCAAAGGCCACGTCAAACAGGTAGGACTTCTCCCGGGAACGGTGCGCTCGAAGGATATCATCGGGGTCCTCCATTGGGTCCATGAGAACCACCATCTGCAAAGGTCCCCGAGGGGGCTCTGGCAGTCACCCGGGAGCCCCAGGCCCACACCAATGGCAACACTGGCCTCAGCTCTCCTGGCCCAGCACACGGGCTGAGCAGTGGGAGGGGTCCTGCTGGAGGTCCTGGAGCTGCGCAGCCCCAGGCTCCTGAGCCCCAGGCTCAGCCCCTCGGGCGTCTGATCTGGGCGCTGGGCTCTGGATGCCCAAAGGGGAAGCCTCCCTAACAACTGACAATGTGTCAAAGGAGCTGATGGCGTCATGGTGCCCCAAGCCAGCCAGGCCCCAGACCTGGGTGCCCCAGGCCCCTCTACCAGAGAAGTAGGACCAGTAACAACTGGTACATTTGCTGTACATTTATTCTGGGTCAGGACCTACTTTATACCCTTTAGGCGCAGGGACTTGCTCAGCCCCCCACTCCAAGGCCAGGCGGTAAGGCCCATAATTATTCCCACTCTACAGATGAGGAAACCGAGGCCCAGAGGAGTAACTTGTCCAAGCTCAGCTACCAGAAGCAGGAGGGAGAACCCTGGACTCAAAACCTGGGATCTGGGTTCAAAGCCTGCAGCCCCTTCACTGCCTCTGCCTGGTACCTGAGACCCTGCCCGCCTCACCCCTCTGCGCCCTGCCCCCCGCCAGTGGGGAGACCCAGGGGTGGAGCACAGGGCCGCTGGCTGCTGGGTGACAGGGGTGAGGGAAGTGGGCTAGGCTTGGGGACTGCCCACTTGTGTCAGAGAGGGGGGTTTGGGGTGACTTATCAATGGTGCCTGCAGCCGTGACCCTGAGCTGGGGGTGGATGGAGGGACCCAGGGTTGGAGGCAAGGATGAAGGTACAGGTTGGCCATTCCGGGCTCCCTCCCTGCAGGGTAGGGGCATCTGTGCTCTGTGTGGGGGGGAAGGTGGGGTGGCTGGGGGATACACAAGGGACCTCACCAGGTTCTTCCTCTGCTCCAAGGGTGATCAAGGGGCCTGTTTTCCAGAGCAATCTCCAAGCCCACTCCACACCCAGCTCCACTCTGCCCCTCCCTTGGCCCAAGTGTCCTGGGTGTGCTAAGCCTAGTCCCAAACTCTGAGGACAGGTGCAGAGGGAGAAAACTGGGTCTTGGCCAGAGGCTCTTGGCCTAGGGTAGGAGCGGGAAGAGACAGTTCCCAGACTCACAGAAATGCCAGAAGACATTCAAAGATGTGTGGGAGGGCTGGAGTCGGGGGTGGACTTAGGACGAGGCAGGGCAAGGTCTGGATGCCCATCCTACGTCTTGTTAGCAGCATGGCCTTGTGTGAACACTTCAACCCGCCTGGGCCTCGGTCACCTCCTCCACCAGATGGGACAGGTATATCACCCGCCTGCAGGACTGCGAAGAGCCCAGGCGATAATGTGTGTGGCGGGTATGGGCACCGCACCAGACACAGACTAGGTGCTCAAGGGTCTTCATTCAAGGGGATGTGAGGAGGGACAGCGTGGGTGACGCAGGTAATGGGCCACCCCACCCTCACCATGGAGGGGGCCACCAGGGTGCCACCGACTCTGTGCCTGCCTGAGTCCTCCTCCAGGAGCGGAGCCTCCTGTCCCCCGCCCCGGCCGCTCCATCGAGGTGCCCCCTGCGAGGCGACTCTGTGTCGGGGAGCGCCTCGGCTTGGGAGGGACATCCAGGGGAAAACGAGTCTCAGCTGCCCTCCAGGGCCGGACTGTGGTTATAGCCAGCATGACGGTCCCATGGCAACTTTTACTTGCAGGGGGAGGGCAGGTGGAAATGAGGGACGGCGTGGGCGCCTTTACACCCAGCCCCTCCTCCCGGTATGTAGCAACATCGGCTCATCTCCACTGAGCCCTTTCCCATGAATTAATAATTATTGCTCCCCGATGGGGACATCGAGGCCCAAAGTCGCGTAGCTAAGGAACGGTGGGGCCCTGGTGGTCTGTGCTCCTGGGCACCTTTGTGAACCTGCTCTGACACACGCCACCTGCTCGTTCGGGGGCCGTGCCCGGGTGGGGTGTGGCAGTGGGAGGGCTTCTCCCCACCAGTGAGGCCCCAGCACCCCCATTGCGCACATCAGCCCTACCTAACCAGACTCTGGAGATGAGATGCTCACCGAGGAGGTAAACTGAGGCCTAACACAGGACAAGGCACTGAGGAGGACGGGCTGTCCTAGGACCATCCCAGGTTGTACAGTGACTGCGTTCCCTTCCTGGGTCAGCAGGAGAGCCAGGGCCACCGCCAGCCCTGAAAAGGGCTGGAGGACAGACAAGGCGGGGGGGGCGGGGAGGGGGGGCGGGGGGGGGGGGCGGGGAGGGGGGAGGGCGGTCACTCTGAGGGACAGAGGGAGCTGAGGGCAAGGCAGCAGGAGCACGCCCCGGAGCCCAGCCCAGCTCCGTGGATTTGGGAGATACACAGTGGGTCCCTCTGGGTGCAGCCCCTTTGAACACCAGGATTTAGGAGGCCCAGTCCTGGGAAGGCCCAGGGACTCCTGCCACACTCCTGTCATCACTTAGGTGTATGATGCTTCACCGCCTGGACCCCTGCGGTAGGTACACACCCGTGCTCACTGCGTGCAGACTGGTCTAAGACCCTTGGGGTCCCAGCAGGGCCCTCTCCTGGGAGTCTCCCGGAAGAGAGAGAACAGGGAAGATAGCGCAGGTCCCCCGGAGGAGGCCGGGCTGCAGGAGTCTCACCTGGGAGTCTCATCCAACCAGCTAATTTCAGGTAAGCCAGTGGGGGGTGGGGGGCGGGGACGGAGGCTGGAACAGCTCCAGACAGGCTGGGCGGGGGCTTTGTGCAGGGTAGGAATGGGGTCACTGACTTGGCCCCCTCATAGCTTGCCAAAGCCGAGGTGGGCACAGCAAGCTGAGTGCGGGGTGCCTGGGCCTGCGCTGTTACTGGGGTGCCCACCTGTCCCCAGCCACCCCCTCGGGGCTTCGGCCCGAATGCCCTATCAGCCTCCTCCAGGATCCAGTTCCTGTGTGAGGCCCTAAAGCCAGCAGCATGAGCCCTGATCAAGTTGCAGATCCAAATGAAGATAAAGCTGCCTCTGAGTCCCCTGGCACGGGTCCTAGGGGGATGCGACAGGAATCTGAAGGAGGTCTCCCCCCTCGGGCGCCAGCCCTCCTGCTGATGCGGGCAGGGCCGGCTGCCTGAGGGGCGCCCCCCCCCTCCCCCGCAGCAGGCCGCACGCACCGAGGCTCATCGCCCACCGATCACCTTCAAACAATCTCCGGGCACCACAAGTTCACGGCACCCTGGACATTTGGTTCCTTTGATGTCCAGGCTCCTGAATCAGTACATTGTCAGCACAGCTGCCGTGACCCCTCTTAAAGAGGCCTTTGTCTGGGTCTCCATCTGCCCGGGGCCCCGGCCCACGCCCCACGCTCCCGAGCATCGCCCCCTATCCCTCTCCGCTCTGGCACACAATGGAGCCCTTGTGCCCCTCGGCCAGGTGAGCTGAGCCATGGGGAGGGGCTGGGGACGGGCCCTCGTGGCTGCCGCCCCAGAGAGCAGCACGGGGAGTGCAGGTCAAGGGAAGCTTCTATGTACCAGGCAGTAAACTGGAGAGAGAGAAAGTGACATGTGGTTTTCCCATGTCTGACTTTACAGGAGGCAGTCGGAGCACAAGGAGGGGCACTGATCCAGCCTTGCCACTACCGGAAGGCTTCCTAGAAGAGGTGGTGCCAGAATCGAGTTTTAAAGGACGAGCAGGCGGGGCACCTGAGTGGCTCAGTCTGTTAAGCGTCGGGCTCTCGGTTTCAGCTCAGTTCATGATTTCCTGGTTCGTGAGTTCCAGCCCCACGTTGGGCTCTGCGCTGACAGGGCGGAGGCTGCTTGGGATTCTCTCTCTCTGCCCCTCCCCCGTTCACTCTCTCTGTCTCTCTCAAAATAAATCAGTAAACTTAAAAAAAAGAGAGAAGGGACGAGTAGGAGTTGGCAGAGAGATGGGAGGTAAGGCGAACATTCTAGAGAAAAGCGTGAACAAGGCTATGTGGGGTGAGAGGCGAGCTGTGGGTAGTGGTTCTCAGCTCAGAAGCCCTGGGAGTGGGGGGTTCTTGTGAGAACTGCAGGGTTGGGAAGAGAGCTCAAGAATTTTCCCTCCTGTCTTCACCGCCTGGAATCTCCAGAGCACAGGCCCGAGATGGCCACAAGGCGAGCCATTTGGGACCCCTCCGTGAGCACATGCTGTCTGTCCCCGGCTGTGAGAGGCCCCTGTGCAGCCTCCAACATGCCCCCTAAATGTCATCCTGGCCAGCACCCAGCAGCCGCCCAAGGAACGTTTGCTGAATAAAGCTGCCTTTCCGAGGACCCCCGTGTGTTCCAGGCTCAGTGCCGAGTGCCTTGCACACATTTTCTCAGACACTCCCGTGATCCTTTTGTCATAACGAGGAATCAGATAGGTAAGGTGCCAAAGCTGCACCTGACAAGGACAGAGCTGGTTTGACGGAGAGCTGCTGGGTCCCAGAATCCAGGGTCCCAACCACCAGGCCACCTAGCGCTGCCTCCCGGGGAATGGGCCGGCCAGAAGCAGCCTGGCTGAGCGAATGCCCGCCTCGTACGGGTTGAACTGTGTCCTCCCCAAATTCAAATGCTGAAGTCCTAACTCCCCCGAGACTCCGATTGTGGCTTTATTTGGAAATAGGCTCATTGCAGATGTCATTGGTTCAGATGAGGTGCCTCTGGAGTAGGGTGGGCCCTACATCCAGGGGGACTGGTGTCCTGAAAAGGGGAGGTTTGGACACAGACACACATGGAAACAGACGACATGAAGAGACACAGGGACAAGACGGCCATCTGCAAGCTGGGGAGAGAGGCCTGGACGGATCCCTCCCTCGGGGCCTCAGAAGGAGTCAACCCCTTGGACTTCTGGCCTCCAGGGCTGTGGAAAGATCCATTTCTGTGGTTAAATATCCCGGTCTGTGGAACTTCATTACAGCAGCTTTGCGAACCATAGACCAGCCAACTGTGCTCACCTGGTGCAGGCGGTGGGTGGGGGGGGGGGGGTGGTGGTGCGGGTTTCTAGAACCCACTTGGGACCTCAGCCAACCCCTCCCGCAGCCCCAAAGTGGCGGGCTCGGCACGGGCACTCCCCTTCATAATCCCCGGGTCATAAATGTTCACACATACGGCACGCTGGGCACCTGCCTCTGGCGCTGGGCACCTGCCTCTGGGAGGCATCAACGGGGACATTGATCATACAGTGCACGTGGGGCCCTCCCAACGCTGGGGGGAGGCAGGAGGCCAGGCCAGGAGTGGGGGAAGTGGCCTGGGGGAAGTTCCCCCACTAACTCATCAGAGGCCCCCACTGCCTCCCTCCCAGACGTACTCTTAACTCAGTGCAGATTTTGACCTTTCCATTGTCCCAGACTGTGAGCCCAGAAACCCAAGACCCATGGGGACGTAGGGGGCCTCAGGCTGGGCGGAGGGTTGTCTAATCTGTAAACTACGTCCCATGAAGAACCAGGCTCCTCCCCAGCATCTCCTAGGTGAGAAATACCTCGAACAAAGCATAACAGAAATTCCTCCTGCTACAAACCATTAAGCTGCTCGGATCAGCTTTGCAGTCTTATTTTTTATTTTATTACTATTATTATTTTTTTTGAGAGAGAGAGAGAGAAGTGGGGCTTACCCGAAGTGGGGCTCAAGTTTACTTAATGCGGGACTCGAACTCACGAACCCTGAAATCATGTCCTGAGCCGAAGTGAGATGCTTAACCGACTGAGCCCCCCAGGTGCTCAGCTTTGCAGTTTTAACTAGCTCCTTTCTGGCCTTTAAATGGCGCACCCCAGACCAGAGCTCCTCAGTCTCGGCACTATTGACACTCTCGGCTGGATCGCGATGACAGGACCTGTCCTGTGCCCTGCAGGCTGCTTAGCAGTATCACTGGCCATTAGATGCCAGTAACATGACCTTCTCCCGGTTGTGACATTGCCAGATTGTCCCCTGGAGGGCAAAATCGCCCCCAGTTGAAAACCTCTGACCCAGACCATTCCTTCTCAAGCCTCCAAGGCTGGCAATGAAGATCTCCAAGGGAAGGGGTGCCACAAATCGGGTTTAGGGGCGACCCTGCTGTGTGACGTTGAGGAAGCTGCATCACCTCTCTGGGCCTCAAGTTCCTCCTAGTTGGAAGTCGGGGAGGGCCAACGGGGCCATCGCCTTGAAAGAGGAAACCATACCAATAACTGCCAGCCTCTTCGGGAAGGCCCAGCAGAGAAGCAGAATCTGGGAAGGCCCCCAGATCCCGGCGTGCAGCCCCTTTATTCTCGGGGCACAAACAAGGCAGAGCAAAACAGAAGCCTGAGGCCAGGTGGGTATCACCCCTGTCAGGCTGTTTCTGGATTTGTGTTTGCTTTTCCTTTAAGAAGGAGGATTTGTTGCTGGTCATATTTCTAGTGGTAAATGTACCATCCTGTGAGGGCCCAAGAAGGGAGACTTTGCTCCCAAGAAAGGTGTCCCCTTCAGGCTAGACAGAAAAGACCAGAAAGGAGCCTGCGGAGCTCAGAAATCCACCAAGGCTCAGCTGGCTGCTTAGGCCAGGCCGCCACCTGCCTACGGGCCTCTGGGGGCCCTGAGGGCAAGGATGAAGGGAACCATGACCCACAGGGCGCAGATAGGGCTGCACCTCTCACGGGTCTGCAAACACCCTCCGCAGAGTCCCTCAGGGGCCGTGCGGGAGGTGGACTCCCAGGCACGCCCCCGGTTCGCTGAAGCAGCATCTCTGGGGAGATGGGGCCCACGTCTCTGCCTTTTGAACTAGCACACCTGCCTGGCACCCACACAGCCGCTAAGTGTGGGCACCCTTACATGAGGGCAGCCTTGTCCCCATTCGCCAAGAGGTGGGAAACAACCCAAACGCCCATCAACTGATGAGGGGTCAACAAAATGTGCCGCATCTATCCCATGGACGAGGACTCGGCCACAGAAACGAAGGAGGTGCCGACGCCTGCTGCCGTGGGGACCACCCTTGAAAACACAGTGCTCAGCGACAGAAGCCAGACACGAAGGACCACAGAGTACAAGATTCCATGTATACGAAATGTCCAGAAAAGGTGGATCCATAGAGATGGAAAGTAGATTGGTAGTTGGCTGGGGCAGGGAGGGGGTGGAAAGATGGGCGGGGAGATAGCTTGGCACAGGGCGGGGTGGGGGGGGTTGGGGAGCCCTCAGACCCCCTCCCAGTCACCCCCCACCAGGCTCAGCTCTTTGAGGCAACGGGGCCAAGAAGCATCTGGAAGGTGTGTGTGTAGGGAAGTGGGTGGAAGGCCAGCTGCCCCCACAGCACTCAGTGGCCCTTGGCACCTGTCACCCTGGACTTTCTCCGGCACAGCAGCTGTGTGTGTGGCTGGGGCTCTCCCTTACTCCATCTCCTACAAGCATCTCAACAGCTCTGAGGCGGGGTGGGGCAGGTTCTTAATTCCCTGTCTTCTGATGAGGACAGAGGCCCCCGCCAGGACCTGAGGGCCCCGGGCATGGCCCCTCAGACAGGACCCTAGGAGCGCAGGGGTGACATGCGGCTTGGAGCAGATAAAGGCTAATTATGGGATTACACATATTGTCAGGTGACTTAAATCCTGTAGGTAAACAGCCTGGAAGGCTCGGAGGAGGGTCAGCAGGCTGTGGGCTTGGTTGGGGGTGGGGAGTGGGAGGGAGGAGGTGGAGCTTCCGCCCTCCCCCCGCCCCACACGCCCGCAGCCTCTCAGCCTGCACCTGCTCTCCGTCTGTGTTCATCCATAGCATCCCCGAGGGGTCTGGTGTCAGGGTCCAGTCCCACCCCCGTGCTACTAGGAGACCAAGCTCCTCCAAAAAGCCTTCCAGGAACACATATGTGGGGAGGTGACCATCTGGGGACCCCTGGGCTGAGACTCTGTCTGGCACCGGAGGCAGGGACGCAGGAAGTGGGCCAGGAGTCACCTCTAGGCTGGAAACCATCCTGCATTTCAGCCCTTACACAGACTAACACGTGTTAAACCCCTACTGTGTGCCAGGCGCTGGGGAAGCGCCGTGCGTCCATCAGCCCACAAAATCCTTCAAAGAAGGTGTTACGATTTGGGTCCTGGATTAAAAAGGGGGCCTTAAGACCACAAACCTGCCAGGGTACAGCCTAGCTTCCCCAGAATCCGGGCACACGGGCCTCTGATCCCCAAGGACACTTTGCCTGTGGGAGGGTCCCCCTTGCAGATTCTTGTTGCTATAACTTCCCGCGTCTCCAGGAGGACAATGCCTAGCTCTAAGGGAGGCTGTCCTCGGACCCCTCACAGTGGCCCAAGGCCATGGGTGACGGAGTTCTCGGACCACCTCTCCCAACTCAGGACCTCCCTGCCGCACGGCCTCCCTGCTGAGGCTCAGGAGGTGGGCCCTCAATAGTGACTTCTGGGCTCCCCACCCCCAGGCCTGTGACCGCACCAGCAGGGGAAAGGCCGCCCACCCGACACAGAGAAAAGGCAGAGCCCAGAACCCCAGGCCAGAGGAAGCTGAGCTGGGGAGCCCTTCTGTGGGGCCAGGCCACACAGGTCATGACAGCCACAAGCAGGGGAGCGACGGAAAGCAGTGGGTACAGGGAGACTCTGCATCCCAACTACACATCCGCTTTTGAGGAGGCAGGACACTGGGAGGCTGCCTGGACCCGCATGCATCTTTGCTCCCTGCCATGGTGGCCTGGGGGCGCTCCCAAAGTCACCCCACTGGCCCGCCAGGCTTCAGAACTCAGGAGGAATGGACAGCGCTAAACCCACCCGCTAGCCCATCAGTGAAGCCGCTGGAGCTGCGTCCCCAAACCTCCCTGGGGCCTGGCAGACAGACTGTGGGGGGTCACTGGACAGGGACAAAGGTCTGGAGATGGGAGACAGGTCAGAGTAGGAGGCAAGGGAAGAGGGCTGTCCGTTTTGTCTCTTGGACCCTGTGGCTTCACCTCCTACTTGCGAGGGCCTTTTCTGTCAGCGGAGGGATGGCTGGGTATTAGGATGTCCCCGGCCTGCCGATTGCTGTGGCTACACCCAAACCGCAGGCCAGGCGAGCCACCTTTGAACCCAGTGCGGATAGAAGGAACTCGAGGCCAGAGGCCCAGCGCTCTCCCTGCAGGACCCAGTGTCTACGTGGACAGCCCCAAGCTCACGCCACTCAGACGACCCTCCCTGCATCTGTAAGCTGACAAAGGGGCAGCCCTGTTAGGATGGCCCAGGCCCAGGACCTTCTCAGAGACACGGTTTGGCCAGATCAGGCCGGACCCTCCCTCTCCACTTGCAGGGACAGAAAGGAGCCAGTGTTTGCCGTGTGTGGGCACACAATGGGCTGTTCCCTAGACCAGAGCCTTTCCATCAGCAACAGTTAATATCTGTCAGCCTCCACTCCGGCCAGGAGCCAGGAGCGGCAGAGAAAGAGAGCCATCATTGTCCCAGCCCCGAGGACCTGATATTCTTGGGGACAAGTTGGACAAACAGGGAGTGGCCCCTGCCTGGAAGGAGGCTTCTGGCTCATCAGGATGGCCCCTCTCACTCGGCCGGTCCAACAGCCCTGGGGAATTGTCAGTCGCTGATCGATGATGTTAGCTTACAGCTATTAAGCCCCTACTGTGTGCCCCTACCAGGCACCCAGGAAGCACTGAGCATACTTGAACCCACAATGACCCTCTAGAGAGGACATCATGGTTGCTGCCCCCCACTTACAGATGAGACAACTGAGGCTTCTAGAAGCAACCCGCCCGAAGGCCACACACGGTCGGCAAATGGCAGAGCCTACTTGACTGTTGGGTGTATTCATCCTGCTCCCGTGGGGCCTCCCCAGACGGATGGGGTCCCTCCAGTCACCCCCTGCTGTGCCCATCAGAGCTGAAGGAAGAGGCTGGAGTGGGTGCCTGTCCCCAGGCGAGCCCAGAGGCCCTACGGTCTGCCTCCAGCTCACTTCTCATGGCCCTCGGGCTTCCCGAGCCCTCCCCTGCCTCCCCAAACAGACATCCTGGGCCATGGTCTAAGAGAGTGTGGTCTGGCCCCTGCCACATCCTCTGCCTCACCTCACACCACTCGGCCCTCTCTCCTGCTTGAGCCACACGGGCTTCTCCTGCTACCCAAGGGCATCACAATCCCTCCCACCACAGGGCCTTTGCACAGGCAAGGCCCTCTGATTGAAATGTCTCCCTTCATGCACAACCTAAGTTCCCTTCGCCACCTCAAGCACCGTCTCCTACGGGAGCCCTCCCCAACCCCTGTGCTGGGTCAAGTCCCCCTCACAGCACTACGCGTTTCCTTGAAGCCCCTGTTGGGGTTAATTCTTTGACTTTGTCTCCCTGTACCGGACTGTAAAGTAACGGAGTGAGGGCAGGGTTTCCAGCTCCGAGCACTGCCCCCCATGTGTCGTGGGTACATGATAAATATTTACTGCCTCCTGTGCAGACGACATGGGGCCTGCCCCGCTCACCTCGTCACAATAACATGAGGACCAGGAGAACAAGCAGGCATCCAAGGACTTTGCAAAACATGAACCAGAGGTAGGCTTTAGCCCTAGACCCCGTAAATATGTGCTCTGTGGGTAGCAGGCATGTCGAGGTGGGGAAGTCACGTCATGGGCACATGGAAAAGTGTGTGAAAATTTTATGGCCGGACTGAGGAGTTCAGGGCCCATCCAGGCTAGGGAAGCTTTCAGCTGCGTTTGGATCAATCTGAAAAGGCTTCTTGGAAGAAGAACCCTGGTTTGCTTGACGATGTCATCCATGAACAACTGAGAGTTCAGTGGATGGGGGAAGGATGATGCCTCAAGCCACGCGGACCCTTCCTCCCCCGCCTCCCCTCCGGTGAGCAGGTACCTGTCCCACCAGGTATCAGCAGACCCCTGCCCTGCCCTGCCCTGCCCTGCAGCTCCTGGCCACAGCCCCGGGTACCTGCTCATCCACTTTATGGGCGATGAGGGTGGCTCCTTCCTCCAGCTCTGCCACGCTGATGGGCCGGACCCGGAGCGCCACCTAGGAGGGAAGGCCAGACCCCTGAGATTAGATGGAGGGAGCTGGCTGGACAGACAGGAAGATGAAAGGACCCCAGGACTCCCCTGGGCGAGCCCCCTGGGTTCTCCTCTCTGCAGGCATCCCAGGCCTCCTTGGTCTTAAGGAAAACTCAGGGGTTCAAGGCCACCACCTGCATGGAGGGGAGAAGGACCACAGCATGCAAGTTGCATCTGAGTCTGCGAATTTCCCCGGGGAGCCCAGGCCTCAGGGAGAGCCCCAGGGGAGACAGCAGTCTGCTTCTCTAGCCTGCATCAGTCCCATGCCCAAATTAGGCACCTGCAGCTCCCCAAGGCTTTGAACTTGGAGCCTCGGCACTGGAGCAGCCCGTCTGTGCGTCCGTGAATGACGCACCGCAGCTAAAGGCGCGGGGCTGGCTGGTGGGCAGGTTGGGGCTGGGCCCAGGGAACTTCACCGTGACATCCCAACAACCGCGGCCACATTCCCACTGAGCACAGCGCCGTGAGAGTGAGAGAGCACAGGGCACCGAGAGAGCACAGCCAGGGAGAGACGACGGGTCTTCATCCTGTGCATGGGTCTCCCCCAAAGTACAAGGGGGTGCATTTCTTCTGACCAAGGGGAAATGCCTGCTGAATGCGTACATATTGCTAATAAGACCCTCCGAGGGACCTCTGCTGTCTGCCAGATCATCTCTACCGGCCCCCTCAGCCTCTGTGGGGAGGGGGGAAGCAGGAGGCACTCCATCGCTGCCCTGGGGGCACGTCACCCGTGTGGGCCAAGGCAGCCATTTTCAAAGAGACACATTCTAAACCGCCAGAGAGAATATTCCAGAGCCTGGGGCTTTCTTGGGGCTGGGGTCCAGCTCCTCTTTGGAGCCACAAGCTCACTCTGCAGAGGCGGGGTGTCTGGGGGTGACATTATCCTCCGGTTCCATAACCACCCACCTGCTGGCGACGAAAGCCTCCCTTCCCAGGCCTCAGAAGTTAAGGGATGGGGAGAGAGGTGGGAGGGGTGGTGGCCTTGGGGTCACTGAGCCTCCCCCTCATCGTGTCAACACGGCATCGTTGATAACCAGGGGTCTGTCTTCAGTCTCTACCTGCCTCCCAGACGCCTGCTTTTCATCTGCCCCAGACCCCAGGGCTCAGGGAAGAGGGCTGGCTGCTTCCAGCACTTTTAGGAAATACTGGACGGTATCTGCGTGGCAAGCCAGTGACCAGCCACTCTCAACCCCATGCCAGCTCCTCAGGTATGTGGGGGCTCTTTGTCTACCTGTGACTCCCAATCCCTTTAAACTCCCAACCCCACGAGGCCAGGGGACAGCTCTGGTTCCCGAGGAAACCCCCACTTTCCCTTCTCTGGGCAGGTGGATTCAAGACCTGACTTTTCTAGATCAGAGAGCAGTGTTGCCCCAGAGACATATGCACAAGCTTTGGGGATGGGGTGGGTCCCCTGGCAGGACGGTGTAAAGGGAGGGTGGGGTTGAAGCCAGGCTGACTTCAGGCCCCGGCGGGATGGCCACGGTGCCTTCCTTCTGCCGTCCAGGACTTGGGGAAAGTTGCCCTGGACAGTCCCATCCCTTGTCCTCAGTGTCCTCTTAGTGGTGGTGAGGGTACAGGTGGTGACGCCGAGTCAGGGTCTGGGTGTCGGAGGCGAGGAGGAGGAGGGTGTCGGGGGTCTCACCATGAGTTGCTGGTCCTTGGAGTCCCTGCTGTCCTTCATGCTTGCGGCGGGTGGAGGGGCTCAGGCCGCGACAGCGGGCATGGCCGAGCCGCACCCCCACCGCCGCCGGGTCCCTCGCAGGCTCCCTGCGCCGCTGCCGCTGCCGCTGCCTGACAACCCGAAACCAACAACGCGCCCGCGGCCAAGGGCGCTGACCGGGAGGCGGGGCAAGGGGAGGGCCTCTGCGCCCCCCGCCCCTTCCGCGCTGCTGGCGAGAGCTGGCCGCCTCCGCCGGGGAGGCGCCCGAGCCTGCGCCGCTTTCCGCGGGCGACTGCCCGCCCGTGCGTCCCTCCAGCCCCTGCAGGGCGGCCCTGCGTCCTCCCGGCGCCGCTGCGTCCGTTTGGTAGCCCCTCGGCTCCTCCTGCGGCCCCTGGCTCGCGCCCAGGGCCCCTCTCCCGCTGCCTCCAGGGGGCGCCCGGCTGGCAGCCGCGCACATCCGTGGCGGCCTCTGCCGCCGGTGTCTGTCTGTCTGGGCGTCTCGGGGCGGCGGCTGGCTGGCTGCCTGGTGTTTCCAAGGGCACAGCGTGCATCGTGGCTGCGGCTGGGGTCTCTGGCGCCGTGTCCTCACCCGCTGTCCAAAGGCAGAGGGGGTGCAGAGTTGTCTCCCCGCCCGGGCTGCCCGCCCGAGTGGTGCAGGGGAGCACCTGTATACGACTCGGGATGTTTCACATTAGAGCCCGCCTCCGTGTCCCCCACTAGCAACCAAGGCCTTGGGGGCAAACCAGAATCCAGGTCTAGACAGACGCGTCTGTGTGCCCCTCTGACTCCCGCAATCCTGGCCAAGAAAGCGTGAGGGGGACGCTGCTGTCTCCACTGTTGGTGAACAATTTACACGCCGGGAGGAGCACCACCAATAGACTCCTGGCCTCGGGAGGCCCTAGGCAAACAGGGCTCCGGTCCCAGGTCTGCATCCCACTTGCTGAACCACCAGGAGCCAGTGTTTCCCGTCCGGGCTCTGGGCCTTACTCTCCTGATGGTGATGGTGGAGCGCCCGCCTCCGGGTCCTGGTGGTCCATCGTCCCTGTCTCCTCCCCCTAGTGAAGCAGAGGCGGGCGGCCCACCCCCTGCAAGGACAGGGGTGAGGGCAGCACACTGGGGATCTCTTCCCATGGAAGGAGCTGGGTGAGGAAGAGCCGCTCATCCCCCCGGGGCTGTCCCAGACAGCCTGGCGCACGTCCAGGGGCAGAGCATGATGCCAGCCTGTGCCCTGGGACTGGCTTCCCCGGCTGCCCCCGAGGGGCTTGTGCCAGGTGTAGTTATTAATAAACAGCGGCAGGAAGCCACCCGTGGCCTTGGATTCGCTACAGAGACAAACGGAGTGAAGCCTCGTGGAAACCAAACACTCCTGCGGGGGGGCAGGGGGGAGGGTCCCCAGGTTTAGTTCTGTTCTCCGGTCCAGGCTGCCTCCCCGAGGCTTTTGCGCACCGAGGCTGGCTGGTTTGCAAATGAGAATCAGGTTAAGTTTGAAGGTGTGTTAAGTTTCCCATAGAAAACACCCTCCGAGCTTGCATATCAGACCCTGAATTTGATCTATTGGGATCACAGGGGACCTCCCTCCCCGCCCCCCCCCCCCCCCCCCCCCGGTCATTTGTCTTATAGCTGGTTTTCTTTTTCTTTTCTGTTCCTCCACGTGCATAAATCCCACCCAGGATGGCCCATGGGGCTCAAGATAAGAGAAGCTTCTGAGCAGGAGGCCACAGCTCATCTTACTTAGAAACTCATCCCAAAGTCGTCTCTGTTCTCAAACTGAGGCCTCTGCTCACCTTCCGGGTTCCTGTCAAGGACACTGCTAAGCCATCATTCACTCCCCCTTCCCCCTCATCCTCTCGGTTCAAACCCTGGGGCTTTGACCTCTGCAAGTGTCTCTCCTCTTCGCCCGCAGCCCTGGCTCCAGCTTTTTCGTCTTCTCACCTGGGCGACACATGGCCTCTCGCTGTGCCCGCTGCCCACGGTTCCCCCCCCCCCCAGCCCCCGCTGTCAGGGGGCGCAGCTCTAACGCATAAGCAAATGCAGGTTCCTCTCTCTCCACACCTCCTCCCGCCTCCTGCCCGGCTTCATCTCCCAGGTCCCCGACACGGACTCAGGTGCCTACCCACGCTGGCTGCTTGTTTGCTCCCAGAGGCACGCTGGTGCTGGGTCCTACTCTCAGGCCTTGGCACACTCAGGTCCCTCTGCCCGCTGCACCCTTTCCAGCTTCGGCCAAATTTCCCTTCCTCCTGCGTATCAGATCCCTCTTCTCCTCTATAAAACTCTGACGTGTGTCCTTAAAGACCCATCAGAGTAAGCTCCAGGAGGGCAGGGACCAGGCATCTGGTGAGCGCTCAATTCACACCCTGCACACATTAGTACCGCCCCAGAAATTGATCACACCCTCCTGCCCCACCCCCCCCCCAACTGCCCACAGGCTGGGACCTCACCATGTCCCATCTGGATGGCCACAGCAGCCTGTCTGGCCTCTCTGCCTTCCAATCCGCCTCCGCCGTGAAAAGCCAGGTCAGCAGCGTTACCCCACTTGAGATCCTGCCATGGCTCCCCACTGTCTTCCACACAGAGCGCACCCCTGAGCCCGGAGTCCCAGCCTTCCCTGCCTCATCTTTGGCCCGTCCCCTCATCTCACCCCTGCTCTGGCCGTGCTCCACCACGGGCAGCATTCCGGATGGGCCGCCCCCTTCGGTTGTCCCTGGCTTCGTTCCGGCCTGCCTGTCCTGGAGGTCTATCCTCCGCTTGTCTGGTTAGCACACGCAGATAGATGGCTTTTTCAAAACTCCTCTTACGTGTCCTTTCCCCCTTTTCTGGCTTTTCTGAGCTCTTGAGATCTTCATTCACATACTCGGAGCTTCCAGTGGGCAAAATCTCCCTTTTAAAAAGCCCCGCTGCTGGGGCGCCTGGCTGGCTCAGTCGGTTAAGCGTCCAACTTCGGCTCAGGTCATGACCTCGCGGTTCGTGGGTTCGAGCCCCGCGTCGGGCTCTGTGCTGACAGCTCAGAGCCTGGAGCCTGCCTCGGATTCTGTGTCTCCCTCTCTCTCTCAAAAATAAACACTAAAAAATTTAAAAAATAAATAGAATAAAAAGGCCGCTGCTGCTCTCCTGAGTGTTGATGTCATCAGTGACCATTGTTTCCATGATTTCCATGCTAATTTCTATCAGACATAGGTGACATTCTCCACCTCTCTCCAAACCCGTCTGCAGTTGGAATCCACTGGTTTCCATGGGCCCCGAGCACTTTCTGAAGCCCTGTGACACTCTAGGGCCCGCGGGACTGAAGTCCACCCCTGCTTGTGAGGGGATGTGGCTACTTATAGCTTGGGGGGGGGGGCGGTGGGTGGAAAATGAATGAGCCACTAGGAAACAGGACATGGACATCCACGGAGGATTTTCCTCTTCAGAAGCCCGTCCCGCTAGGACCCCTCTCCGAGCCCCCTGTACTTCCCGTAAGATGTCACTTTGTGCAACTGTCATTCTGTGTGCATTTGTCAGCTCTTGTCTCTCCCATTAGCGTGCAAGCTCCAGGACAGCAGAGTCCGTGTCCGGCTTGCACGCTGCTCCGTGGTCAGTGGCTGGCACGGGGCTGAGCTCAGGGCAAGTGCCTGAGCTGAGTGCACACTTCAGAGCCCAGCCCGCTCCGCCTTCCCGGAAGCGCCATAAAACACGGCCCTCTGTCCATCGTTCTGTTTCCATCCCGCAGGCCCTTAGCACTCAGAGGTGCTGGCTCCTGGGTCTCTGGCTCCCAGAGCTAAAGGGGTGGTGGTCTGGCCCTGGGGCCTCTAACAAAGGGCCAGGGGGCCGACAGTACCCCACAGTAGCCAGAAGAGAATGTGGGACAGTGACCCCCCTGGGCTGTTGTAGCCACAGGCTGAAGTTTCATCAGCAAGTGGCCGATGAAGCAATCAGTCAAGTCAGCTGGACAGAACAGAACCGGGGGAATGACACTCTCCTGCAGGTGTGCGTTGACAGAGGGGACCTGTCCTGTGGTCCCTGGGGTCCAGCCGCTGCTTCCACCACTTTTGGACCCTGCTCAGATGTATTCCTGCACCCAGGCACCGCTATCCACATTTCACATTCCGCGCCCACGGCGGGTGGGTTTCTGCAGCAGCTTCTGGTTTTCCAGTGATGCTTCGTGGTTTTGTTTTGCTCCACTTGGAAGAGACTGAACAACAGAGGAGGCTGGTTTACGAGGAGGTGAAGGTCATGGCTGTAAGGCCGGGCAGTGCTGGGCATCACATCCACGGGACTCTCACTGCCCTTTGCCCACAGCGATGTCGGGAGCCCTCCTCCCCTCTGCCACGCCCACTCCCCATCCCTGCCTGGGGGCGCTCTCTGTACCCACAGCAGGTCCCAGCAGGACCTTTGCAAGCCCACGTCAAAGCCCCAAATCCTACTAGAGCAAAAGAATGTTCTCCCTTGGAGCTGATGGTCCCAGTCACTCATCAAGAGGTCCGTCAGTGTGCCCGGGGGTTGAGGCAACAGGGAGCTGTGACTTCCTCCTTGGGCATTTCATTTGTATAGGTTTTTCTCAAACTCGGCACTATTGACATTTGGGCCGGACCGCTCTTTGTCGTGAGGCCTGTCCTGTGCACTGTAGGATGTTGGGAAGCATGCCTGGCGTCTACCCTCTGGATGCCAGGAGCGCCCCCAACCACTCACGTCAATCCAAAATGTGCCCAGACATTGCCCAATGTCTCATTGGGGGCAAAATCTCCCCCAGCTGAAACCACTGCTCTACAGACAGCTCTGGGGCTCCCCATGTCCCCACACAGAGAGGCACCTATCACAGGACTGTGCAGAACGAGGCATGTGATGTGTGGGCACCCTCTGCTCAGAGGTCAGTGCTGGGCAAGGAGCAGAAACATGGCTGGCTCACCCCACTTCCTGGGACTCAGGCATCCCTCCCTCTCTCTCCGTCTCATGTGGCACATCAGTGACTTGGGGATCGAGGATGGGGACAGCACTCCCTCTGGGGCTCTTGTGCAGGTCAAGCACCAATAAATATGTTCCTCGATGATTATTTTATCAGTCTAGCCACAGTGGCAACTTCATGTTTTTCCTTTAGTCACAAAGGATAGCTGGCCCCTCCCTAATAAGATTCTTTTCCTTTCTTTTTTCTTAACTTTTTTTTTTTTTTTTTTTTTTTTGAGAGAGAGAGACAGAGCACAAATCAGGGGAGGACAGAGAGAGAGAGAGAGAGAGAGGGCGACACAGAATCCGAAGCAGGCTCCAGGCTCTGAGCTGTCAGCACAGAGCCTGACGTAGGGCTTGAACCCACAAACCATGAGATCATGACCTGAGCCGAAGTCGGACGCCTAACCGACTGAGCCACCCAGGCGCCCTCCCCGCCCCGATAAGATTCTTAACACAGGCAATTTTTAAAAGGGGACTTTGGGTCCCTGTTAGGACCATCCAACACGCACAGAAGGAACGGTGGTCGAGGGACTTCGCAGGTGCCCTCCTGCCTACAGACGTTTCCGGCAATGGTCCCTAAAGGTTCCAGAGCACTGCCTTTCCTGGAGCCCCCAGTGGGCCCTGCAAGTGCCTGGCTTACCATCGATGGCTGTGCAGGGTGGGGACTGAGCTGTCCGGATTCCTGTCCCTGCTCTGCCCTGCGCTAGCTCTGTGACCCGGGCAAGTCCCCACGCTTGCCCCGGAATCAGACTGTTCCTCTGCAGAGTAAGGGTCATCAGAGTGCAGACCCTTCTAGGGATTTTATAAAAAGAATTGGACGAGGTTAACACGGAAAGCGCTCGGCACAGGGTATCCAATAAGCACTGTTATAGCACCATTATCGTTAATTTAATCTTCTAAGAATGAAGCCAGTGGAAAGCTCGCAGGCGTACAGGAAGGAGCAAACTCATTCGTCCATCTGCCCTCGGGGGCAGGGGGGGGAGGCGGGGCGGGGCGGTGCTCAGAGACATTTTAGAAGTACACAGACCGCCTTTCCGAGCTGTGTGTGCAGGGGAGGGTCAGGAAGGGAGGAGAAGCCCCTCTCCCCGCCCACAGGTCTTTCTGAGGCTGAGGCCAGCCCGTCAGAGGCTCTGCAAGCTTTGAGGGAAAATGATTGGCGGGAAAAACCCCGGGGAAGCAGAACCCACGGGAAGAGGCAGGGCCAGGCTGAAAGGCAGTGTGGAGCCCGTCGGGGTGTGCTCGGGCGGCTGAGAGGACGGGTACCCAGCTCGGGCACGAGCCCTGCCCCTTCCCTCCCTCCAAGAGGTCCCCCGGGACTGGGCTCAGTGAGTAGTGGGGGCCAGCACCTGGTGGGGCGTCGGGTCGGGTCAGGACCCCTCTGCTCCCCCAGCCCTCCCTCCCTCCCTCCCTCCTGAGCTCAGCGCCCACGTGCAAAGCCAGGGCGGTGCCAGGGGATGGGAGACGGAGGTGCGGCGCGAGAGGGGCCGCGGGCAAGGCTGGCCTGCCCCTTCTAGGTCGGAGCCTGGGCACCGTCGCTTTCTTCCTCACCAAGGTCCTCTCCTTCCACCTCTTCATCTGCCTCCAGACCCGGCTGTTTCTGCCAAAGAAAGACAGTGCAGAACCGTTGGTGGGGCCGGGCCCGCCCTGCACCCTGGGAAGTTGATCCCCTGAGGCCCAAACCAGCCAACCGGTGGAGGCCCAGGAGACTGTGCTCCTGGCTCTGTGGCCTTGAGGGCCCAGTGGGTGCTCAGAGCGAGCCAGCGAGCGTGGACGGCGGGCACGGCCTCGGGCATCTCGCAGGCTGGGGTCCAAGCCCTGCTTCGGTTGCTTTGCTGCCTGGGTGACCTCGGGCTAACGCTCCTCCTGAGTCTCCTTGGTCCCCTCGCCCGTGAAGTGGACACGATTCCTCTCAGGGCTGAGGCCCAGGTTAGAGATACAGGTGTAAGGGCTCAACACTGCTTTCTCAGCTCTGACCCCAGAGGTTCTGGCCAACTGCAGAAAACTAAGGCTAAGCGGGTTGTTCTGTGCACCTTACTCCCTTCTGAGGCCCAGCTTCTCCGCCTGGAGTGTTCAAGCAGCGGGAAGGAGTGCTTTTCGGGACTTGCAGCCCCAGGCCGGGTGTCTGTCAGGCGCACTGCGCTGTGGGAGGCGGCCACTACCAGCACTGCCTTCTGGAGGGCAAGGGTTGGGGGGGTTGGGAAGCTGGGACTCCAGTCCCGTCTCTGCCATAAGCGGAGGGAGGTCTCTGCCCCACCTTGCCACACCGACGATGGTGTGAGAACAAGGCCCCTCCTATCTAGGTGCTTCCAAATGCAACACGAGGGGCAAATGTCACAGCCTGTGACCGGCTCCAGTGGGGGGAGGCAGAGGGGGAAGAGGTCTTGGGATGGAACCAGTCACCCCGTCCGCGTGCTCGCCCGTCTTCCGCCAGCCTGTCTGCGAGGTTGGCACCCAGGAGGCCAGCGGGCCTGGCTTTGCGGGCAGGTGCCCTGCGCTTACGTTTTCATTCCGCCCCAGCCCACGCCCTTGAATCGTGTTGACGCCCTTGCTCCCGGGGTAGGTCCCGGCTCACACTCCCCCACTGTGGTGTTCTTGCCACCCTTGGCCTCTCGTCTGGAGGCCCCTGAAGGCCATGACCCACGCCAACAATGCCTTCTTCTTCCTCTATCCCTGGGTACAGAAGAGGGCCCGGAAGGTGACCGGGAACCCCCTTTATAGCTCAACCTCCTTCTTTTCCAGATGCAAATGAAGGAGCCAAGAAGTGAAGCGACCGACCGGCCCAGGCGATACCCCTAGAAAGTGCTCTAGAGCCAGAGAGCACGGATGGGTGAGCTCCGCACAAACCATACCCCCGCGACACCAGGTGGGGTCAGCAGCCGGCCTCCGTGCCTCGGACCTCCCAGCCCAACCCCCCTCCCTGGGCCTCGGGGCTCACTCTGAGCTGCCAGCTCACGCAGCCCCGGGTCTTTGTGGCAGTGGCCACTCGTGTGTCCCAGTGCTGGCCGTGTCGGTGGGGAGGAGGGCCACAAGAAGCGTGGAGCATGGTCCCTGCCCTCAAGCAGCCTACAGTCCACGCGGAGACTCAGGATTTCTCAGGAGGAAGGGAGTAATTGCTCCCATTGGCCAGATGGACAAGTTAAGGTCCACCTGCTGAGGCCACTTGCCCAAGGTCACCCAGGAGGGCAGTGAGCAGGCGGAACCCAGGCGCCAGGGCTCCCACCCGGGCCACCCGAGCCCCCGTTCGGGACCCTACAGGCTTTGTCTTCTTCATGGCTTCCGTCTCTTTCTTCTTCAGCTCCGAGTAGATGATGTTGAAGAACTCATCCTCGGCCTTGGTGACCAGCTCCTCCAGGTGGAAGGTGGGCTCCTCCTCTCTCAGGGAGTCATCCCTGCCCTCCGCCTTGCCTTTCTCCTTCAGCCGCATCTCCCGGTGCCTCGCCTCCAGAATCTTCTCCCGCCGGGTCTCCCGCTCAAATATCTGGGGTACATGGGGACAGGGAGGCCCGTGGGGAGAGGGTGGCAGCCGGTGGCCGGCTCCCGGCACGGGGCCGGCTTTAGCCCTCTTGCTTTACTCACAGCACAAGGCAGGGGTCTGTTCTCAGCGCTAACGGCAAGAAAGGAGGGCTGGACATCGAGATCAGGGGGCAGGAGCAGACCACCGTGTCATCCAGTCCTGAGAGGTCCCCAGAACGGAGAAGACGTGGAACAGAACAGCCACACAGCCGTGCACCGTGGGGCCCTGGGCCAGGGGAGCACCCGCTCGGTGGCGGGCCCACAACCTTGGGCAGAGCCGGGGGGCTCGCCCAGGGCCTCGGCACCGGGGGGGTTCCGTGCCACGGTGTGCCCACAGTGCTGGGGTGGGGTGGGTGGGGGGGCGTCATGATGGCTCTCAGCCTCCCAGCCCCCTTAGCCTCCTGCCCCAGGGTGGCCACCTTCCCTCCATCTTCTCTACTGGCATCTGCGAAGCCTTCATCTGCCACAAATGTGACCTCTGGGACCAAACAAACTGACCTAGTCAAACCACTTGGGCAGCGGGAAAGCCGAAGCCTGTGGAGGTGACAGGACTTGCCCAGCAGGCCGGCTTGGCTCCCGAGTGGCGAAGCCAGGGCTGAGTCAGACACTCCTGACCCCACTTATGTGCTCATTTCGGGACCCCACGCCACCTCCCCAAAGGCCCATGCGTTCCTCTCTCTCTGCCTGGCCTGCTCTGCCACGGGGCTGGGGTCAGCGCCGGGCACTTACCAAAGAAGCCGTGTTCTTCTCGTTCTTCTGGAGGGTGCACAGCCCATTCGAGACCTCCAGCAGCGTGGTCGTCCCCAGCTGGGAGCCGCAGGCGATGAAGCATCCGTTGTCCTGCACCCGGAGGCAGAAGAGGGCTTCGTCGCACACCTGTTGGGGGGGCCAGGCAGATGCGGTTGGGTTGGAGAGAGGAGCCAAGCAGCTTGTCTGGAGTCCCCGGCCCCTGGGGAGAGGGGCGCTTGGCCCGGCTACCATGCTCGAATACCCTCGGGGACTCCCCTGCCTCACAAGACGAAGTTCAGAAGTTCACGCTCTGAGATCAGCCGTCAAGACCCTTTGCCCCCCTCAGGCCTCCCCTTCCACCACACCTGACCCCACCCGCCACGCCTCACCCCTTCAGTCCAGCCCACGTCCATCCTGCAGCTTCCCAAACGCCACGCCCTTCCATGGCCCACGCCAGCGGGGCTTGGGTGTAGCTATGCCAATGTGACCTGAGCGCAGGCTGGAAGGGTCAGCTGCCAGGAGCCCATGCCGGGGCCGCCGAAGGAATAGGTCTGGTGGGAGGAGAGGCCAGGCTTTCCGCTTTTCTTTTCTTTCTCAGTTTCCCCCCAGGTAATTCTGCTGGGCCACCAGGGCCCAAGGGCCTGGATGCATGGGGAGTGGGATACACGTGACCTTGAGGCTGAGGGCAGGGTCACACTGCTTGAACACGAAGTCCCAGATGTCCAGGGTCCCGTCCATTCTGGTGGTGAAGAAAACCGCCGGCCTCACTGGGCTCCAGGCGCCATCGGTGAGGTAAGCCATGTGGTACCTGTGGGGAGCCAGTGCCAGCGGTCAAGGCCCACTGTGGTCGGGAGGCACAGAGAGGCTGCTGAGCCGCCGCGCTGCTCATCCAGGCCCCCTGGGCTCTAGGGTCTCGTCGCTGGGCAGGAAGTTCTTCCTTGTGTCTGACTTCTAGCCATGCCAGCCTCGCCCACCAGCCGTGGGCAGTATGCACTTTATTTAAAAAAAAAAAAACTTTAGGGGCGCCTGGGTGGCGCAGTCGGTTAAGCGTCCGACTTCAGCCAGGTCACGATCTCGCGGTCCGTGAGTTCGAGCCCCGCGTCGGGCTCTGGGCTGATGGCTCAGAGCCTGGAGCCTGTTTCCGATTCTGTGTCTCCCTCTCTCTCTGCCCCTCCCCCGTTCATGCTCTGTCTCTCTCTGTCCCAAAAATGAATAAACGTTGAAAAAAAAATTTTTTTTAAACAAACAAACAAACAAACAAAAACTTTAATGTTTATTTACTTTTGAAAGAGAGTGAGAGAGGGGGAGGGGGAGTGAGACACAGAATTGGAAGCAGGCTCCAGGCTGTCAGCACATAGCCCGACACGGGGCTCAAACTCACGAACCACAAGGTCATGACCTGAGCTGAAGTCGGATGCTCAACCGACTGAGCCACCCAGGCGCCCTGATAATATGCACTTTAAAGGCTCTGGTCCTTCCCAGGGGCTGAGCCACTGGAGTTTGTCTACAGCTAACTCCAGGGGACAGGCACATGTTCCTGGATCTGGGCCCAGTCTCCCAGCAATGGGACTCACGGAAAGGAGTCAGAGGAAGAATATGCCCAAGGAAGCATATGCCCCAAGAATATGCCCAGAGGAAGAATATTAGAAGTTCCTAATATCGACATTAGAAGAACGTTATACTTCCTACTTGGTGGGGGATCTAGATTTTCGAAGATTTCTGTGGTGAGGAATGAAATTGGACCCTTATACCATATACGAAAGTCAACTTGAAATGGATGAAAGACTTAAACATAGGACCCGAAACATAAAATTCCTGGAAATTTTATGGGAAAAGCTCCTTGACCTTGGTTTTGGTGGCCATTTTGTAGACATTATGCCAGAAACACAAGAGAAAAAGCAAAAATGAACAAGTGGGGTACATTGACATCAAAAGCTTCTGCACGGCAAAGTCAAAACTGAAAAAGCAAAAAAATTAAAAAAAGAAGATAAAAGAAAAAGCAACCCATGGGATGGGAGAAAATATTTGCAAATCATATGTGTGATGAAGGGTTAATATCCAAGATATACAAAGTGTATAAGGAATTCATTCCAAAAAACTCAATAGTGAGAAAACAAATAACCCGATTAAAAAATGGGTGATCGACTCCCTCTCTTTCTCTGTCCCTCCCTGGCTCACACTGTCTCTTTCTCAAAAATAAAGAAGGATTAAAAAATTTTTAAAGAGGCGCCTGGGTGGCTCAGTCGGTTAAGCGACCGACTTCGGCTCAGGTCATGATCTCACAGTTCGTGAGTTCGAGCCCCGAGTCGGGCTCTGTGCTGACGGCTCAGAGCCTGGAGCCTCCTTCGGATTCTGTGTCTCCCTCTCTCTCTGCCCCTCCCCTGTTCATGCTCTGTCTCTCTCTGTCTCAAAAATAAATAAAAAACATTAAAAAAAAATTTTTTTAATTAAAAAAAAAATCTGTGCTGACAGTTCAGAGCCCGGAGCCTGTTTCGGATTTTGTGGCTCCCTTTCTCTCTCTCTCCGACCCTCCCTGGCTCACACTGTTGCTCTCTCAAAAAGAAATAGGCATTAAAATTTTTTTTAAAAATGGGCAATGGACTTGAACAGGTGTTTCTCCAAAGAAAACCTACCAATGACCAACAGGTACATGAAAAAGTGCTCAACATCACTCATCGTCAGGGAAACGCAAATCAAGAACCCAAGGAGATAGCTCCTCACCCCTGTTAGAGTGGCTATTCTTTTTTTTTTTTTTATGTTGATTTTATTTTTGAGAGAGAGAAAGAGAGTGCAAGCGGGGGTAAAGAAGACAGAAGGAGACAGAGAATCTGAAGCAGGCTCTGACAGCAGAGAGCCAGACATGGGGCTCGAACTCAAGAACCATTGAGATCATGACCCGAGCCAAAGTAGGAGGCTCAACCAACTCAGCCACCCAGGTGCCCCTAGAGCGGCTATTCTTAAAAAGACAAAAGATGGGGCGCCTGGGTGGCTCAGTCGGTTAAGCGGCCGACTTCGGCTCAGGTCATGATCTCACGGTCCGTGGGTTCGAGCCCCGCGTCGGGCTCTGTGCTGACAGCTCAGAGCCTGGAGCCTGTTTCGGATTCTGTGTCTCCCTCTCTCTGACTCTCCCCCGTTCATGCTCTGTCTCTCTCTGTCTCAAAAATAAATAAATGTTAAAAAAAAAAATTAAAAAAAAAAGACAAAAGATAATAAATGTTGGCGAGGATGTGGAGAAAAGAGAGCCATTGTGCAGTTGGTGGGATTGTAAGCTGGTGCAGCCACTGTGGGAAACAGTAAGGAGGATCCTCAAAAAATTACAACTAGAACTACCATCTGGTCCAGTCATGGCATTTCTGGGTCTTTATCCAGAGGAACTAAAACCAGAATCTCAAAGAGATATCTGCACCCTCATGCACACCGCAGCATTATTGACGACAGCCAAGATATGGAAACAACCTAAACGTCCATCAGCAGATGAGCAAATAAAGCAAATGGGGTATATATTCAACGAAATATTATTCAGCCTTAAAAAAGGAAATCCTTTCATTTGCAACAATGTGGATGGACCTGGAGGACATTCTGCTAAGCGAAGTAAGCCAGACACAGAAAGCCTGCGTGATCTCACGTATATGCGGAATCTAAAAACAAAGTCAAACTCACAGCAGCAGAGACTGGAACAGTGGTTGCCAGGGGCTGGGGCGGGGGCGAGGGGGGGGAAACGGGAAGGTGATGGTCGAAGGGTACAAACTTTCATTTATGCAACATAGGTCAGTTCTGGAGATCTAGCATGCAACATAGTGCCTCTAGCTAACGATACTAGACCAAATAGTAAAATTTGCTAAGAGAGTAGATCTCAAGTGAAGGGACCCCTGCCCACCCCCCCACCACAAGGAGGTGGGAGAGAGGTGATGGATATGTTTATGGCTTTGATGGTGGTGATGGTTTCACAGGTGTAACTTAGCCCCAAACTCACAGAGCTGTAGGCATTAAAGATGTACTGCCTTTTCTGTGTCAATGACACCTCAACAAAAGGGTTGAATATGTATGTGTGTGCATATATATATATATATATATATTTTTTTTTTTTTTTTTTTTAATAAATCTTCCCAGGAGATCTTGATGCAACCAGATTGGGGAGCCACTAGAATAGAACATGCTCGTTAGGGTCCACAGCGAGACCAGCACTGCAGAGTCTGTGACAGCGTGAGCTAGAAAGGAACCCCAGATTGACACACAGGAAGGCTGAGAGGGCACCAGTCCCCCCACCTGATGCCTCTGCTCTGGTCTCTTGGCTCTGCCTGCATTGCAGCATCTCTGTGCATGTGGCACACCCTGGCTCACCCAGGGGCAGTGAGACCACCCTGAGGGGCTCAATCTCATGCCCCCCCCCCTTGGCCTCTCCTCTGGGCAGACTGGGAAAGCCCACAAGCTTCTCCGATCCAACTACAGCGCTCACAGCTGTGTCCCTCTCTGCTCCTATGTGCCCAGCCTTGCATGAGGGGAGACCCACCAAGCTGTCCTGATGAGGTGCCCAGATTCTCAGTCCAAGCTTCCTGGGTTCAAACCCCACCTCAACTCCTTACCAGCCGGGAGAACAGAAGCAAGTGGCTTTGCCTCCCCATGGCTCTGTCCCCTAACACACACAATGAGGGACAAGAGGATTAATGCTACCTACTTGTAGGGTGGGCTTGAGGGTCATGAAAACACCCAAGGCTGTTATTATGACTAACACAGGCTGTTTGAAGCACATTCCTTTATGAAGTGGCTGGATTAGGCTCAGGTGTGCATGGAGGGGTGTTCTGGGTGGACACGTAGAGGCTCAAGGCACTCCTGGGCTGGCTCCCTCTGTCCCTCCCACCCTCCTACATTCCCCTCCAGCCCCAACCTCCCTCTTACTTGGTCCACATGATGGACGACTCCCGGCTGTCTTCTGACCAGATGCGGGCGGTCCAGTCGCCGACAGTCAGGAAGTTCTTAGGGTAGAATGGATTTCTCTGGAGGGCATAGATGGGGCCATGGTGGCCTGAGAAGGTGCACACGATCTTCTCGGCTGACGTTTTGGCCTTGCGGTTGCAGGAGATGACAATGCCCTGCTCGGTGCCCACCATGAACTTGGTTGGCTGTGGAAGGGGTGACACAGGAGTGAAAGGTTCCATGAAACATCAACTCAGGGTTTATTGTCATGGTTAGCAGCCTTCTGGAGTCAGATTGGATGCGTCTAAAGGTGCTGGAAGGGACCTTCATGTAAGCTTATGCTCAGGCTGTTGCCCAGCCCCTCCTAAGGAGCTGGCCTTGCCCTTCCTGGCTTCATCAGGCCCCATCCTCTGTTAGAACCTGCTCAAGGGCGCCATGTTTAATGAAGCCCTCTCGACTCTTCTAGACCTTGGAGAAACTCATCAGCAGCTACGTGATACATACCTCTTCAGGTAGCATCATTGTGTCCACTAGGCATTTTGCCATAAAGACCCCGAATGTCTGTTTATGGAAAACGTGAATGATTGAATGAATAATGTAAAACAGGAGTCTAAAAAGTCCCCTCCCCCAGCCTTCAGTTACTTCCTGAGAAACTGGGCTATACTGTATACCCATATTCATCCCACCTTTATTCACAGCAGCTAAGAGGTAAAAAGCAACTCGAGTGTCCCAACCCAAGTGACATGGATGGATTGACAAAATGTGGTCTATACCTACAGTGGAATAAAAAGGAAGGAAATTCACGGCTTTAAACAGGAAGAACATTCGGACACACACAACAATGTGGGTGAACCTTGAGGACATGATGCTCAATGAAATAAACCAGTCACGGGAGGATGAATACCAGAAGAGTAGAGATGGAAAGTAGAGGGGCCGGGAGAGGAGAAATGGAATGTGAAGAGACACAGCTCGAAAGGCCCAGAAAAGCAAGTAATGAAGTAAAACGCAAGGCTCCTGCAAGCTAGTGATGGAGAGAAGTACCCAGATCCAGATGGCCTGCCATGCCTCCACCCTTGGACTTCTTGGTGGGGTTGGAGTGGTGAGCCTGGACCTTGAGTCAGAGCCCTGGGTTTGAGCCCCAGTTGCACCGTGTCCTAGAGCGTATGACTTACCACACTAAGGCTCATTTGTTTGTCTGGAAAGGAGGGACAATAACATTATGGTACAAGATGGTCGTGGGCGATTACGCAAGCTCATCACTGGAGGGAGTTACAAGTGTCCAGCACACAGAGTGTGCTCAGTGACAGGCATGGGAGAGCTGGGGGACTACTGGTGGTATTGTCATTACATCAGGCACTTGCTCTAGAAGTCCCTGATTTCAGGACAGAATGCTTTTCTGCATCCGCCCCACACTGACTGTCATGCCCAGCGTTGGGGGTCAGTTAAATTGTCTTCCACCTGACTTCCCCAGCGTTCCTCCCCCAGCCTTGGGTGAGGGCTCCTAGGGCAGGGGTGAGGCCAGAGCATCTCCAGCTCCCAAGAGCCTGGGAATTGTGTCACATGACCTGAAAACAAACAAGAGATGATCCCAAGGGGGAGCCAGACCTCGGCTTCGGTGACACATAAGCCAGGAACAAGCCCAAGCCAAGAGTTATCTGGGAAAGTTGTTTTCTTGCTTTGGTGGGAATCCTCATTTGCTGCTTCTAGAAGCTTCCGTCCTTTGACACTTTCATGTTACTGCTCAACTTTGATCTTTCTTTACCATTCCTTCCCATTGCTAGATGCTCTAATTGTGCCTGTGCTCTGGTTTTCCAAGGAGCCTCCTCTGACCTCATTTCCCTCTCCAACACCTCTTCCTTCCCCTCAGACTGTGAAGCGACCCACACTAGGCAGGGGCAGGGCCTGGGCTCTCCATGTTGGTCCTGGGCGGGGCTCTTCCTACAGAATGGGGCCCTTCTGGAATCCTGTCCTCTGCGAAAGCTTGCCTTCTGTTCAGCACAGCTGCTACCCAAGCAGTGACTTTGTGTGAATGAGGACTGGCTTCCTTCCTTGAGAAGCTCTGCTGCCCCCTGCTGGAAAGTTCCTGGAAAGACCACACACAAGCCCGACGACCACAGGAGGGAGGGCGCTCCATGCCGCTGTTGGGTGCGCGTGGTAGACGCTGGCTCCACCCGGCTCTGGCTGCCCCAGCATTGGAAGTCGGGGAAGGGAGAGCCGGGAACACTCACCAAAGTAGACTCGAACTCCAGGGAGATAGCCCCCAAGGCATTCTCCAGCTGCTCCTTTCTGGCAATGTCCAGGATCACCACCTCGGTGGGTTCGCTCATCTTTCGGATATCCCACCACATGACCTAGTGGGAGGGCGGGGCAACTTTGAGGCCGGAAGTCCCGTGATTCTCCTAGCTTTTGCCTTCCCTACCTTCCTGGGGCCAATCACTGGGGCCAAAGGGGTGTGTGTTAGAGATGACCAGCGATCCGTAGGACAAACACACTTGGAGAACCACTGCTCTGGCCCCACAGTCCCAAACCTGGCCGCTCATCAGGGTCACGGGCAAGCTTCATAAAATCCAGATGCTGGGGCCTCACCCCAGACCTACTGCCTCAAAATTGCCAGACGTGGGCTCTGGAATCTGAAATCTTTTTTTTTTTTTTTTTAATTTACTTATTTTGAAAGAGGGAGAGAGTGGGGGAGTGGGGGAGGGGCACAGAGAGAGGGAGAGAGAGAATCTCAAGCAGGTTCCACATTGTCATAGTGGAGTCAGATGCAGGGGCTCGACCCCATGAACCGTGAGATTGTGACCTGAGCCAAAATCAAGAGTCAGATGCTTAACAGACAGCCACCCAGGTGCCCCCTGGAATCTGAATTCTTAAAGCCTCCCACAATATGGTAATATATAGAAACATTATAAATGCCCATATGCTTTGATCAAGAAGTCCCACTGTACATTGGAGATGTATCTTCACATGTGTGCAAAAACTTAGATACAAACACACTCTGCTACACAATCATGACATTAAAATCCACTGAAATAAATTTTGGCATACCTAATGCAGTTCCTAACAGGCACGAGGCAGTGCTCTGTGAAATATGACATCATCTTCAAGATACACTAAATGAAAAACGTCAAATGCAGACCAATGCACGAGGTGTGCAGAAAGAGTGAGGAAGACAGATGTATTTGCTCCTGTCTCCAGCGGCAGCCCCTGAAGGCGGCCATGAGAAACAGATGAAGGTGGGTGCCTACAGGGAGGGGGGCCGGGAGGTTTGTGGGCAGAGGTGGGAGGAAGGTGTTTCCCCGTCTGCCCTTTTTGCCTTCTGGACTTTGTTCCATGTGCATGTATTACCTACTCTTCAATTTGAAAGTAAAATGCAAAAGGAAACGATCCCCCAGGGGCTTCTGGAGGGGAACTGGGGAAGTGTCACTGCTCCCCACACTGTGGCCGGCTGGCTACCTGCCCGTCCGTGGATGCTGAGAAGCACTCAGTGCCCGTCTTCGACTGTAGCCAGATGCTGCCATACACGGGGTCTCGATGGCTGAACTCAATAGTGGACAGCTCCGCCACCAGGCTGCCCTTCCGGGTGTCCCAACAGGCTGGCAGGGAGAAGAGTGAGGGCAAGGTGAACGGAAGCCCAGGCTTCTTCCTCTGCGCAGGAAGCAGGGGATGGAGGGATGCTGCTTCTCTTGGTTTGGCAGGTATGTAGTTTTTTTTTTGTTTTCTTTTTTTTTTTTTTTCAGAAGCAGGGCTCGGTCCTAACCTGCCTGAGTTTCCTCCCAACCCCTGAAGTTCCCACACAATCTCTATGGAAAGACTCCCAGAGTGCAAGCTTCACTCATTCCATTGAGTTCCTACCATGTGTTGAGCACCACACTACCTCGGGAAGCCACTGGAAATAAGACCATCCCTGTCCCTGAGAGGCAGGAAGGGGGACCTGCTGTGATTTTCCTGGTGGGGAACACGTGGGGGTGGTCAGGGAGAGCTTCTTGGAAGGAGTGAGAAGGATCACGGACTGAGGAGGAGCCTGGGATGGCAGTTGGGGGGGGGGCGGCCAGAGAGAAGAGTGTCTCCACCCCCAAAGAAAGGTTCCTGAAAGTAAAAAGTAAAAGGTAAAAACACTGCAGCAAATCTCTTCTGCTACATAAACTCCCTTTTACCCTCTGCACTTTGGCTGCCCTGGATGGGAATGCAGATCACAGACCCTTTATTCAGATCTGTTACAAGGGCTTCACCTCTTCTGCTTTACCAAGAAAGCCTTGAAGCTTCTCTCGTTTTTGTCCCGGCAGATTTTTTATTTGGGGGCGGGGAGTGAGACAGAGAGCAGGGGAGGAGCAGACAGAGATGGGGAGAAAGAATCCCAAGCAGGCTCTGCACTGTCAGTGCAGAGCCCGATGCAGGGCTCAAACTCACAACTGTGAGATCATGACCTGAGCCAAAATCAAGAGTTGGATGCTTAACCAACTGAGCCACCCAGGCACCCCGGAGAAGCTAGTTTTGTAAGAGAGCAACAAAATAACTCAATCCATAAGTTCTGATTTATGGACTCCAAGTCCGAGACCTTTGCCCCTGGACAGGACTGGCCCAGAGATGAGCTTTCTTGGCCAAGTTTGCTCGGCTAGGGACAGAGCAGCGCTTGGGGGTGGGCCCCCTGGCAGCCCCTCTCAAAGGTGGCACAGCCCCGGAGCCCCTGCTGCTCTGAGCTGGCATGAAGAACCCTGAAAGGGGTTATGAATAATGAGCAAGGCAAGCCTCCTGAATAAATCATGGCACAGTGGCTCGGCTCCAGTCTTCTAGAGCCCTGGCACCCAGGTAATTTGGCAGGGAGATGTGTGGGAGCCCACATCTATTCCCAGGGAGGAGGTGGCAGGTCTGAGAGGGGGGTCAGAGGCCTCAGAAGAGTGTCTAAGAAGTTTCCCAGCCATCCAGCTCCTACTCTGGGAGGAAGAAGGGTAAATAAAACAACATGTGAGGGTAAGACGGGAGGGGGCTCTTTTCATGCCCAAGGTCAAGTCAGGCCTGGGATGCAGTCAGGCTGAACGTCCACTGCTTGGGGGCCAATGTGGCAGGCAGGCAGACAGGGCCCATGGGGGCAGTTTCCTTCCAAGCTCCCTAAGGATCCAAATCCCAGTTTTCTAGGTGTTCCATCAGCAAAATGAGCCAAGCAAGGACCTCTGAAAATTTTCTCCATAAAAGCAATGAGAAAACGGGCAACAAAGTGAGTCAACTTTTTCAGGACAACTTAGTCAAAGGCTTGCAGCCATCCAGAGAATGCTTGTTCAGGAGAACCAGCCGAACGTCGGTAAGGACACTGAGTTTTGTGGCGTTTTTAACTTGCCCTAGTTAAGACCCCATACTCTCTGAGTCCCATGGTAGCCTTGAAAAATAACATTCTGCCTTCCCGGTGAAAACCGGCTGCCTCACAGCAGCAGGAGGGGTAATCCAGCTGAAGTTCATTCACAGTTTTCCAACCAAAGAACGGTGACTATATGAACTGTCCGGTGGATCCCTGGATGACCATGTCCCTCCCCACCCCCTGCAAGTTATCTGTATTTAACCTGACTTAGAGCTTGCTCCGTGGGAAAAAAAGAGGCAACTGTTAAAAATAATGATAATTATAGGCAACTGATTAACTTTGCAGTTTCCTGAAGTGGTAGGTAACAGCAGACTATCCAAAAGGCTTAAAAGGCAAGCCCGGAGGGGCACCTGGGTGGCTGGTTGGTTGAGCGTCTGACTCTTAGCTTCAGCTCAGGTCATGATCTCACAGTTCGTGGGTTTGAGCCCTGTGTCAAGCTCTGTACTGGCAATGTGGAGCCTGCTTGGGATTCTCCCTCTCTCTCTGCCCCTCCCCTGTACTCACTCTCTCTCTTTCAAAACAAATAAGTAAACTAAAAAAAAAAAAAAAAAAAAAAAAAAGGACAGGCTTGGAGAACAAGGTGTCCATTGGGATGTCCACTGGGGCTTTGAAAAGCTCCACCATTTGCCTGGAGATCTGGAAGGCCACATGCCCGGGTAGGGCTGTGTGCATGCCCAGAGCTGTGCACTCGCTCAGGAAAGAACTGAGGAGGCCCTAAGCTGTCGCCTCTGCTGACCCTGAGGCTTTGTGCAGAGGCGCGGGTGGGGCCGGCAGCTGCCCCGCGGAGTGTCGCGGCCATGCTCAAACAAGCACACAGAGGCTCTCGGCAAACACTGGTTGCCTACAGGTGCTTGAGGAAATCTCTGTCCCGCCACTAAGCTAACCAAGCAGAGAGCATGGCGGGCACACGTGATAGAGTGCAGACTTCACAGAATTAGATCAGACAATTCACTGAAGAAACAAACAGCAGCAAATAGCAACGAACACAAAGCCTCCAGTGGTACAAGTACCTGATTTCCAAAACTGTCACTTTATATTGTGTAAAGAGAGAAATTTTCAACAAAAAAGTTACAAGATATATAACGAAATGAGAAAGTGTGGCCTATACACAGGAAAAAAGGCAATGAATAGAGACTGTCCCCAAGGGAGCCCAGCTGTTGGACTTACTAGACAAAGACTTTAAATCATTGTGTGTTTTTTTTAATTCTTTTCTTATTACATCAGGATCTCTTTATTTTTTAAAAAATTTTTTAATGTTTATTTTTGAGAGAGACAAAGACAGAGCATGAGTGGGGGAGGGGCAGAGAGCGAGGGAGACACAGAATCGGAAGCAGGCTCCAGGCTCCGAACTGTCAGCACAGAGCCCGATGCGGGGCTTGAAATCACAAACTGCGAGATCATGACCTGAGCTGAAGTCGGACCCTTAACCGACTGAGCCACCCAGGTGTCCCTTGACCTGTAGTTTTCTTAAAACTTGTTATTCTGAACTGGTCTTAGACTTACTTGAACTGTTACAATTGGAGACACTGCTGAGCTATCAGCAAAGCCTGACTACCCGGATGTCTGGAGTTCATCCTCTGTGGGAAGTCCCCACCTCACTCTGTGCTCCCTGGGAAGCCCGGCCAGGTACTTGGGCCCTGGCAGACAGCAGCGGGGGGCTGGGCTTGCTCCCGGTTAAGCACCTGGGTCCCTCCTTACCCAGCTGCCCGTTGTAGCAGCCTCCCAGAAGCACGTGGGAATCTTTGGGGTTGTACTCCAAGGTGACAAGAGGAGACGATGGCTTCAGGACGATTTCAGGCTTGTTGGGATTTTCTATGAAACAAACAAACAAACTGATCCCTCCAAGTCTGGAAAGAAAAGAACGGGGTCAAACAGTTTAACCCTTCCTGAGATGGGTGATGGTAGGGGGATGTCTGGAAGTCCCTCCTGTCTTTCTCCAGGCTGCAACCTCTAGGTCCTGGGGGCCAGAATCTGGCACTCTTGGCCCTAGGGGCTCTTTTAGTGGTTTTATTTTTGGTAATCAGCAGCGTGTGTGTGTGTGCGTGTGCACGCACACCCGTTTTGGAGATTCGGTAGGAAACCGGGTTTTGACCCCAAGGTTTTTCCATAAATCCAACTCTCCCTGACTTCTCCAAACCAGTTTCTTTGTCTGTATAGTGGGGCTAATGAAGGAGTCCACCCCCCTTGCCCCCTAGAGCTGTTCAAAAGCATAATGTGCTCAGTTCTGAGCTTGGCACTCACACCTACTAATAACGGCTAACGTTTATTTTCACAATGGCCACGGTGACGGGATGTCCTACAGTGTATCGTCCACCATCGCTGGCCACCTGACAAGGCTCGTGCCCTTAGAGTGAGTGCTTCTGTCAACAACGGTCCCTGCTCCCAAGTGGACATATTGCCCCTACTGGCCATGAATTAAGGACCAATGCCAGGAAAGTGGAACAGAGGTGAGTCCCCTTCTCAGTCCGCTGGGGACTCCATCTGAGTCTGTGGAGTCTGGGATTGGGATTCCATGGGGTTTGGTCTTGAATGCCCTGATCAAGGATCTGGAAATGAAGGGAGTTTCCTGCTTCTGATATGGCTCTGGTTTGGCTGCTCCTGAACCCAGACAAGGAAGGGATGGGCAGCTTCCTGGGGTCCCTGGTCCCTCCCTAGAAGGGACCGGCCCTGTGAGAGTCCCCTGCCTGTGGCTTCTACCTTCCACTCTTGTGCTTTGCTAGCCTCTGCCCTGCCCCCTCAGTTTTCCTGGACCCCCGGACCCTTCCGCTTCTCACCCAGGTCCCAGATGTACGATTCATGGCTCATGCCCTTGGGCGCACGTTGAAAATTCAAGCAAGAATATGCCACTGCCAACTTTCTGTTGCCATCAGGGTGCCAGGAGAGGTGCGTGGCTGACCGCTTGATTTCCTGGGGATCCCTTTACAGGAGAGGGCAGAACACTGGCATGGAAGGCTCCCCACACCTCTTATTTACTCAGTTATATGTCTAAAAAATTCAAATGTATTTAAGCAATCACATTCACTCGGAGAAATTTATTTTTAAGAACAAAGTTTAGAAGAGCCCTTAATCCAAACCCGGATCTCACCAGCCATAAATAGAAGGTAATAATAAAAACTAAACCAGTGGGAACAAAATATCAAATTCCAGTCCAATATTTCCACTTGCTAAAAGTTTTGAGCCTGAAGCCTGATTTCCCATTGCTATTACAACGAAAGGGGAAGAGGAGAATCCAGCAATCCTCCTCCTTGGTATTTGCCCAAAAGAGTTGGAAACTTTTGTCTAACAAAACATTGCAGGTGAATGTTTCCAGCAGCTTTGTTCATAGCTGCCCAGACTTGGAACCAACCAAGACATCTTTCAGGAGGTGGAAGGATAGATAAGCTGTGGTCCATCCAGACAGGGGAATATTATTCAGCATTAAAAAGAAACGAGCTATCAAGCCATGAAAAGACACAGTGGAAACATAATGCACGTCACTAAGTGAAGGCGACCAGTCGGTAAAAGGCTACATACTGTATGATTCCAACTATGTGACATTCTGGAAAAGGCAAAACCATGGAGACAGTAAAAAGATCAAGCGTTAGCCAAGGGCTTGGGGGTAGGGAGGGATGACTAAAAGGAACGTGGGATTTTAGGGCAGTGAAACTATTCTATATGATGCAAAACCCACTGAGTGGGGCGCCTGAGTGGCTCAGTCGGTTAAGCGTTCGACTTTGGCTCAGGTCATGATCTCACAGTTCGTGGGTTCGAGCCCCGCGTCGGCCCTGGGTTGACAGCACGGAGCCTGCTTCAGATTCTATGTCTCCCTCTCTCTCTGTCCCTCCCCAGCTGTGCCCTGTTTCTCTCTCTGTCTCAAAAATAAACAAATATTGAAAAAATTAAAAAAAAAAACACCCCACAGAGTATGCAACGCAAAGAGTGAGCCCTAATGGAAACAATGGACTTTGGGGTGCCACAGGTTGACTGTTGTGTCCCCCAGATTCATATGTTGAAACCTAATGTCCAATGTGATGGTGTTAAGGGGGTGGCTGTGGGAAGTGATTAGTCCTCGATAAAGGGGCTCCAGAGAGCCCTCTCACCTCTTCCGCCATGTGACTTCCGGCAGTGAAAAAATGGCCGCCTATAAACCAGGAAGTTGGTCTTCACCAGACACAGAACCCAACCACCTTGATCTGGGACTTCCAGCCTCCAGAACTGTGAGAAGTAAGCTTCTGTTGATTATAAACTAACCAAGTTATGGTACTAAGTACCAGAATGCTGGTTCCTGACGGTGACAAAGGCCCCACCCTGGGGCAGGGTGTTTGTGGATGGTCAGGAAGGCTGTGTGGGCTCGGGGCGGAGGGGGCGTGGAGGAACTCTCTGTACTTTCTGATCAGTTTCGCTGTGGGCCTAAAACTGCTCTGAAACATCAACTCTTACTTCAAAAAAAGAGGGGAGGAAGGAGAATGAGCAAGAAGTAAAAAAGAATTAAGCACTGGGGCGCCTGGGTGGCGCAGTCGGTTAAGCGTCCGACTTCAGCCAGGTCACGATCTCGCGGTCCGTGAGTTCGAGCCCCGCGTCGGGCTCTGGGCTGATGGCTCAGAGCCTGGAGCCTGTTTCCGATTCTGTGTCTCCCTCTCTCTCTGCCCCTCCCCCGTTCATGCTCTGTCTCTCTCTGTCCCAAAAATAAATAAACGTTGAAAAAAAAATTTTTTTAATAAAAAAAAAAAAAGAAAAAAAAAAAAAAAGAATTAAGCACTTAATGGCCCAAACTGAGACTTTGCCCATGAAGTAATCAGAAGGGATGAAGGAAAGTGGAAAGCAAGATACCCTTCTTGCCCTATGGTTTCTCCACTTCACTCCTCCCCAGGAGCACGGTTAGAAGGCTGGGATCCAGGAGACCTTAGTTCCATCCCTGGTTGGGTCACCCCTTCCCCCTCCCGTGTGCCCTGGGCACCCGCCCCTCCCTGAAGTCAGTCCCCTCATCTGTCAAACATACAGGTTGAATGGGATAATTTCTTTTTTCTTTTTTAAGTGTTTATTTGTTTTGACAGAGAACATGCACACACGCAGGGGAGGGGCAGAGAGAGGGGGAGAGAGAATCCCAAGCAGGCTCCAGGCTCAGCACAGAGCCCAACGTTGGGCCAGATCTCACCACCATGAGGTCATAACCTGAGCTGAAATCAAGAGTCGGACGCTTAACCGACCGAGCCACCCAGGCACCCCTGTGAGACGATTTCTAATCCGTCATCCTGCTAAGGTATCCATATGTGAGGTCAGACCCCAGTAGGGCTGGGGCAGCAGGGAGGACAGCCCTCGCCCCTCCCACCTGACCCCTCTCCCAGAAGGGCTTGCTCCTACTCTGCACACCACAACTCAGCCCTGGATCACAAAAGCGTCCTTCCTAGTTGTGCTGGGACTGGGTCAAGCACTTCCCAGGACCCTCAGTGAGCCATGGTAGCAAAAGGAATCCCCCCAGAGTTGGCATTTGAGACTAGTTCCTTCCAAAATCACAGGTATATAAATGTATTTTAAACAAAAACAAAAAAATAGTGCTATGCTACATGCTGTTCTGCACCTTGCTTGTTTTGCTTCACAAAGTAAATCTTGGAAACACTCCCCAGCATGCTGCCTCCTTCATCCTGACATGTGCGTGCTATCCCCCGGGTAGGCGTGCCAGAATTGCTAGAAGCACTCCCCTACCAATGGACTTAGCTTGGTTCCAGCCTCTGGCTAGAGTGCCTTCTGCTGCAGTGAGCGTCCACACACACGGTGACTTCACACACGTGTATCTGTGGGATCAAGTCCTGTTGTCAAGCTTTTGTCCTTGGAGGTCATCACCAGGTACACTCCCATGAGTGTGGGATGAGGGTCCTGTGTGCCCACAGTGCTGCTGGGTCACTGATGGTCCATACTTTGGACTCATTGTGCCCTGCGTGACTCAACCCGGCTTGCACACGGCTTTGCAAATTCGCTTAGTCTTTCCCTGGACTCTGTCCTCTCTTTCCATCAACCAGACCCGCCCCCAGGGTGGGGACCAGTTGGTTGCTGGGTGCTCTGTTGCTCTGCTCCCTACAAAGCTCAGAGCACAGAGGACATTGCACCCACGGCATGGAGTGATCGGCAAAGAGTGACCTTGGGAAGCACACAGCCACAGGGGTGGCAGAGAGCGTCCCGACACCTGCCTAGCTAGGGAGGTACCTTAAAACATTGATGGTTTTAGCTGAAGGGGCCTCATCTGTCACCTCCACCGCATCCTCGTCATCAAAATACTCCTGGTAGATGTCAATGGCATTATTCTGCTTGATGCAGTGCTCCATGATCTGAGGAGAAAACATCAGGAGTTCTTAGCAGAAAAGAGAGGTACCTGCAGCCTGACCAGGCTGAGATGGCAAGAAATATCTAACGGTCTTTCCCAACCTTCCAGCCCGTTGCATTTTCAGTGGGGGCAGCCTTGCTTCCAAGGGAAAATTGGTCTTGGAGGGTGAAATATTACTTTTCATGCATAAAGCACAGATATACATATAGTACATAAAGAGATATGCCAATGGTATTAAGATTTCATGGGGGAGGCAATTAGGAAAAACATGAAAAGACTCGTTGGGGGACAACAATGAAAAAAAGGTGAAGAAACACGCCTCCAGTCGCACAGAACTGGTAATCGCCCCACATACAGCACCAATCTTCTGCTTCCGCCACCCAGAAGGCCCTCTCCATTTTTCCAAATGTCCACCAAGGAAAAACCTCAAGCTCAGGTGTCTCCTCTTCCAGAAAGCCTTCCCTGATCCCTTCAGCGGGAAATTGAATCTCCCTCTTTACGGAGCAAAATGGCAAGAGTCATCCCTCATAGTGTGTCTTTCTACATTACACGGTGATATCTCTGTATTTGTCTCTGACCTCCAATGGATTATGATAAACTCTTTGGGGCAGGGTGCATGTGAATTTTATTTTTTGCCATCTCTCCTGTGCCTGGCAGAGACTACAGGCTCAGTCCAAATGTGCCGAATGAATGAATGATCCCTGCCGGCACGCAGCTCCTGGGTGGGGTTCTTTGGAGTCCTTCTTGCTCAAGGGGAGCACCTGTCAGACTCCTCCTCAAGCCTGTTCAGCCCTGGTACCTTCCCATCTTCCCCTTTGGTCTGTTGTTGTGGACGGGTCTGCCTGCTCCCAGACAGAAGGTTCCTTAAGGTACCTAGCGATGTTCGTCCGCGTAGCGGCAGGAGCGGAGCCCGGGGCCAGGCAGGTGGGGCACCGCAGTGATGGAAGCCTTACCGAGCCAAGCTGCGTGATGGCGTTGATGTAGTTCTCGTCCTTCTCCACCTTCTTCCGGAACCGGATCGTCTGCTCCAGCTCCAGGGGGTTCACATCCTTGGGCCAGCCCCCCTCCACGTGGTTAATCCCCCGGGACTCCATCTCAAACCGCTCTGTGTTGACCTACACAAGGCCCCAGGTGAGAAGATATCTGCCTGCCCCGGGTGTAAACATTAGGCCATGTCCGCAAACCAGGATCCTGGGGCTGCCTGCTCATGGGCCCTGAGCACACAGGGAGGGATCAGCGAGGTGCCCCTGGCCAAAGCCACTTTCAGGTTCCGGCAAGGAACTTTGTGGTCCTCGGGGCGGGGGGGGGGGTCCCGGGTAGCCACGGAAGTGCCACCCTATGGAGCTAGCAGCTTCAAAGCTGATGCCTCTGGCCGTGGAAAATCCAGTTCTGACTTTATCGAAACCCTAATGCACCAGAGGAGCCCCCTCCCACCCCCCCGCCGTCCATTCTGTGCGATCCCAAAGAAAAAGAAGTGACTGGTCCTGCTCTGCCTTACCATTTGCAATGTCATAGGCTTCTAAACACAGGAATGATTAAAAGTTGGCGATTAGTTTGCCCGTTCTCGGTAGTAGGGAGGATGGAATGTGCAGATGGACTTTTACCCCTTAAACTTGCCACTTTGCTTCCTTTCCATTTGTTCCCCCATTTAAAAGATTGTGGTAGGGGCTCCTGGGTGGCTCAGTCGGTTAAGCGTCCGACTTCGGCTCAGGTCATGACCTCGCGGTCCATGAGTTCAAGCCCCGGGTCGGGCTCTGTGCTGACAGCTCAGAGCCTGGAGCCTGCTTCGGATTCTGTGTTTCCCTCTCTTTCTGCTCCTCCCCTGTTCATGCTCTGTCTCTCTCTCTATCTCAAAAATAAATAAACGTTAAAAAAAATTTAAAAAAAAATAAAATAAAAGATTGTGGTAAAAGACATACAATATAAAATCTCCCATTTTAACCATTAAAAAAAATTTTTAATGTTTATTTATTTTTGAGACAAAGAGAGACAGAGCATGAGCAGAGGAGGGGCAGAGAGAGAGGGAGACACAGAATCCCAAGCGGGCTCCAGGCTCTGAGCTGTCAGCACAGAGCCCGACACGGGGCTTGAACTCACGAGCTGTGAGATCATGACCTGAACCGAAGTTGGATGCTTAACCGACTGAGCCACCCAGGCGCCCCCCCCCCATTTTAACCATTTAAAAATGTACGATTCTGTGGCATGAAGGACAATTCATACTGTTAGGCAACCACCAACACTGTCTAGTTCCAGAACTTTTTCATCACCCTAAGTAGAGCCCCCAAAGCCATTAAGCAGTCACCCCCCTCCTCTTTTCCTTTCTAAGTTCTAAGTCGTCCCAGGATGGAGATGTGGCAAGAGACCCCAGGGCATGTGGCCTTCGCGGTGGCCATCCTGTTGAGTCAGCCACGCTGTGGACAAAATCGCCCCAGTCCCCGTGACAGCAATTAGCCCTGGGAGAGCAAGAGACTCAGTGTGTTTGAACCGTGAGTTATTGGAACCTCCCACAACGTGTTTTGGCCGAATCGAGTGTGATTTTCACCCGGATGATTTGGGACATGACAAAGCGGGTTCCTCTCTCCTGCAAACTAGTTTTGTCTCCGCAGTGCCTGGCATAGTCCAAGGCGGATCGCGGGCTCTAGACAGGCAGGGAGCTCCGACTGCAGTGTGACGCCCAGTTCTCTCATCACATCACCAGCCCCTCTGACCAGAACTTTCCACGGCACCCTTTCCTCTCCACCAGCTGGGCAGGCGCCTGCCGATCTGAATCCTTGCCCCCTCAGGATACCTCTCCCAGCTGTACCACATGCCTAAGACGACTTAGAGGTGAGACCAGAGCCCATGGGAGAGAGAACATCTTGATTCCCATTCACCTGGCCCAGGGAGTGGCTGGTGCTGGGTCTTTTCCCGCCCCAGGCACCGTGGTGGGTCGTGGGGGCGTCTCTGTCCTCATACTTCCAGCATCCGCCCTGGGCCATTCTAACTGGCTTCCAGTCACCCAGATGGAGCCACCCAGTCCCACTGACCACCCTGGCTGGCCACCCTGCCAGACCCCACCTTCGCTGGCCCAGGCCCCGGGGCCAGGGACCCACCTCGTGTTCTGACATGCTGGTGGAGCACTGGATGCCCGTGTCCACGGGGCTCCGCTCCACGAACTGCTCGGCCAGCTCAGGGTTGGGCGGGATGTTGATGTTCAGCTCGGCCTGGCGGTCGGAGAAGTTGCATTGCTTCCCGAACTCGCTTCGCTTCTTGACATACACGTACACGATCTCCATGGTCCCGGCTGCTGCGGGGGCAGAGGGAGGGTGTGAGGGAAGGGGCCCCACCTGGCTGCTTCCCTGTCCCCCCCGGGCCTCACCGGGGGGTGGCTTCCAGGTTCCTAGTCTGGTTGGAGGGGAAGGGTCCTAGGAGATTTGTTCAGAAGCTGCATCTGCGCTTTTAAAAAATCATTTATTGGGGCGCTCGGGTGGCTCATTCGGTTGAGCATCCGACTCTTGATTTGAGCTGGTCATGATCTCACAGTTTTGTGAGTTCAAGCCCCGCATCGGGCTCCGTGCCGACAGTGCGGAGACTGCTTAGGATTTTCTCTCTCTCCTTTTCTCTCTGCCCCTACTGGGTGCACTCTCTCTCAAAATAAATAAATAAACTTAAAAAATCATTTACGGAAGGGCGCCTGGGTGGCACAGTCGGTTAAGCATCCGACTCTTGATCTCTGCCCAGGTCATGATCTCACGGTTCGTGAGTTCAAGTCCCGCATGGGGCCGTGTGCTGATGGTGTGGAGGCTGCTGGGGATCCTGTGTCTCCTCTCTGACCTGTCCTTGCTCGTGCTCTCTCTCATAATACACAAATAAACTTAAATAATAAAAGATCATTTATTGAGTATTGAGTACTGAGTACCTGCTAAGCATTATCGTGTTCAGTTCTTGCAACTGCCCTTTGAGGTAGACAATAAAATCACCATTCTACCTTTCAGGAATCTCATACTTAGCGATACCCTGGGTGTCTTGCCAGGATAGCTAGTAAGCGGTTCAGCTGCTCTGCCTGACTCCAAAGCTCTTACTCACCAAATGATGCAGTTTTTACCGAGCTAACATGTTTACTGGGAGGCAGAGAGAAACACTCATGGTGATTATGTTGAACTAAATCTCCGGCCACGCTCTGGACCTGACCCTACAGCACACAGATTGGAGAGCCCCAGGCCTCTCTGGAAACTCTCCCACCCAACCACCCGATTGTGCAAAAGGCCACCCACCCCTTCCCAGAGTTCTACTGGGTGCTACCCTTCACTGCTCGAAGGGGGGCCCTTCCGGAGACTCCCCTCTACATCACTCCGACCGCGATGGGGCTGAGAGTCTGCCTGAGAAGGGGAGAGACTGCCAGACCACTTCCTCCACAGGCAGAATAGTGGGCCTTTGAAAGACTGGTTGGGCAGGGCACAGTGTGGAACTGGAAAGCGGGCTGGGCTGGGCACTGACTTCAAGTTCTGGCCCTGCCACTTGCCAGCTGCTTGACCATGGCTAGGCCACTCTCTCTGCCCCTCTCTGGCTTGTGCTCTCTCTCTCTCTCAAAATAAACTTAAAAAAAACTAATTACAAAGACTTCTCTTTAAAAAATTTTTTTTGATGTTTATTTGTGTGTGTGTGTGAGAGAGAGAGAGAGAGAGACAGAGTGAGAGCCGGGGAGGGGCAGAGAGAGAGAGAGGGAGACTGGATCTGAAGCAGGCTCCAGGCTCTGAGCTGTCAGCACAGGGCCCGACGTGGGGCTCGAACCCACGAACCGCGAGATCATGACCCGAGCTAAAGTCAGATGCTTAACCGACTGAGCCACCCAGGCGCCCTGAATTACATAGACTTCTCTAGGAATGCATAGGTTTTGTGAATGGCAGACTTCATGCTTTACATTTGTTCTCATAGTTTCCCTTATTTCACCTACTCACTTGGCAAATATTCACTCAAAGCTGAATAATCAAGAAAGCGTGGTACTGGCATCAGAATAGACACATGTATCGATTGAATGGCATTGAGAATTTAGAAATAGACTTTGATACTTATGGCCAACTGACTTTTGAAAAAGGCACTAAGGCACCTTATCAGAGAAATGACGGTCTCTTCAACAAATGGTGCTGGGCCAACCGGACGTTCCCATGCGAAAGAATGACCGTGGACCCCCTACCTCACGCCACACACATAAATTAACGCAAAATGGATCTCAGGCACCAGCGTAAGAGCGAAAACTAAGGAGAGAAATGTAGGGGAAATCTCTGTGACGCTGACAGAGCAGATTCTTTAGACATGGCATCAGGAGTATGGTCCATAAAAGCAAAAACAATGATAAATTGGACTTCTTTTGAGTTAAAAGCTCTGCATCTCAAAAGATAACATCAAGAAAACGAAAAGACAAGCCACAGACTTGGAGAAAAATATCGGCATATTGGGTCTGATAAAGGACTTGCATCCAGGATATACAGAGACTTGCGGGGTCCCGGGTGCCGTGGACTTCAGTTTAGAGGTTCCCTCACTGCATGCTCCCCACAACCCCCAAACTCACAATTCTCATTCTACATATGAAGAAACTGATACCCGGAGAGTTCAAACGCCTTGTCAAAGGTGGTGGGTCTAAAGTTGAGGCAGAGTGGGGGCCCAGACACGTCTGGCTCTACGGCAGAGTGATTCTTAGCCTTGGCTACACAGAAACTCCCAGAGGGCTTTACAAAATCACAACCCTCAGGTTAAACTGCAGACAAACGAAATCAGAATCTCTCGGCAGTAGGTGTTAAACTCCTGGGTGAATCCTAGCGTACAGCCAAGGTTGAGGAGCACCGATTTAAAGTGAGGGTTCTTAATTTCTCAGCCAGCATGCCCCAAACCTGGGATGTTCGTTCAAACTATGGAGGTTCCCAGGCCCCTCTTGCAAATGTGGACTGTATGTCTGGGGCGGGGCCTGGCAATTTGTGCTTTGCACAATCTGGGTGAATATTATGACCAGACGTGCGTCTAAGCTGCCTCCTCTTACCTCCAAGGCTGCAAGATGCCAGACCAGTGGGCCCTGGCCACTGGCGCCTGAGATGCAAGGCCAAGAGCTACTGTGACAGCCCAGAAGCACTTGCTTGGAGTGGCCTTGGGCCTTGGAGCCGCTGGGGTAGGAGTGAGGGAGTGAGGGTTATCCTAGGTCCCTTTGCATCCACGTACGATGTTCCTCGAAGGCAGCGTCATCCCAGCCCACTTCCAGCCCCAGAACAGCTCGACCTGAGTCAGACTCACAGGAAACAGGATCTCCCGCTCTTTCTCCTGGTCTGGAAACTCTCTTGTAACCCGGGAAAGGTAGAGGCCATGGCTTGGACAGCAGAGGATGGGAACAGAAACACAAGTGGCAGAAGTTGCCCCAGTGTGTCCATTCTACATGGGCAAGGGTAGGGCCTTGTGAAGAAGATGGTCAGTTCTCACCTTCGCCAGCGCCCTGCGGAGGGGCCACAGTGCTGCTCCTGGGCCCCCACAGTGACGATGGGCTGCCTGTCTCTCCTTCTGGTAAGAGACACTTGCTGCAAAAGCCAGTTCTCTGGGGACACAAGGAGGCTTAAGAACGTGAGCAAACTCCAGGGGCGCAAAAATAGCCTCTTTAGCCCAGATCATATGTGAAACAGCTTCGCTTTCCTCCTTGGTGCCTCCCAAGGCCAAGCCAGGGGCGAGAACGGAGGCATTGTTTTCTATCTGGTGGCAGACAGAGGGGACATTTAAAGGCTGGCCCGGTGACAGGAAGACAGCTCATTCAGGGACCCAGAGTGAGCTCTTTCTCCCAAGCCGGCAGGGCCCGAAGCTGAATAGCGAGGTCAGAGCGGGGGTCTCAGGAGGTCTCTCCCCGCCCTGGTGAGACAGAGGCCACCGGCTGCAGAGCCGGTGGGGAGGGGGATGGCAGGGGGGGCTTCCAAGGGAGGCGGGGGCAGTACTGCTGCTCTTTGGGAGTTTGGGACGGGGGGGTCCCCCACCCGTGGGAACCTAGAGACCCAGGGGCAAGCGGGACTCTGCAGCGAGTCCCAAACATAAGAACACGTCTGGCTGGGGACGTGCTGGCGTGAACATCAAAACTGCAACCGTCTCCCGCGTGCCAGGGCGGTCAGACTGGGACCTCCAGCAGTTAACAAAAACTCCTCTCGAGTAATGATAAGGCGCACCGTGATTCCTGGAAAGAACTTCCCTCGACTTAAGAGAAAGTGTGTTTTCCAAGCTTGGGTGGGGCTGAGGGAGCCGCGGGGCGGAGGGGCTCCGTTTGGGAGCTTAGTGTAGAGGCAAGAGGAAGGCGGCTGGCCTTCCCTCCGCGCTGGACTCCACGCGATATAGACGCGAGAACATTTTCCTCTTTCTTGTGGTCCCTGGGGCAGCCCTTAGTCTTTGTGCCTGGGACTGATGGCCTCTATGTGGCCTCTATGATGTGCCCCTGGCTGGGCAGAGGAACACAGGTGGAGAGCTTCCTTCCCTCTTTCTTATGTCCTCGTGCACCTTCTGGAATACGGGGTCCTTCAAATGAGACAGACCTCGCTAGGAATCCACCCCGCCCTCCCTCACCGGGGCATCCCACCAGGGCAATGCTAGGCACACTGGGGTCCACCTGGGGTGAGCTCCAGGTGGAGGGGGAGGACAGGCAGAGGTGGGAGGAGGTCCCCAGAACCGAAGGGTGCTGTGTTGGTGGTAACCTGCTCTCCCCACTACAACACTGTCTCCTTGAGGGCAGACTGGGGTCTTTTCATCCATCGTCATCCCCAGTGCCTGGTGCAAGAAGGAGCCCAACACTCCCACTGTGAGCATGCTGAGGGCCAGCAGGGTCCCAGGGCTCTCTCCTAGAACTCTCTCTCCCCTCCTCTTCCTTTTCTGATTGGAAAAACAAAGCACAGCTAGGGGTGAGAGGGGGAATCATAGGGTCTGAACACCCGAGAATGCACTTCTGTGGTTCAAGAGAGCGTGATCAACTTCGAACGCATTGCAGGAAGGTGAAACTAAGCGTGTGACCTTGAACGTGGTATCCCAGTGGGCATAAGGGGCGCCTGGGTGGCCCCGTCCTTTAACAGCATCCGACTCTTGATTTCGGCTCAGGTCGTGATCTCATGGTTTGTGGACTCGAACCCTGCATCCAGCTCTGTGCTGACAGCACGGGGCCTGCTTGGGATTCTGTCTCCCTCTCTCTCTCTGCCCCTCCCCTGCTCGTTTTCTCTCTCTCAAAATAAAAATAAACTAAAAAAAAAAAGAAATGTCCCCCTCAGGTTGAGGAGTCAATAAAATCATGCATTTTAGGGGACCTGCTGCCTAGTCTGTGCTCAGTAATTTTGAAGTCCCTTCCCTCCTTTCCTATGAGAAAGCCCACCTCCCTCCAGTTCAGCCCAGACTCTACTTTCCCGCCAGCCAGCTGTGAACCCTTTAGAGGTCTCCCTCCCTCCAAGAGACCGGGGGATCAGGGCCAGACCGACTGGGAGCAGGGGGTGTAGGAGGCAAGGTGACCAGAACCTGCGTGGTCCGGTGAGTCGCGAGGACTGAGGGCAGCCGGGACGAATGGGGCACGGACACCCGGCCCCCCACCCTCCGGCAGAGCTGTCCCGGGAGGCTGCCCCCACGGAGAGTTTCTGGCACTGTCGCTGATTATTACCCTCGGGGGCTCCCTGCTTCGCTCTCCTCTCCTCCTCAGCCTCGGCCTCCTCCCGGCCCGCGCCCTTACCCTCCTCCGCTCGCTCGCGTCGCCGCCTGGCCGCAGGGGAAGCACCTGAGCCCCCGCCACCGGGCTTCTCCAACGGCTCCGAGGTACGGCGTTTACCCGTTGCCTAGCAACCCCCAGCTGGGCCTGGACGCGGGGGCGGAGGGCTCCCCAGAGCACGTGGCTGCCCGTCCCGCTGCGTCGGAAGCACTCCCTCTTGTGGAAGTCTCCAGAGTCGGGAGAAAAATTAACCAAGCCAATCAAACACTGGCAGGAATAGACGTTTGTGTCATCTCTGCGAAGGTGCTTATCCAAGTCTACAAAAAACGCACCGGGCAAGATCCTGAGACGATACAAACTATTGTAGACAGCGCCTCGGAAGTCATGCGCCCTGGTTGGTGATGCCGGGCTCTGCTACTTATTTCCCCGTCGCCTGGCAGGTTGTCTTCCTGTCCCTTCCGTCGGGTCCCTCAACCACTCACTGGGAATTAAAACCCCCCAGTCACCCCTGTGCTACCTTATCCCGGGCACCTCGTGCAATAACCAAGCCCCGGAAAGCGGGGCGGGGTGTTTCCACAGCTTAGCTGCTGGTTGTAAACAGGCAGTAAGTGTTCACTGAATGCATGAATGAATACGATGAAGTTTTCTCCTGGGGTTAAGGCAATAAAGCAAGATAATGTAAACGGGGAGCAGGGTATGGGTGGGGGTGGGGGGGCTAGCACACGTGGGTTTGAATCCCAGCTGGGCCATTTACTGATCGTATGACCTTGGGAGAGTTACTTTCTAAGACTCAACCTTCTTTAAAAATATTTTTTTAATGTTTATTTATTTTTGAAAGAGAGAGAGAGAGAGGGTGCATGAGCGGGGGAGGGGCGGGGGGGGGCGGGACAGGGGAGATAACAGCAGACAGCCCGTGTGGGGGTCAAACTCAAGAACTGTGAGATTGTGATCTGAGCTGAAGTTGGACGCTCAACCAACTGAGCCACCCAGGCGCCCCGAGACTCAACGTGGGGTGGACAGTGACAGAATTGGGAGACACAACTGAGACAACACAGCAGGGTGCCCATGGCTGTCAGCTCTGGACTTCCCATCTCGGGGAATCAGGCTAACCAAGTTTAGGGATGGGTGCTGGAGATCCGGACGGGGGTAGACAGGGGATGTGTCAGCCCCCCAAGTGGGATTTGGGGTTGGAACTGGTCTTGACAAATGGTGGTAAGTCGCAGGGGAAGGCGTGGGGAGAGCATTCCAGATTGGGGGGAGGGCATGGTGTATGCAAGGGAGGGGCATTTGTGATGGAAGAAAGACACTTGGGGGAGGTTGACGCATCATTGTGGCAGGAGTTGACAGTCCCTGTAGGGGAGAAAATCAGAGAGGAATTTGCAAAGGCCAGCTGGGGCCAGTTTGTGGGGTGTCCTGAGAGGAAGGCTGAGGCATCTGGACAGCTCCCTGTGGGTTTTTGGAGCTGTCAGATCACAGGAAGAAAGCAAATGTCCCCGACTCTGGCTCCCCAACTTCTCCATAGTGTGTCTTCGCCACTAGTCACCTGCCTTTAACTGGGCAGGTGCAACAGAATTCCCAGCGATGGCACTTTGCCCAAACATACTAACAAGCCCCACAGTGACGGCTGCCACCAACCCCCCCTCCCCTCCCCCCGGCCCTTGCTCCCACCAGCGTCTCTAAGCAAAGGGTTTCCTCGGGGTGGGCGCTGAGGGTGTTGTTGGCAGCTGGGTGCAGGAGCGTCTAAAAGCCCCACCGAACTGGCTTTGTGTGCTCGGAGGCAAATCAGACCCAGACAAAACGTCCAGAAGAAACAGATCGGCTCCACAATGGAGCACTGGCTGGTTGGGGCTGGAAACATAGGCATCCTCCTCCCCCTCCCCCACCCCCAGCCCTGGAAAGAGGAGACCTTCTGTGCACACATTATTCCCTGGGTGGGGACGTGGGAGCAGCGTACCTGCAGCCACCTTTCTCTTGGGATCGCAACGATTTATTACAGGTTCCCTCCCCCCATCCTTCCCTGCACTCGGAAGGCCTCCAGTGCTTCCAACAGCCTTGGGCACCTCTGTTCTCTGGCAAAACAGCCGTCACCCCTTGGCAGGTCTGTCTCAGCCGCGCCGGCCGGGAAAGCCAGCATGAGGTCGTATCATTAGGAGTTTGCACAGGGATCCCGTTAAAAACGATCTTCAATTCTCTCTGATCTCTGCCCAATCACAGGGCAAGGGACTACTGGAATCCTTGGCTGAAGGCGCCCCCCCCCCCCGTGTCCCCCCCCCCCCCGCCCCAGGCCAGTCCACGATCCATTGCCCTGCCGTCTTCCCCCACCTGTTCTTTTTCCGATTTTTTTCTATCAGGGTAAAATACGCAGAACACAAAATGTATCACCTTAACCATATTTAAGAGTTCAGTTCAGCAGCATTAAGTGCACTTACAACGTTGGGCCACCGACCATCTCCAGAACTTTTTCATCTTGCATAACTGAAACTCTGTAGCCATGAAACCCTAACTCCCCATTTCCCCCTCCCCCACCTCCTGCCACCCAACCGTCCTACCTTCCGTCCCTATGATTCTGACTACTCTCAGCACCTCAGAAGTGGAATCACACGTTGTCCATTTGTGATTGGCCTATTTCATTCAGCATAATGTCTTCAAGGTTCAGCCAGGTTGTAGCCGGTGTCAGAATCCTCTTCCTTTTGGGGCGCCTGGGTGGCTCAGTCAGTTAGGCATCTGACTTCGGCTCAGGTCATGATCTTACAGTTTGAGATCGAACCCCGCATCGGGCTGACAGTGCAGAGCCTGCTTGGAATTCTCTCTTTCTCTCTCTCTGCCTCTCCCTCACTCGTGCTCTCTCTCAAAATAAATACATAAACTTAAAAAAAAAAAAAAGAATTTTCGGGGTGACTGGGCGGCTCAGTCGGTAAGCGTCCGACTTCAACTCAGGTCATGATCTCAGGTTCGGGAGTTCGAGCCCCGCGTCGGGCTCTGTGCTGACAGCTCAGAGCCTGGAGCCTGTTTCAGATTCTGTGTCTCCCTCTCTCTGACCCTCCCCCGTTCATGCTCTGTCTGTCTCTGTCTCAAAAATAAATAAATATTAAAACAAATTTTTTAAAGAATTTTCTTCCTTTTTAAAGACTGAAAAATATTCCATTGCATGTATACATTGCATTTTGTTTATATCCACAGATGGACACTAGGATTTCTTTCACTTTTTACTACTCTGAATAATGGTGTTGTGAACGTGGATGCACAAACCTCTCTTCAAGAGTGTGCTTTGGGGTGTCTGACTGGCTCAGTCGGTGGAGCTTGTGACTCTTGGTCTTGGGGTTGTGAGTTTGAGCCCCACGTGAGGTGTAGAGATTACTTAAAAATAACATCTCTGGGCGCCTGGGTGGCGCAGTCGGTTAAGCGTCCGACTTCAGCCAGGTCACAATCTCGCGGTCCGTGAGTTCGAGCCCCGCGTCGGGCTCTGGGCTGATGGCTCAGAGCCTGGAGCCTGTTTCCGATTCTGTGTCTCCCTCTCTCTCTGCCCCTCCCCCGTTCATGCTCTGTCTCTCTCTGTCCCAAAAATAAATAAACGTTGAAAAAAAAAATTAAAAAAAAAAAATAACATCTCAATGCCCCTCCCCTGCTCGTGCTCTGTCTCTCTGTCTCTGTCTCTCAAAGATAAATAAATATTAAAAAATAAAATAAAATCTTAAAAAGAAACGGTGCTTTCAAATCTTTGGGAAGGAGATTTCTGGATTCTATGGCAACTTTATCTGCTTAATAGAATTTGTTGATTTTTCCAAGAGCCACCATACTGTTTTCTACAACAGCTGTGCCATGTTGCATTCCCACTGATAGAGCACAAGGGTTCCGGTTTCTCCACGTCCTTTCCAACAGCTGTTCCTTCCTGTTTCTTGATAGTCGCCATCCTAATGGATGGGAGGCAGGACTTTACCATAGCTTTGCTTTGCATTTCCCCAGCGATTAGTGATGGGGAACATGTTTTCATGTGCTTCTTGGCTGTTTGCGTGTCTTCTTTGGAGAAATGTCTACACACGTCTATTGGAAACATAATTGTCTTTTAAATTTTCTTTTCAGATTGTCCACTGTCAGTTTTGATTTACAGAAAAGCTGTGAACATGGTACAAAGAGTTCCCATACACCCCTGCTAAGGCTGGAATGGTTATGTCCTCCCCGAATTTATATGTTGGCATCCTAGTGCTCGGTGTGATGGTATTCAGAGGTGAGGCCTTTGGGAAGTGATCAGTCACGAGGAAGGTGGAACTGTCGTAAATGGGATTCCCGCCCTTATAAAAGAGACCCCACGGAACTCCCTAGCCCTTTCTACATGTGAGAACAGAGAAGAGGCACCACCTATGAGTCAGGAAGCCTTGTCTATTTGTAAACTCTATGAAGTCAAGGCCACGATTGCCTTAGAGACTTCTGTAGTCCCAGGATTTAGAGAGGGTGACGTGCTTAGGCCAGGGGCGAGAAACCTGCAAACCACTTTAAGAGAGAGTAAATATTTTAGGCTGCAGGTTAAGGAGAAAAACCAAAGACATTTCGTAGATACTTATACGACGAGAGAAAAACATCCCCAGTGTTGATTAGCGAAATTCAAAATATTATGCTGAGTATACTTTTTTTTGTAAGACGGGACTGTTCATGAGAACGGAATTCTCTGGAGGGGGGACAACACCTTGTTTCACTGAGACTCAGGATTAGTATTCTCTACTGTCAAAATCAGTTGCAAGTATTTGATTTAAAAAAAAAAAAACATTAGAAAATACAAAAACTGCGCTCACAGGCCATACATGGCAACAGGTCAGACTAAGCTCACGGGAGGTAGTTTGCTGGCTCCTGTGATAAGCAATCAATGCATTTTTGAAGGACGGAGATTGAAATTTGAAAGGGAGAAGAAAGGAAAGTAAGTTCTCCTGACCTGGGTACATCTGTCAGGGGGCACACGAGGCCTCTTGAATGCTGACGGCTCCGCCAACACTGTAGAGCCCAGAGGCAGTGATATCGCCCCCAGTTCTTTGAAACACGAGACCCCGAGACGTTAGAGGGGGCGAAAGCTCAGGGCTCCTGGAGAGGAGTCAGCTTTGGAGAAAGGACCACCCGGTCGCCGCTCCACACGGGGGAGTTGGCCCTGAACGACAGACTCAAATGCACACCTGTTCCCGGCAGAGGCTCCCCTTCCAGAGGGCCGGATGTTCATTACTTCCTCTCGGGGAGCAGGTTCCTGGGTCTGGGGTCAGTGCTGTTCAGAGGTGTTTAGAAACGCTGAAGGCTGCGCTGGTGGGCCAGGCAGGCAGAACACGGGCGTGCTGGGCACCGAGGCCCTCTCACCCCACCCCTTTCCCTTGGTGAGAGATTGGTGCCGGCCAAGGCAGGAATGCGGGGTGAGCGGGTGACACCTGTGGGGACCCAAACCACCCTCAGCTGTGCGTCCCCACGTGGCCTCCTTCCCACTTCATGCAGGGCCTGCCTGCAGCGCGGGTCTCTCTGCAGCTCCCAGAGACAACGAAAGCCCCCCAAAGTGAATCTCATCGGAGCATTGAACTGCAGTTACCTTTAAAGAAAGAATCAGACGGGGGGCGGGGGCGCCTGGGTGGCTCAGTCGGTTGAGCCTCTGACTCTTGATTTCAGCTCAGGTCAGGATCTCAAGGTCCGTGGGATCGAGCCCCACATTGGGCTCTGCGTGGGCAGCACAGAGGCTACTTGGGATCCTCTGTCTCCCCCTTTCTCTGCCCCTCCCGTGCTCGCTCTTGTGTGCTTCTCTCTCTCTCAAGACTAAAGAAACATTTAAAAGAAATCAGATTGGTTTCTCCACTGCTTCAAGCCTTTTCCCCGGTGCTCTTGGTTTCCTGAGACGAGGGAGAAAGGTGACTCTACACGGGGTGGGGGAAACATTCCTATTGGAGAAACGCCCTAGTCCTGATGCTCAGCTTTGAGGGATGCAGGGTTCTGAGTCTGGCATGTTCTGTGGTACACAGCCCTCTGTATCACACCTCAAGTGCTCCCAAAGGATGCATAATCTGCTCCCTTCAGGAAGTTCCTTGCAAGGCAGTCACTTCTGGGAGCCTAGCTGCCGAACACAAGGGTCAACAGCGGCACAGGGCCACGGGCAGAGAGCCGGAGCCTGCCCTATGAAGGGTACAGAGCATCTCAGTGCCCCAGCCCAGAGGGATCGTGAAGTTTAATTAACAATTCACGTAACTATCTGGGACAGTCCTCAGTACACTGCAGGTGCTCAATCAATGCCACTACTTATTACTAGCAACATTAAGAGCACTGACCTTCAGGGGGAACTTGGGAGAAAGACTGGGGTGGGGGAAACAAGGCCTGTCCTTGGTCCTGAAGAGTAGCTGGAGGCCACACGAGAGGTCCTGTGACATTCCTTCAATAGTCGTGTCTTGGGGCGCCTGGGTGGCTCAGCCGGTTGAGTGTCCGACCTTGGCTCAGGTCATGATCTCACGGTTCGTGAGTTCGAGCCCCGCGTCGGGCCCTGTGCTGACAGTTCAGAGCCTGGACCCTGCTTCGGATTCTGCGTCTCCCTCTCTCTCTGCCCCTCCCCCACTCATGCTCTGTCACTCAAAAATAAACAAACATTAAAAACAAGTTAAAAAATAACGTTCAAGAAAAAAATCATCCCGTCTTTCAATCCTTGCACCGAAGTCACTGAAATCTGCCGAGAAGCCCTCCCCACCAAAACCCAGCTGGAAGGGAGCGCTCGGTGCCCCTGTCACTCCCGCAGCGGAGGCAGTTAGACAGAGTGCATGCTTTAGTACAAGTGGTTTATTTCTCCCCAGGTGAGGGCGCACATGTACCAAGCAGAAGTGTGCCCACCTGGCTCCTTCAGGAACCACCCGAAGGATTCTAGTTTAGTTTACATGCATTAAAAACAACTCTACAGTTGCCAACCACAAAATGTTAAGAAGCAACATCTTGACACCGCGGAGTTCCTATCTGCGTGCGACGTGGCCCCACACAGATATATTTACGGTACACGGGATGTCGAGGTTAACGCAGGTAAGACAGGAGTCCTGGATGCCCCGTGGCTCTGTTCTGTCCCGGGGCCGGGGCTGGGCGTGGACAGCCACTCTGCTGTGAGTGTTTTGATGGCGAAGTGGCTCTCCCCAAACGGAAATGGAGCCCTGGTTCCAAGCCACGCCTCCCCACGCCCCTGGCTTCGGGTGGGCAAGGCTGTGGGGGTTCAGTGTCTCGCACTCTGAGTTGACAGGAGATTAGAAGCACCAGAGACCCTAACCCTGGATCCTCAGCAGGCAGGATGGTGGGTCATTATTTCCTCCTGGCCAACAAGCTCCTTCTCAGCGAGCAGGTACATCCCAGGACAACGGGATGGGTCCGGGGTTGGGGGGACACAGTCGTCTCATTTTGCTGAAACCTTTTACCGCAAACTTGCTCAAAGACAAAAGGGAGGGGCAAATGCACAGGGGCATTCCCCGGAACAGGGGACTCTGGTCAGCTGTCCCTCTTTGCTTCCCTTCCTGTTTTAAAGGGGCTCCTCTCCGACTGGGATGAACCCACATCCCCATCGAGCAGCAGCTCGGGACAGCGTGTCTCACTTATCTTGTACTTTGTTTCAAAACCCTCCCTCCCTGCAGATGCTTAAAGACCTGGCCGATGCCAGACAAATCTGCAGCCGGGGGTAAGGAGTGAGCCCCAAGTCTACTGTAAAAACCGGATGTGCTGTGAGCTTCAATTCTTTGGATAATCAAAGTATTCAAAACACTGGGAGAAAAAAAAGTTCAAGTCGCTTTCAAAGTGTCTATTAATACCTGAGACTGTCCCTACCTGCGGCGAACCAACTCACAGCATCGATTCTGGAATGGAGGAGAGGCGGGGAAGGGCGCAAAGGATGAGCAGAGAGTGGCTGCTGTTACCCACACTGCCCCCGGCTCTCACCTACGAGGAGCCTACGAGGGACGAAGCTGTGGTCCCCCAGCCCGGGGACCACCCACCACACAGCCTCTCCAACACCTTCCCTCTGTGGTCCAGGGAGAGTCCGTCTGGTGGCTCTGGGGCACTGATTTGGACAGTTGTCTCGTCTCATCAGGGACATCACCTCCCTTAGAGGCATCTCCTGATCAGCTCTTCCGTTTTTATCCCCGGGAAAATGCCGCCCATCAGCCGGGCAGCCGAGAGGAGAGAGGGGCTCAGGGAGGGTGGTCACCCGGACTTCTGGCCGTGTTAGCAAGAGGCACGGTCCTGGCAATGAGAACCATACAGCTCTCGGGTGGTGACGCCCGACCCTCCTTACTGCCGCTCCCCAACTGGCGAGGGTGGGATGTGGGGGTGAGCAGAACGAGGCTCCCCGCTTCGGCGTGGCGAAGCACCTGCGGGCGTTTCCGGTGTGGACAGGAGGGCAGAGGAGGGAGAGGCTGGCCCGAGTCATGGGTCTTCTGTCCGCCTGGGCCTTTGGTCAGAAATCTCAGCCAAGCCCGGGCTGACTCTCCCTGCTTCTCTGCAGCCCCAGGAGCCTGCCAATCCCGTGGTCCTGCGTCCAGTCTCCAGACGCCTTTGGTTTCTATTGAAGAAATGCGTGCGTTGGCATTAATTAAAAACCAAAACAGATCAAGGAGGCAGGAACCTCTGCGGAACGCGTGTTAGGCTGGAAACTCATTCCCGTAGTGCCTCAGGTGCTCATCCGCCACGGACAGGTAGGTGGCCCTCATGCTGGGAGAATACTGTGGGAGAGAGGGGGAGGGGACGAGTCAGAACAGGGTCACCTGTTACAGTGAAATCAGACCGTACTAGCAAAGGGGCCGGGGCTTCTCAGGGAGCGGGGGCCGGGCCAGTCTTTATCACAGGCATCGTGGGGACTGGCCGACACCAGAGTGGCTTGGGCAGGCTTCACTGCTGGCCATGCTTCCAGTCCCGGGGCCATCAGGACGTCTGGCTTCCAGCATCAGATGTGAGATGTACACACAGACCAGCCACCCTCCCTCTGCTATGGCTGCCACGTCCACTCCAGGCCACACCACCGCCACTGGGGACAGCGTCGGGGTGCACCAAGGCACTGGGGAACCTGCCTCCTGAGTAGCTGAGGGCACAGGCCCAGGGATTCAGAGACCCAGGTTCAAATCCCAGTTATGCATTTTACTCATCCCGTGACCTTGGCTGAGGCTTTCCAACCTCTGCGAGCCTCAGTTTCCACATCCGCAATCAGGGACCTAAGAGCACCCGGCGGTAACCGTGCAAGAACGAGATGCTATAAAACAGGCGAGACACCTCACACAGCGCATCTCACACACTTGGCCCAACGTTACAAACGCCTGGGAGCCTAACAGTTCCTGATGCTCGGGCCACGCCCACCAGTTTTGTTTTGTTTTGGTTTTTTTTTTTTTTGGAGGTAAAACCCACATAACAAAATTAACCACCTTCAAGTGCCACCAGCACTTTTTTTTTAAAGTTTATTTAGTGTTGAGAGAGAGAGAGAGAGAGAGAGAGAGAAAGAAAGAGTGAGAGAGACCACAAGTGGGGGAGGAGCAGAGAGAGAGAGGGAGACACAGAATCGGAGGCAGGCTCCAGGCTCTGAGCTGTCAGCACGGAGCCCGACGCGGGGCTCAAACCTACAAACTGTGAGATCACGACCTGAGCCGAAGTCGGACGCTTAACCCACTGAGTCACCCAGGGGCCCCGCCATCAGCATGTTTTCAAAAAGCTCTTCCAAATGCAGCCAAGTCGGAGAAGCAGTGACCTAACACAAAGTGTGCTCAACGGACGTTCGTTAGCGACTGCTCGGGGAGCACAGGCCTCCAGCTGGGGGGGGCGGCGGGGATGGGTGCTGGGGCTCTTTAACCCAGCGGTTCTTAACCATTTCGCAATGTCTAAGACATTTCTGGTCATCACACCTGGGGGGTAGGGAGAGTGGGCAGAGGCCAGGGATGGAGGTAAACATCCTACAGCGCCCAGGACAGCTGCCCCCCACAGAAGGACCCAGCCCGTCAGTAGAGTGGGGGAGGAAGCCTGCTTCAGACTGTGGGGGCTTCTCCAACCTGCAGCCCCAGCTTTCCCCGTGAACCCATTAGAAACGCAGATTTCCCGAATCAGAAACGGGCTGGGCCCAGGATCAGGGCGCCTGGGTGGCTCAGGAGGTTAGGTGTCTGACTTTAGCTTGGGTCATGATCTCACGGTTCCTGAGTTCGAACCCTGTGTCGGGTTCTCTGCTGTCAGCGCAGAGCCTGCTTTGGATCCACTGTCCCCCTCTCTCTTCCCTGGTCCCCTGCTCTCTCTCTCTCTCTCTCAAAAATAAACATCAAAAACAAAAAACAGGCTGGGCCCAGGACCCTGTGTTGCAACATGTCCCCCGGGAGATTCTGATGCACACTCGAGTCTGAGCATCTCCCCCTCGAAGCACTGTTTCCCGAACTTCCTTGATGATAAGGATCACCTGGCTGCTCGATGCACTTAGAACTTCCCAGGTGCCTTCCCTGGACAGTCTGCGTCAGTGAGTCTGGACTGAAGTCCTGGGATCGGTATTTTTCACAATTGCCTGGGTCACTTGTGTCCGTCAAATCGAGGACCCGGTGCCTGAGAGGGAAGCAGGGATTCCTGGAAGGTGGAGCCTGGGGAAAGGCACATTTCCAGCCAATGGAACAGGCTGTACCTTCGGACTGTCTTGCTTGCTATCACCCCGGGCAGTGAAATCCCCATCTGTCCCAGAGCTGGAGCTGGCAGAGGGAGGGGTGCATCTATACGTCAAACTCACCATTAGCCGAGTGCTGATGAATATTTAGAGCAGGCACAGGGGGAGGGCAGGGAGTGGCAGGTGCGAGGTCTATGGGGGTGCACGTCCACACACGCTGGGGGTTCCTAGGTCGGCAGCACCTGTAGATGCCTCCTCGTGCCCCCTGCCACTTGCACGGCAGGAGGTGGGGGTCGAGCTGGGTGGGCTGGGTAGCCAACTCGGCCAAAGCTCTAAGAGGCCCTAAGCAGGTCTTAATTCTAGGGAGGAAGGTGAATTCTGTCCTTGAGCCTTGCAAATAAAGTCAGCCCTTGATTATCTCTGCTAATGGCAGGGAGAGTGGCCCGGATCTTTCAAAACAGAAGGTAATCCCCAAATCATTTTTATTTGGCATCACAGCGCACGGACTAATTCCTCATTCCCAGCAGCAGATCGCCCCTAATTATGTTTCGCTGAGATTACAATTAATATCAATCTGCATTCCTGGGTCTACAGCAGCTGGTAGGAGGAAAAGGAACCCAGGAGGCTTCTGGGTAGAGAAAGCCAGGTTGAGATTTAAACGGTGCCTACTCTGAATGCTGGCTTCCACTAGCCCGCGGTCCCTCCCTGAGGACCCCAGAAGCGAGAGCTAGGCCTGCGTCTAGGGCTGTGCCTAAAAGGACGGCAGGTGAGGTGCTCTGGGCAAAAATAGCAAGGTGGGGCCGTGGGCGGGGCGGGGTTTCTCAATGTCCCAAAAGTGGACATTTGGGGCCGGATCATTCTCTGTTGGGCTGAGCAGCATCCCTGGCCTTTGCCCACTAGGTGGCGGTAGCACCTGCTCCCCTCCCCCACCACCCCCAAGTTGTGACAACCCCAAATGTCTCCTGACAGGCCAGATGTCCCCTGGGGGCAGAACTGCCCCAGGGTGAGCCGCTCAAAGCTATGGTTCAAGTGCCACCTGCTGCACAGGACTCCCTCGGATCCCACACAGCAGCAGGGACAGGTCCCACCTCCAGGTCCCAAAGCACTTATTACAAGAGCCGCGTTTTTGAGCCCTTCCTGCTGCAGGTTATGCACTTCCTGAAGACCCGGCTGGGTCCCCACCTCTCCCCCGCCGCCCCCCCCCCCCCCCCCCAGAACAGCACTGTGGTTTCCACCGCAAGCACCACCTGTGTTTGGGGCTGACTCGCTGGATATGTGTGTGTGTGAGCACCAGGGCCCGGGCGTGTGTCATTGGCCCCATGTCCTTGGGTCCCCAGCAGCAGCCGCTCTAGTTTACCGGCTGGATGGCCCCTTCCAAACCCCCTGAATTAAAATGCCTTGTCCAGGGGCGCCCGGGTGACTCCGTCAGTTGAGCATCCAACATCGGCTCGGGTCATGATCTCACGGTTTGTGAGTTCGAGCCCCGGGTCGGGCTCTCTGCTGTCAGCGCGGAGCCTGCTTGGGGGATCATCTGTCCCCCACTCTCTCTGCCCCTCTTCCACCTTGCACACGCTTTCTCTCTCTCTCTCTCAAAAAATAAACATTAAAAAAATAAGTAAATGCCCTCTCCAGCCAAGTGGAGGCAAGGGGAACTTTGACGGACACCGGGCTCAAGAACTGTGTGCTGCAACCCCACCCATCACAGACTTCCGGCCTTGCTTTCCACTCGCCACCCCGGCCCCCCCCCCCCCTCCCCCCGTCTCTTACAGATGCCGCAGCTTGTGGAGAAGGTGGCGGCGGGAGGGAGCGGGCGGGACGGTGGAGAGTAGGGGTGGAGTAAGCGGCACCCTCTTAGAGCATCTACGCACCACACAGACGCGCGTTTACAGTGACTGAGTCCTCCAACGCCCGCCACCACCGTGGGGTGTGTGCTATTATCATGCCCATTCTACGGGTGGGGAAACTGAGGCACATAGAGGCGAAGTGCCTGTCTAAGGCCACAGAGGTCAGAAGCAGTGAGCTGGTGTGAACCCGGGCATCTGGCACAGGAGTCTGTGTCCTTGGATTCCACGGTCTACTGGCTCTACTTGAAGCGATCTATCTGTCTCAGCCAGGATTCCTGCGGCCCCCACACTTCTCTGGGAGAGGACAGAGCCTTTTCTTTCCAATATGCACCCCCTCGCGCCACAGGCTCCTTTCCCGATGCTGAGTCTCGGTCCCCTGGCTGGAAGCGGGCGTGGGCCAGAGGCACAGGCCCCACTCAGGTACCAGCTGAGCGGGGTTAACGAAGGCTGGTGTCCCAGACACTGCACCGCGGGGCTCCACCCCGCAGCCCACGGTGAAAGGCTAAACACCATCGGAGAGCAGAACAATTTCCTTGGAGCAGAAAGGGACGCTCTGTCTTACTTACATTATTTCGTTCAGCAAACTTATCACTGCAAATTATTTCTCTGTCCCTTTGAGATGCATATAAACCTTTTTAAGGGCTAAACCAGGCTCTTGCCAGCTTTGCAATCCAGGAATGTTTTCTTAAGAGCCCGACGCGGGGCTCGAACTCACAAAAACCAGGCTCTTGCCAGCTTTGCAATCCAGGAATGTTTTCTTAAGGGCCTGGGAGCCACCTCTTTGGAAGGTAACCATCAAGGACTACCTCTATCTCCGTGGCAATGAGCGACGCTGAGGGCCACCCTAACTGGCATCCATTCGGGATGGACTAGTGTGACAGAGGCGCTGTGCGGTCCTCTTGCCTGGGGACAAGCGTGCACGGGGGTGAGGTTGTCTGGCTACATGGGGGTGAGCTTTCCATCTTTGCAATGTCTTTAGCAGATTGCCAGCGATGTGCATGGCAGTCGGGTTTAATGCTTACTTAGTAACAAAATTGTTTCACTTTTTCTACCTTCCGGGAGGGGATTCACCAGGTTGAGTGGAGGTCTTATCTGTCATCACTTCCCCAACAAGGGCCTAGCTCTGACTTTGCCCGGGAGCCCAGGTTACCGTGGGAGGAGGGGAGCCTCTTCCGATGAGCGGAACGTTCTCGTAGCGTGGGTTACCGCCGAAGAGCAAGGCCTGGTTCCTGCGGGCCGAGAGGACAGCTCAGGACGGGGAGGTGTGGGGGTGGGGGTGGGGGCACTCGGATTTCTCCAGGAGGGGCCCGCGGATGTGCATGTGCAAGCACGGGGTGGAAATGGACCTGGGGGAACTGTGGGCAGGAATATAAGGGAAAGAGCCCTCAGAAAGCCCAGGGGAGAAGCTGCGGGTGGGGCACCAGGGGCCAGGAGCAGCGTGGCCCGGAGAAAGGCAGCTTCTGGGCCCTGCGATCTGCCCTGAGGGCAAGGCTTGGCATCTACAGGGGTACACGTGTACTGGGGTGGCTAGATGGCCCCCGGGGGCCTTCCCACCAGGCACCCTCTGGCTGCAGCTGGGGGACCACGGCTGGCCTTGGATGCCTTCCTCCCAACCCGGTTCTCTGGTACCCAAATGTGCTTCAGATCTAGCTCCCCTAGGGCTGGGGCGGGGGGAGGGGTGGCGGTGCTGCCCCAGCCGCCCTGTGTCGAGACATGTACAGGGGGAGCCCTGCCGTACATGTATTCCGAGACTGGAGCGTTGGAGATGGTCTGTGCTGGGGGCTGCAGGCTGGTCTGGCTGCCCAGGCCGCTGCTGTAGCTGCAGAAGCTTCGAAGCTGCCCCCGAGGGGGGTTGTGAGCGGCGATGCGTCGGGCCTGGGGGTTGAAAGGGTCGTCACCGTCGATGTCATCATAGTCTCTGTCCCTAGAACGACATACAGGACACGGCCGGCCGTGAGGGCCCGGACTCGGAGGCAGCGGGGTCCCGGCCGGCTTCCCAGGCTTTGCCCCCAGGACCCTCTCTTGCCACACGCGTGTGTCTCCCTCAGGTTCCTGAAACACATGGTCTTCAGGCCTGCCTCCCACAGATCACTCCACCTGTTCCCAGCTTCACATCCACCTCCTCCAGGCAGCCCGCCATGCTGACCCCGTCACACTGACCCTCCCTGCCCTGCTTCCTTTTGTCCGATCTGCCCTCAGGCACTGAAACACCTCATCTCTATCTGCTTCGTGAAAATGTAGGTGCCCCACTACCGGGGCTATCATCTACCCTTCTGGGTATTTTGGAAGCGCCCCTCCAGCATCCAGAGCCCTCATGATCTCGCGTCACAAAGCCCTTCAGAGGAAGAGAGGACGAGGAAGGGGCGCCAGGTGGGGGTATGACACTGTCACCATGCTCTCGGCTCCGCTCCTGCCCCGGGCCCTTGGAACCTCCTTTTGGGGGTCTGTCTGGACTCTCAGGGAAGCTTCTGCAGAAATCCAGCCAGCCTGTTGGGGCTGAATGCCTGGAACCCCTGCGGCCATCGTTCGGCCCAGGTTATCGGCTCTGGGCGCAGTCACAGAGCAGAGCCTCCTGCGCGCTCCCTCAGGAAGCCCCCTGGCAGCCCACCTGGTGGTAAAGTGCTTCCAGGCCCGCGGCCCCGCGCAGATCATGGTGGAAAAGGCCAGGGCGGCCAGGAGGGAGAAGAGGCCAAGGTAGAGCAAGCCCTCGATGCCGTCGTAGCAGATGCCAGCAAGGGCGTCCAGGTAGTCCTGGAGGAGGAGGAGGGACACGTTGCTGGAAGGCGGGTCAGGGCACGCCTGGGGTCTGAGCTCACTTCTGGTGGCCCCTCTCCCCAAGCCTCGGCCGGGGATCGTCTCTATCCCGAGCGCATTTTGTACAGCCATTAAGGGTCCACACTCTGGAGCCCGACAGAAGGGCTTTTGGGGTTCACTCCGTAAGCGTCTGCTAACCGCCTACTGGGGGCTAGGCACGCGAGGGTCGGGGTCGGCTCCGAGCAAGACAGACACGGCTGCAGGGCGGGAGAGCCAGAAGACAGGAGACATTTACGCTAAGGCCAGCATGGCCAGAAGGAGTGGATTGTGCCTTGAGCAGATGGGGGAAGGGGGCACGGGTGACATGTTCGGGAAAGAGGAAAAAGGGCCAGAAGGAGACGGGATGGGGGGGTGGGGGTGGGCGCCAGTTCCCGCTAGGCTTCGCAGGCAAGTGAGGAGCTTGCTTTTTATCAGTAGGTGACGAGATGCGAGAGAAGGGACGCGACCCAACTGGCTTTTACAAAGACCACTGTGGTTGCTGTGTGTGAAAGGTCACGGAAGGTCAGGGGGCGAGAAAAGGCTGGAGACCAGTTAGGAGGCCACGGCTGTCACCCAGGGGAGCAGGGCGGTGCTTGGGTCGTGGCGGAAGCGGGGAGGGAGAGAGAAGTGGACGGGTGCAGACCCATACTTGAGAGTCTAGATGCTAGGATTTGCTGAGGGATTGGATGTGGGTGGTGCAGAGGGAGAGAGGGTACGTGCCAACGTCCAAACCCAAGCCCTTGACCTAACAGCCTGGAACCTTCAGTGAGCCACTTTACAAATACACACGCATATAGGGGCGCCTGGGGGGGCTCAGTCGGTTAAGCGTTCGACTTCGGCTCAGGTCATGATCTCACAGTTCGTGGGTTCCGGTCCCACATCGCGCTCTGTGCTGACGGCTCGGAGCCTGGAGCCCGCTTCGGATTCTGTGTCTCCCTCTCTCTCTGCCCCTCCCTGCTCGCACTCTGTCCCTCTGGCTCTCTCAAAAGTACATAAACATTTAAAAAAAAAAAGATATCCGTATATAAATATCTATCTGTCCGCACACGCACAGTTTCCTTTTCTATAAAACTGCCTGCGAAATAACACGTATTTGACAATTTTTTTTTTTTTTGAGACAGAGAGAGACAGAGCATGAACGGGGGAGGGTCAGAGAGAGGGAGACACAGAATCCGAAACAGGCTCCAGGCTCTGAGCCGTCAGCCCAGAGCCCGACGCGGGGCTCGAACTCACGGACCGCGAGATCGTGACCTGAGCCGAAGTCGGCCGCTTAACCGACTGAGCCACCCAGGCGCCCCCGTATTTGACAATATTAACCGTGACAACTGAATGGCTTATGGGTACAGACTGTACGGAACAAGGGTGCGCAGAATCAAGGGCTCACTACATGGAGCTGTGATCGTTATAGGACTCTCCGTGCTAAATCCATATGGAAAGTGAGAAGTGTCCACACACCCTGGCTTAGTGCTTGGGGGAGGGGAGCTCCCCCCCTTCCCCCCCCCCCGAGTGTTCCTTGCATTCGGGGCTGTGTGATATGCCAAGTTCTTGGAGAGGCAACCCTGGAAATGAGCAAAGAATGTTCACTTGCAGCCGGGGAGATGGACGGTTGACCAGATGGCTGGGGAGTCTGGACGATGGAGAGTCTCTATGGGCTGCTCTCTGGGAGAATGTGGCCGGCGGGGGTGCCCTCGTCCTGCTTGCTACCCAGGGGCCCCCCCAGCACCTTGTGCAGCCCTCGGCAATCCAGCATGGCTGTCAGCTGGTGAAGGCCGGACTCCGACGAGTTCAACAGGAGCTGGATTCCGAGCAGGTCTTTCTGAAGCAGGAAGAGGCAAACACACAGACAGGCAGAGAGACGGAGAATGAGCGGTGGGGGAGGGCTTGTGGATAAAACCTCAGAGAGCGGCGTGTGCAAAGAGGCCTTTAGAGCCAGAGGGAGGAGGGGGACTAGACCCCTGGGGAGGGGAGCGCTCTCCACAGCCTGGCTCTGCAAAGCCATGGGGTCCGGGAGGGGTGAGGTAGAGCGAGGAGGAGGGGAGAAGGTTGTCGGGGTCCCGCTGGGGCTCCCCCTGTTCCGGCACGGATCCCGGGGGAGGCAGCCGCCTTACCTCCGCCGTGGGGAAGAGGGGCACGGCAAACTGTAGCAGACCGGCCACCTGGATCTGCATGGTGGTGAGCGAGCGCTGGAAGATGGTCAGTGCCTGGCCAGGAGAGACCGCAGCCCTGCCGTGAGACTCCCCTTCCCAGGCGCTGTTCCCTGGCAGTCCTGCCCCCTAGCGTCCCTGATCCCGGCCCTTCCCCTCATCCCTCAGGTTTCGTGGGAGCAGCACGGTCCCCTGGCTTCCTGCTACTCAAGGTGTGGTCCTCGGATAAGCGGCATCGGCCTCGCAATGAAGCCAAAAGCACACAGCCACCTACACCTTACTGGTCGGTGTTGGGGCTTGGGGTGAAGGGGGAGCGGTAGGCAGGGCGAGGACGGGGCTGGGTGGGCGTACCTGCTGGAAGGGGCTGCTTACGCTCTGACTGCAATATAGGTAGTAACGGGTCACCTCTGCAAGGCAAAGGCGTCAGCATCAGGCAGGAGCTCACAGGTGAGCGGACCGTCATCCATCCTCAGTGGCCAAGCCAACCCCCGAACTCCCAAAGGAGGGCGCTTCTATGAAATGGCCCAGAGGTCCAGCTGGACCTGAGGTTGGGGGGTGGGGAAGGGTAGGGGACTACAGGGCCGAAAGGTACTGTTCGCCGTAGGTCTGGTCTGAGTATTTAGAGCCGCTCTAGACAACACGGGGCCCGAGGGGGGTTACCTGTGCGGATGTGGTCCTCTGTGATGTTCAGGATGAAGGTGTCGGGAGCTGAGCAGAAGTCACTGGTGCCCTGAGCCAGAGAGACACGGGAGGGTGGAGGAAAGTTACGACACCGGGGTCCCGGCTGGAGTCAGGCACCCTCGGCCCCAGCTGCTCGGACCCCTCCGCTCAGTCCTGGGTGGAAAGCAACAGGCAGGAGCCAACTTCCCTGGGCCTGAATCCTGGCTCTGCCCCTTCCTAGCTCGGTAAGTCTGGACAAGTGACTTACTCTTTCTGTATCTCAGCTGCCTCGTCAATAACACAGAGAGAAAAACGCTATCCACCTTAAGAATTAATCTGTGTAGGGGCGCCTGGGTGGCTCAGTCGGTTGGGCGGCCGACTTCGGCTCAGGTCATGATCTCACGGTCAGTGAGTTCGGGCCCCGCGTCGGGCTCTGTGCTGACAGCTCGGAGCCTGGAGCCTGTTTCAGATTCTGTGTCTCCCTCTCTCTGACCCTCCCCCATTCATGCTCTGTCTCTCTCTGTCTCAAAAATAAATAAACGTTGAAAAAAAAAATTAAAAAAAAAAAAGAATTAATCTGTGTAAAACACCCCGGGTGTTTAACGACCCTGGCTTGGTCATTAAGCATCTGACTTTGGCCTGGGTCACGACGTCACAGTTAGTGAGTTCGAGCCCCGCTTCGGGTGAGCCCCACTTCGCTCTCCCTCCCTCTTGCTCTCTCTGCCCCTCATCCAATTGCACCCTCTCTCTCAAAAAATTAAAATCGATCAATCAATCCAACACCCAGAAAAGTGACTGGCGGACAGCCAGCACTTGGCATTGTTACTGCTCTTTATTTCTCAGTGCCTGGGATGGACCCGAGGGGTCCGTGAACCTGCAAGACGTGTGATGGGGAGTTCCTGCACCACGGCCATTGCTGACCTCTGTTGTAGTTTTGTCTTGCTGTTACTAAGCCCCACATGCTTTTGGGGTGTCAATCTACGAAGCGTCCCCCGGACTTTCTTCCTAAAGGATTCTGTTGGCATCGGATCCGTCTCTGAGCCTTTGGGTGCGGGTTCTGCTCAGGATAAGATGTGAAGTGGGGGGGGGGACGGAGAGTTAGACTACGGGGCTCCAGGCTCTGCCACTGACGAACCCGAGGGCCTGGGCCCCCCAGCATGGCCCGGAGAGGTGACCGCTAAAGGCCCACGGACGGTTAGGGGCAGGCCGGGGGCCCTGGGAGAGGGAGCAGCCAGGATGGCATCCTCTGAGCCAGGCCTTTCCCAGGTCCAGCCTGGGGGTACGGTGGAGCATTGGGTAAAGGAGGCCTCCCCTCTTATAGAGCAGTCAGAGTAAGCTCTGGTCCTCCAACCTGTTCCTAGGGGCTCCCCTGCTCCAGGGAGTCCTCCCCGAGCAGGGACCCATCCCCACAGCCCCTGCACTGCTGGTGCCCTGCCCTCCTTCAGGAGCAGCTCCAAGCTGGGGCTTCGTTCATTCATTTACAGAGTCGATAACTACTTATAAAGCACCTATCAGATGCCCTGTGCTGTTAACACTAGGCATGAGTATAGTGGCCAACTGCATCGTGGTATTTACAGGCTTTGAGTAGGGTTGGGGACTAAGATGCCCCTTTACATTTTTTTTTTCTTAATGTTTATTCATTTTTGAGAGAGACAGAGCACAAGCAGGGGAAAGAGAGAGAGACGGAGACACAGGATCGGAAGCAGGCTCCAGACTCTGAGCTGTCAGCAGAGAGCCCGACGCCGGGCTCGAACCCACGAACCGTAAGATCATGATGTGAGCCGAAGTCAGACGTTCAACTGACTAAGCCCCCCAGGCGCCCCTAGATGCCCCTTTAGATGTGGAGCTTCCACAAGGACACATCTGTACATGCACACGTGCTCATGTGCCCACCCACAGCCACGAGCTCAGGACCCTGGGAGAATTACTCTATATGCAAATCACTAATACGTATCAATCAGACTGATTTATTACTACCCATCAGAGCCACAGCACCAGCAGGCCAGGGGGCACCCCTACCCGGTCACTGGAGTGGCAAAGAGGGAGGAGCCAGACCTGAGTGGGGGATGGGAGGCCTTGGGAAAGATAGAGTGAGGCTGCCATCTTGGCCTGGGTCACCTCTGCCCCGTGCAAAAATATGGGATCCAAAGGGGGACAGGAGGCCCCCTCCCAGCCCACTCAGGCCTGCCTGCTCTTCAGACCCAAGTGAGGATTCAACTTTCCTGTCCAAGGAGACAAAGGCCCACACGTGCGTTATTCACACAGTGGGGATGGGGTGGGGGGAGGCAGGGGGCACTGGGCACGGGTGAGGACTGAGCAGTGGAGAAGCTCAGTGTCCAGCCCCGTTGAGGCAGCTCTGGAGAGCACAGGTGACGGTCTGAAGGAGTCCCCCCGGTGCCCCTCGCCTGATGACACAAATGCACAGCAAAGCAATGGCGGCTACTGCTTACTGAACATTTCCGGTACGCCCCCCCCCCCCACCCCGGGGGTTAACCAGCCCTTCTCCTCCTCTAGAGCAAGTGCTATCCCTTCTCCCCATTCCACACTCGAGGAAGCTGAGGTCTGGGGAGCTTCAGTAACTTTCCCAGGGGTCTTGTTGGGAAGGGGTGAGGGGGGGCCGGCCTCCCCCGGGGTGGCGGGATTTGCAGGGAGTGTTCTGCTCAGCTGCCCACTGGCGTCACCCAAAGCCCAGAGCTCAGTTCCCCCAAATTCTACTCTGAGCAGGTTCTCGGGGGGTGGGGGTGGGGGTGGGCAGAGCTCCTTCCTGAGGGAGGTCCTCTCTCGGGGACAGGGAAGGGACGGGGAGGGAGGTGCTCGGCGGGGTCTGTTCTCGGCCCCACTGGCTCAGAGAAAGGCGGCCTCCCGGGGCAGGGCAGCGGGACCACACAAAGGCTCCCACAACAGCCTGCCTCCCGCGCATCACCCTGCTTCCCATTACCATGCAGCAGGGCCCGCAGCCCGCTCAAAGGCGCATTCAGCTCCCTCACAGCACTCCCTCACACAGGCCTGACTCAACAATTGGGGAAATGGCCTTTCTTGCCAGAACTGGCAGCCCAGGGCGCCCAGCTGGGGGATTAAACCGCCTCTGGTCTCCCCGAACACTGAAGCCCAGTGCCAGGGAGAAGCCCCCGCTGGGAGGGAGCTGTCCCCCAAAGGGCAGCTCATGGCGGCAAGATGGAAGCTTCCGCTGCTTCCAGAAGGCAGAGGCTGCCCAAGGGGCAGGATGGGCCCCCGGAAAGCCTGCCTTCTGCAGTCTCCCTGTGCTTACAGTTGTCCCTGGAGGAGAGGCTGTCGGCCAGGCAGCTGTGCATGTGGCTCGGGCCAACAGCCGCTCCCCTGGACTACGTACCCGCTCAGCTCCTGAGGACAGTAGAATGCTCTGGAGCAGGACCTGGGCCCTCCCATCCTGCCCTTCCCTGCATCTGGAGGGGACCCGGCCCTCAGGACATAGGCTCCCATCTGCTTTTTCTCTCTCATGCCCACAGTGGACACTGCATGGTGGGGGCAGGGAACAAAACAGGAGACACGCACCTCCTCTCCCTTCCGGACAAGCTCTGCCAGAAGTTGCTATGAGCTAAGCAGCACCAGGGGCCATTCATACTGTGGGCATCACGGCAGCGAAATGCCCAAAGCCAGAACAACTAGCTGGCCCCCAAGTCCCTGGGCAAGGCGTGAGTTTGGGGAGAGTGCCCTTGACCATTCTTTTATCCCCAGGTAGCTAGGGCAGTACAGACGCAGGTCAGGGCCTTAGTTTGTGGCCCCTGAATCAGGCAGGGATTCCCTGAAATCCCCCCGTCAATCCTGCCTGCCCCCCCCCCCAACTCTCACACTTACACACACACACACACACACACACACACAGCAATGCACCTCCATGGCATCCGTTCACACGAGGTCACAGTGATCTGCCTACAAGTCTTTCTTCTGCAGGCTGAGACCATGTCAAGAGCAAACATCATGTCCTCCTGGTCTCTGCATCCCTGGGCACCTGGCACGAGATGCCACAGAGCCAGAAAGTCGGTGAACGAATGATTCATGCGCACAGCTTAAATTGAGCGTTAGGTGTGTTTAAAGACCAAGCATACCTACACAGGAAGCTTCCCCTACCTTGTGTGTTTCTTTTTAGACGTTTTCAGGCACCACATCCAGAAACATACACCATTGTGTTTTAGGCTGTGTGTGCGAGTTCAAGGCAACGGGCCGGAAGGCAAGCTAAATGCCACATTGCACATTCCCGATGCCCAGGGAAGCTGGCCAAGCAGTGTGCTTCTGAGGCCGGAGGCTTCTCCAGCCTGAGGTTGGGATCCCGCCCATCCCCACCAGACCCGGTTAGTTCTTCACACCCAGAGAGGTCGCCTGGCCATCCCAGCTTGGCCTTACTAGCAGTGGCTGGGATGCTGGAATGGGCCAGTGGGGCAGGAAAGGGATCAGGCATCTTATCTTGGTTCTGCCCCTAAATACCTCATGACCTTGGTTGGGTGAGCCTCTTCCTTTCTCTGGGCCTCCGTCCCCCCGGGAAGGGCAAGGGGGCCGGTGAGGATGATCCAAGCTCACTCAGTTCAGGGATTCTAGGTCAGGGACAGAGACCAGAAGCTGGCCCTGCCCTGGGGGCTCTGGGCACAACACATCGACATGCCACCAGACAGACAGTCCTGGTCGGACCACCCACCTCCCCCCAACCCTGAACTCACCACTGCTGCAGCCGTGTCGGCTGCCAAGGACGTCCAGCTGAGGAGCAGAGCCAGCACCCCGCAGCACAGCATCCTGGGAGAGGCACAGGCACAGGCTGGCAGGCGGGAACACTGAGGGCTGTCACCCCACCAACCTCCAGTGCCCTTCCTCCTTGCCACCATCCTGTCGGCCCTGAGACTCTTGCAGTGGCCTCTAATACCAGCCCGCTGACTGCTGGGAGAGAGGCATGGAGGCCGGACCCCTGGGCTGAACAGAGGACCCCTAAGCCCCCCACCCCGACAAATTGCCCCAGGCCAGCAGCAGAGTACTAGCCGTGAGGACACAAGCTACGAGGAGGTGTTGGTTAGAGATGGCAGAGGCTCTAAGGCTTGGGCCACATGCCTTCAGCTGTTCAGCAGACAGACCCAGGGACAGAGGGGGCCCATGGAGGAAAGCCCAGTCCTCACTCCGTGTCCAGATGGTAAGTCAGTGGCTGCTGTTTCCCTCGACTGGGGGCTGAGGAGGGGTCGGAAGGTGGCTTCATGTTCTTGGTCCCCACCACACCCTCCGAGGCCGGCCAGGCCCCCATCTCTCTCAGACGGTGGCACCGTCACCCCTGATGCTTGCCCGGCTCTCTGGCCCACAGACGGGGATACTCACGAGGCCAAGAGTCCCCTGGAGCGCCTGGCCAGTCCCAGGCAGGCGACGAGGCAGATGAGCAGGTCCAGGACGAAGAGGAGGAGGTAGGAAAGCCATCTGGGTGGACGGGTTGGGACGGTCAGGGGGAGGTACCACCCCACCAGGGTCACCCCACCTGGTGCCTAACGGAGAAGCCTGCATGGCAACCCCGAGGCCCCCCCCCTGACAAATTGCCCCGGGCCAGCAGCAGAGCACGAGGCTGTGCCCCCTACCCTGGATAGGAAGCACCAGTGTGCGCAGCAGATGGGCTCTCCAGGGGCTCCCGGGGCAGCGCCCCCCAATTCTCCCTGGACAAAGGGGCCACCCTCCCCCGCCCAGGCCGAAGATCTAAACCAGCACTGACCGCCAGAACTTTCTGCAGTGATGGACACGTTCAATCTCTGCACTGCCCACTGTATCTGCCCCTGCCCACGCATGGCTCCGGGGAACTCGAGATATGGTTTGGGCAGCGGAGGAGACTCATTTCTAACCTTAGCTGCTTTTGATTAAATTATATCCCAGCGAGAGGCCCCTCGCTGGACAAGGCAGGTCGCCATGGTCTCCCTGCAGCCCCCCAGCAGGCACGTCTTTGGACCCCGGTTCCTGCTGCTTCGAGAACTCTCACCAGTGTCAGATCACAGCTAACATTTATGTCCACAGATCTAAGAAAGCCGCTAAGATGCCGCTTCTGTGATGAGGGCTCAGCCTGGCTTCCCATCGTCCCGGCGGCCTGGGATGCACCACTTAGCACAGTTAGGTTCATGTAAGCAATATTTGTGCCATACCCTGGGTTTAGTGCCAGGGGTGCCTGAGGCGGGGGGCTCGTTTCTAGACCACCAGGGAGCTTAGCAGGGGGCAAGGGAGCCCCAGGCCAGGTCATCCCAGGGCACCCCTCACTCCTCAGGCCTTTTGCTCCCACCCAGGGCTGCACTGGCGGGGACAGGCAGTCACACACCATTTGGGAGACCCTGACAAGCTGCCTCCCTCCTTTAAGACTCAGTTTCCAAACCTTTACTGCTGGAACCTTCGTCTCTCAGGGCTGGATGAAAAATTAAATGCTCACTAGGGGCGCCTGGGGGGGCTCAGTCGGTTGATCGTCCAACTTCGGCTCAGGTCATGATCTCACGGTTCGTGGGTTCAAGCCCCGCCTCGGGCTCCGTGCTGACGGCTCAGAGCCTGGAGCCTGTTTCGGATTCTGTGTCTCCCTCTCTCTCTGCCCCTCCCCTGCTCACGCTGTCTCTCTCTCTCTCTCTCTCTCTCAAAAATAAATAAAACATTAAAAAAAATTTAAACGCTCACTAAATGCAAAGGTTAATAAGGCATGTCATTGAGGGATTTCAAAGTCCCCACTTTCCTGCTTCTCCAAAGCACGGGCTGAGGAATCCAGAGCGTCTAAAGTCCAAAGGCACTGATCCAATCCTAAGCAGAGCCCCCTAGCTCCTTTCGCTTCCAAACAGGATCCCAAGGGGGTCCTTACAACCGAGCGCCAGCCTCACCTAGCAGCTGAGGGACAGACAGAAGGGGCTTCTCCAAGCCCCCGCAGCGGGAACGCTTTTGATCATGATTATTTCTCTTGATGCAACAGGCAGATAAACTCATGGACCCCCTCCTCTCCAGCAATGATTTGCTGCTTCACCAGCACCGTCAGGAGGCTGAGAACCCGTGTGAGACGTAGGTGGGAGCGGACGGAGCTGGAAGAAAGCGACAGTGGCTTCCAGAGGGAGGAGGGAGCATGCTGAGGCCACCAGGCAGCCAAGGGCGCTTCTTTCCGCCTCTGGGAGTGGAGGCTGAGTGCCGAGAAAGGGGGCTAATCAAGACCCCTGACTCCCTGCACAGAGACGTACAGCAGCCTCCGGGCCTCCCAGGACTGGAGCTGGGGTTTTGGAGCAAGTGCAGGGCCCTCCCTCCACCAACGAGCCAGTTTCCTGAGAGTCAGGACAGGAAGGAATCTCAGGAACGTCACATCTGTGAGGACCCCATTCTGCAGATTGGAAAGCAGACAGAGGCCCGCAGGAGGAGAGCCTGGCCCAGGAATTCTGGACTCTCCACATCTGCGAGTCTCCCCGCAAGAGACATGGCCAGGCACCTCTCAACATCCTGGTTTCATGTTTCAGTCCTAAAGGTTTCTTATTACCTCTCTCCCTGCTCTGCACATCAGCGGAAATCAGGTTAGGATCGCTTCTGTCACCCTCCATGATAGTGTTTCAATGTGTTTTCTCTGTATCCGCACCTCGTGTTGTAAGGAATTCCTGGAAATAGCTCTGTGGGGCGGATGTGTTTTCCCAGAGGGGCCCAGCGGTGATCCGGGATGTGTTTCTAACCAAGAACTTGGCTCTGGAAGGAGCTACCCGGGCCCTTACTCCCAGAGCTCTCCCGGACCCGGCCTCCGCTGATGCCTTGGTCACACCCCTTATAAGCCTCTCGAAGAGGCTTGGCTTTTTATGGTCTCCAATACTTGGCCAGGCCGTGGCTACAAGTGCTAAAAAATATTTGCTTAGCTGGATGGCTGTGCTTTAGAACCATCTGGAAAGAGAAGATGAGGAGTCTGTTCAGAGGAGAAAGCTGGTTAGGTCGAGGAATACGTCCTCTGTTCCAGGGAAGTTGAGGCAAGGGAAGAAATGGGCAAAGAGCAGGTGAAGGAAGGGACAGAACACGATGGTTTCCAGGGGGCATGCACGGGTGCTAACCTTGGACTAGGCCTTTTCCACCTCAGCCTGAGCAAGGGGGCTGGGGATCGGGGGTCAGAGGGGACCCTTCGGTCACCCACACTGAAACAGGTGATAAGCTTCATCATGATCTTTCCTCCCTTTTTAATGAAATCGTCTTAAAAAGAAGCCCCTTTTGACACGTAAACTCTGACTTATTTCATCTTTGTCGTTACCGAATGCCCACACGAGGCCCTTGGGTGTACAAGGTTGTGTTCCAGATCCACTCACAGAGAATGGCAGGGTCAAAGTGGACACCTGCTTTCCACGTGCCCCCGAGCCCTCCTGACCAAGGTTCCAAACGTTCGGACAATGAATGGCCCTCAGGTCATGGGGACTAATCGGATGCCGCTGTTTTAGGTCACGGGTCACAGCCAAGGCCTTAAGAGTCGAGAAGTTTCTGTGGCTTGGGAGAATGGCAGTTTTGGATGTGAGGGGAAAAAAAAATTGGTGGGAAGCTGGATCCGTGATATCCTGGGGATGCAGGGGCTGGATGGGCTGCAGGGATGAGTGGGGAGCGCCAGCGGGGGCTGGGGACTTCATGCGTTTCCGTTGACAAGGTCTGGCTTTATCCTACCCCAGGGGAAGGGAGAGCCCTGGACTGGAGGTTCCGCCAGAAGCATATCCTCTGTGTTCTTACTAGTCAGTCCGGGGTGGGACTTTCTCATAAAGGAGAAATGAATCCAGAAAACCAGTGTAAATTGTGCAACGGGGAGGCGGGTAAAGGCTCTGACCTAATGCCTTGAGGGGGAACCAACACATTTCGGGGGGGTGGATCCCAAGACCTGCTGTTTGCTCTTCAGGACTCATTTATTCATTTCGACCCAGGGGCTCCCTCCGTGCAAGGTGCTGGGCCCTGGCAGCACGGCGAGGCGCACTTTGTGAGTGGAAGACTCGGGCGGGGAGCTACCCAACGCCAAGACTGCCTCCTCCTTCCTTGGCCCTCCCCAGAGTGACCTTCACTAGATGCTGCGCATAGAGGGAGGTAGCCAGTCCCTAGTCAGCTGGCCTGTGCCCAGTGCCTTCACCCGGGATGGGGTCTGGGAGGCAGGGGAGACACAGACGGATGCCCCAAGGTTAGATGACGTAGGTATGAGTTTGTACAGCTGGGTGTGGCCAAGGTGGGGTGCTGCCCCTCAGTCCCCCATCCCTCGGGTTCTGCATTAGTGAAGCTAGGGCATCTCTGCCTTTGCTAAGAAGTTGCCATGAGCGGGGGGCGCCTGGGTGGCTCGGTCGCTTAGGCGGCCGACTTCGGCTCAAGTCAATGATCTCACAGTTCGTGAGTTCGAGCCCCGCGTCTGGCTCTGTGCTCTGACAGCTCAGAGCCTGGAGCCTGCTTCGGATTCTGTGTCTCCCCCTCTCTCTACCCCTCCCCTGCTCACGCTCTGTAGCTCTCTGTCTCTCAATAATAAACGAACGTTAAAAAAATTTTTTTTTAAAAAAAGAGAAGTGGCCATGAGGGGAAGCTCTATGCAGGCGGATAGGCCACCGTCTCCCTGACCCCCTGCACTCCTGTGGCTGAGTCTGCAGGTGTAGGGAAGCCTGCTCCGGAAACCCTGGCCGGCGAGGAACCTATAAAGCCCTTACGTCTTACCCAGCACCAGCCATGGAGAATGCTGGTCCTGGAGGAGTCCCTGGAGGCCAGGCCCAGCCTCCAGCGCCGGATCCTGGCACTTCACGGCCCCTTTGCCCCTTTCTGGGCCTCTGGGCCTGCCCACATAAGGAGCCTGCTTTACGTGACCACCACTCAGCACCAACACCCCTCCGATTTCAGTCATGGCTTCTTGAGGCCTTCGGGTGGGGAGTCCCTGCCTGGCCCCCAAATGAAGGCTGGGCTGAAGGAAGACGCACGGCCCCCGCTGCCCGCCCCCCCCGCCCCCGGCCCCTCACCTGTAGTACTCCACGTAGCCGGTCTCGTCGGCCAGCTCGGTCAGCTCTGCGGTGACCTCCCTCCACGCCGGCAGCCCCGACAGCTGGACAATGATGTTGCCCGCCATCTGCTGCATGAACTTCAGCGTCTGGATATAATCACCCCGGGCAGCCAAGATCTCACTGAGCCGAGCTAGGTGCTGCTCTAGGTCTGCCTCCATCTTCTGGGTGGTTCCGGATACCTGGGGAGGGGCCGGGGTTGTTAAGTCTGGCCGCCTCGGGTGGGAGGAAGCTGGAGAGGTAACAACTATCCTGACACGAGCAGGAGGGCAGAGGCCCCGACCCCCCCCCCAGCCAGCCCTCACGTCCCTCCATCTGCCAGGAGAGGGGAGGCCCAATCTGGCCTTAACCAGGCCCCGGGCTCCCAGATGAGGAAACAAACAGGAGAACCTGTTTTGCTTCCTTGCAGATATTCTTAAATCTTTGAACATCTTGGAGGATCAATTCTTTTTTTTTTTAGACTGAGGAATAGAATATTTCACTGAAAAATTCCTCTGTTGCTACCTGACTTCTTGTTCCTACAGTCGGATCTCTAAACGCCTCACAAGAGGAAGGCTTTGTCGTGGGACCCAGCAACAGCTCCCCGGGTGTCCCGGGCCCGCATGAAGGCAGAACAATAGCACTTTGAAATGACACAGACGGACCGATCCTGCCTCCGAAGAGCCTGGCCAAGTGACAGGGGGAAATCGGGGCCCGCTCTGAGGGCTCGCACACCCGCCCCTGCTGCGGCCGTCCAGCCAGGTGGACGGACAGGTTCCCTCTCTCGGCTGGGCCGCGAGGGCCCGGAGCTGAGTGGACCCTGCAGGAACAGCTTTCTTTCCAAAGGCACAGAGGGAAGGGCGATGGCACTGAACTGTCCTTGGCTTTCAAACAAGAAGCACAAATAGGGTCTGGCTCAAACAGCCCGGACTCAGGGTTCCCGCTGGACCCAGGGACGCAGCCTGGGGACCCCGAGCTCGTCCCCGCAAGCCTGCTCTGAGCCCGCGTGCCAGTGTCAGGGGGAAAACTCTCTTGTGGAAACTGGCTGGCCAAACCAACAAGCAGAACGGGCTGGAGGGTGGAGTGTGTGCTAATCTTCCTGGGGCCGCCTCAGCTCCCCCAGGTCTGGAAGGAAGATAAAATGCCAGCAGAGGGGGCAGAAGCTTCCCAGAGGGAAGGCCCATTAGGTAACACTCCTGGCCACCAGCAGTAGGGCAACTTTGTGGGGCAACTTTGAGGCTTTTCGCATCTGCGCCGCTCCATGAGCTCCGGGTGCCAGAAAAGAGAATGGCCCTCTTTGTTCCCCTTTGTTTTGTTTTTCAACGTCAGCGGCTTGTTCCATTTTCCGGCTTGCTCTCCGTTCTTACAAGTTGGGTAAGGACTAAGAGGTACCAGACGGCAGAGGTAGTCTAGATTGGGCAGTTTATAGCTTCACACGGAAGAAAAAAAGACATACAAGCAGGTTCTCTAACTATCACCCTAATAAACTCTCCGTTTCAATTCAGTAAGATCCGCGTGTAAGTGTTTTGTCCAAAAGGCACTATTGCTAAGTGCCAAGATTAGGATATGTTTTATATTCCTACACGATAGAAAACCGGCTCTAGAGCAAAGGGCTGCTAAAAATGATCTGTAAACTTTTTCTGTAAGGTGATTTTTTTTTCTCCTTCCATAGCTCCGTAGCTTTAACTTCTTGATTTCTTAAATCTCTTCTTGGCAAAAGACAAAAGCCGGGAAAACATCTGCCAGGCCCCTCGCTTCCCTCCTGATGTCCTCCCGAAGATAACAATAAAAAAATTAAAACCACGATGTTGACCTGCTTACAGCCCTGCCCCCTCCCCGTTCCCCACTCCACTCCACTCCACTCCTCCTCCGTCCCCCGGCCTCAGAGGGTGACATGAGAGCTCCCAAGGGACAGGGACCAGGGACGTCCCGGAGTTGGGACAGAGTTCTCCCCCACCCCGGTGACGAGCTCTGTGAACAACAGGGGACGGATGGCTCAGCTCCCTGGGCTGGGCTGGGGTTGGGGCAAGCAAGCAGGTGTACCCCCAGACGACGGAACAGTCGTCCCTGGCCCAAGTGCGGCTGGGTGATCAGATGCAAATTCTCAGCCTTGTGCCAGACCTACAAAATCAGAAACTCTGGGGAAGGGCCCAGCAATCTGTGTTTATCAGGCACTCGAGTCTGAAAACCTCCAGAGGGGAGGAAGCTTCTCTGCTTAATGAGGTTTTCTAGAAGGGCAGCCGCATCAGGGGGCAGAGGGGTACAGCCTCTGCAGGTGGCCACGAGGGCCCCCCCCGCGTCTCAGATCCTGAAGGGAGGGGCTGAGACCAGAACACTTGGGTGCAGGTTCTGGTCCCAAACACACTAGCTTCAAACCCTGTGCCCCGGATTCCTCACCCAGCGGCTGCCATGGGTCTGCTGGGGCTCTAAGGAGACAGCCCAGAGCGGCCACACTGGCCACTGGAATGGGTGCCTTAAGTCGGAATCGGCCAAGCTCATGGGGCCCTTATTTTAAGCTGAGACCCTGAGGGGTCAGAGGTGTGCCTGGTCCCCTGGGCGAGTCGCTGGAGCTCAGGCTCCCTTCACTGGAGGAGAGGAGGTAGATGAGGGGCACTGGACGAGAGAGAGGAACCCCCCGACCGGCACTCCCAAATGACCCTTTCTGACCACCCCCCAAATCAAAATGTGCGGCTGACCCAGAACCCTGCCAGGCCTGCCTGAGCCTTGAGCTGCGGCCCCCACCCACTGGGGTCCTCAGAGTGGAAGGGTGCAGGGTTGGGACTTCCGATCCAGGAAAGCCCTGAAGGGTTCATCTTGCTCTGGCCCAGTTCTGGCTGCCTGACCTGTCCTCGGAGTCCTGCCCTCCCCACTCCCACTCACCCAAGCCTCCTCTCTCCTTCACAGTGATTACAGGAACATATATAATTACAGTAATTATAATAATGGCACTCATTATCATAGTCACCCCATCTGGGGGGACTTTGTAGATTACCGGGCACTTGCATCAACATTATCGCATTGAACACCATTTCCCTGATGTAGGCCTTCATCCCTTGGATCTGGGGAGCCCTCCAAAAGCTGCTGCTTCCCTTGCAACCCTTGGGACCCAGTATGTGGGGTGCCTGCCCCGAGGCCCAAACCAGCCTCACAGGCCCTGGCAAGGGCCCAGAGCCCTGCCTTTCCACCAGGGCCCCCCGTGGGCTCACCCAGAGGAGGCAGGAGGTGGTCCTGGGCAGGATAGAGGCAGCTCCCAGCTGGCTGGACCATCACAAAACCCTGGGGCTCCTGACCTCAACTTTTAGACATGGTGCATAGAAGAGGGGCTGACGTCCAGGGACACACAGAACCCTTCCCTTTGGGAACATGGGGGAGTTTGGAGACGTGGGGCTCGCTGGGGAATGTCCAAATCTGGCCTGGAGACTCAGCCCTCGGGGCAGATGGGCCAGCCTAGGGGCTTGTTCCCAGCTCCTTTTGTGTGTATATTCTCATCTTACGGGACAGGAGGAACTCAGCCTTTCCCATCAGGATGGCCCTGGCCCTGGCATTCTCGATCTCAGTCCCCGGCGGGGGGAGACAGGGGCCATTCCTTATGATGGGCACTGGTCAACTAGTGCAGGTCATGTCTCTGGGGCTTCCCCGGGCAAGGGACTCTCCTTTTGGGGCTGGGTTCTTCCTCTAGGGGGAACTGATGCTGTGGGTGGAGAGAGAGGGGGAGGCAGAGCCTAGAGGCAGTAACCACGGAGGCCCTTCCCCGCTAGGGTAAAGGTGGGGTGGGGGGCCCAGAAAGTGAGGACCCCTCCATGCCTCTCGGCCGGCCAGGCTGTGTGCGGCCTCAAGGCTGCCCTCAGCCCCACATCCCAGCTGCCCACCCTCGCCCCACAGAGCTGCCTCTGCCCCATGTCTGGACGACTCAGTCTTCCAGGGCTGGGTTCTGGTGGATGCAAAGGGTAGATGGACAGGCGGGTCCTGGTCTGGCGTGTGACCCTCAGCTCCCCAGAAGGGCTCTCTCTGAGGCCAGAGCCACGCCAGCAGCCTTCCTGGGCGCTGTCTCTTTAAGGGGCACCACCCACCCCCTGCCAAGGGCTGCTGAGGGATTAAGGTCTTAGAGGAGCTTAGGGAGAAGGAGCGGGCAATGAGGTCGAACCCTCTTCCAGAACTGGGTCCCAGGGCAATGTCCAAATGCTCTGGCTGGGGCTGGACTTTGTGGCTGAGGCTGCCCAAAGACACGACCTGGCTGTTGGCTGAGGTCACTCCTCTGCAGGGGACATGGTCCAGAGGGGACTGGGAGCAGTGGGGATGTCCAGGGACTGGCTTCCCTGAAAACTGTCCTTTGGTTTTCTCCCGGAGCCTGGCTCCTAGGGGCACGGGGGCTCCCTGGAAACCGCCCCAAACACCTTCCTGCTGCTTACAGCAGAGGCGACAAGCACTTGGAGGCCAGGGGGCCAAGGCCAGTGTTTGAGAAAACCCTGATCCCGTGGCTCGGCCTCTCACTCAGGCCAGGGACCCAGCAGAGGGGCTGTGGCCCTAAAATTCCGACCCCTCCTCTGGCAGCCCACCCCATCCTCCACCCTGAGCCCCAGCTGGACGCCAGAGCCCGGAGGACACCTCGTCTTCCCACCCCTTGGGGTGCTTCATTTGGTTTTGAAGCGTTTCACACCTTGACATCTTCTGGACCTCGCGGTGCCCCGTATGGAGCATTTGAACTGAACATCAAACACCATGGGGCTGATTGTCCACGTTCAGGCTCCCCTTGGACAAACGGGGAAGTGGTCAGCCCTCTGGAAGTAAAGAGGCTTGGAGTCCACGGCCATCTCCGTGTCCTCCCAGGACCCGGTCAGCCTTTCTCCTTTTGTCCTCACCACCCCTCCCTGCCCGAAGAGCAGAAATTGCCTGTTTACTCCCAGCAGAACCAAATGCAGCCCCAAGGGGTGTCCGCTCCACCCCCCCCCCCCCCCACCGCCCCGACCCCCGAGCCAAGCTGGCCGGGCCGTGACTGGGGCCCTTGTTCTGAGCACGCTGACCTCACGGGCTGCGCCCGGCCCGGCCAGTGCTGCCCGTGAGCCTTACCAGTGCATCTATCCCCGAGAAGGTGTGGTTCGCGTTGTCCAGGGAGTAGATCAGCTGGTACACCCCGTCATTGGTCTCGCTGTTTCCATAGAAACCGACGCCCACCGCGGCACTGTAGGCGAGACCCCAAACAGAGTCAGAGGTGACACCCAGAAGAGAAAGTTTTTTGTTTTGTTTTTTCAAGCACAGTATTTTTTAGAGCGGTTTTCAAGTCACAGCAAAGTTGAGCAGAGGTACAGAGATTTCCCACATCCCCTGTGCCATTGAGAACACCTGCACGGACACGTCGTTATCACCCAGCGTCCATGGCTTACCCTAGGGACCACTCTGGGTCTGGAACATTCTGTGGGTTTGGACAAACGTATGACACGTATCCACCATGACGGTATCCTACGGACCGGTTTTGCTGCCCTAAACATCTGTGCTCCACCTATCCCGCCCTCCCTCCCCGGCCACCCTGATCTTTTCGCTGTCTCCACAGCTTTGCCTTTCCCGGAATGTCATATGGTTGGAATCAAACAGTCTGCATCCGCTTCAGACTGGCTCCTTTCACGCAGTGCTATGCATTTAAGGTTTCTCCATGTCTTTTCATGGCTTGATAGCTCATTTCTTTTTAGTGCTGAGTGACAGTCCAGTGTCTGCATTTACCCATTCACCTACGCAAGGGTACCTTGGCTGCATCCAAGTTTTGGCGATTACGAACACAGCTGCTGTGAACAGCCGCTCCTTTTTGAGTAAGGACCTCTTTCCTCCCCAGGGAGGGAGGGGAGGGAGTTCCGGCAGCTGAGGGAGATGGGGGTGAAGGTTCATGGCCACCTTGTCCCTGGCCTGGCTGACCAGCTCTACAGTACATTTCCCTCAGGCAGAGAATACTACTGCTGTCTTCAATCCAGCAGCTCCAAAGCGGGGAAGGTTGCTGGCCTGGCCCTAGGGATTCTGCTGCTCCCCAGGTGACTGTCATAGGGAGGCTCGGGGGACCCCTGAGGTCTCTCCTGAAACCTCCAGGAGCTGGGCCTCCCTCCCACCATCCTCTACCCTTTCCCCCTGCTTCCCCACAGCACCCATGGGGCCGCCTGCCATACTGAAACCTTCCAGCTGGTAGAAAGTTCCTTCTGACATGGAGCTGCAGCCCACATCCTCACACCGCGCACCCGCTGGTTCTCGACTGTCCTGGGGGGCGGCCCGGAAAAAGCCTCCAATTCTGCAAGACGCCCCTCGGGCATCAGAATGTGGCTCCGTGTCGTGTCACCTCTTCCCTCCTGCTCTCCAGGTCAGACACGTGCCCTCCAGACCCTGGCCCACATCATCACTGTCCACGAGGTTCAACCCCTCCAACCGGTCACCGGCGCTCCTAACCACGGCCTGTGGGTGAGGCACCCACGGCCAGGCGTCCGCTCGGTTCCGAGCACCCGGGGGGCTAAGCCCCGGCAGCCCCCCTCTCCCCACCGCCGACCCCGCGGCCTACGACCCCCCCCCCCACCGGATCAAGGCTGCTCTCCCCTCCTGCCTGTAGCGCCGCTCTGATTTTCGTTTTGTTTTAAGCAAAAGCAGAACTTTCAATCTGTCCTTGTCAAACCGCATCTCGTTGGTTTTGATCCAACATTCCAGCCGGGACACATCATCTCAAATCTCGCCTACATCATGTGGCGGACTTCGTCCGACCTGAGCCACTGGGGGTTCTCTGTGCAGCCTCCGAGATCTCACCCAGAACAAACACTACCTCTGGGGAGGCGGAGGCGGGAGATGAATGCACGTGGGCACGCACTTACGTGTTTCCCTTTCTCCTTAAAGAGGAAGGATCTAAGGAGACTTCACAGAAACCTCCTCCCAGGGCGGGCTCAGCCACGAGCTCAGTGTTTCTCGGAAAGTGGCTCGTGGACCACAGGACAGAATCACCTGGAGCGCCTGTTAGAAGTACAGGTAAGGGGCGCCCACCCTGCGCCCACTGCTCTGAGCACGTGCATTTGACAGCGAAGTCCCTACCACTTCCTGTGTCACACACACACACACACACACACACACACGCACGCACACACGCTGGCCACGGTTTGCTGTCCCGCTGTGTGTTCCGTTCATGCAACCGCATGTTCAACCAGCTTTCATTCCAGTTCACTGCCCTTAGGGGCGCCTGGGGGCGCTCAGGCGGTTCAGCATCCGACTTCGGCTCAGGTCATGATCTCACGGTTCCTAAGTTTGAGCCCCCGCGTCGGGCTCTGGGCTGATGGCTCAGAGCCTGGAGCCTGCTTCCGATTCTGTGTCTCCCTCTCTCTCTGCCCCTCCCCTTGGGCGCTGTCTTTATCTCTCAAAAAATAAATAAACATTAAAAAAAAATTTTTTTTTAAATTTTTATTATGCTCGGAAAAACACCTTTTGTTTGCCCCTTGCGTTTCTAACTTTCTCCTTTAGTCACCTGCGTCATGATCTAGTGTTTTCTGGGGATTTGGCCTGAAGCCAACACCTTTCCATCTCTTGCTCTGTTCTGGGTACTGGAGGTATTCTACTTCTCCGCCTTCTCCTAGTCTGGATTTATTGGAGCTGGCCCAGGAGGGCACCTGGTCTTCAAGACCAGAAATGGCCCTGGCTGTTTAACGAGGGCCTCCCAGCTCCCGCCGGGTGTCATGGGTCCTGCCTGGGCCACGTGGACCATTCTGCTTGAGGAAAGAGACAGAATAAATGCGATGATGGCCCTGCCTATCTTTCCCAGCTATAAAATTACTGTCTCCCAAACAGAAAAACACAAGGGGCTCTCCTCATACCCCTTTTGACGTTTCGGGAACCTGCTGCTGGTACTTTCTTCTATGGATTGAATCTCCTCTCTTCTCCAGGATCCTTACTGTCAGAGCTGAACACAACATCTCCCCCCCAACCCCCCCAGCCTCACCTTGTACCCCGCTACTCCCGCTTTTTCTACTCCCCACCCCCCCCTGACTCTACCCCTCCGTTCCTTCCAATCTGAGCACAACCCCAGTGAAGGTGACTGTCAGCCACTCTACTTACTGCTGTTCCCCAAGATCCCCGTGGCACCCCCACCCCAGCCCCCTCATCTGCTCTCTCTGCTCTAGCCTCACTGGCTTCTTCCAGTTCCTTAAATGTCCTGTGCTCCCTCCTGCCACAGGGCCTTTGCACGCACGCCTCTTCCTTCTGGCTGCAAGTACCTCCTCCTACCTCGCCCCCCACTTTTGCCTGGTCACCCTATGGATCTTGGCGTCCATCACCCAGTAACGCCCGACTCGAGTCGGCCATCCAACTTGATGCTTGTTCCTTTCCTCGGAACTTACTTCTCAGTTTGTAATTTAGTTTGTAATTGTAAACAAGTGTATAATTCTCTGCCTTTCCCAGTGGACCAGGAGCCACAGAAGGCAGAATTAGCACCTGTGCTCACCGCCGGCTCGCTCTTGCCTGGTGCCAACAGCACGTAGAATTTTGAAGGATGAGTCACGTCACATTTCTGTTCTGAGTTTTCCTTCCACAGCTGGTAACTATTGCTTATTGGGATTGACCCTCATAAAGTCATTCTCACTGTTCCAAAGTATTCTTCTGTCATTTGTAGAGGTTTTTTTGTTTTTTTGTTTTTTTTTACTCTGAGCTCCCACAGAGAGGGCTCGCTGTGTGGTAGGCACTACAGTTTCCTTCACTGTCTCCTGCCCCCTGCCCCCCTCCAGCAGGCGGCCTCTATTCTGGTGACTTTGTGGGAGCTCCTCTCTGCTGGGCGTCAGACTCGTCTTTGAACTCCTGACTCAGGCAGTTTATGATTTAGGACCCGGCTGCACGTTCCCTGCTCTCCCCCCCGCCCCCCCACCAGCCCTAGTGCTCAGTACGTTGGCATCATTGCTACCCTGCTTCCAGTTCCTTCCTTCCTTGGCTTAGAGGACCCTTACGCTGCAGGCGGGACGGGACGTGACCATGTTCTAATGGAGAAGAGAAGTGAGGCTAACGGCCCAGGTGTCCTCACCCCGAGGATCACTGCGTCCCGCCCGCCTCTCGTCCTGCCGCTGAGGCAGAGAGCTAAGTCCCACTGTGGGTTCTTGGATACAATGGACACTTGGCAATGAGGGTCTCTGCGCCTCGAGGGTGACCACCCCCAGGAGCGTCTCAGGGTGGATCCGAGGCTTTCGGAAAAACCTCTGCAGATACGAAAACGAGAAACATACAAGCAACTCCCGAAAACAGACCCAGCGTGTGTGTGGACACCGCCCGGGGGGCGCGGGCTCTGGCACGGAGTTAGAAACCCTCATGCGCCGTCTGAAGGCACTAAGAGCTATTGATCTCTTGAGAAGATGGAATTGATGGAGACTGCAGCCAAATTTTCTCTGACCTCGCAGACCAGCCGGGAGGGTACCGGCATGCAAACAGCAGACACCCCCTCCGTCCGGGAATGCCGTCTGGCAAACTGCTCCAGGAGCTGCCGATGGGGGCAGGCACGTGCCCGGCCAGGCCGCACGGGACTACGCCAGGACAGAGGCGCACTAGGGAGACCCCCATCACCACCCCCACGAATCCAATTCCCTCTGCTACGCAAGAAACGCCTTCACCCTGTGAAGGGCTCTGCCATCACGGTACCCGGAACTCGGTCAGGAGGATGTGGCCGGACAGCGGACGAACCCCTTGGGGTTTGGTGAGGGGCTGGTGGCGGAGGGAGAGGGCACGTGGTCTGCAAGGCGGCACCCAGAGCACAGGGACACTCACCAGCAGACGAGGCCGGCCACCACCGCCGTCCAGGTGACACAGCAGGAGTTGCGCCGCTTGGTCTGTATGGCCTCGTCCCGCCTGCAGCAGCATGCACAGGCCACGTACGCCGCGAGGAAGATGAGGTTCAGGCCCAGGCAGACGGCGGCCACCAGCCCCAGGAACATCAGTGACTACAGGGGAGATGCCTGGGGTCAGCACTTGGTCCCAGGGCAGGTCCGAAAGGCGCCCTGCCCCGGGGCCCTGAGCTCCCACTCGGGCTGTGAGCGTAGGAGCCGTGACTGCACGTGGTCGGTCACCCATCCCCTCTTCTGCCCTTCCTCCCTCCTCCCACAGTTGAGGTTCTCGCCCTGTCCACACGGGGCCTGGCACCGGGGCTGGGCGGGGGGTGCGGGGGCGGATGTGAGGGAGAAGGAGCTGGGCTCAGGTTGGTGGCTTAGGCACCTGCACGGAGATAGGGACCAGGCCCTGCCTGATGAGCAGCCCTGAGATGTCCAAGAGACGAGGCAGGAACCGCCAGCGGGCAGTGGGGGCTGCGGGTGCTGAGCTGCGTGGCTGGGGGACAGACAAGGAGGGGGACATCCCCGGGGGTCCGAGGGCCGTGGTCTCCTGGAGGACACAGGGCCTGGGCAGGATGTCTCAGAAGCCAAGCGGAACCTGGGCCAGGGCCAGGAAGGGACGCCTGGTACATCTGCTTCCTCTGAGCCTTGTTCTAGATGCTGGGGTCCCTCCAGAGAAACCAGAAGCCAGCGCTGTGCTGGAGGGGGAGGGGAGCGGTCAGAACATGCACCCGGGGGGGGGGTCCCTTTCACTAAATCCGTAAAGGGATAGATGTCCGCCAGGGGCCAAGGGCAGCAGCAAAGCCCAAGATTCTGAAGCCCGTCTCAGGCCAGCCGAGCTCCTCGGGGTCCTGCAGAGAGAGCTGCCGTCTGTCAGGCGGCCCGGAGGCACTCCCCTCCTTGCCCTCCAGTCTCTTGCTTCAGCCAGATGGACACCAGATGGCCCCAGGATTGGTGGCCGCCAGCCAGGGCCAGACCTGGCTGTAAGTCAGGCTCCTGAGCTGACAGCCTCACCCTGCTCCCCACGTGCCCCCGGGGTGGCGGGGGGGGGGGGGGGGGAGGGTTCCTGGTCTGGAGCCCCCTGCCCTCTAGTCCGGGCTGGAACTGTTGGGCTGGGAGCCCAGGACCTCCTGGTCTAAGGTGGGAGACCAGACTTGAGCAGGGCCAGGTACCCAGAGGAGACAACCCTGAAACACAGAGGCTGCGCTCTGCTGTCCTCGGGCTGGGGGCCATTTTCGGCGGGGCGAGGGGGGAGGGGAGCGGGGGCTCAGAGAAGTGAGACATCTGCTGGGTCCGCCCTGTCTTTCTCTGCTTGGCTGCTTGGCCCCGCGAGGTCTCGGGGAGCCTGACTCCACCTGCTCTGCCCTTCGCCTGCGCCCGCAGGCTTCTGAGCCTAGGGACAAACGGCCAGCGTGGTGGGGACGGTCCAGAAGCGGGCAGGGGCGATGGCTCTTTTGGGAATGGGGATGGTGGAGGGCGTAGTGTGGTTTCACCTCCACCTGGGAAAAATACATCACTGGTGTTGCGGGAACTCGCCTCTCCGCTCGCCTCCCTCCCTCAGCAGCGTGGACGGTAAGCCCACCTGCAGGCAGCTGGGAAGGCCCAGTGGGTCTGAGCACATCACCCCTGCAGAAGGGTCCCTGCCGTCCTCAAGGTGTGGCCGGGCACCGCCTGTTCCCGTGACTGATCCGGGAGGCCCCCACCCAGGTGAGACAGTAGAAAGGAGCGGCCCCCTTCCTGCCCCCAGCCCATTCGTCCTCACTGGAGGGTCCTGCAGCCCCGGGCCAAGGGGAAGGGGGCCAAGGAAGACTGGATGTTAGGGGCTCACTCCTCAAAGTGAAGTTCACTGACCCGCTCAACATGGACCTCTCTTAGAATGCAGAATCGTGTTAGAAATGCAGGGTCTCAAGCCTCCTTCTGGACCCTCGTGAGTCAGAACGGCATCTAGGGATGGTCCCAGGAGATCTGTATCCCGCTCGAGTCTGGGAGCACAGATGAGCGCCGACAGACTTTTCTCAAACCTCTTCCAGCAGCTTAATGTTTGCTTCAAACGTGCTTGCTTAGCGGAGCCCCGCGACTCAGGGCCTCCTCTCACCGAGGAGCGGACCGAAAAGCCACGCTTTGTCCTGGCCCCCCTCTCGCAGGCCCCCGAGGCCCCTCTGCTAAAACCCAGGGATCCCCTGACCAACCTGCAAACCACTGCACAACGAGCATACGCCCACAACCCAGCAATTCCGCTCTAGGATATTTACTTTACAGAAAGGAGGGCTTGTGTCCCCACAGGATACGGACAGGAACGTTCACCGCAGTGGTAACAGCCCAAGGGCGGAAACAACGCAAACGTCCACCAACAAGAAAACAGATACACGTGCGACGTGCTATAGTCATACACTGGAATACTACGCGGCCATGGGAAGAAAGCTGCAGCTACACACACGGCCGGATGGTGATCTCACGGGCACAGCGGTGGGGGAGACAGGCCAGGCAAAACGGCAGACGTAAAGCTCAACGTCGAAGAAACCCACCTATGTTTTTATTATTATTATTTTTTTAGAGAGAGAAAAAGTGCATGTGCCTGTGTGTGAGCAAGCGGGGAAAGGGCAGAGGGAGAGAGAGGGAAGGGCGGGGGCGGGGAGAAGGAGAGGGAGAATCTCAAGCAGGCTCCACACTCAGCATGGGGCTCGATCCCGCGACCCTGGGGTCATGACCTGAGCCGGAATCAAGACTCAGATGCTCAACCAACTGAGCCACCCAGGCGCCCTAGAGAAGCGTACCTATCTATAGTGACAGGTGGGAACAGTGATTCCCTTTGGGAGGGTATGGACTGGGAAGGAATGTGAGGGAGCCCTGGGGAGGTGGGAATACTCTCTCAGGATGGTATCACACACACGTATTGAGGTGCACACTTAAGAGTGTGCGCTTTCCTTTAAGTTGTTTCTAACGGGGGGGTGGGAGGGAAAGCAACCTGAACCCCGACAGACCTTTTGTATACCTCAGAGAGCGGTTCACATCCAGACCTCCTCCCAGCTACCCGTGACTTCTAGCTGGCCTCCTGGCCGTCCCCCTTCCTAACCTCTCCCTACACAGGCAAAGCCACCACTCTGCCATGCGTCCCCACCCAGCGAGGGAGGACCTCTAAGCGGTAGTCTAGACATGGGCTGGTGCCATTTCAGTCTCTGCAAACCACAGCCAGCTGCTGCCCTTAGTCTGTGTGCTGGCTCCCCTAGGTCACGCTCTCAGAGCCCCCTGCCCCCTGTGAGCCCAGTTCCGGGGGCAGGGCCTCCCAAGCTGGGCAGCTGCCTCAAGTGGGTTCCCAGTGATGCGGCCCAGCCTGGGAGAAGCCAGGCCTGGGAAACCCAAATGCAGGGGGGCCCTTTGGTTAGCAGTTCACCTCCAGACGTCTCTCTGGGTGCTGGGGGGATAGGGTGCGACGGCGGGGAGGGCAGGGAAGGAAAGGAGGAAGTTGGGGAAGGGAGAAGAGGAGGAAGGAGGAGCTGGAGGGAGGAAGGAGCGGAAGCCTAACCAGCAGAACCCCACAGCCGCCTGGGTGTCATCCGCCACCCTGGGATAGACAATTATGCTCCTGCCCCTAATTAACACTGCAAGTCCCTATGTGCGGTGGCAGTGGGGGTGGGGGAGAGCAAACCTCCCTTCCAAAGGGACCTGGGAGCTCTGCTCACAAGTCCCCTGCTCTCACAGAGCCTGGAAAGTAGTTTCCCACATCAGTCCCACCTCCACAGTGCCCGGCAGCTCCCACCCACCTCCCCACTCTGCCCAACACCAGCCCACAGCAGCTCCACATCAGGGCTCGGGGCTCCCGCCTCTCCCCCCATCAAAGTGACTTCAATTAGTTCTGGTTTGTCACTCTGTAATGAGAAACCCAGAGCACGAACCCAGGACCCAAGCTGGGGCGGCACTGACTGATCTGTACTCTGGGAACCGGACCACGAGGGGCTTGTGCACTAGGCAGGGGGAAGGGGCGACAGCCTGGGTCCCCCTCACCCCAAGAGGTCAGGAGACAGCTAGAAAGTGAGCGAGCCCCAGGGGCGGAGGGTGAGGCCAGAGGGAGGGGAGCTGCAGCACTGGAGGGAAGGGTTAAGCCCCCCCACCACCAGCAGGGGAGGGGGGCGCAGCGTGATCGTCCCATGACCATGACTCAGTGTTCAGACTGAATGAATGGGGCTTCCTCATTCCAACTTTGGCTCCCCTCCTGAGAGCTGCCCCCAAGGAAGGGGGCGGGGGGAGCCCTGTAGTTCTGGGTCCGGCCCCCACGCTGTCCCCACCCCTGGCCTGAGGTCACACACTTGGGACTCTCTGGGGAGCCTAGGAACTGAAGCACCGTCCGAAATTAACACGTGGAAATCCACGTCTAAATGCAAAACGTTGCAAACCTCTCCGTCTAAATGCAAAAAGTTGAAAACCTCTCCTCCACCTCACCATGCACATCTGGAAAGGACACCCGGTCCACAGAAGCAGGGAAAGGAAAGGTGGAACAGGAAGCACACGTGTGGCTCTTGCACGTTGACCGTGGCCACCGCGAACATTTGCACGGCATCTGGAACTTTACTAAGACACTTCATCTGGCCTCCCTGCACTGGGGGGTGGGGGTGGGGTGGTGAAGGCACAGCTGAAGGAAGGAACCCAAGTAGCTTGTTCTGGAAAAGAGACACAGCCGGATGCAGTGCTCTGTCGCCCGAGAGGAGTATTGACCTTGGACACGTTACTGAGCCCCCAGCCCATCTAATGATTTGTATCACTGGGTCCCACTACGTCCCTCTATGTCCCAAGTGCATCTCATGCAACGTCTCATTCGGTACTTGCAGATGAGGGAAGGGAGGCTCAGAGACGGACAGACACCTGCTATGACACACGGTAAGTGATAAAACTGGGATTCCAACCCAGACAGCTGGATGGCAGAGCCCCAGCCCCACCTACTCAGCTGCGGTAGCCTGATGCCCAGAAGCCCTGGCGGCCTTGGCAATCACGTGACCCCGCGCCCAGCACAGCCCTGGCCCCAATCTCCTTTGTGGAGCACTCAGATGACTGACAGCAGAAGGTGCCCGATCCGTGGTAACTGACCTGGCACTTGGGAGGAAAGGGACTTCCAGGAGAGACCCATGGTCAGACAACTGAGGAACTCAGCCAAGTATGAGCCACCTAAAATAACACCCCAAGCCACACTTCCCATCCGGACCCCTCACACCCACCTCGCACTCGGTGCCCTCAGGAGAAGGGCCAGGAGGGCCGCTCATCACTGGGAGTCATTTGATGCCCAGTTCGGTGTGCCAGGGTCTAAACCCTGGGACGAGAGGGGCAGGGGGCTGTGAGTGGGTCCCGCTGGCTCAGCGGCCACCTGTCCATGGGACTCGGTGGGGTCGGGGAGGTTCAGGCCCTGCCAGCCACAGATGCTGGCTGGACAGGCGCTGTCTCTGGGGTCGTAGTGGGGGAGGGGGAGGGGGAGTACCCTACCCCTGTCCCCAGGGCTTCTTGTCCCAGCCAGTTTAGATTTCTTCCCGTGGAGAGAATAAAATTATGGTTGGAGACCCTGGGTGCAGGATCTGGGCGCAGGATTTGGGACACAGCAACGAACACACACGAACACACACACCCACACCCACCCCCACCCCCCCCCACACACACCCAACAACACAGCTGTCTCAGAAATCATATCCGCCTCTTTTCATGCATTCATTGGGAGCGGAAGATTCCCTGGAGCTATCCCCAGGCGGCCACATTCTCAGGGAAGGCTGACTTCCACAGGCTGGGCTCAGGGAGAGGGAGGGGCAAACACATATTAGGAGGGAGCCTGGCTAACCCGCCCAACTGTCTTAGCAGGAAGGGGTCCTGAGAGCCTCCTCTTTCTGGAAGGGCAGGCCCCAGGTGCCCGGGGCCTGAGGGCGACAGGGACACTAGGGGTTATTATTAGACTCCCGTCACCACCGGGGCACTGCACACCCTGCCAGATCAGGATCCCCGGGGCCCTGCAGGAGAAAGGCCTGGTGGGGGAACAGGCGAACAGCTGACTCCAGGCTCAGCCTCCCGCTCAGCCTCTCTAGACCCAGCAGAGGCCCCGCTCTGCCCCGACCTGCCCCACACTGGCAGATCACGCCTGAGAACCTGACACTCTGCAGGCAAAGGCCACCAGGGGTCAAAGTCCCAAGACGGGTCCCGTCCTGAGCTTTTCAGCCGGAATCTTTGACCCAACAGGGAATTGACTCAGCTGGGCCACGGGAGGCCGGAGAGGCCTTGGCCAGACCCAGAAGGCTGGGAGAAATGTGCAGCTCCGCCAGGGCCTGGAGGTCTGGGGAGCCCCTCCCCCTAGGGCAGTACAGAAACGGCAGAGGGGAGGGCCGGCCGAGCGGAGAAAGGGCAGAATGCGAGGATGAGGGGAGTGGCCGGCCACGAAGCCAAGAACCCAGAAACCCAGGGCCTTGGGGGGAAATCACCCCCAGCTGCCCACTCAGCCGCCTCCCCCAGCCCTGCAGACGTCCAAGAGGGGCCCAGGCAGAGGTGTCGGCAGCGGCTCCCGCCCCGCAGGCAGGGCTGGGGAGGGAGGGGCGCTGCGGAGCTGAACTCGGGGAGACCAGTTTCTGCCCAAACTTCTCCCAGGCCACACACACCCGGAAAGAGAGCGCCCGTCTTGGAACCGCAGACGGAAGAAAAGCCCGAGGCGCCTCTGGCATCCCCGGAGCTCGCTCAGGAGCTGCCCGGGTACCGCCACAAATACCCGCTCCCCCGCGCTCGGCCCCTTCCCCCGCGCGCAGCCGCCGCGCCCTTCCTCCCCGTATCCCATCCCGGGCATAACTCCCATCTTTCCAGTTTCCCCGGCCCACGAGGTTCCCAGACGGGAAGGCCGTGGCCAAGCGTCCCAGGGGAGAAAGGGAGAGGGGTGACGAGGCTGCGGGGGGAGAGTGGGGGCGGGTCGGAGAGGCGTATGGAGCGCGGCGGGCCGGGAGGGGGAAGGGGTGCCGCGGGGGCTTGGGGCGCCGGCCGTGACCCGGGTCCCGGCGGCGCGAACTCACCTCCCGGTAGCTCTCATCGCGGGGGTTGAATGTGCTGTCCACCGGCTGCAGGCGCAGGCCCAGGTGCGGGACGCTGTGCAGCCACGCCACCCACCAGGGCGCGACGTACTCCACGCGCGCGGCCAGCATGGCTCGACCCGAGTGCGCCCGCCTGCTGCGGCCGCCGCTACCCCGCCCGGGACGCCCCGCCCCGGCCCCGCCCCGGCCCCGCCCCAGTGCAGGCCCCGCCCCGCCTAGCTCCTCCCGGGCTCGACCCTCGCCCTGGACGCGCCCTCGGGCTGCAGGGGGTCAGCCCTGCAGTCAGCAGCCTTTTCCTTTTGTGGATTCTGTCCTGGCCCCGAGGGCCAAAGAGGTGGAAGGAGAAGTGAAAACATCACCCAAGCACTCCTCCTGTTGTTTTTTTAATTTATTTATTTGGAGGGGGGAGGGGTGGGGGGGAGACAGAGAGGGGGAGAGAGAGAATCCCAAGCAGGCTCCAAGCTGCTAGCACACACTCTACAATCATGACCTGAATTGAAATCAAGAGTCCCAGGCTCAACCGACTGAGCCACCCGGGCGCCCCGCTCCTGTTTCTTAACAGCAGTCTCCAGGTCCCTGGGTTCTCATCACTTATTATCAAACCAGGATGTGGAGCGTCAGGGAGTACTGCGAGCAGTGCGTCCCGGCCCGAGAGTCGAGGCAGCCATTCCTAGGGCTTCCAGAGGAGAGTTAAGTAAGCTGACAGACTGGGGCCTCGGGGAACAACAGTCTGCCCCTGGGTCACTAGTTCTAAATTCACTCCCCATCATTTATGGAGCATCCGTTTTGTAAACCACGCGGACTGAGATGTGGCTCTGTCCTGGGAGCCCCCAGCCATCTGCCCAAACAACTGACTTGATGCGGCTTTGGAAACACTGGGGCCTGGGAAGAGCAGCTTGATTCTTTGGGGCAGGCGGAAGGAGGTCCTGGAGGAAGGGATCCTCAAGCTGACCAGGAGGGAGGGAAGGGCTGGACATCTGGGGGGGGGGGGGCAGGAGGGAGGACACAAGACCATCAACAGCATGTATTTACTGAGCACCTACTATGTGCCAGGCACCACAGGCACTGAGCAGGGCCGATGGAAACCCTTGGCCGAGGGCACTGCGCTCCAGGGTGTGGCTGCTAATGGTGCACACAGAAATCTGCAGACCGCCGTCTTAGAGGGGGCTGCGGGGGAAAGCAAAGCGGAGCAGAGTCAACAGACATGGACGGGGTTGGTGGTAGTCGGAGATCCGGTGAAGCCTCTCGTGGTCGCCTGGCCCTGAGAATGCTGAGCACTCACAGAGGCCCAGGTGTGAGAAGCCCGGTTCTGGAACTGCAAACAGTGTGGTGTGACCGCAGGACGCCAGGGGTGGGGGAGGAGAGGTGAGGCTTGAGGCGAGGATGAGGTCAGGGTGGAGGGCCGCTGGGGTTTCAGTGGGAGTGGAGGAGTTAAGGACGGGTCGGGCTGGGACACGGTCTTGTGGGTGGTCGTAAGGGGGCCAGAGACGGGGGTGAAGAAGGGGACTCGAGAGACTCCTGAGTTTCTGGCTGGGGAGCTGGGTGCCCTGAAAGCGTGGCTGCTAGAGGTTGCTGGACCACTGACGTCCCTACCATGACCCCTATCAAAGGGCCAGGGGCCAGAGAGGGCATGCAGATCTGTAGTCAGGGGACGGTCCCGGAGCCTGGCTGGGGCCATCTCATCTACGCATGCCCAAAGAGGAGGCGCCCAGGGGGCCACAGGAGGCCGCGGACCACGCCTTTCTCATAGTTTTCATGAATTTAACAAACTTTGAGCCCCTTCTCTGTTCTAGCAGATACGGTGATGGATGAAACACCCGTGTTCCTCTCTGCATGGGGTCTCGAGTTTACTAGGGGAGGAGAGGTGGCCTTCACCCCACTCAGTGATCAGTGCTCTCAAGAGTCTGGTGTTGGGAAGGGGGGACTTGTTAACTTGGGGTGTCCTGGGGGAGGGTTCTGAGCCAATATCCGGTGTAAGGGTGTGGAAGGGGACAATCCCAGAGTCCTCTGAGGGGGCAGGTGGCAAGGAGAGACTGGGGAACTGCAGGGACAGAGAACAGATCAGGGCTGATTGCCCCACCGGGGCGGGAGAGTGGGTAAGAGGGAACGTTTCCAGGTGATGAAAATATGGATCGCAGTGATGGTTATGCCACTAGAAACGTTTGTCAAAATTCATAGACTTGCACACTAAAAGAGTGAATTTCACTGTAAATTACACCTCAATAAGCTTTACTTTAAAATAAATACCTTTAGGGGCACCTGGGTGGCTCAGTCGGTTGAGCATCCGACTTCAGCTCAGGTCATGATCTCACAGTCCATGAGCTCGAGCCCCACGTCGGGCTCTGCGCTGACAGCTCGGAGCCTGGAGCCTGCTTCAGATTCTGTTTCTCCCTCTCTCTGACCCTCCCCCATTCATGCTCTGTCTCTGTCTCAAAAATACACATTAAAAAAAATAATAAATACCTTTATTTAAAAAAAAAAAAAAAAGATGGGGACAGATACGCAAGGGCCATTTCACACATGGATTCTGGTCTCTTACGTGGCCATAGCTGCTTGCAGAGGAAAACATACTTGGGGCGATTTCCCAGGGCCCAGGGCAGGTGCAGACAAGAGGATGTGGCCTTGGAACTCACTCCGCCCGGTGCCACCTGCACGGTTGCCCTCCCATTCCTCTCGGTCAATAGCACAGAAGGCTCTAGCTGCTGACCCTGCCTCCGGAACATCTTGGAGGCTTGAGGATTTGGCATCTCTCCAGAAGATTAGATCACAGCAGCGAACTCTTAAGTGCTTTAGGGGAGAAGCCAGAGACCTCAAGTGGGAGGGGTCTGCCTCCTGGCCCCTCTCACCTTGGGGGAATTGACCTTGAACCCGGTACAGGACCGTCCTGCCAGAGCAGAGGCTTGGGCCCCAGAGGGAGGGGGCGGGGCAAGGGGCGGGCCTGCACACACCTGACAAACTACAAAAGCTCGCCCTCAGGGCCATCCCTGCAGCCACTTGGGTGCAGCCTGGAACACCCAAACCTGCTGGGCCAGTCTGCACCCAGCTAGACAGTGATCAACTGCGATCCTTCTAGCTTCTTCTCCAGGGGCCTGCTGACCTAGGCAGGCTAGCCTGTGAAGCAAAACCGCAGAACAAGAGAACAGGAACTCTTCATGGAGTTGATGTGAGAACAGCCCCCGCGCCCATTCCAAACCGGCAGCCGTGGCCGCCCCTGGCCGTTCACCTGCTGTGCAACACGAATGGGCTCGCCTGAGCCTACAAGCTGACCTCAGCGACGCAGCGGGTGACCCTGGCCACCCGAGGGCTTGGAACACACCTAGGCCTCAAACCAGCCGAATGAGAATCTCTGCAGTTGGCCTTGGCCATCATGGCGGATTTAGAAAAAGTGCCCCAAATGGCTCTGAGGCAAAAGCCAGCGCGGAGATCCACGGCAGGAAAGGGTGCCTCCTCTAGACTCCGAGGCCAGACAAATGCCCACGGGGCTTGTCTCCTAGGAGCTGGGGCTGGTCTCTGGACAATGTGCTGGGACAAAGGGAGCCCAAGTGGCAAGCCCGCCCTCTTCCTGGGAATCTTGAACACCCGAAGAATGGAGAAGACTGGAAGCCACGGAAGGTGCTCCATTCTGGGTTGGTCAATGATCACCGAGCGCCTGTGGACCCCTCCTGGAAGAAACCCGCTCACGACTAGACTCAATAACTCCCTTACGGCTTTAGAATTTCTATAGGGAAAAGGAAAAAAAAAAAATTAATGAATTCAGGCACTTAGCTGCTTGGGAATGGATTTGATCTCGTCAACCAACTCGAGACACTAGGCACTGGAGACCGCTCATTTGCTGTAGCGTGTCGCCACCTTGTGGCCTATCCTGATATGGCCCTCATTCATCTCAAAATGGCCAGGTGCCAGATAGGGTTCCAAACCATTACATTTGCTCCTTTTCCCTTACAATAAACCACGGAAGCGTCAATAGTTATTTGCCTTAACGATATGGAAGCTCAGGCAACGCTGGGAAAGGCGGTCTAGCAAACCCCGCCCAGCCCTGCATGGGCCTTGCACACGGGAGCCCACACAACTTGTACCAGGGACCTCGTGTGGAGGCACTTTGCTGGTCGGCCTCAATGTTTTTTCTGCTTGAAATATGTGCATCCTACAGCACCCGCCCAACCCCACTGTCCTGAGAGGGGAGGGGATCCTCGGAGGCTCACTGCCCTGCAGTGGCACAGGGAGACACCTGCTGACCACGGGACACCGCCACCGCCAACTGTCAAAGCCATCTCCCAGTCTCTTCTCTGAAAGCACAGTCCTATCCCTGCTGGACTTGTCCACGGTGACTGTGAGATCGAGGTGCAGTGGGCAGACAGGTTTGCGGTTCCCTGGGACTGGTTACCAGCACACGGTGCTCAGTGAGGTGATTTCTCAAGATCACGCTAATTGGCAACTGGTGGAACTTGGGATTTAATCCCCAAGGAGCCTAGGCTGGCTGGGGCCTGCACTGCTCACGCTGGGAATGCCCTTACGGGCCTGTCTGAGCAGTGGGCCCCATTCACGCCCCCCCACCCCTGTGAACTCGACGTGCACCCCACTGCCGTAAGGCCCAGGGTCAGATCTCTGCGGCAGGAACCCCGGCTTCTCCTCCCTAACCATCAACTGGGTTTATCAGACTGTCTTTCAGTCCCAGGATCTTGTTTCCTGTTCCCTCTTCACTGGAAAGCTTGGCCCATTTTGTAGACTAACATTCCTCTGTTCACGGCAACGATCTCATTACACCCGTGACGTTCTTCCTTTCCGCTCCACTTTACCCTGAGCGGGAGCACTTCGGAAACAAGTGTTTCAGTCTGATGAAAAGCCTCATGCCTACCCCTGCGTCGAGGGAGACCTTCCACAGCACGCAGTGGATCTGAACGCAGCCCTGCTGGGAAGATGGGCCGGCTCCTCACTTCTAAGACGGCTAATCAACTCCACCTTGTAACTACTATTTTCGTTATCAGGAAGCTCACTTTACCCAAATGACTTCTAAATCCCACGAGGGCACGCTGGCTTACTTCCACAAATACCTGGCTCTTCCATCTATTTCCATCTATTTATTTTCAAACTTAGGCTAAAAAGAGGATGGTTCTATTTGTCCACTGGGATCACGGCCAAAGATGAGGGACACCAAGTAGGTAGCAACCGGGACCCCCCAGCCTGTTCCCACCAAGAGCTGTGACCAAGTAATATTTCCCTTCCTGCCCTCAAAGACAAAGGACGTTTTAGGAATTTTTAAAACTTTAATACAGTTCCAATCAGTGTGCCGGGTTCATTTCAGCTCCTTTACAGCCAAACCTAGGAGAAAAGAGATACAGAAGTGAGCCACCGAAAACATACATTGTATTTTGAGTTACTCTTGCTTGTCTGGATTTTGTACTTAAAACTAAAGAGGGTTAACAAAACTTAGAAATTAAGCTTACCGAGGTTGTTCCTCTTAAAATAATAGTGTTTGACGACGATGATAATAATAATAATAGTAATAATAAACAAAACACACTCCTCTTCTCACAGTCTCCATGAAGAAGTCTCAAGAGCTGCTTACAAAGCTAGGCCCTATCGGTTAACTTCTCACGGTCAAGAGGCAGACTCTGGGAGCACTGTGCTCCAGGCTGTGTCCCCCATGGCCCTCGGTCCTCCCACCAGCAGGAAGGACCCCGTCCAACCTATGCTCACAGCCTATAGCTTTTAGTTTCCCGACCTGCACCGCTAGTACAGTAAAGCAGCCACCTTGCAGGGCTGTGGGGAGAACGGACGAGTGCCCCACGCTGCGTTAGCAAAGCACGAACGGGAACGAAACAAACTGCCCTCTGGCCAAGGAAACGATTGCTGGTATGGGATGGACGCTGGGGACCACGACTATTCACTCCTTGCATGACCAACAGCAAAAGCAGATACTTAGGACAAGCCACACGTGCACTTTCCTAAATCTGGGGACAACTCAAGGAACAAGATGGAGACACGTGCACCTTCCACATTTCTGGTCTTACCCCCCACCCCCCCGCCGCCGATTCCAAACTCACTCACCTGGGGGCAGGGACTGCTTTAGTTTCTCTGCCTTCTCTTTGTCTGTGATGACCAAAGTGTAAAGGTATCTGCTGCATCGGACTTTGAACTTCACATTATCCTTATTTTTCTTGATCTTGACGGCTACCAAACAGACCAGAATGAGCAATTAAAAACTGCGTCACAGAAAAGAGATGTCATGCAGCGCACCTGCTTTGTATTTATGCAGAAAGGGGCACTCTGGACTGCAACCACGGACAGGGCTGTGCTCTCCTCCCTGTACCGTGCCTCTGCTGAAAGAGAAAACAAGAGGTCCTCTAAGACTTCAGTATTTAAAGCTGTCAGAAACCTGTATTTCCTGGGGCGCCTGGGTGGCTCAGCCGGTTAAGTGTCCCAGCTCTTGACTCTGGCTCTCATGATCTCAGGTTCACGAGATTGAACCCTGTGGGGTCTGCACTAAGCGGGGAGGCTGCTTGGGATTCTGTCCCTCCCTCTTGTACCCGGGAGCGCTCTCTCTCTCTCTCTCTCTCTCTCTCTCAAAACAAAAACCACTACATTTTCCTTCAGTTCCCTTCCAGAGAGGACATCCCCTGGGCCAATGGGAACTGCTTGCTTCAGGATCCCATCACCTACACAGTGAGTTACATGCTAAAGCTTTTCTTAAATTCATGAAACTCCTTTTCCGGCCTCTTTCCTACTGCCAAATTCTCTCCCAGGACCACAGCACAGACAACAAAGAGTCCCAAGTGTAACTCAAACTCAGCGCTGCAGGGTCTAAGTTTTGTGGTCTGTGGATGGCGTCCATGTGTTCGCCCTGGCTGCTCTGGAGGCCACTCACTTCCCCGTATGTTACAGCCATTTCACGTGCCCATCAAAACTCCCCACCGTAACTTTAGAAACAGCCCAGACTCTCCCCAGAATTCGTTATTATCGTATCAGCGGATGATCAGGATCAGTCAAGAATCCGCTGGCTGGGGAATGCACAGGGCTCTGGCGTCTCGGCCCCAGTACCTGACCTGACACAAGCACTCAGCCCCCGCAGAAGCAGCGCAAGATTAACTCGGACTCACAACCCACAACTCCGTCTCTGCCAGTAACTGCCGGAGAAGTAAGACGTGGCACAGGAAGAAGCCCTTCAGCCCGCCCAAGGCAGTGGCCGCCTCAGCTTATGTTTTAGTAAACCCAGAAAACTGGGTATTCATTCAAACCAACCTATCTTGCTACCTTAACGTTCCCGGTAAAGCGAAGGCACCGCACTGCCCCTAGCAGCTGCTGTATGTCTACGCATTAGGCTCAACGTGTGCGGGGAAGACCCGTGGATCTCTGAAAGAAGAGACGTTCACTCAACATCATCAGAGTGTGCGCAAGTTCCGTTCTGGGCACGGTCCTGCACCCTGAAGGACCGAGAGCAGAAACAGGAGACTTTACGCCAGTGTCCAAGGCAACGGCATTCAAAACAGCCAGAGGAGACACCGCATGCCCACTGACGGACGAAGAAACCAAACGGGGCACGTCCGTACGGTGAGTATTCAGCCTTAAAAAGCCAATTCTGACAAACGCGACGACGTGGATGAGCCACGAAGACCCTACGCTACACGAAGCAAGCCAGTCACAAGAGGACAAACACCGCTGATTTCACCTACAGGAGGGATCTAGAACAGTCCACGAAGCAGGCAGAATGGTGGCTGCCGGCGACTGGAGGGAGAAGACGGGGAGTTACTGCTTCAGGAGCGTAGTTTCAGTCTTACAAGATCAAGAGTTCTGAAGATGCAGCGAGCACATTCTCCGGGCCAGCGAACTGCACACTTAAAAGCAGGTTTTATGGGAGCGCCTGGCTGGCTCGTTCGGTTGAGTGTCTGACTCTTGATTTGGGCTCAGGCCATGATCTCATGGTTCTTGACATCAAGCCCTGCATCAGGCTCTGCACAGACAGCTCAGAGCCTGCTTGGGATTCCCTCTCTGCCCCGCCCCCACTCGTGCATAAGCTTGCTCTCCAAGTAACTAAATAACCTTAAAAAAAAGTAAAAATAAGCTTTATGTTACACATATTTATAAATTCAGTTTTTAAAAAATTTACTGAACCGACACTGAACACCCTATTATGTCTGCAGGGCAGCAACCCCGACCTCACAGGCCACAGGAAAACCACGCTCCCAAATTAAAACGCAAACCAATCTGACGGATTTGGGGCCGTTTCTTCAACATACTGAGGTCTCTAAAGGACCCTCTGATGTGATCCTTGCACCAATCCCACGGGACAGATGCTATTGTCCCATCTTCAACTGAAGGAAAGGGGGGTGCTGTGTCTAACCTGCTGAGGACGGCCACTTACCGACAGAGCTGGGATGCGACTCAGGCAGGCCGTGTGACCACCCCTGGTCCGAACGAAACTGTCAAGACAACCTCTCTAAGCACGACAGTACACGACACACACGCTGTCACCTGCGGTCCCCAGAACCACCAGACAGACATCCCTACCAGATGCGACTTGTCCCCACAGACGGCCACCATCTCAAGAAGTAACAGAGGCGCAAAGGCAACAAGGACACAGATGGGACCCCCCTCCCCCAACACTGTGAACCCACATGCACTTTCATCCCTCCAAGGACAGAGCACCAGACAGGACAACCAGGTCCTGAACCACGTCAATAGGTCAGCAGGACGCCAGGCCACGTTCAGAGCAGCTCATGTTCTCTTAATGACATGTCTGAGTGGAAAAGGAAGCTTTAAGGAGTATTTGATGTAGCAGAAAGAGGACGACTCTGGGCTAAAAAACAAACAACCCCCCCCCCCCAAAATAAAAAACCCCAAGGGGGCTCCTGGGTGGCAGCTGAGCGGCCACCAAAGGCCCAAGTCATGATCCCAGGGTCATGAGATCGAGCCCCGAGTTGGGCTCTGTGCTCAGCGTGGAGCCTGCTTAAGATTCGCTCTTCTTCGCTCGCTCTAAATATAAAGCACCCTCCCTCCAAGGTACGAACTCAACATCTACCCCGCGTTAAGCACAAGCCCCCAAACCTCCCGCCACAACAAAGCGAGAACGGAACTCCCTCCCACGCGTGGTGCGAACGCACCTGGGCCGCGACCTCACCAATCCGAAGCTTGCTGTTGTAGCTTTCGGACGCACCGCTTCCTTTCCCTGCTTTACACGCCGGGAAACCAAGTCCGACGACTTCGTGCGGTTCCCTGGGCGCGGGGCCAGGACCCCGACCGCCGCGGGCACCCAGCCCAACGTGCCGCGCTGGAGTCAGGGTCCGGAGACCCGCCTTTCCCGACCTCCACCCAGCAAGGCTTCTGCTCGGAACGCAAACCTTGTTCTGAACTAAGCACGGCTCTGAAAGCGTTCACCATCAGGCAGAGCAGGGAACGCGCTGCCCAACGAGGTCTTCCTTCGGAAAGCACGCCAGAACCGCCGCTCCCCGGCGGCCGGGCGCTCGCGGGAACAGCCTCCCCGGGGACACGCCGGGGGACGGCGCTCGGGGTAGGGGCCGCCCCGCGCGCCCGCCAACGCTCGCTCCTCGCGCCCGGTCAGGGAGACCACTTACACTTGGCATCCTTTCGCCTGGCCGTGAGCAGAAAGTCCTTGATTTCTTCAATCTTGCGAGGCTGCAACACAAACGGGCAATGAGCTGCACAGACACGCTTTTTCTGGCTGTTGACTTAACCATCGCCACCAGTCCCTGGCGGGGATCGGAGACCCCTACTCTGGCGCTCCCGCCCGCCCGCCCCGGGGGCCCCGCCGCCTCCCCGGGAAGGTCCCGGCAGGGGCCGTACTCACCATGGTTACGAGGGGCGCAGGCGAGCGCTCGGCAGGCAGCTGCGGAGAAGACAAGCGTTAGCTTCAACGGGGCGCGGGGAGGCGCGACGACCCCCGCTTCTCTCCCCCACCCCCACCCCCACCCCGAAATGCCGACCCCGTCGCACTCCATCCTCCTCCCCCGCACCCTCGATCCACACCCGGGTTCCTCAGCTCTCCCCCGGTCGTGGATTACCCCGGATTACCCGCCAGAGCCCCGCTTACCGCCCAGGAGACACTCGCGGCGAGCAGCAAGAAGGGAGGCCGGAAAAGAGCGAGACTTCCGTTTCCTGGCAGTTAAACCCTCCCCCGAAGGAAACTGGGTACGGTGTCTGCAAAGGGTCAAGAATTACTTAGGCGTTTGTCCTTCCCGTTGCAGCATCTCTGCCCCCTTCTGGCCTATATTAATAGTGCAGATCGAGGAATAAAGTGGGCCGCCTCCCTCCTCCCTTCACTCTCTGTACCTTCCCCATCCCCAGTCCCCCGCCTAGGCTTTGTTAGGCTTTCTTTCAGATCCGGTTGAAAGACCGGACACTTATTATCGACTACTTTCATTCTATCTGTGCGTTGGGCATCTACGCAGAGATTTTCCTATTTAAGTAAGGGGATCCTCTTATGTACATTTTAGAACTTTCTAGGGGTTTCTCATATTTCTGTCTGATCGCCTTCCCTGTGGACGTTTAATCTGTCATGCTGCTTCCAATTCCTTTAAGAACTGGTGTACAATAAGGGTAAATTAATACTTCCAGTAGCTGACATTGATGGAGCATAACATGGGGCATCCCCTGTGCTAAGCCTCTGATCCCCAGGCGCACCTGTGACAGGTGGCTCTCGTCGTTACCCCAGTTTTTCCCACGGGGCGAATGAAGGTTTGTCCTTTTGGAGAGAGGTGAAGCCAGGACTCGAACCCACGGTGGTCAGATCCCAAGCCCAGACTCCTGGCCGCTGCTTTCGGAGGCGGTGCCCCTGAAACGGGCGGGCAGCTCTGGGCAGGGAGCGTTTCCTTTGCCCCTTTGGTTCCTCCCAGCCTCCAGCCCATGCCTGACCTCGTTTTCTCCGCAGGCCTTTACCCTCGGCTCTCACACAACGTCTTTTCAGGCAGGCTATGGGAAGCCTGAGGGAATCGATTTTATTTTTATCCTCCGCTTGTCGTCTATTTTCAACCTCTCTACAAATGTCTACATTTGATTATATTTTGTTTCCCCCCAATTTAACAACCGCAAGACAGGATGTAATTGCAGCCTGCTCATTATTATAGAGCAGCCCACCTGAAGCGAAGGAGTACTTCGCCGTGAACTTTACTTTGAACTTACTCTCCTCCATCCGTCCCTCCCTCCCTGCCTTCTGTTAGACAAGCCCAGCTTGAGCATCTTCCCAGGCAACACAGGGAAGGATAAACCGACAGTCCTTGCCCCCGGGAAATCACAAAGGGCTCCAACTGTGCTAGGGAGCATTTTAAAAGAAGCCAAACTATGTGTATACAGAGGCATCTGGGTATTATTAGTAGGACACCTTAATTGGCAGGAGCCTCATTTTAGATGGTCTGAAGGTTGGGGTCCAGCCTGGGAATCATGGAAGCCTCAGCTCTGACCTGAGAAAAACACCCCCGAATGCCTCAGCCTGACTTTGCCAGCCCTCCTCCATCCCAGGCCGGTGACTTTCTGGTCTTTTGTCCCCCACTGCTCAGCCGCAGCAACCGGTTTTTCAGCCCAACCAACTGGCACCTCCGGTCTCCAGGTCTTGTCTGCGCTGCCCCCTCTGTTACTAAGTCCTGCCCGGCAGCACTCTTCACCTCTGACCCCTGTCACTTGTCACTGGCACAGCAGACACACTCCTGATAGACTGTGTGACAGCGTTAACCTTTCGAGACCTTTGCGCCGTCTTTTCTTTGAAGACCAGAGTGGGGCTCGGCGTCATTGGATAAGTCTCAAGATTCAGTATATACGTGCACGGTGGGTGGCCCCTGCTGACCTCACAGGGGTCTCCGACTGTGAGCTTCACCTCCCGCGGGTCTGCCCTGGGCCCCTTGTGGAGTTTCCCGTGTTGTGTGGGTGTCGGCACCACCAGGGAGGATTCTGTCATCCGAGACCACTCACTAAATGGAGTGCGAATGAAGGAAGGGAGGGAGGGAGGAATTAATTAGGACAAAGCAGCGCTCGGCGCATAGTAGGCCCACAAAATATTTCTTGCGTGAATGCCTGGTGTTTCTCTCCACTACAGGACCTACAGGACAGGGGCAGGGGACAGGGGACAGGGGAGGGTCTGCACCTCCCTTTGGGCGGCGATCCCAGAGAGACAGGTGCTCACCCTCTTGAACTGTATAATAAGAGATCATAGAGGTGTAGTTACAAAGCACGAAGGCAGATTGGCTCAAGTACCTAAAGTTCCCTCCAGCTCCCCAAGGGGCACAACTAGGAAAATAAACAGCAGCTCCTGGAAGGTGAGGCCAGGAGCCTAGAGGCACGTTCGTCATGCTTCACGGGCAGATGACCCCAGATGGTCGTGGGACAGCAAAGTCTGCATCTCTGAGTGGGGGGCCAGTGCCGCACTTGACAGAATCCTCCCTGGTGGTGCTGAGACCCACGCAGCACAGGAAACTCCACAGCACAGGCCCTGCAGGAGATAAAGACCCCCAGATGTGAGAGCTAGGCTTCCGTGGTCCGGCGTAGCTTGGTTTCTGGAAATAGTTCAGTGTGGCAGGTACGGTCTGGGGGTGGGGGTGGGGAGAAGAGGTTGGAGGGGGTGCTGGGGGGAGGCAAGCCCTCTGGTGGTCTCATTTCAGTCTCCCTTGCACCCTTGGGGAGCCAGACAGCTTTCCCTCCTCTCCCTCTGGAAAGCCACACCTCGGGCTACAGGTCCTTTCAGACCTGCAGGGAATGGGTGATCTGGACCCACTGGGAGGGGCGGGAAGTCAGTGTGTCAGCAGGGAAAGGCTGGTGGGGTTCACATCCAGAGAACCAAGGGTGATGCCAAGTGGTGATGGCCAACCAGGCTTCCACTCGGGCCTTTGCGGGGGCCCCTCCAGTGGGGGAGCTCATGGTCCACATGAGGGGGGCAGGGGTAGAGGAGTGGCATCCCAAGCTGCTCTGTGGGTCTGCCTGGCACCCTGGGCTTGCCCACAGTAGGCATCAGGGCACAATGGCCTGTGGCCGGTTCCAGGCTTGCCTCCTTCACTTACTTGCTTCAAACGCGATGTGTGGGGGGTCACCTACCTCTCTCTTTCCTCATGGGGCTGCTGCGAAGCTTCCTGGGATAACTGAAATGACAGCTGAATTCCTGTTATCCCCACTCGCTCCAGGAGGTCTGGAAGCCACCCCCTGCCCGTGGGTGTAGTGTCACAACCGCCAGTGGGCGTGCCAAGGCCATGACTGGAAATGGAACGTGAGAGAACAGCCCCTTGCTGCCTTCTGAAATCTGGGCTCCCAGGACGGGTATGAAGGGACAAGTGTGGTATTTGTCCCTGAAGGCACAGGTGCTTTCGGATGTGCTATCTTGTTTAAGTCTCCGAGAGGCCTGTGAGCGTGGCCTGCACCTTTGGCTTTCAAGCCACCTCGGAAAGAAGTTGTTTATTAAACGCTGCAGGGGGTGCCCAGGGGCGCAGTCGGTTAAGCATCCGACTCTTGGTTTTCAGCTCAGGTCATGATCTCAGGGTTCGTGGGTTCGAGTCCTGCATCAGGCTCTGCCCTGACAGTGTGGATTCTCTCAATCTCTCTCTCTCTCTCTCTCTCTCTCTCTCTCTCTCTCTCCCCCCGCCTCTCCTTCTCCCTCTCCCTGCTCCTTCCTCGCTCATGCTGTCTCTGTCTCTCTCAAAAGAAAAATAAATAAATTTTAAAAATTAAAAATAAGATACACCCTGTGTGTTTTCAGGAGGGGAGAGTCTGCCGTGTCTCTGGCTGAACGTGGTTCCCTGGGAAAAGGATGGGAGGGAGGGAAAGAGTCCAGGGCCGGTGTTGGGACCGGTGCTTTTTGGGGGGACCCAGGATGGTGAGACTAAAGGAATATGGGTGACTCCCCTCCTCCAGTCTGCCCTCCCCAGCTGGAGAGAACCTCAGGGCCCCTGCGTTAGAAGCCACAAAGCGTGACTGGTCAGGCTGGAATGGGGTTTCTCCAACCGGGCACTACCGACCTCCGACCCTCGGGGCTGGGGCAGGAGCTTCCAGGGCAGGAGTCGCTCTGAACGTTGTAGGATGGTTAGCAGCCCCCCCGCCCCCTACCCACCGGATGCCAGACCCTCAGCAGCCCTGGTGTGGGGGAGGGTGGGGTGGGAGAAAAGCCCCTGCCCCCCAACTGCGCCTGCAAGGGCCTGTAAGAGGGCGAACAACCACCTGCTAGGGAGCTCGTTGAAGGAGTAAATGGACTCCAGCCACTTTTAGAGAGGCCGCCGTTAACCAGGCACCGCGTCGGGCGCTTTCTCTGTCCCAGCAACACCTTTCAGGACGAGTCTGTGCCGCTCGAGTTTTGTGCCAGTGCCCCCAGCCCGCACAGCTGTGACAACACAGACACCAGATCCTTTCAATCTCTGTCCCCATCTCAAGGAACTCCCAGACTAGCAGGGGAGTCAGTGACGCATCAGGGCTGTGTGTACGGTAAGTAGTGGCTCTGGCTGTGGGACCAGATGGGGACCGCAGGGGACTGATCCCAGCTGGGGAGGGCGGGCGGGCCCAGGGAAAATCCTCCAGGAGGAAGTAACCATGATGCCCGATTCACAAGGGAGAAAACCCACCCAGCACCCTGGGAGCAGCCTGCCAGAATGTGCAAACCCCCAAGGCAAATGTGTTCCAGGGGGGCTGGAAGGAAGAAGCAGTCAGATTGGGTGGCAGCAATCTGAGAGGTCTTCCTGGAGGAGGCACTGGGACAAAGGATGGGAAGAAAACTGTTTCTGGAGACTGACAATCTCAGGGCAGAGCCCGCGTCTGGCTGGGAGACGTTGAGCCTCAGTGGCATCTCTGAGCCTGTGTCTATCAAACAGGGATATTATTTGCTCCTTCCAAGGCTTCTGGGCCACTGTGCCAATTGTGCGTAGGCTGCGCAACCGTCTTGCGGTTGCCCTGCTTATGAGAAACCAGAAGATACGACAAACAAGGAGCGGAAAACGCTTAGCCCAGCAGCTGGCCCTGTAACTGTTAATTGAATGCGAGTCCAGGGCGGGAATGGTGGGTGGATATGCACAGCCACAACCTGGAGAAGAGCTGGTCAGCCCGAGTGGCAGGGTCCTCCCTCCCCAGCACTGGGCGGGGCGGGGGGGTGGGCAGGCAGAGGGCACCTGCCTGGGCTTCTCCGGTGGGAGCACCAGCCGATGACACCTCCTCACCGCCCCTGCCTCCCTCCACCGGCCCCTCTCAGTCCGTGAACTGCTTCCACGGTGTCCAATCTGCTACCGTATAAAGTATGGATTGGACGTCGTCCACCAGTGAGGAAAATAATATCGGGCGGAGGGGAATCCATCTAGAGTGTAAAAGACAAGCACCGCTCCTATATATCAACGTGTGCAGGGGTGAGGGGACGTTGGAGTGAGAGAGAGAAAGGGCGCAGTCCCTTCAAAGTAAGGGACAGGGGCCAGCCTATCAGCTTGTATATATCTTGCATTATGCAGCGGGAGAGAGAAAATCGATAGAGCTGTCAGCAGTTCAGCGTGCTCACGCTGCAGACGTCCCCATCTCAGAATGCTCCAGACGGATGCTCCAAATTAAAAACCAGGGGAGGGGGAGAGGGGGCTGAAGGGGTGGGAGATAAACACCCCGGCAGGCCAGAGGGAAGGAAGGGATGCGACTGAGGATCTGGGAAAATGAAAGTCCATAAATCCTGAGGCCCAGGGAGCATCTTGGGGGAGAGTGACAGCAGACCCTTCCCTCGGCAGTGGGGTCCTGGGTCTGGGGTCCCCTCTGCCAGGTGGGAGTCCCTGGGGAGGGATCGCGGGCAGGCCTCTTGGATTAGAGGTGTTAATGGAGACAGGGATGGGGGGAGGGGGGTGGGGGAGGCAGAATGACCCCGATGATACCCTTGTAACCTGGGGTGTGTGCATGTGGGGGTCCTGTGCATTGGGGGTGGCGTTGCAGGGGCAGGGGCAGGGGGCAGCTCTTTGCTCCTTAACTGCTCCCTCCCAAGAAGCTCTGGCTTCCTCTTAGCACCCCCCGCCTGTGTCCACCTCCCTTCTCTGTCCCTGCTTCAGCCCATCCTTCTAGCCCCTGGATAGCAAGCCTGTGGGGGAGCCGGAGGATGTCCCCACGTCCTTCCCGGAGCTGGCCAGCTGCTGTGGAGGCTCCTGGAAGGGCATGAGCTAGTGGGCCAAGCACCCACCGCTTTTGCCTGTCCCCGGCCACCCACCGCACGTCCTCCCCACCACCCCCTCCCAGGACCCACCTTTCCAGGGAGGGCTGACAGAAAAGAAAGCCAGAGCCAGCCCCCAGTGGGGGGAGGGTGCTGGCTCTGGGAAAGAACCACTCACTTCCCACCACTGCTGTCCCTCCCACCCCCAACCTCGGCCTCACCCTCCAATCCTTCCATCTTGCATCCTTCTAGGTCCTGACAGGGAACAGGCGCAGCACGAATGGGCGATTGGAGGATAATTTTGGTAAAAGAAATGGTTTCGAAGGTGTGGGCAGGTGCAGGGAACCGGGAGGGAGCCAGGAGGGAGGGGGCTGTGCGGAGGGAGGGGCTGCATGACTGACAGGCTCAGCCCTCCAGCTGAAGCCTCAGCCACAGCAACCTCTCAGGGAGAGCTGGAGACAGTCTCTTCAGCTCAGTGTCTGTCCTCCCCCTGGCCCTCCTTCCCTCCCTGTCTCCAGTCTCCCACCAGGGCACCCCAACAGGTCCCTGGCGGTCTCCCTTGGGGCACGGAGCAGGGTGGAGGTGTGGACTCAGAGACAGTGGGAGATACTCCGCCCGCTACTCCTTCCCACAGAGGACCCCGCTCCACCCTGGGGTGGCCTTATGACCTCATGTGGCCTTGTCACTGTCTGTCTCTTTTGTGGTCGCAAGGCAGAGGTCCCCCAGGGCTCAGATGGCTCTCTTCTATCCTGTTCACCATCCAAACAGCCCCTACATTCCCTGACCCCCCAAAGCCAGGCCAGGTCTCCAGATTAATGTGCCTGCCGACCGGCGCAGACACGCTCCGGCTGGCGATCATCCTGTGCATGTGAGCCCGCCCGCCCGCATCTTGCACGCGCGTGCACCAGCACGCACACACAGCCATGCAAGTCGCCTGCGCTTCCTGAGAGACAGGCCCGAAGCTTCACGGTCTTACATCACCCAGGACAAGTACTACCAATTAAACTGGTGACCGCATTTCCAAAAGCAATTACGGGAACTGCAACGCCTCCCAAGATTACAGAGAACGCTCAAGGCTGCAGCGCGGCTGGAAGCAGGGGCTCCAGGGGCCTGCGGGCAGCTCGTGTCTGAGCACCAGGTGCATGTGTGCAGGTGCCTGCCTTTGAGCACGTGAGAGTCCCCCAGAGGGAGCTAGAGTTGGGGGAAGGGGACGCGAGGACTGCTGCAGGCCAGCAGCCCCACAGTTGGGGTGGGAACTGGATCACTATTCCCGTCTCCTCCCTGGATCCTTCTCTGCCGTGTGTGAGCTGGGAAAACCGATCTGTACAAACCTATACTCCATCCCAAGGGCTCAGGGAAGTGGCATGCCTGAGGACTGGCAGGGGTCCCCATGGTGAGAGACCTTTGCCACGGTCATCTCCCCAGAGGCTCCCTGCAGCCACACCACTTCCTGTGGCCTGAATTACAGCATCTTTAGAGGAGGAAGGATAGAGGCAGAAGGGGCCCCAACCAACCTCCTGCCTGGCTGAGACTCCAGGAAGGGGGCTTCCCACAGGGGGCGTGGCTGCTGTTCACAGTCTATACCTTCTGTGATGACTGCTTCCTCTCTTCTCCCCCCACCCCACTTGGTGCTTACCCACAGAGGGGACATGGCTGTTCCTTCCTTCTGTCACTACTCCCCTTAGATGTAGCCTGTGGCCTCTGGAAAGAGGCAGCCTCAGGGGCTGAGGGACGGGAGGCAACAGAAGGTGGGGTGGAGGTGGAGGGCAGGCTGGATGCTGGCTGGTCATGCCCCAGCCCCTGGCCACTTCTTTCCTACCTTCCTGTTTAGAATTTCTCGGCCCCTGCCCGATAGGCTGATCTATTAATGGAGCAAGACAGGTGCAGTTGGTTTGTTCATCACAGCGGTTGAAGTCTTCAGCCCAGACCTCCAAGGAAAGGGTTGGAGTGGCCACAGTCTGTGGTCGATGTGGTCCAACCCTTGGATTTAGTCTTCTAAAAGCAGAGGCCTGGGTGGGATTGGAAGAGCCTCAGCGTGTGTGTGGTTGACTAGAGCCACATCAGACCTGGAGAAGAAGCCTGGTGGGAGAGCCGTGAGGAACCCTCACCGTGGCTTCAGTAGACCAGGTGACAAATGTTACCTCTGTGTTGACTGCCCACTGTGTGTCAGTCGCCATCCCAGCTGGTCCGTGAAGATCATCTCCTGGAATCCTTACAACAGTGCTCAGTGAGGCAGGATTCCAACCTCCCTTTTACTGACGAAGCACAGAGAGGTTAGGCTACTTGCCCAAGGTCACATAGTTGGTAATTAGAGAGCCAGAGGTTGCCTCATTTCTTGGGCATGGAATGTTCTCTCGTTGAAAGCCTTTTGCCTCCCTGTCCAGGGACCACCTGGGCCACAGGTGGCTGAAGACAGGCCAAAACTGTGAGACAATTCATTCAACCTGCAAATATTTACCGAGCACCTCGTCTGCACTGGGACTGGGGGTCTAGAGAGGCACAGACGTGTTTTTTGTCCTCACGGTCCTAGCCCCCCAGCCTGGGAGATGGCCTCTCTGCCCTTTGCCCTTCTCAGAGCGAGCCCTGCAGCTCCTGCTGAGGAGGTGAGGGTGGCTGTGCCCTGCTCCCCATGACCGCATGACTGCGCCCATGGCCTCAGATGATTGGACTAAACTGGGACACTTCTGGCTTTGGGACCGGAACCTAGAGGCTCTAGTTGGTGATGGATTGATCTGGGATTTCGTGCAAATGAGTCTGCAAAGGGCACTTCTTTGGGGGGAAGCCGTGCATATGTGTGTGAGCAGAAGTCAGAGGCGGGGTGGCCCCGGGAGGAAGAGCGGCTGTTGGGTGCTAGTGCCCATAAGAGCAGCAGAACTTTCTTCCCCGGGGTACTGTGAGGTCCCCTCCCCATGTTTCCATTTTTGGCAACTGAATCATCCTTAAAAAAATTTCTTTTAAATGTTTATTTATTTTTGAGAAAGCGAGAGAGACAGAGTGTGAGTAGGGGAGGGGCAGAGACAGAGGGAGACACAGAGTCTGAAGCAGGTGCCAGGCTCTGAGCTGTCAGCACAGAGCCCCATGCGGGGCTTGAACTCACAAACCTCGAGATCGTGACCTGAACTGAAGTTGACTGCTTACCTGACTGAGCCACCCCAGAGCCCCGGAAACTGAATGATCTTTAAGGTAGAGGTCCTGGTGGGCATATGTGATGCCTTTACTGCAGGAACAGAGAAGAGGGGACTGGCCGCTTTTGTGGGGGCCTCAGCAAGTGCCTGGGATCTCAGCAGACAAAGAAGAGAGTCAGGAAGCTTCCTGGGGAGAGGAGGAGACCCCAGCAGAGGGGACAGGGCATGCAAAGATGGGGAGGGACTCAAGACATGCCCAGCGACCTTCTGACAGGGGTATACTGGCAAATGTTTAAAACCCGGCTTTCTAACGATGACGACAGAACTCTTAATTTGTAACATTTGCCGATTCCTGTGGTGTAAATACTCCCGCCGTGGCCGGTTTCAAGCTGTCTGTGTGATGTCGACGTCTCAATATGCAGCAAGCCGCTTTCACAAGCTGGTTCCAGCAGGGGCCATGTCAGGTCCTGTGCCATTGCCTGAATGCAGGGGACATGTGGGAGGACAGGAGAGGTGGATGGAGACACAGTCAGGAAGGGTTCTGAATGCCATATTTGGGAGTCTGAACTTCCGGATGAAGTGGCAGAAGCCCAGGCCCTGATTGGGTGACCGCGGGTGTGTGTGAATCAGCAGCTATATGGGGTGCCTCTCTTTAAACTGGTCCCCCGAATAACCCCAGGGAGTCTGAGCTCGGTATGAGGCTTGGGAAGGGGTGCACAGAATGTGAGGTGCATTATTTTCTAATAAAGAGGAGCTCTAAGTCACCCCCAGCCGGCCGCACCTTGGGGCCATCCCTCATCTTAATGAGCCCATCCAAATCTCGTTTGCTAATGAGGAATTTAATGGTCACAGACTGACAGGCGAGACAGAGAGGGGAGACGGGAAGGTCGTTACGAAAATGAGTGTGTAGCTAAGTGCCGCCCCACTGCCTTCCCACCTGCCCACCCGGAGTGCTGGTCCAGCGTGGGGGAGTTGTGGCTTGACCTCACCTCCAAACGGGGTTCCTGGCTGGGCCTGTGGTCAGCACCTTGGACAGGGGCCAGCTTTGCTCTATGCTACCGCCTTCTGGAACACCCTTCATGCTCCTTTGCTTCCCCTGTTCTCCCAAGACTCAGATGGGAGGTCACCTCCCCCTGGAAACCTTTCACACAGTTCCGTGTGGGTCAGGGCGCACGGTGTCCGCATGGCAACCTTTGCCCATTCTCATAGCACCCATGTCAAGATGCTAAAATGCTACATTTTCTTGGTTGCTTTCCCTGCTGGTTTGTAAGCAACCTGAATGCAAGGGTGTGCGTTATCCTCTCCATGTCCTGAATATTGACCACATGCCCGGCACCGTGCAAGCCGTGCGGAGAGAGCTTCTTGACAGATGAACGAATGGATGGAACAGTGAATACAGGAGTAGATAGAGGAGCAAGGGAAAGAATGCATGAATCATGCATTTGATGAATTGATCAATGGATACAGAATCGTGGCCAGGCTATTGAAAGGGTGGGGAAGGATTTGGATGCAAACGAAATATCCCATCCCTTAAGTTACATACACAAGACAGAGACATTAGAACAGAGATTTCCAGAGATCCCCACATCCACATCCCCTTCTTCCATCATATAGGCCTATCCAGAATAAAAACTACACATTCCACCACTCTTTGTAGTTATCTGTGGCCATGTGACTACCTCGTAGCCAATGGGGTATGTGGAGAAGTGGTGTAAAGGGAGGAGCCATGCTTTTTCCCTGCCTCTCTCCTTCTGTCCCTCCTTCCTGTTGGTTGAACTATGGGGGTGATGGCTGGAGCTGGGGCAGCCTTCTTAGACTCAGGAGCCAGCCAGCTTGGAGCAACATGTCAGAAGAAGGGCGAGTCTTTTGAAGACTGTGCAGAACAGAGCTCCTAGACCAGCCCTGGGCTGCTAACCTCCAGACTGCAATGGGAAAGAGAAATTAACTTCCAACCCTTTTTCCTGTTATTTTAGGTTTCAACGATCGACTGAATCTAATCCTAAGTAATATGTGCACCGCTGTGAAAGAGAGATTCCAACATAAAGATAAAGAGCAAACCAGCACAACACAGACCACGGAAGCTAGCACTGAGCATGAATCCAGGGTGACATCTAAGTCTAGACCTTGAAGGAGGACGGAGGCATGTGAGGAATAGTATGGCATGGTAATTGTTAGAATGGTGACCGGGCTCCCGAATCCTGGGCTCCTCCCCTCCTCCAGCCTGGAGGACCTGCTTGCGTCATGACCCTGTGCTCAGCATCCTGGGAAGAAGGAAAGTAGCTGGCCAAGGCCAGCTGGGTCAAGGCAGCCAAGAATCCTTGCCAGGGCTTGGGACATGGAGAAGACCAGAGACCAGTGAGTGTAACTCTGGTCTGGAGCAAAGAGCACTGGACAGAGAGTCAGATTGTGTCAGATCGCTGGTTGTTTTCTCTACTTCCTCTCCCATGTGGGAAGGCTCTCAGTCGGTCACAGCTGGCTGCTGGGTTGTTTGTGGGGCAGTCCTTCAGGCTGGGACTGGAGGGGGGGGTGGCCTGTAGATGTGAGGCTGGCTCAGGACGGGACGTGGTCCCATGGCCTGGTTCTGGGAATTGTCTCCTGGCTCTGCTGGGGGGTGTGGTGTGGATGGCAGAATTCTAAAATGACTCTATTGACCTGCACCGTTGTATAATCCTCTTTCCTAGAGTGTGGCTAGGACCTAGAACTTGCTTCTAACCCATAGAATATGGCAAAGGTGAAGGTATTTTGCAGATGTAATTAAGGTCTCTGAATAGCTAACTTTACGTTTATGAAAACGGAGATTATCCTGGGTGGACCTGACCTAATCAGATGACTGAAAATTAGAGGCTTTCTTTCTTGCTACTTTTGAGGAAGCAAGGTGACAGGCTTCTACAGCTATAAGGAAATGAATTGTGCCAAGAACTCCATGTGTCTGAATAGAGGACTCAGCCTCAGAGGGGACCCCAGTCCCAGCCAACACCTCGAGTGCAGCCTGGTGAGCCCCCAAGCCAAACCATGATCAGACTGCTGACCCACGGAAACTGTGAGATAATGCCTGTGTGTTGTTCTAAGCCACTAAATTTGTGGTAATTTTGTAAAACAACCATAAAAAAATTCATACAGAGGGTCAGATACGCCTGGATGGACCCTGCTTTGCTTCAGCTCCGTGGCCCGCCTCTCCCAAGCTGGGAGACGAGGCTGGAATCACGGCTCATGGCGACGTGACAATGAGAGAGGAAATTAAAATCCAAGAAGGAGCGATTCACAAACCGTAATCTCGGCAAACAGTGCCACTTAGAGTTCCCGTTATTGATCTCCTCCACGGATATTCTCCAATCTCGTAATTACAGAAGGACTTTTTCAATTTGGGCTGAATCGTGTCCCCTCCCCCCCACGCCCCTCCTTGCTGTCTTTAAACTCCCCATAAAGCGCAGTAGATTGTATGCACAGTAGATTGTATGCGGAGTCTAAATAAACGGTGCTAATCGCTGTAATTGAAATCCGATTCCAGCAGCGGGAAGGCTGCTCAGAGTGGCCGGCTTCTTCTTATCTCCCTGGAGCAGGGAGAAAATCCTGCCTTTGGCTCGCTGCCAGCTCTGGGACATTTGCTTCCAGGGCTGACCCCCTGCGAATTCCCGGGTGCCCTGTGGTTGCTGGGAGATGCAGACCAGTGCTGGGACCCCCTGAGCTAAGCTAAGCTTCTTTATCTCCTTGCAGCCATCCAGGCACAATCCTGAGAGCTCACACTAGGTCCCTTATTCCCAGCTCCTGCTGGCCACTGGACAGTTCTCCCTGTCCTCACCCATGTGTTGTCAACGAGGAGTGGCTGGCGCTGTCCCCTTCCTCCAGGAGCACTGCGCAAGGACTGTAGACATTTCTGGGCATCCCGATTTGGGAGGAGGGTTTCTTTCTACTTGCGTGTAGTAGAACCAGGATAGAACCAGGGGTGGTGCTAAGCAGCATACAGGGCGCAGGACAGCTCCCATCACGAGGGATCTGGCTCACATTGTCAGTGGGTAGTGTGGGGGTTGAGGAACCCTCAAATTCTTTTTGAACTCCTCTCTTTTTGTGGAACAGAAAGGAGATCAGTAACCGGAGGTAAGAGATTTGGAGCCAACAGGAGTGGGTGGTCACACGCACACCCTTTTTCAAGACTTGGTTCAGACATCACCTCCTCTGGAATCTTCTCTGTGCCATACGCTGTGTGCTGTGTCCCTCCAGAGTGTGTGTGTGTGTGTGTGTGTATATATATATATATATATATATGCGTATGGTTTCCACACCATTCATCATCCCCTACAAAATCTAATTGTTCAGGAAATACTAATACATGATGACAAAGGTTCAGACACTGGTGACCTTTGGAGAAGGTAGTGACAGAAAGGTCAAGAGGGGGCTTCTGGGCTCCTGTGGGTTCATAGAGCTGTCTCTTTGGTGAAAACGTGCCATACTCTGCACTTAGGATCTGTGCGTCTTATGCGTGTACTTTGTAATTCAATAAAAAGAGTAGAAAAATCTGGTTTCTGTTCAGTCTGGCCCACCCTGCCCTTGATGTTAACCTCATCCAGGGAGAGACTGTCTTACTTATCTCTCTGTCTTCCATATCTTTCATCTGGAATCTTTAATTCCTCTGAGACAGCTCCTTCCTTTGTAAGGGGGTGATAGTAATGATATTTGCTGCATATAGTTGTAAAATATTTTTTCTTTAAAAAAAAATTTTTTAATGTTGGGCACCTGGGTGGCTTAGTTGGTTGAGCGTCCGACTTTGGCTCAGGTTATGATCTTGCGGTTCGTGGGTTCGAGCCCCACGTCGGGCTCTGTGCTGACCGCTCGGAGCCTGGAGCCTGTTTCGGATTCTGTGTCTTTCTCTCTGCCCCTCCCCTGCTCACGTTCTGTCTCTCTCTCTCTCTCTCAAAAATGAATAAATGTAAAAAAAAATCTTTTTAAAAAACTTTTAATGTTTATTTTTGAGAGAAAGAGGGAGACACAGAATCTGAAGCAGGCTCCAGGCTCTGAGCTGTCAGCACAGAGCCCGACGCGGGGCTCAAACTCATGAACCATGAGATCATGACCTGAGCCGAAGTTGGTGCTTAACCGACGGAGCCACCCAGGTGCCCCTAAAGTATTTTTTCATATTAAATTAAATAATGCATATAAAGTGTTTACTTAGCACTGTGCCTGGCACATAACTTGTGCTATTAGCTACTTAGTTAAGGTTTGTTGAATGACTGAATAATCTAACTGGAAGCATTCACACACCTAAACACACCCCCCACCCTGGCTGCCCCAAGCTCTGGTTCCCCAGGCCACCGTCATCCTCCCTTGGTCCCTGTGTGGGCCAACCTGGGTCTCCTTCCACTTCCTCACGGAGGAGCCCTCTGGCACGGCTTCCAGACCCGATCCCTCAGTCCAGAGCCCCCCCCACTACCTGCCGGCTAAGAGCATGTTAAGGAGAGATTGTCCCATGGATGTAATTACTGCCACCAGGCACCAGGGAGACATTTACTGCTCACTAAAAAATATTTTTCCCTAGCAAGCCCATTAAACGCCGGCATTTAACCAGGAACCACAAATCTCAGCCCCAGGGAGACCCTGCCATTCTGTAACCTGGGAACTCAGGGAGCCCCTGGCTTTACGGTTTTTTGCTTCTCATTGCTCTTTTCTCCAGTTTTCAGCAGGAAAAGATGACTTCCAGGCTGACTGACTGACCCCCTGTAGCTCCCGAGAGGCCTAAGAATCTCTGGCTTCTAGAACGTCTAACTGGCTGTTGCAGGGACCTCAGGGTTTCTTTCCTTCGTGCATATGACCAGCTCTCGAGGTGCTCACTAGCTTGGGCGCGGTGGTACAAAGGTGAAAAACTCAGTTCTAACAGATGCTGAAGTACGCGATCTACTCATCGCCCCCCACTTCGGAAGGGAGGGCTCACAGGGGCTCCCCTCTTCTCTTTGATTGGGCTCTCCATGACTCAGAAGACTTGGCCATGACTTTCAGGACCCCGGCTCAACATTCAAGCCCAAAGCAACTGTGCAGGTGAGACCCAAGGAGGGTCTCTGCTGGGGAGGTAGGCCTTGGTGACATCGCTCAGGAGGAGGGACACATTCCACACAGTGATGGAGGCAGCAAGGGTTTGGAGGAGGACGATCAGGCCAAAGGCCTGTAGAGGAGCAGTTGGGCCTGAGTGAGGGGCCCATTGCTCTAGGCACCTTCAGCGTCCGCCATTTTCTTGTCTCTTCCTTTCCCCACGTCCTTTCCACAGACCCTCGCTGTGGCCTCGGATGGTTTCCTTGATGGGGTGACCACACATCCTCATTTGCCCAGGGCAGCTCTGTTTCATGTCTAGTGTTCTGGCTTAATAACTAGTAGCTCTTCTTCCACTCTAAGAAATATTCTGAGGGTGCCTGAGTGGCCCGGTTGATGAAACGTCTGACTCTTGATTTTGGCTCAGGTCACGATCTCATGGTTTGTGGGTTTGAAACCCCACCTTGGGGTCTGCGATGGTATCGCAGAACCTGCTTGGGATTCTTACTCTCCCTCTCTCTCTCTGCTTCTCCCCACTGCAAAAAATAAATAAATAAATAAATGAAATATTCTGGCTTAGACCTTAAGTACCATGAGGAGGGGGCCACCAGGACACCTGGGGGCCGCATGGACACGAGACAAGGCTGCAGAAGCCATGAGGGAGGGTGTGGTCTGCGTGCTGTGGGGGTCCCAGAGCTGCTCTTTCCCTGTCCTCCACCAAGTAAGTGCAGAAATCAAGGGGAAGCATTTAGAAACTTCCATAGCTATTGACAAGGTAATTTTATGTCTGTGGATCTAATAGTAACAAAAATCAGGCTTCTTTTCGTGTTATTTAAATGTCATTTTGCTAACAATTCATGTTTATAGTATTTGTACAGAGTAGGAATGGCACAGCCACTTTGGAAAACAGTTTGGCAGTTCCTAAGAAAGTGAAACATATGAACTCTTTGTTTAAAGCTCCCATATGATGCTATATATATACATATATATATATATATATACACACACACACACACATATATCTCCAAGGGAACTGAAAATATGCATTGCACATGATGTTCATTGCAACATTATCCACAAGAGCCAAAAAAGGGAAGCAACCTAAATGTCCATCAGCTGAAGAACGGATACAAAAAATGTGGCCTGTTCATACCACGGAATATTCTCCGCCATACAAAGGGAAACTTGAAAATATTGTGCTACGTGAAAGAAGTCAGACCCAAAAAGTGTATGATTCCAGTTTGGTAAAAAGTCTAGAATCGACAAATGTCTAGAGACAGAAAATAGGTTAGTGGGTACTGGGGGCTGGGGGTGGGGGGGCGACTGCTTAATGAGGGCGGGCTTTCTTTTGGGCTGCCAAAAACTCTCTGGAATTAGGCAGTGGTGATGGTTGCACACCCTTGTGAATATACTAAAAACCACTGAAATGCACACCTTGAAAGAGCAAACTTCATGGTGAATTACATCTTAAAATATTTTGTTTTAAATCACCGACCCACCACTGGTTGGCAACTGAAAAACTGGTCCTTCACTGCCCGTAGCTGAGAGGCACTGGGCTAGTTCATGTTCAGATGAGGCAACTGACTTCCAGCCAAGTGGAGGAGAGACCTGATTCATTCCAGTGGGAGTAATGGCGGGGGCCCGGGTCCCCGACTTCCAGCGGTGAGCGCAGCATTGCGGTCATCAGCCAGTGTCTGCTCTGCTCCGCCATGGGCAGTTCTCATGACTCAGCGTATGAGCAATGGGACACAGGGTGTCCTGGCCTCTATACCTGCCCTCAAACACCTCGGAACAAAGCTCTGTAAGAAAAGGCTTTTTGGGGGGGAGGGTGGGAGCGGACTGGCTTTCTGGCCTTGTCTCTCCTGCCTCTTCAGCTGGGAGTTGGCCACCCCAGAGAACGTCTTCCCTCCGTCATGCCGAAGGCAAGCCAGGCTGCCTGCAGAAGCAGAGACCGGGGGCTTGCCTCTTTGCCCCGAGGGGGCTCCCGCAGCACTGCTGAATCCAGAGGAGCTTGCAGCCACGAGAAGGTGAGGGCAGCGCCCACAGTCAAGGCTGCCTGCCCACCCTCCACCTGGTCTGCTGGTCCCTGAGCAGAACGGAAGCATCTGGAGCCAGGGTGAATAATGATGGCAATAAATGACGGTTGCTGGAGTTACAGGTGTCCGCTCCAGGCTCGGCTCTGTGCTAAGGGCTTTACAAACACTGTCATGATGACCCCAAGCCTCTGGGTGGCTGCTACTGTCTCTAGCCCAGTCTTTGAGGGAAGCCGAGTGGCTCGTGCGAGTCCCACAGCCACGTTGTGGCAGATGCAGGGCTGTCGGCCATGTGTCTGCACACTGTGCTCTCTCCTGTGCCCTTACGCAGAGTGGACAGCGGGCAGCCGATGGAGGGGGGCACGTCTGCAGAGGGGATCAGGCAGGAAGAGCCCCCTGAATATGCATGGTGGGTTCCCATGCTCGTGGAGGGTCACCCACATTTTCCCTGTCACGGCCGCGCCTGGGCGGATCTGTGGGAGGGGAGCTGGAGCTGGTGCTGAACAACCCCAGGACCCAACTGGGAGGGAGGCAGGGGGATGGACCAGATGACCCTGCAGTTCCTCAAGACTCATGAGTCTGCTTTGTGTGGCTGGCACAAAGGAGGTTCTGGGGGCATCTGTGGCTTCTAGGCATTCTCTCCTAACTTCCATGCTTAGGCTCTGGCTACCGGTCGTGTGTTGGGCGGGACCTGAGGTCTTGGTCCAAATATGGGGACAGGGAGCACACAGGAGACCCAGTCCTTCTTGGGTTTCCTGGGAATCATGGCCGCCTGTTGGGGCCCTACATAGGAACTATTCCAGGGGCGCCTGGGTGGCTCAGTCGGTTAAGCGTCCGCCTTCGGCTCAGGTCATGATCTCGCGGTTTGTGAGTTTGAGCCCCGCGTCGGGCTCTGTGCTGAGAGCTCAGAGCCTGGAGCCTGCTTCGGATTCTGCATCTCCCTCTCTCCCTCTGCCCCTCCCCTGCTCGCACTCTGTCTCTTTCTCTCTCTCAAAAATAAATAAGCATTAAAAAAAATCAAAAAAGAAAAGGAAATATTCCAAACAAGAGCAAGCTGAGGTCTCCGGGGGCGTGAGGAGCAGTTACACCAGGGAAGCTTCTGGAAGAGTGCTTGGGGGCAGGGTCTGGAAGAGAAGGGAGAGAAGCCAGCAGGAGGAGAGGGGCGGAGGCTGGGGGTGGGGGAGGGCATTTCAGGACACCCCGCCATCATTTAACTCTTATTCCGTGGCTCAGAACATCACTCACTCCGAATGCAGATCATAAAAATTACAATTGATGTTTCAATTAGTTATAATTTACAGAGTGATTACATTTAATTTCTCTTTTATTGTATTTTAATGGCTTCAAATTTCTTGTTGATGAGATTCAACCTCCTGCTCTGAAGGCATGGCCGGAGGCTGGGGAGGGGGCTCCCTTCTTCAGGGGGCAGGTGGCTCCAGGACACCTTGCTGTCTTGGGTCCCCTCCACAGAGCCTCACATCAGACTTCACAGTCCGCGGGGGTTGGGGCGTGGGCGGGAGGAGGCTTGGGGCCCTCGCCCTGCAGGCATCTGTCGAAATTATCCCCCTAATGGACAGGGAGTATTTGCATCTAAGTAAGGATCTGGGGGAAGGAGGCGAGGGGAGGGGCGGGGCGCCAGAGACCCTCTCTGGGCTGTGGCGGAATCAACGAGCTGTGCCCCTTCTCCAGGCTGCCAGAACCAGAGGCCACCTGCGGAGGGGCTCAGCGGCGGAGCCTGAAGCACAGAAGAGAGAAGCCGGCAGAACACATTTGTATTCCTTGGTGCCGAGCTCGGTTGGCCCAGTGCTTAATAACTCTCAGATCCACGGTGTCTGTTTTCTGGCCCCGAGCTCCTGAGCAATTCCAGAAGCAGCTGCCCTCAGAAGCAGTTCTTTTTGAAGCTCCTTGTTATTAGGAAGAAGCTCCCTGAAGCCCTACCCTGGAGGCATGATGGCTGGAGGGGTTGGCGACGGGCAGCTTGGCCGCAGGGGAAGGACCCACGATGGATGGATGTGCTCTTCTGAAACTGTGCCCTCCCAGTTCTTGCTTTGTGCCTGAGGGACTGACCCCACGCTGGGCCCCGACCCTGCTTTGTCATCGCTGGCCTTGGTATGCGGTGAGCCCGCAGGGCTTGGTAATTGGAGGTGGCCCAGGGGTGCGGGGGCTTTTCTGCCACTTGGTGACGGTATACAATGCCACCGGCTTTGAAGAGGCTTCAAAGTGTTTCCCAGGAAGGGTCCCAAGTTACCTGAGAAGCGGCCTGGACTCTGCCAAGTCTGTGAGCAGAGAGAGAGGACAGAACCTCAGCTTCCAGGGCGGGAGAGGGGTCGGCATCTCAGAGCCCTGGGAATGGGGACCAGGAGCAGATCAGAGGTCCTGAACGAGGCGGTGGAACAGCCTGCTTTGGAGAAGCTGGCAGGTGGTTCCCAGTTGCTGTCCAGGCTTGGCTGGGAGGGTGAGGCTGGGCTCCCTAGAGATGGCCTCTGCCCCCTTGCAGGTGGGGCAGGGGGTCGGGGTGGGGGAGGAGCTGTTGGAGAAGCCGCGACATACCCCCCTCCCCAGGCCTTGGGGCTGTCCTGCCCCTGCCCCAGTCCCAGTCCCTGCCCACCCCCCCCCCCCACCCCCCTGCTGGGGCAGATCCTGGCCCTCTGGCGGGAGGGAGGCCACAGCCCCAGTGGCAGAGAGATTGCCAACCAGCAGGCGGAGTTTCCAGAAACCTTATCAAGGCAAGAAAGATGTTTCGAGGAAAATGGAAATTTCAGGCTGGAGAAGAACAAGCCAGAAGGCGACTGACCCCACTCTCCAACTTCCAAACAATGAAATAGACGAGGAGGGTGCAGACCCCCTAGGGCTTTTGCGTCCCGCTGACCCTGTCATAATTTTAGGCCAGAGAAACAGCAGCTATGCCTCCAACGCCTCACCCACTACCCAGAAGCGTTTAGCTTTCTGACAGTTCCAGTGTTCTCAGCAAGGGCTAGAGTAAGTACTCTGGGTTTTCCTAATTAATTAGATTAAAAAAAAAGAAAAGAAATAGATCATTTATCAAGAGGTCGTCTCTTGATTCAGAAATCCCTTAAACTATCTGAACGTGGGCAGGGTGTTTAGCCTCCCTGGGCCTCAGTTTATTCATTGTGGTGGTGGGGGGGGGGGCGGAGGTACTAAGCTAGACAAGCCTGAGGACCATTTGGTCTCCACCACACCACACATGTGCATGCCTGGGGTTCACGGCAGAAGTGGGGAGGGGGGTCGCAATCAGTGGGCGGGGCTTCAGGACCTCTATTTCCAAATAAGGTCACACTCTGGGTTCCAGGTGAGTATGAGTTTTTATGGGTGTAGGGACCAGGGCAGGCCACCCCAAGATGAGCCCCTTTGACAAGAAGCAATCAAAACCCGGCCGATTCAGGACAATCTCTTTACCTTCCCCTCAACGGCCGAAAAAGAACTTAGACAGAGGATCTGCTCCAGGGAAGAGCTGTCACCATAGATAACTTCGTTGGGATATGAACCGGGAGGCTAGTCAGGGAGGAACCCAGCAAGGCCTGTTTGATCCCAGCCCTCTCTGTCCCATTGTTCCCGACGGGCCCCCGCAAACATTTGTGCGCCAAATGTTTACTGGTTTTCATCTTCCTGTGGATCGCATTCCTTCCGTTTGAAGCCTCAGGCCCCGACCCCCTCCTCCTTAGTTCAGGGTGACATATGTACCTCATTGTGCCTGACTGTCTTTGGAATTTCTGTGTCTGTGTGGATTCTCCGCACGTATGCTATTAAATTTGATTTTCTCCTGTTAATCTGTCTCGTGTCAACTTGATTCTCAGTCTGGCTAGAAGGACCTTGAAGGGGACAGGACAGGCTTGCTCCCCGACAGGGGATGCTTTTCGACTCACCGCACCTCCATAGGGTCGGCCTGCCTCTTCCTGGTCACTCCCCTGCCTTCATTTGGGGATCACCTGCCCCACTTGCCCATATTGCCCAGTGCTAGCATCCTTGCCTATCTGTCTGGCCACACGGGCAGACGTGTGACCCCTGGGCAATTGCACCTGTCTCCCAGGCCGTGGGAAGGGCTCCCAGGGCTGGGGATTTGAGCGTCGCCCCCAGACATATTCCTCAGGGTATCTTCAGTGGGAGACGGAGAGAGAGCGCTTCAGGACCCTGAGCTAGGATCCATGCCCTCCTGGGGAGGCCCTGTGGCCATCTCCCTCCACCCCCCTGCATTGGCCAGTGACAAAAAGAAGCAGAAACTGGAGATAGGGAGGGGATGGTTGGGGTTAAGAAAGACAGAGTGAGAGAAGGGGGAAAAGCCTGATGCCACCCTCCCAGAATCCAGCCAGCCCACTCCCAACTCCACTATTCATTTCCCTGCCCGGCTATGGGGGCCACTGCCCCCCCTTCTCTGCTCGAGTGAGTTTGAATTGCATTTCTGTCACTTGCCACAGAGCCCTGACTACTGAACAGCAGATGAAGTAACGCGTAGCCATCAGGGGCGGATCCAAGGAGGGCTGCGTGAACAGCCTTCAGTGACGTTATCAGAAGGGATTCCTGCTTTGGGCAGGGGGTTGCCCTGGATTAATGGTTTCAATAAGCATTTATTAGGCACCTCCTGTGTGCTAGGTACTGGGGATGCATAGATGAAAGACAATGGTGAAGTTGTCTAGCGTTTATGTAAAGTAGGTCAGTTAGAGGATGCGGGGTGGGGGGGGGGAGGCTTAGGTAGCTAGCAGGTGGCGGAGTGGGAGCCCTCTGCAGCTCAGGGGGTGGCTCCCTATGCTGGGCACACAGCAGGTGCTCGGGAAGCATTTGTTGAATAAATGAGTTTAGATTATCGTGTGGTTCACCTGCTTGTGCCTGCCAGTTATTCACACTGTGTGCATCTTCCCCTTCCTTCGCACACCCTGCAGCGAGCGCATGCGTGTATGCGTGCGGACGCGCACACACACGCACATACACACAGTCAGCTGCCCGGTATGGCCCTGGGCACCTGGGAGTGCTGAATAAGCATCTGTGGTCCACATGATGGAGCGGCTGGCAGATGAGTGAGTGGTAGAAAGCTGCCTCCATCCATCTTGCTGTCTGTGACCCTCCCCGAGACAGCAGTAGGGGGCGGGGCCCCTGCATGGCTCCTGGAATCTGGCCTGTACTCAGCCCCTATGATTCACTTTGCGGATTATCCATGACATGTTCCGTCCAAGGTCTCTCTCTCCTTGCCACCCAGGATGCTTCCGGGCCGTCTTTAGCAAGGCACACATGGTAATTCTTTTCTTCCTTTCCCTTTCCTTTTTTACACACAACACACATGGCCTTTTCAACAGTGGTTCTTGACTCCCAGGCTGCCCGGGGGTCTTGGAGGCACTTCAGGGGGATGGAGAGGGAAATTGCAGAGGAAAGCATGGGATGGGGGTCTCCATGATTCTAGATACTTCTAAAGTCCCTGCACCTGGAAGGTGATTCTGTGCTGCAGATCCTCCACAGAACCATTAGATGGCGGTGTTTCTTAATGGATGGAGGGTGGGAGTCTGGAGCAGAGATGCCGCAGAGGGAAGTTCTAGACTGTCTTAGGGGATGTGTGTCTGAGCCGTGCCCATTTTAGAGATGTGCATGGTGAGTACAGGGAACACAGCCAAGGCATAAATAAGGGTTTCTCTGGATACCACGCAGGGAGTCAAGGGACCCGAGGGTTCTGACTCCCACTGTCCTAGTTCAGCCTCTTCGTTTAGCACCTTCCTCTGTGGGGGCATCTGGGAAGGAAGCAGGAGAGAGAAGGGAGCCAGCCAGGCTGAGGAAGCTCCATCTCACACCGAATTAAGTGCAGGCTGTGTCTCATTTATCTTGGGGGTCCGTCCTTCCAGGCCCCCCATGTCCTTCAGACCTGGCACCACGCCAGGTGCCTGATGGAGGTTGTGAAGACTGAGAGAGAGAGGGGCAGGCAGAGGGTGGCCACGGACGGGAAGTGGGGCCACGGACGGGAGGTGGGCTCCTCCGTGAAATGGGCAGACCTAAGAATTGTAGAACCCGAGGCTAGAATTGGCTCCTGAGTCCCCAGTACAGCAGCGATGACTCAACACCAGTCAGATGGTGATCATCGCCTCCACTGGAAGGGATCGGGACGACTTGAGGCAGACCCCAACATATGCTTATGTGGTTTGACCAGAGATAAGAAAGCTCTCTGTTGCCTGCAGTATGTTCCCTTTGAGCCTAAAATTCTATTATTAGAGACTGATTTATTTAGGTCAGGCTATGACTCCCCCCCCCCCCACCACCCCCAGGAGTTTTACATAGTTTCTTGCATGTAATAGACCATTCAGTAAATATTTGTCAACTGAGTCTCCATTAAAATGAAAACACCCTGAGGAGGGATAAACCATTTTTTGTTTGCTAACACTTCACTGTGAATTAGTTTATCACACTAACTAGTGCCCTAACAAGTTTTCCAAGAGGAAGAGACACAGCACGAATATCTATCTATCTATCTATCTATCTATCTATCTATCTATCTATCATCTATCTATCTATCTATTTTTTCTGAGGAGTAACTTCACGAGATAAGGAGGTTTGGAATTTGGGCAAACCCCTGGGGCAGATGTGATTTGGCTAAGAGGGAGGGCCAGGGCGTTCCAGGTCAGGACAATGACATTGGGGGTGTCTGCCAATATAGTCGTACCCTCCCTCCGTTGAAAACTCCCGAACGATCCCCACAGTTCTCAGCAAAACATCCCAGCCCCTCACCAAGGTTACAAAGGTCCAACTCATTATTCAAATTTATCTTAGATGTCACTTCCTCTGGGAAGCCTTCCAGGACCCATCCAGTGTAGATGAGGTTTTCCTTCTCCATGGTGCTGTACTCTCCTAACCCTTAGATCACAGGATTATATGAGATGTTAACAAGACACAGTACATGTTCAGAGGTAAAGAAAAATCCTTTTGTGTAGGAGGCCTAGAGTAAAAAGTTACTGTTGTCTGCCTGTCTCTGGCAGACCTTGTCTGCCTGTCAGGGTCTGGTCAGGAAAACAGAAACCGTGTCAATTATTCTAGCAAGGAGCATGTAACATGGAGACTTGGCTAACCACGTATCAGAAAAGAGAAAGAACGATGAGGTGGCAAGGGTGTAGTAACTGCGGAGAGAGGCCCTCACTTCTAGGGCTGGCAGCACAACGAGGGGAGGGCAGGGTTATGTGACCCCAGAAGCTTAAAGAAGAAGCTGCCTGGAGCCAGGCTCAGACCTCCATGGAGGGGCACTGGCTGACAGATGCTGTCTTGTCTGAAGGAGTGTGATGGGGCTATGATGATGTTTGCAAATGGCAGGGGTTCATTCTTTTTCATGGCTGAGTAGTGTTCCAGTGTGCCCGTAGACCCCATCCTCTTTACCCGTTCGTCCATCAGTGGGCACTTAGGTTGCTTTGGCATCCTTGCTGTTGTGCATGCGGCCCCAGTGAACCTGGGGATGTGTGCGGATCGGTGTTTTATTTTTGATTTGCCTTCTGCACCTGTTTCGCTCCATTGCAGCCAACTCTTTTTCATCCTTCTTGTTCCAGTAAACAAGTCCCCTTTTTGGAGGTGCCTTTGATCCCACTTGAAGGTCCCTGTGGTGTTGCCCTCTGTCTCATCATCCCTGAGTTTCTTCACGCTCTTTTGACGTGCTTTGATTCCTGTATCCATACGCTGGCTTGTTTGCCGTCTGTCTCCCAGGTCAGAACATCATCTCTAGGAGGACAAGGCTTGCCTGGCTTGCCCACTTGCCCCTGTCTCCATGAGGGATGGACGGCAGGGGAGCGGACAGGGGCCAGGTGGCCCAGTGACACTCAGCCTGACCTCGGGGGAAGGGAAAGGGGTTGAAATTTCTGAGCACTGCCAAGGGTCAGTGGTCTGATCTTTGTATAGAAAGACGGTGGGGGGTGAGGGGAAGCCTGCATTGGGTGTTTGAGAAACCCAGCTGCTCTGTCACATCACACAGGAAGGCCTGAGGGAGGGGAGTGGAAAGGTGCTAAATAAAGCCAAAATCTCATTGTCTCTGATCTTCTGATTACCAGGTACTTAGATTGCAAGTTACACAGTCAGCAGTGATGAGCTATAATTGCAGACGTTTTCCATGGTTATTTTTTCCCCTGGAAAATAAAGTGATACCTGTAATTTCCCCAAAGATGTGCTCCAATCTTCCTGAGACTCTGTCCCAAAACAGAGGCTGAGCGGCCTTCATTACCTCCTAGACACGGGGTCCCCTTTCCCCTTCTTGGAGAACCGGTGGGCTGGCTAGGGGTTTCTGACTCTGCGTGCTGGTCTAGATCCTGGCACCAACTTGCTGGATCATTCTGGACCTCAGTTTTCCCATGTGGGAAGCGGAGGCTGTGCTGGGGGCTTGGGGAGGCAGGCGGGGTGGGGTCTGAATCCCAGTAGAGCACAAGGACCTTAAGGAAGGAGCTCAGGAGCCAAGATCAGTAAGCAAGGTGGAGAATCCAGGCGCGTAGGAGTCAGAATTAGCCACAAGGAGCCGGTGACTGTCAGCCTAGGACATGGCTAGAAAGAGGTCACAGTGTCACCTTTCCCTTCCCCTCCCCCATGCCCAGAGTTCCAGGATTATTGCTCACTTCAGGGCGGCTCAACCTCCGCCAGCTTTGTCCTGCCCCTGTTTGCTGGACCCCTTGCTCTGGTTCTAGGACTTGGGATCTAAAATTTGGAGCTTGGAAACTGCTTGGTTTCACTGCCTCTGGTTGACGGGGTCGGTGGGGAGAATTCCTGACCTCGCTGCCCAGGGGAGTCTGTTCCTGATTCCCCCCCCCCCCCCCCCCGGGGTTGTAGCCCTGGCTGGACTTTCTGTGGGACCCTGTGACCTGTCCATGGTGCTGCGCTTTGGGGCTCACACTCCGGGCTTCCTGGGGGCTGGACTGGGGCCCAGGAAACTTGCTTAGTGTCATTTGAATAGGAAGATGTGCTCCAAGCTTTCCAGCTCCAAACAGCAGATTTTTCAAAGCGCTTTTGGAGCCCGGCCTATTCGCAGGCTCGGGGACAGACAGCCTGTGCTGGCTTCCAGGCTCAGAAAGACGGACAGGTGCAGGTAAGTGGGGCTTTCTGCTCTGCACGGCTTCTCTTGTCCAGCTATCCTGTTGCTGAGTTCTCTGCTCCAGCTCCCCTGAAGCTTTGCTCGGTCTCCCCATGGATCGCTCCCCTGCTCTGTACCTGTGGGGGCCCACGGGCCACCAGAGGTTTCCTTAGGCTCGTAACACAGGGAAACGATATAAAGAGGCTCCCTCTTGTACCACCCTCTCTCTCTCTTTCTTTACCGAGACCTTCAAGGGAAAGACAAACTTTCCACCTGGGCAGAAGTGATGAGTCATTCCTCAAAGGTCTGTAGGAAGATTCATCTAGTGAGCAGGCAGTCTGGTACCTGACCCACATCCACATGCCCCACCTCTGATCAGGGCCAGCCGGGAGACAGTCCCCGCAGGCTTCCTCTGGTTCGCCTGCGGTGCCTCAAGCAAGGGCACACATATGCATTTCTGCCCCAGGGCTGTTCTGCTGTGGAGGATGCCTGCAGAGCTCTGCAGGCTCTTGCTTCCTGCTGGGGAGTGCAGGGGAAACGCTGGGACAGTGGGGCAAAACTCCTGCCCCTAGTGTTACCCGGGGCACAATCCCAGGAGGTAATCTACACTCTTCTCCGGAGGTCCTGGAAGAAACCAGGTTTGCTCATCTCAATAGCCTGCCTTGTATTGGCTTTAGTCTGCCCCTGTCTCTTCCTCTCCTTTCTTTCCTTCCTGCTCCCTGGGGCCATCTCCCAAATAAAATATCTGCACGCATGCCCTCGTCTCGGGCTCTGCTTTTGGGAGGACCAGGCCAAGACACCTACCTTTTGGAGGATCCCCGACAATAGAGAGGAGTTAAGGTTTGGAGGTCCCAGGTCAGTTCTCAGTCTGGGCTGGGATACTCCCAGGAGGCAATGCAGCGGGTAGGAGATGGGAAGGTGCATGATAACCTTACCTGACTCGGCCAGTTTACGTTGACAGTGACCCGAGCCTCTGGACCTGGGCTCAGGGGGGTCAGGGGGTGGGCCTACAGCCTGGCCACTTGTGGTTGTACAGACAAGAGCTCTGGAGGAAAGGAGCATTCTGGCCTGGGCAAGCAAGGGAACGTTCTGAAGTCCTGTCCCTGTGACGCGGTCACGGAAGTTCTGTAACATTTCCCCCAGCTCCAGCTGGGACCCTGAGCCAGGATGGTGTCCCTCGCTCCCACTTTCTTCTTTTGACTTCAACTTTTCTTTTGTTTTTTTCAGTCTGATTTGATCCATTACTTTGACCAGTGCATGAATTTCCTAGGCCGTAACAAAGAACCACAAACTGGGTGGCTTAAACCACCAAAAAATGCACCGCCTCATGGTTCTGGGGGCTGAGAGTCTGAAATCAAGGTGTCAGCTGGCCATGCTCCCTCTAAACCTGTGGGAGGGATCCTTCCTTGACTCTTCTATTTTCTGGTTTTCTCCCGCATTCCTTGGCCTTCTTTCGTTTGTAGATATATCACTCCAGTCTCTACCTGGCCATTTTATACCCGTGTGTTCATTTACGTCCAAATTTCTCTCTCGTTTAGGGAACAAGGTCATATTGGATTAAGGCTCACCCTGATGACCTCATCTTAACTTGATTACATCTGCAAAGACCCTATTTCCAAGTAAGGTCACTTTCACAGATACTGGGGATTAGGACTGCAATGTATCTTTTGGGGGGACACAATTCAACCTCTAATATTCTATTGCATTGGTACCTGGGCTGCGCTGGGCTGGCTGAGCCACAAGGGTGTTGTCCATCATCAGTATGGGGAGGGCCCAGAGGGGCAGACAGGGCTTCAATGACAAGTCATATGGAGATCCAGCTTCTTCCCTGGGCAGGTGACCCCTCACGTAGCAATAGATGTCCTGGCCTTTGGGATGGCCTCCAGCTATTCTGGAATTAACATTCTTAGAAATAGGGTCACCAACCATCTTGGTTTGCCTGGGATTTTCCTGGTTTGGGCATGGAAAGACCTCATCCTGGAACCTCTTTGGTCCTAGCAATCCAGTCCTCTTGGCCATCCTGCTTGGAGAAACCAGGGGCCACTGGCTGGGAAGTGACAGGGTATGTATCTGGTCAATGCAGATGACATCCTAGTCACTGTGGAATGTGTGCCCAGAGGCCAGCGAGGCTGTCATGGTGGCATACAGGGTCGGGGGGCAGGGGCAGGGACACCAGCCCAGAATGTGAGGCAGGCGAGACAGCAGAGTTTTATTTAAGTTATCTCTACACCCAGCATGGGGCTCAAACACATGGCCCCGAGATCAAGAGTCACACCTTCTGCTGACTGAGTCAGCCAGGCGCCCTGACAGCCGGGTGTTGAATCTGAGCTGGGTTTGTCTCAAGGTGTCTCATCCGTTTTAGGAAGGACCTTGTGCCATTTAGGCCAGAGATGTGGTTTAGGTCTGGGTTGTTGGACAGAAGTTCCCAGGGAGACCTGGGGAACCGCATGAGGTGGGACAAGAGCCCACTTCTTTCCTTAGGGGCCCGATTTATGCATTCGTTCAAGAAATATTTGTGGAGCATCTAGTATGTTCCAGAAGCAATTGTAGTCCTTTGAGATATATCAGTGGACAAAAGAGGTTGCAGTGGCTGCCCTCATGGGGCGTACTGTTTCCTGGGGAGTGGAACGTGCCTGGCAATCATAACTTAGTAACTTTCGTGGCAGGTTAGGAGGCCCACGAGAGCCAACTAAGAAACCAAGAGAGATGGGAAGACTGGGGAGGAGTGGGCTGCAGATTAAATAAGCGATCAGGGGAGGACCCGGGAAGGGGAGACGTGGGCAGGAGGAGGTGAGTTGTGGTTTGCCGTGCGAGCTCTGGGGGATGGCCCCATCCTTCGTTTTTATGGGCAAATGATACGTCTGCCCCCCCCGCCCCCCCCCCCCCCCCCCCGCTCACTCAGACCCCTGGGAAAGGAAGGGCCAGGACCAGGTCCCTCAGGTCCAGGTCCTTTCCCTGCAGGGAGATAACTGGTCTCCTGTCCGGGATGTCACAGCATCCGTCTTGGTGTGAGACCTCAGAAGCATGCAAGGTCATTCAAGGGGCCCCAGACTGGGTTCTTGGGGCCTCTTGGAAGCCACCCTTCCCCTCAGCACATGTGGCTTTGCCTTCATTCTCAGGCATGGTGCCCCTTCCCCCCTACGTCCCCTGTGAGGACATTCTCATAATGGGGTGATTTCATGCAAACACATTAAAAAAGCCGCAGTGCACTAAGGAAGCTGCCATAATCCTTTTGTGCAATATCTCTGTTCACTGCATTAATGATCCTCTCCAGATTACCCATTTCCTAACAAACCATTAACACAGAAAGGAGGTGGGGAGGGGAAGAGGGAAGGAAGGAGGAGGGGGCTGAGGCTTCTCCAACGTGGGGAGGAGGCAAGGGCTGGGGTGCTGGCATCTCTCCTGGGGACGAGGGCCCTCATGAGGCAAGGAAGGGTTCTCCCGGTTCTACCGTTTCTGGGGAGACATCCAGGCTCTGAACCTGGCCTCCTGGCTAGGGCAGCTCCGATCCTGGGTCGGTGCCCTAAGGGGAATGAATGAAGCAGGTCTGGATTTGCTCAGCGTCACCCAGGGTGTGAGCAGCTGGGGGCAGGGCTGGGATTTGGACCCAAGTGTCTTTATTTATTTATTTTTTAACATTTTTTTAATTTATTTTTGAGACAGAGAGAGACAGAGCATGAACGGGGGAGGGTCAGAGAGAGGGAGACACAGAATCTGAAACAGGCTCCAGGCTCTGAGCTGTCAGCACAGAGCCCGACGCGGGGCTCGAACTCACGGACCGTGAGATCATGACCTGAGCCGAAGTCGGACGCTCAACCGACTGAGCCACCCAGGCGCCCCCCAAGTGTCTTGAAATGTGCAGAGCCCACTGGGTCACCAAAGCCTCCTTCTATGGACAACCCCTTTGGGGGTGAAGTATGTGTTGCACCTGCTTTCTGGAAGATTGCTGATGGCCTCCCTGTCACCCAGACCCGGACAGCGTTGGATCGATGACGTCAGAGCCATCCTCACAAAGGATGCTTCCTGCCTCCTGCATGCCCTCTGCTCCTGTCCTCCCTGCCCCCGGAAGACCCCTGCACCCTCACGACTGTGCTGTGCCCCCCAGCAAGTGGCCCCGCGCCCGGGCGCTGTGCCGACAGGGGCCTCTGCCCCATAGGTACTGACTCCAGGCCTTTCTGGGAACGGCCTCCAGCCCTCATTTCCACGGCAAGCCTCACTTTGGCCGATCTCATGAACCAGGGAAGGAAGTAACCCTCTCCAATAGGAAAGCGTAATAAGATCTATGGGATTTAATAAGATCGTCCAAGCCTTGGCACCTACTGCAGTTTTCTGGTGACACCGCGTTCTTTGGGGAGGTAAATTTCCTTCTCTTTAATCCACTGTATCTTAAGCAGGTGACCCACTCCGTGTTATTACAAGCAGGTTATTATTACCATAAATCCTTCTGCTTCTACGTCTTCCATTTACATTAAATATAGTCTCTGTTATGGCGCCTAAATTAGCTTTCATACGAGGAAATTTCTGTATAATTTAAAGGAACAGGAGTGAGGTTGGGGGAGCACAGGGCAGAAGGGAAGGGAACAAAGGTTCCTCACCCCAGATAGGGATGGGGGCTGGGCTGGCTTCTTCCTGATGTGCTCGAAGCCCTGGAAAATTCGAGCATCACTGGGTCCTTTGATCCATTCATCAGCGTATTTGGAAAATACCTGTGAGGCCTGGGTGGTGCTTGGCCACAGGGATGAAAAACACTGGAGATGCTGTCTGATTCCAACTATATGGCATTCCGGAGAAGACGAGAAGGTGAAGACAGTAAAAAGATCAGTGGTTGCCACGGGCTTGGGGGAGAGAGAGAAGGGTGAATGGGTGAAGCATAGAAGATTTTAGGGCGGTGAAATTATTCTGTATGAGACAGTAACGATGGACACACATCACTATACATTTGTCACAAAGCGTCAACCCTAATGTAAACTATGGATGTTAGCTAATATTGACGTATCAGCATTGCTTCATCATTCGTAACAAGTGCCACACTAACACAAAACATAAATAATGAGGGCGACATGGAGGTGGCTGTAAGAGTTTGGGAACTTTTCTGTACGTTCCGATCAATGTTTCTGCAAACTGCTTAAAAAAAAAAAGGAAGTCTATTAGTTTTTTAAAAATGATGGTGAGAACGTGGGAGCCTTCAATAGTATCCCAGCCTGGTGGGGGCAGCGTTCCCACCCATCGGTTTTCTCTCAAGAATTTCTGGGAACGCTCTGTTCTAGGCTCTAGGGAGTCAGTAATAAATATGCCACAGTCTCTGTACTCCTGAAGCTCACATTCAGAGGACGGGAGTTTGGCAACAAGCAAGTAACCAAATAAGCAAATAAGATGCGTTCAGACAGTGGTATGTTCTATGGAGAAAATGAAAAGGGCGCGTACAGAATGCTGTTCAGGTCAGAAGCTGGAACAGTGTCTATGCTGGATGGTCGTTGGTTGCTCCCCCAAATTCTCTCTCCACCCTTTTCCGGGGGGCCGACCTGAAGCAGAATCCGACTGAGTTCTCCCTTGGGGAGCACCGGCAGGGCTGGGGACGGGGGATGACGCTGGGTTTATTCCCTGGCTTCCACCCGGACAGGTGAACACATTCTCGAAGCAGCTCCTTCTCCTTGTCCCCGCGCTTCAGCTCCAGGCGTCGCATCAGACCTGGCGGTCTTCCTACACCCTGGAAAGAGTGCTCCTATTGAACTGGCCTCCAATCCCCCGGTTTGACTGGGCCATCTGCCACCTCTCTTATGTCAGGACTCTGACTGATAGAACCTCTCTTAGGAACACAGTCACGCAAAGGTCTGGGGCAGAACTCCGGAAACGGGGAACCACACGAGGCCCTCAGGGTATGAGCTCGCTGCGTGTGAGAAGCCAGAAGAAAGGAAAGCTGGTCAGACCAAAGCAAGGTGAGCTGAAGAGCTGAGCTATGCAAAGTGGGGCCCGTGTCTGGTCACGGCCTCATCTTGTAGGGTCAGGCGGGCCAGGCAAAGATTGCGGTTTTCCGTTTGTTCTTTAACTTGTGATTTAAAAAAAAAATTTTTTTTAATCTTTATTTATTTTTATTTATTTTTTTATTTAAAAAAAATTTTTTTTCAACGTTTATTTATTTTTGGGACAGAGAGAGACAGAGCATGAACGGGGGAGGGGCAGAGAGAGAGGGAGACACAGAATCCGAAACAGGCTCCAGGCTCTGAGCCATCAGCCCAGAGCCCGACGCGGGGCTCGAACTCACAGACCGCGAGATCGTGACCTGGCTGAAGTCGGACGCTTAGCCGACTGCGCCACCTAGGCGCCCCAATCTTTATTTATTTTTGAGAGAGAGAGAGACAGCGTGTGAACAGGGGAGGAGCAGAGAGAGAGACAAGGAATCTGAAGCAGGATCCAGGCTCTGAGCTGTCAGCACAGCGCCTGACGCGGGGCTCAGACTCATGGACCGTGAGATCGTGACCTGAGCCGAAGTCGGACGCTCAACCGACTGAGCCACCCAGGCGCCCCACTTGTGATTGTTTTCTAAAAGAAATTTCAGGGGCGCCTGGGTGGTGCAGTCGGTTAGGCGTCCGACTTCAGCCAGGTCACGATCTCACGGTCCGTGAGTCCGAGCCCCGCGTCAGGCTCTGGGCTGACGGCTCAGAGCCTGGAGCCTGTTTCCGATTCTGTGTCTCCCTCTCTCTCTGCCCCTCCCCCGTTCATGTTCTGTCTCTCTCTGTCCCAAAAATAAATAAACGTTGAAAAAAAAAATAAAAGAAATTTCAAAGGTAAAATTCACATAAAGGGCAATGCACAGATCTTAAATGTACAGTTTGATGAGTTTTGACAAACGAAAACACTGGTGTATCTGAAGCCCTTTCCAATCAGAATATAAAAATTCCCTGGTGCCTCCTTTCAGTTAACCTCAGCCTCTACAGAGGTGATCACAGCTCTGGCTTCTTTCACCATTGATTAGTTTTGTCCGTTCTTGAACTTTATATAAATGGGATTCTACTGTAAGTACTCCTTTGCGTCTGTCTTCTCTATGCATCATCGGAAACACTCATGCATACTTTGCAGGCTTTAGTAGTTCGATCCTTTACACTGCTGTGTAGTACTCCACGGCACCAATATACTGTGCTGTTCTATTCATCTCTTGCTTATGGGCATTTGGGTCGTTTCCTCTTTGTGGCTATTAAAATGCTGCTATGCATTTTCTTGTACAAGTATTTTGTATGTGGTCATTTGTCCTGGGCAAATCCCGGGAGCTAAAGTGATGACCCATATGATAGGTAAATGCCTAATAGTTTTCTTTTCTTTCTTTCTTTCTCTTTCTTTCTTTCTTTCTTTCTTTCTTTCTTTCTTTCTTTCTTTCTTTCTTTCAATGTTTATTTATTTTTGAGAAAGAGAGTGCGAGTGGGGAAGAGGCAGAGAGAGAGGGAGACAGAGGATCTGAAGCAGGCTCCAGGCTGACAGCAGAGAGCCAGATGTGGGGCTAGAACTCATGACCCTTGAGATCATGCTTTGGGATGAAGTCAGACGCTTAACGGAGTGAATTACACAGGTAAATACTTAATAGTTTCTTAAAGTGATCAGACAGCTTTATAAAACTCCACCGCCGCCGTGTGAGAGTCCTTTTTGCTTCACATTCTTGTCAACACTGGTTATCACCCTTTTGATTTTAGCCATCCCTGTGAATGTGTAGTAATATCTCACTGTGGTCTTAATCTGCATTTCTCTGATGACTCACGACATTGATAATCTTCTATGCTTATTTTGCCATTCTTATATCCTCTTTTGTAAAGTATCTATTCAAAGCTTTTGCCCATATTTTTATTGGGTTGTTTGTCTTTTTTTGATTGTATTGTTCTTTGTATATTCTGGACAGAAGTCTTTTGATATATATATATGTGTGTGTGTGTGTGCAATTATATTATATATAATTATATATTATAATTATTATATAATTATATATAATTACCATAATTATATATATGTGCAAATATTTTCTCTCAGGCTGTATTTTTTCTTTTCATTTTCTTTTTTTAAACTGAAGTATAATTAACACAGTGTTATATTAGTTTCAGGTGTACAATAAAGTGATTCAACAATTCTATACGTTACTCAGTGCTCATCATGATAAGTGTGCTCTTTTTTTTTTTTTTAATTTTTTTTTTCAACGTTTATTTATTTTGGGGACAGAGAGAGACAGAGCATGAACGGGGGAGGGGCAGAGAGAGAGGGAGACACAGAATCGGAAACAGGCTCCAGGCTCTGAGCCATCAGCCCAGAGCCCGACGTGGGGCTCGAACTCACGGACCGCGAGATCGTGACCTGGCTGAAGTCGGACGCTTAACCGACTGCGCCACCCAGGCGCCCCGATAAGTGTGCTCTTAATCCCCATCACTTCTTTCACCCATCCCCCCACCCACCTCCCCTCTAGTAAGTATCAGTTTGTTCTCTATATTTAAGAGTCTGCTTTTTGTTTGTTTGTTTGTCTCTTTTTTTCCCTTTGTTTTGTTTCTTTAATTTCACATATGAATGAAATCATATAGTATTTGTCTTTCTCCGATGGACTTATTCCACTTGGCATTATACTCTCTTGTTTCAAACGGGACAATCTCATTCTTTTTTTTATGATTGAGTAATATTCCATCGGATATAAACATCACTTCTTTTCTTTTTAAAAAAATTTTAAAAATGCTTGATTATTTTTGAAGGAGAGACAGAGCATGAACGGGTAAGGAGCAGAAAGAGAGGGGGACACAGAATCTGAAACAGGCTCCAGGCTCTGAGCAGTCAGCACAGAGCCCAATGCGGGGCTCAAACTCACGGACCTCAAGATCATGACCTGAACCAAAGTTGGATGCTTAACCAACTGAGCCACCCAGGTGTCCCACTTCTTCTTCTTCTTTTTTCTTTTTTTTTTAAATGTTTATTTTATTTTTGAGAGAGAGAGAGAGAGACAGCATGAGCAGGGGAGGGGCAGAGAGAGGGAGGGAGACACAGAATCCGAAACAGGCTACAGGCTCTGAGCAGTCAGTACAGAGCCTGACATGGGGCTTGAACTCAGGAACAGCGAGATCATGACCTGAGCTGAAGTCAGATGTTCGACGGACTGAGCCACCGGGGCACCCCTATGCCACTTCTTCTTTCTCCATTCATCCATGGATGGACACTTGGTCTGCTTCTATAACTTGGCTATTGTAAATAATGCTGCTATAAACATAGGGGTGTGTATATCTTTTTGAGTTAATGCTTTCATTTTCTCTGGGCGAATACCCAGTAATGGAATTACTAGATCATACAGTGATTCTATTTCAAAGTATTTTGGGGAAACTCCATGCTGTTTTCCACAGTGGCTGCACCAGTTTGTAAGCCCACCAACAGTGCACAAGAGTTCTGTTTTTCTTTGCATCCTCTCCAACACCTGTTGTTTCCTGTCTTCAATTCTAGCCATGCTGACAGATTTTGATTGCGTTCCTTGATGTTGAGTCTCTTCATTTCCTTTTTTTCTTGTTCTTTTCCTTTATTTATTTATTTATTTATTTATTTATTTATTTATTTATATTTTAGAGCAAGAGAGTGAGCATGCATGGAGGAGAGGGGCAGAGGGAGAGAGAGAGAGAGAATCTTAAGCCCAACACAGGGCTCCATCCCATGACCCTAGCATCATGACCCGAGCTGAAATCAAGAGTCAGATGCTTAACCGACTGAACCACCCAGGTGCCCCTCATTTTCTTTTTAAAATTGATATGTAATTGACATATAACATTGTATTAGTTTTAGGTGTACAATAATAATTTGATACATATGTATATTGTGAAATGATCCCCACAAAATGTTTAGTTAACACTCATCATCACATGTAGTTACAGTTTTTTTTCTTGTGATGAGTGTTTTTCCATTTCCTTAGTGGTGTCTTTTGGTGAGCAATATATATTTTTTTATTTTGTTAAAGTTAATTTGGTTATAAAAAAAGCAGTTAGTACTTTTGTGTCTTTTGCCTATCATAAGTTCACAGAAGATTTTCCTCAAGATTCGTAGTTTTTACCTTTCATGTTCAGGTCAATAAGCCTTTTCAAATAATTTTTGTGTAGGGTGTGAGGTAGGGGTCATGGTGCTTTTTTTTTTTTTTTTAAATATATAGATACCCAGCTATTTCAGCATGTATGTTGGAAATATCTTTTTCCCACTGAATTTCCTTGATGCCTATCAAAAATCAATTGACTATGTATGTGTGAGTCTATTCCTTCCTGGACTCTTTATTCTATTTCATTGATTTATTTGTCTGCCCTTATACTAATAACATACTGTCTTGTAGCTTTATAGCAGGTCTTAAAATCAGGTAATATGAGTCTTCCAACTTTCTGCCTTTAAAAAAATTGTTTTGGCTAGTCTAGTTCCTTTGCATTTTCATATAAATTTTAGACTCACTTTGTCGTTTTCTACAGAAAAGCCTTCTGGGATTTTAATAGGGATTCTTTTGAATCTATAGACCATTTTGAGAGGTTACATCTTAAAATACAGAGTCTTTAAATCCACAAATATGGTATATTACTCCATTTATTTAGGTGTTTTTAATTTTTTTCATCAGTGTTTTGTAGTTTTCAATATAAAGGTCTTAGGAATAAATCCGACTGGATTTAGTCCTAAGTATTTTACACATTTGGATGTCATTGTTAATGGGATTTGTTATTTCATTTTCTATTTTTTTTGAACTATATAAAAAAATAAATCTTTGGTATATTGGCTTATTTTCTGCAACTTTGCAAAATTAACTGTTTAATTCTATTATTTTTTAGTAGATTATTATTTTTTTAAATGTAAACAACCATGTCCAGTGTGAAAACGTTTTTTTCTTCTTTTCCAAGAAGTATATATTTTATTTATTTTTCTTGCTATATTGCTCTGGCTAGAACTTCCAGTACAACGTTAAGTCAAAGTGGTGAGAGCAGAAATCTTTTTGTCTTTCCCAATCTTAGGGGCAAAGTATTCAGTATTTCACCATTAAATATCATAGTAGCTGTAGCTTTGTTGTACATGCCTTTTATCTGATTGAAGTATTTATCCTTCAATTCTTGGTTTGCTGAGGATTCTAAGTCAGGAGTGGGTTTTGGATTTCTGAATCTTTTGAGATCTTGTGCATTCTCTCCTTTGATTCATTAATACACTGAGTTATAATGCTTGATATTGAAATGTTGAATGAATACTACATTCCTGGGATAAACTCTACTTGGTTGAGTTTATACATTTATATACATAAAAAGTGTTATACATTTTTATATATTTCTATATATAATTTGCTAACATTTATTAAGAGGTTTAAATTTTTTTAAACTATGTTTGTTCATAAGGTATATTGATCTGTAATTTTCCTTCTCATACTGTCTTTGACAGGTTTGGGGTGCAGGGTTATGCTCATTTCATAAAAAGAGTTAACAAATGTTCCCTTATTTTCTATATTCTAGAATTTTATGTAAGAGTGGTATTATTCTTTTTTTATGTTCTTGATACCTTTACTGGTGAAGTTATCTGGGTTTATAATTTTCTTTGCTGGAAGATTGTTTTTTAGTAGGATTTTTATTTCTCTTTCTTTCTTTCTTTCTTTCTTTCTTTCAAGAGTAAGAGTGCACATGGGGGAGGGGCAGAGAGGAAGAGAAGGAGAGAATCCCAAGCAGGTTCTATAGGGCTTGACTCAGGAACCATGAGATCATGACCTGAGCCAAAATCAAAGGTCAGATGCTTAATTGACTTAGCCACCCGGATGCCCCAGGATTTTTATTTCTTAACTAGGTATTTAACTATTTTTATTTCTATTTCTTCTTGAGTTAGTTTGATAATTTGTGTTTTTCAAAGACTTCGTCCTTCTCAAATAGGTTAAATTTTTTTTTTTTGCATAATGTTGTTTACGGTTTTGTTAAATTATATTTTGAGTTTTTGTAGGATCTATCCTCTCTTTTACTCATTATTTTGGTAAATCGTATTTTCTCTTTTTTTTTCTTGATCAACTTTGGTTGGGGTTTATCAATTATATCAGTCTTTTAGAAGAAGCAAATTTTGAACCTTGTTAAATGTTTCCATTTCATAGATCCCTGCTATTACATTATATATTTTATTATCTTTTTTACTTCCTTTCTTCTGCTTACTTTGGTTTTAATTTCCTTTTCTTTTTCTAGCTTCCTAAAGTAGAATCTTAGATACTTGATTTTAAACCTGTCTTCTTCTAATAAAGGCATTTAAAGGTATAAATCTCCCTAGAAGCACTGTTTTAGTGGCATCCCACAGATTTTTAAAAGTGAGCTTATTGAAGTATAAATTGTACAAAATGAAATTCACCAATTTTAAGTGTACAATTTACTGAGTTTTGACTGATGTAATTACCCATGTGACTACCACCACATCCAAAATATAAAACATTCCCAGCACCCCCACCCCCCCGCCAAAAGTTCCTTGTGTCTCTTTTAGCCAATCTTCTTCCCCTTCCTGCAGCTACCAGCGATGTGCTTTCTGTCACATCATTTTGCCTTTTCTAGAATTCCAGGTAAATTATACAGCATATAGTTGTCTTAATCCATCTGGGCTGTTTAAACAGCGTATCACAGCCTGGGTGTCTGATTAACAATAGCAATTTATTTCTTATAGTTCTGGAGGCTGGGGAATGCAGGATGAAGGCGCTGGCAGGTGTGGTGTCTGGTGGGGACCCTTCTGAGTTCACAGCCAGCCATCTTCTCACTGTGTCCTCACAGGGCAGAAGGGGCGAGGGAGCTCTCTGGAGACTCTTACAAAGGCACTTATCCCCTTCATGAGGGCTCCACTCTCACAACCTAATCACCTCCTGGAGGCCCCACCAGATTCGGCAAGAACCACTGATCTAAGCCAACTACAGATTCCTGATGCTTACATTGTTATGTGAGGTAATAAATGTTTGTTGTCTTAAGCTGCTTGGTTTGGGGATAATTTTTTTTTTACACAGCAGTATATAACTATATTGATATATATATTCATAGGTAGGTAGATAGTGCTTAAAGTTAAGGATTTAACAAAGTTAGATTTCTTTACTGTGCCACTTCTCGAAAGCACTTAATATAATGCCACACAGCGTGAATATCCAAGAGGGTGACGTAATATTTACGCTTTCCAAAACTGATTTGACTGCAGATCCCCTAGGCTCTCTGTACCCCCTTGCTTCCCCCTACTTTTACTCTTTGCAGAACATCTCTGGCAACTAGTTCGTAAGAAACATACTAGTTTTTCCTTCCTCCTTTTGGAGAGGAGGAAGAGGAGGAGGGGGGAAGGAGGAGAAGGGGAAGGAGGGAGAGGTGAAGAGAGGGGAGGAAAGGGAAGAGGGGAGAGGAAGAGGAGGGGGATATTTGTCTCTCCAGGCCTCAGTTTCCTAGTCTGAAAAAAGAAAGAGTTGGATTTAATAACCTCAGGACTCTATCTGTGCTTTAACATTTTAACTGTCCTCCTCCCCTAAGGCCCCCTCCCCCACCTGCTCTCTCCCCAGCCAGTTAGGGCCAATGGGGAGAAAACTGGGAGCCAGGTTAATCAAGGTGGCTAGAAGTCTTAGATATGCTAATGATTTATGTTAATGACTGATGAGAGCGGGTAATTGGAGATGGCCGAAAGGTGCTGTGTTGTGAAGGAATTTCAGTTCTTAGAGAAAATATTGCATTCAAAGAGCTTAAGAATGATTAATGGAGGTTCTGGAATCACCAAGAGCAACCAGTAGAAACTGTTCGGAACAAAAATTGTTCAGGGGGAGTAACCTTGAGGAGAGTGTGGGCCCAGGCTGGGGACATTTTGCAGACCTGTTGAGTGCCCATGAGGAAAGATGAGGAGACATGTGGCCTGGGACAGCAGTGGGCAGTGGCCCAGAAGAAGGTGAGCCCGGATGTGGCTGAGGACTTGGACGGAGGACTTGGACGTGGTTGGGGCCAGAGGGGCTGCAAGGGGTCTGAAAAGGTGGACCTGTGTGTGTACCTGTTCCCCTCATTTGCATATGGTCATGTCTGGTGTCTACCTGTCCCTCTCATTTGCATATGGTCATGTCTGGTGTCTACGCGGTGGCCGGGGGATCTTATTCTCCTGGAAAAGACCCAGCAGGGAGAGACACCATCAGCAAATCACCACGTCTGGAAGGGCACTGTTTTCAGAGCTTGATTGACTGATCCCTTGGGTGTTGTTGAAGGGAAGTGACCCAGGTTGAAAAGAAAATGGCCGTGAAGCTGTTTCCTTTAAAGGGGAGAAAGCCAGGGTGTCCCACCTGTCTTCCTCTTTATGAGGACAATTTGGGGAAGGGCTGGATCCAGGCACTTCTCTGGGGTGTGCTCGTCTCCTGTAGGAGTCTTGAACCCTGGTTGCAAGGCCAAATGCTTGGGTCACTGGCCTTGTCTCTTCCTGTGGAGACCAACACGGTTGCGATGCCGGGCACTGCCACTGGGCATTTATAATCCTGTCTGGGGTGGATGACGGATGGGGAAAGCATGTCCGCCCAGGGAGCCTCTGTCCTGAAGCAGATGCTGCTGATCGAGGCAACCTCCCCTCCTCTCCATCTCCTCCAGTGCCAGCCCCAGGCACACCCCACTTCCCTACCCTTCTTGCCAGGCCAATCTGGCCAGCAGGTAACCCTCCTTCCCCCACCCCTGCTCCGGGCACCTCGGGCCATCTGGCTCCAGTGTGATGGATGAGGGGGCTGCGCACGTCCTGTCCCTGCTTCTACCTCATCCCTCCCACCCTCACTTTCCATGTGCAGTGGAAAGTCGCTGGCTGTATGTGTCCCATGGGAGCCCGGAGTCACAGCGCCAAGTGTGCACGGGGAAAAGGCTAGGTGAGGACCTGGGGTGTGCCCAGCCCATTCTGGGGACCTGTTCTGGCCTGCTCTGGACTCCAAGACAGGTTCCCCATTGTCCTTGCCAGCGGGCAGAACTTTCCTTAAGAGAAACTCATGCCCCTTAGTCTGGTTCCTTCTAATCCAGGACACCTTCGAGATCTTCTCATTCGGTTGCCTCCAGACTTCACAAAATAATCTGCAGTCTTTTACTCAAATGAAACCTAACCCGGAAGCCCAGTAGTTGAAACGGATGGAAATAGAGTTGTCTGCCTACCCGTATTAAAATAGAGAGACCTGTTTCTCAACCTGCCCTTGACCCTCTCCTTTCCCAGGTGGCCTACAGAGGTTGTGATGGCCCCCTAAAGGCCAGTTCAAAACCTGGGGAGGCAGGAAGTTGGCAATGCGGAGTTACTGTTTATTGGGTCTGGAGTTCTAGTTTTGCAAGATGCCAAGCGTTCTGGTGATGGGCGGTGGCCACGGCTGCTGAGTATGAACATATCTAATACCACCGGCCTGTGCGCTTAAAAATGCGTAAGGCGGTAAGCTTTATGTTAGGTGTATTTTACCAGAATAAAAACAAAGACAGAACACCATCTCAGTGAGGCAGCCCCATTTGCAGATGGGAAACTGAGGCTGAGAGGGGAATGATCCAGTCAAGTTTACGGGCTGCCCCCTGGGGCAGGTTAGAACTCTGGTCTTTGGCTGCCCCAGTCCTGCCTCTTTCCACTGAGCCCCTCTCAGCTCAGGCCCCTACGCGGGTGGGGGTCCCGGGAACAGCTAGCTCAGTGCGGGGAGCAGAGGGGAGGCCGTGAGTGAGCAGGAGGGCGTCGGAGGCTCCGAAAAGCAGGGTGAGGTGGAGGAGGGGCCTCTTTTTGAAGTTCTTGTCAGGAGGGCTCCGGAAACCTCACTCATTTTGGGTGGGTTGCCGCATTTTCACCAAATGAGTTTTTTAATTGCTTGATTTACTTATCTCGTCTCGGATCTGCTGATCTACTCCGCTGCCATTTAATTGCTTGAAAAGTTGAGCAGTTTTTCATGTTTTAAGGAGTGCTGAATTGTATAATTAAAACACTAACAGTGTAAATCAACAGTGCAGAAGAAAGACAGCAGAGAATTAAGCAAGTCTGTTGGCATAATAATAAAATCAAACGGGCATGAAGAGGACCCATAGTCGTGAAGATGCTGAATACTGGTGGCACCTGGGCCTGGGGTGGGGGCCGGGGCTCCAGGGACCCTGACACGCCCCCTGCTCCTTCTGGAGTGAGAGGGGAGGTTGCTGCCCGTGGAAGTCTCTGTGGCTGAGGTGCAGGGGCAGGGGCACGGCCTCTGATAGGGAATGGCTTTTAATCAGTGTGGCCTTGGGTGGGAGGCTGTGGGTGCTGGAGGCTGGGGCCCTGGTGGTGGGCCGGGCGGGCGGGCTGCAGGGCAAAGTGGGAGAGGCAGAAGGGGGGGGCGCCCGCCTGCAGGATCTCCCCTCCTTCCTGACCTTGGCCTTGGCCGGTTGGCATGAGCTCAAGAGGATGGGCCGCACGTGTGCTGGAAGCACGTCATGTTTTCCCTCCCTCTCTCCCTCTTTTCCTCCCTCCTGCCCTCCCTCCTCATCTCCCTCCCTCCCTCCTTCCTGTCCTCCCTCCTTCCCTCCTCACCAAAGTACTCATATCCACCGTAAGACAAACAATATAGAAAAATGTAGTGCAGAACTTGAAAGCGCACCCTTGGCTTCTCCTAAAGGCCCTCCTACCTCTTCCTTCCCCTTCTGCAGGGTAGACTGAGCTGGGACGGGGGTGGGGGGGCAGGAGTGGGGGCACTGAGGCATGGAAGTAAAGGCTCAGGCCCGGATCCCAGTGGGACTCATCTGGACCTGCCCAGAAACTCTCAGGCTTAAAAAGGGTCAGCTTTTCCTAAAGAGCATAAAGTGGAACCCTGGTCCAGGGATGAGCTCTGAGCTCTCTCTCTTTCTCTCTCTCTCTTTCTATATCTATGTATGTATAAATTTATATATTAATTATATTAATTAAATATATATTATAAATTATATATAAATATATAAATACAAATATATATTATATATAAAATATATAATATATATATTATATATTTTTTTATATACATATAATATATATATTTAACTGCAGGACTTCTGCAAACCTTGAACTTGCTGATGTGCCTGTCTTCTTGCATTCTCTGCACTCTGTTGACCATGAGTCCTGTACGTTCAAGCTTTATGAATTCACAGCTCATGGTGTGTGGGTTCCAGCGATGACCCTTTGGGAAATGTGGGTTCTGGTGAAAAAGCACTTTCCTTCACTTGTGGAGCTGTGGTCACATCCCAGGCTGAGTACTGACGGACCAGCTGTGTGACCTTGGGTACATCCCATAACCTCTCTGGGCTCTGGGGCCCCTGTCTGCCAAATGAGACTAGGCTGCTTGGTCTCAGGCTGGATGAGAGTGAGTGGGGCCAGGCTGAGTCTGACAGAGGCATTCTCTCTCGGCGATTCCCAGGTGGAGGGGTGTGCCCACCCCCACCCCCCCATTTCCTACACTGCCGGACACGATGGCTCTTAATGATCCAGGTGGGTCCTGGAACCCATGGGGCTGAAAAGGAACCAAATGCAGAAAACTAGGCAGGCGGCTGCAGCAAGCTGGAGACAGCTGGGAGCAGGCTGGGTTCGAGATGACGAGGAGGAAAACTGATGTGGGAAAATGTGGCCGCTGGCAGGGCAGAGATGGGGGTGAGGCGGGGGAGGCATCGCCTGGGCACAAACAGTAAGGGTGTGCCAAAACCTCAGTAATTCACGATAAATAATATTTTAATGTAACATTTTTTAAAAGAGCCAAAATCAGTGCAAAAAACAATCTACCACCAGCAAAGTATCAAACTTCAAATCAAGGCGTGATCTGAGCCTGCACTTACATAATGCATTTCTCTGGCCTTCACCCTGATCCTGGCCCTAAGAGCTAACCCTTCTCTGCACCTGCCAAGTGTCCCCCAAGGGGCCTGATCTGGGTCCAGGCTCCCAGAAGCCGAGTAGGGCCAAGCTCCTCACCTGGGGATTCGAACACGTGCGGTGGGTGCTGTGTGGACAGTGGTGGACGTGGGCCCCAGGCTGGGGCTTTCCTGGTGGGGTCACTACCATTTAGCAGGGGGCTGGGGCCCCGTGGTGGGGGCAGCCCTGGGCTTGGGAACCTCCCTGCCCTGCACAGAGTCCAGGCTGGTGAGCTCATATGCGTCACCCCCTTCTTGTTGCCTATCGTCAGCTCATCTCTAGGAAGCCCTTCCGCTGGCCATGACCTCAGTCTCCTTGAAGTCTCCAGGACACCGAGCCCCTCTTTCAAGGTACTGATAAGGTGATCATTGTCTTCCCCATCTCGAGCTTGAAGTTCCTGAAGGCAGAGACTACGTAAGAATCGCCCATTTCCCCCGTCCCGTGCCCTGTGCGTCCGTGAACCGAGCTGGGGAGTGAGATGTGTTCTGTCCCTAGGTGGGGAGGGGTCTGACGGAACTGAGAGCCCCTGTCTGCCACCCCAGGAACACCAACCACCACGGACACCTACTTTACAGGCACTGTCCCGTTTCACCTCTACGACAACCTGGCAGGATGGCGTCAACGTTCCCGTTATACAGATGGGTAGGCTGTTGCTTACACCGATGAAACCCGTGAAGTTTGCAAAGCTAGTACACGGTGGGGGCAGGACTTGACCCCAGCTTGGCTCACAAGCCTAACCTCTAAGATCTGTTGCTTCAGGATAGGTGGAGATGGGGACCCTTTTCACGCCTGGGTGGGTGATTTCCAGGCTGGGGGACCCTTGAGTAAGAGATTCGGGGGAGTCTGATGACATTCTTCCAGCTCACGGAGGAGGGGAAGTGGAGAGGATTTCTCCCTGGAATCCCTGCACTCATCCGTCTTCTTTTCCTCTGGGGGGTCCTCCCTCCATCTCCTCTTCCCCTCACTGGGTGGGCTGGCCCAGGGTTGTTCTCATTAATATAATTGCCTCCAGACCTGTCCCAGCCTTAGCCCACCTATATTGATAAGTCTTAGGTTGCAGACTTCTTATCTGATATTTATAACACACCTCGCCTTCATGATGGATGGTTCGCGTGTCAGGATCAATATGGCCTTCGCAACATTTACATGTTGATATTATTAATAAACGATAAGTCACCCAGGCAGCCCTGCCTTCCTGGGTTTTCAATGTGTTCCGTGCAGACGGCGACCTGCGTCCTCTGTCTCTTGTACTAGTCCAGATGGCTGGTATCGATCTGCTTGGTCAGGAGGGGACAAGGAGCGGAGCACAGAGCATACGGGGACAGAGAGTCTAGAAATCACACTACTGCCTTTTGCATAACTGCCTCGCCCTCTGTTCTCACAGTCTGGCTCCTTCTTACTCTCTGGGGTGGAGGAGGACCCTTCCTGTGTTGGGAACCTCTGTGGACAGTGGTGACCAGGCCGGTGGATGGCTTTCTTCTTATGTCTTCTTATCCACCCGGCTTCTCCATGCCCACTGCCCTCACCACTCAGGGCCTCAGCAGAGTGTGCCTGGGCACTGAACAGCCTCTTAACTGGCCTTCCAGTCATCCCTGCCCCCTGTCGCACTCCCTCTGCTAGGATACTTTGCTTCCTGTCTTCCTGCGGAATGCCTGTCTGGAAGAATCACCATGAAATGCTGTCTGACTTTTCAGGTGACCATTGACTGCTCTGGCTCTCAGTACTCTCTCCTCCATTCTGTTGTCCACTCGGCAAATATTTGCCAAGTGCTTACCATGTGCCAGAGCACCAGGCTAGCTTCCTGCGTCTAGGGCAGAAGGACGCCATCCATCAAAGAGTTGCACGAAGGCTTGCAAATTAAATGGAAGTTAGTCCCACAAGGGAGAGACACTACTTGGTACCAGTGGGGCTGCATAAGGAGGAGTTGGTCTGGTCAGAGAGAGCACAGAAGGCTTCTTAAAAGTGGGTGCTGGAGGCAGGTGAGTGGGAGAGCATCTCAGGGTGAGGGAGCCATCGGTACAAAGGCCCTGTGGTAGGAGGGAGCGTGGAGAGTTTGGGAAGCTGAAAGAAGCCAGTGTGTCTGAAACGCAGCACTCAGAGCGAGGGGTGGGGGGGTGGGGGGTGGGAGTAGACTGAGGCTGATTGGGTGAGGTGGGCAGGGGCGAGACCTCGTGGGGCCTGTTATAGGTGGTGTTGGGGCATGGTTCTTTCTCCTAAGAGCCCTAGGAAACCAGCAGAAAGTTTTCAGCAGAGGCAGCATGATTTGATTTGTGTTTCGAAAAGCTCGTTCTTGTTGTGCACACAATAGGGAGGGGACAAGGCTGGTGGTGGGAGGGCCATTAGGGGGCCATTGCTATGGTCCAGGCAGGGGGTAGTGGGAGGGGGGTGGCAGTGGCGATGGAAAGCAATGGACCGGTTTGAATGGTATTTAGGAAGCAAAGCCATCAGGACTCAGTGACATTTGGGATGTGGGGGGTGGGGGAGGAGGCAGGGTGACCAGTTGAAGACTCGTGACCCTGGACAGAGCCACTCAGCGGCTGGGAAGAGTAGTAGGTCGAGTTGATGGTGGGGGGTAGGTGTGGCAGAAGCCTGGACGGATTAAGGTGAGGGTCTTTGAAGCACCCAGGAGGCAATGTTGCAGGTACAGGCGGGGACTCAGAAGAGAGACTTTGCCTGGGGATGGAGACGGTATAAGGACCGGGGTGGCAGAGGGGAGAGCCCTGGAAAGAAAGAAGACAGGGAAGAAAAAGCGCCAGGACCAGCCTCCTGCGTGCTGCCCGCAGTTTCGTACTCCTTCTAGTCCTCCTTCAGGCACACCGGAGGGGCTGCTGCAGAAGGAGGTTCTGAGCAAATGAGCATCCGGTCCAGGGTTTCTGTCTGGTTCGCCCGCCAGCAGTACCGAAGGCAGGCCCATGTTTCGGGTGGCACCTGCCCTTCTTTGCAGTAACCCTAAGAGCACCGCTGATAGTGGCGTCCCTTCTCCGTGGCAGGCACTCAGTGGGCCCCTCGAGGCTCATCATTCAGATAAGGAAAAGGCCTGGGAGCCGTTAAGTGACACGGCCAAGGTTTCCGCTTACCTACGGTTGTGTAACAAACCACTCGAAAGCGTCGTGTCCGAAAACAACTAGCATTTATTTCATTCCTGACTCTGCGCTTTGGCGGGGACTTGGTGGGGACAGGGGGGACTCCTTGAGCATCGGTTTGGGTGACTCCATGGGGCTGGAAGACCCCCTTTTGAGATGATTCATTCACATGGCTGGCAAATTGGGTCTGGTCGTTGGCCAATATCATCAACTAAAACGCCTTCCCTTGAACAGAAAGTAGGCAGAGCGCGGCCTTCTCCTAGGGGAGACGTCTTGGCATCCCAGCCTCTGTTTCTAATTTGTCCCTCCCGAGGGCCATCCTGGATGACCCCCGCTCTGCTCTCCGCATTCCATCTTGTCCCGAGAGTAGCTTGGACCGGCCTGGTTGTGCCCTGCTTGGTACCGGTTGTCCTATTTCCCTCCAGGCGAGGGACTGCATTCTCTAGGACGTCATCCCTTTGGATATTTACCTGGACAGTACTTACTTATTTTGCTCTCTGTATCCTCCCCGGTACCAGAAAAGATTTGAAGCAGACAAAGTGGGTGCATACAATATAAGAAGACCGGTGTAAATAAAAAGTTTGAAGGAAAGAAGGAAGGATGCAGGATGGAGGGAAAATAGACCCAAAAGACACGCCCTGTGGGAGAGACGTTGAACCGGATTTGCTTCAAAGTTTTCCAGTGATCAGAGCGTAAGAGCTGCATGGTGGCGTACTTGTTCGCAGTCCAGAGGATGAAAAGGGCTGGGAGTTGGGAGTTATAACTGAACTGGAGGAGAAAACATTTGATCCAGAACGGAGACACTATTGCAAATAAGGCTGCTTTACACATCCCTCTAAGCCAATCCTTGGGGGCAATTTTGTCTCCAAGGGGAAGGCTGGTAATGCCCGGAGACATTTGGTTATCACAGCTGGGGAGGAGGAGGGCTTGCATCCAGAGAGTAGAGGCCAGGGATGCTGTAAATGTCCTCCAATGAATGCACAGGACGGCCCCCAAACAAGGGTTGACGCGACCCAAAATATCAGCGGTGCCCGGTTGAGAAACTCTGGTCCAGCCCTTTCATTGGGTTGGAGACAAAACGCTGCCTTAAGGGCAAGTCATTTCGTCCCTTTTGTAACTAAGCCTTCTTGGAAAAGACTCAAAACTCCCTGGCCTGAGATTCTCCTTTCCCTGGCAAATACTGCTTTAGACTCCTCGAGTCTTAGAATGGAAAAGCTAGATCATGGAGGCCAGCCCCCCCACCGGTCACCATGTTTATGCTGCCCCCCCCCCCAGGTGTCCCGCTCTTGGTCGGAGTTTCTGGAGGATTCAGGAGCAACCTGGGCCATGTGCCCTGCCTTTAATGGCTCACACCCGACAGCAGAGACCTCCCCCAGGACGGCTTGGATTCTCTGCAGAGTCCGGAGACTGGCTCCGAAGGAGCCAAGGACTCAGAGCAGGAAGAGGAGACCAGGAGTCTGATGGACAGGGAGCCTTTGCGGGGGGGACCACTGTTCCCCACACTCTTTCCCGGCCCCAGGGTTTGGCACAGACTTTCTCTGCTCCCAGGAATGTCTCTCTCTTCTCTGAAAGCTGGTGTGATTTAGAGGAAGGAAACTGGGCTTCATGGAGAGGCCTGGGTTCCATGTTCTGGAGGGGACACATCACACACACGTGTCACTTTTCCACCGTGCACCACGGGGGGGCGCTCTTCCCCACGCGCTGACGAATAGAAATAGCCTACCGGGTGTTACCTTTCTCTCCCGTTCTGTCGGGGGGTGGGGGGGCCTTAAAACACAGCCCTAGGGGTGCCTGAGTGGCTCAGTCGGTTAAGCATCTGACTTGGTTTCAGCTCAGGCCATGAGCTCACGGTTTCGTGGGTTCCAGCCCCGCGTTGCGCTCTGTGCTGGCAGCACGGAGCCTGCTTGGGATTCTTTCTCCACCCCCCCCCCCCACGTCCCCCACTGGCACTGTCTCAGTCTCTCTCAAAATAAATAAATAAACTTGAAAAAAAACCCCACAGACCTAAATTATTTTGCAGCTTTTCGCATCGAAAGGTGGGGGCTATGTCTCCTCCCCTTGCATCTGGGCTCCGTCACTATTTGACCTACAGATTGCTATAGAAATGATGTCACATCAGTTCCTGGGCCTTGTCATTGAGAAGAGGGCGGCTTCAACTTCCTGCCTCATGGGACAGTCACTCGGAGACCTCAGCCATCCTGCCGTGAGGAAGCCAAGAAGATCCGCACGGAGAGGCCAGTGTGGAGCTCAGGCCTACAGCCCCTGCTGAGGTTGCAGGCTGTGGCGGTAACAGCCAGCAGCCCAAAGCGAGCGAGCGAGCTTTCAGATGGTTCCAGCCCCTGCTGTCAAGTCCCTCCACCTGCGAGCCACCCTGGCCCCTGCTGCGTGGAACCAGAATGAGGCGACTTCCCGAGTCCTGCCCAAGGTGCGGACTCAGGAGCCAAAGAAGTGGCTGTTGTTCGAAGCCTCTCAAGTGTGGGGTGGTTTGTCACGAAGCAACAGAATCCTGAAATGTGCCCTTCATGCTCTTTCCTTCTAGTCATTCAACAAACATTTTTTAGCGCCCGACATGTGTCAGCCGCAATTCTAGGCGCTACAAATAGAACAGTGAGAAAATGAACAAGAATCCTTACCCTCTTGGAGCATCTGTTCTAGCAAAGGAGACAGACAACAACAAGAAGAAAAAATCAAATGGTGGCCGAGAGAGATGAAGCCGGGAAGGGAAGAGGGAGAGTCAGGCATCAGGGAGGACCTCAGCACGTAAGGCGGCATTGCGTGAAATCTTGAAGGAAATGAGAGAATCAGCCATGGGGGGGTCCCTGGGCGGAGGGAACCGTGTGTGCAAAGGCCCCGCACAGTGATGAGTCTGGAGTGTGTGAGGAATACCCAGTACGGATGGAGTATGTGCAGGACAATTGCAGAGTGTGGGACCAGGGTGGTGGCAGTCACATCGTGTAGGCCTGTGGAACCCAGCCAGGACTTTCTACTCTCGTGGGAGGTTTTGAGCAGAGGGGTTAACTCAGTTGAATGAGACCACTGTGGCTCAAAGATGAAATCAGCGAGATCACTCAAGAGGCCCGCTGCACCAACCCAGGTGCGAGATGCTAAACCAGGGGTCTTCGGCCAGGATAGTAGCGATGGGGGTGATGGACACTGGTCAGAATCTTGATATATTTTGAAGGCACAGCTGCCAGGATTTGCTGAAGGGTTGGCCATGAGTGGGATGGCCAGAGAGGAGTCAAAGGTGTCTCCAAGGGTTTGGCCCGAGCAAATGGAAAGATGGGTTCACTGTTTATGGCAATGCAAGATGGTAGGAAAGGAGGTGGAAAGAAGTTTGTGTGCAAAGGGAGACTTTTCAGAAACTCCATCTGGGACAAGTTGAGTTTGAGATCCTGATACAGCCTCCATGATGACCCCACTGTCCCCCTTCTTGGACCCATCCTTGTATAGTCCCCACCTCCCCCTCCCCCCACCATATTGTGCCAGGGTAGCTCTGTGTGACCCATACGATATGGCGGAGGTGATCCCGTGCCACCTCGGGGATTAGGTTGTAAAAGTCTGTACCTCCTGTGTGTCGCAAGCTCTGCCTCTCTTTCTCTCTCGGACCACTTGTTCAGGGGAAGGCCAGCTGCCACATCATGGCAGCCCGATGGAGAGGCCCAGGGGGTAAGAAACTGAAGCCTCCAGCCGGCAGCCATGAGAGTGACCTCGGAAATGGATCCACCAGCCAACTTGTGGACTGCAGCCTCATGAGGGGCTCATGAGCCAGAGTCACCCAGCTAAGCCGCTCCTGGACTCTTAACCCTCAGAAGCTGTGTGGGATCATAAATGTTGGATGTTGTACGCTGCTGAGTTTTGGGGTCATTTGTAGATGATCAGTACCGATCTGTATTAAACACCCAGCAGAAATGTCAGGTAGGCAGCTGGTCTCCAAGTCTGGAATTCAGGGAGGCAGTTCAGGTCGGGATATAAATTGGGGGGCTGATGTACAAGTGACACTAAAAGCCACCCAGAGCAGATTCTTCCTTCTGAGGAAGCTTTTCCAGCTTCTCCACTTCGATGCCGGGTCAGATGGTGGCCTGGCCCTAGCTGTGACGCTGTACCGTGAGGACTTTGCTTTGTGCCCGATCCCTCATTAGGTTCTGAAACAACTTTGTTTTCTCTGTATCTGCTTCTGAGTCTGGCATAAACCGTAGGTACTCAATAAATGTTTTCGGAAAACACAAACACGTGCTGGGCCTTGGAAGGAGAAGCAGACTCTGTAAGTATTCTGGTGGAAATCCCTTTCGGGGTAATGTCCACCTGCCAGCTTTGGCCTCTCAGAGCCTATGGGGCCACTCCCTGCCTTGGAAGGCCCCGTTGCCCTCACGTGCAGCCAGAAAAATCCAGCATTAGTATTCTCCGGGAGCCCTCAATCAAGGACGCTTACCTCTTACGGAGTGTGGGGGGGTGGATCATTCCAGATCGTGTGTTTTGAATGGTTTCTTACAGTGTCCCCTTGGGATTAAGCCCAGTCACCTTTTGTGATAGTCAGTTTATTAACAGTCCTTTCCTGGCTGCCTTCCCTTCCCTGGATCTCTCCCGCGGGGTCCCGCTCTCCCGCGGGGTCCCCTGTACTTCTAAATCCTTCTCCCAGGACCACGCTCCCACTGTGACCGTGGAGAAGCAGGATTGGGATAGCTGGAGAAGCAAAGCCTTCCCAAGCCAGGAAATGGTCCTGAGGCACAGGGCTGGGCAGTACACACAGGGTTCTGGAGGAGCCAGGTCCCCAAGAGTATGACCTTGACCGATCAGCAGAGAAGACAGGGAGCTTTCCAATGCTGGCCCCGGTTTTGGAGTGTTGCTGAGCCACAGCAGGCGGGGTGACCTCTGCCCGTGGCCTGGAGCTCTGACCAGGCAGGGTCTCCTTCTTCCTTGAAAAGGGAGAGTGGTCCAGGGTGATGCCAGCTGCCCCAGCTCGCAGACTGCCTCTGGCTCCACTGGAGGCACAGGAAGCTGTCTGCGTGGGGAGATGCTCTCCGGCCTGGATGGCTTTGTGGACATGCTGGCAGTCAGTGCTCCCCTCCCAGCGGCTTAAGGGGAGCAGTGGCATTGGGGTAAGACAGCGGAGGCCTCCTCATGGTGGCCGATGGCTGGTTCTTAGGGCGCCTGCTTTCCACCCAGCCTCCCCTCTGCCCGGGACCTCTTCAGCTCGGGGCTTCTAATTCTCCCACTTGGCTCTCGGTTCCTTTCATCACCTCCCTGTGTCCTGAGGGCTGTAGCCTTGGGCTGGCCCGGCCTGGGGGCCCAGAGCAGCCTCGCAAACAGATTCATTCACCTGGCTGAGCACCCACCGCGTGCTTTCCTGCACACAAATTCACCAAAGCCTCCTAACAAGGCCAAGGGAGTGTCAGTCCCCGGGTTCACCCTCTTCCTCTCTCCTCTGCCCTGATCCTGGGAACCCCATCTATGCGGACTGCAGACACGAGGCTCTCTTGACTCAGGCTGCTGGTTGGGGCTGCAGAGGGCAGCAGCTGTAAGGGCAGGGGAAAGAGAGGGTGGGGGAGCTCCCTGACACTGCCCCCCCCCTTCCCCTCCCTGGCCACAGCTGCCTCTTCCATCAGAGGCTCCGTTCCTGTGCTTTCTCCACGGCAGGGTGACATCTCTGATTTCCTCCGGGCCGCTCACACCTGCTACAGCTCCGGGAGTTTCGGCGCCCCTGTGGTGTCCTGTCCTTGTCCCCATCTACGTAAAAGGTCATCTCCAGGGCCAGCCACATTACAGGCGCCCTGTGCAGCCCCCTGTGGGTTAAACGCTCCCCTGTCGTCATCTTGACATTCTTAATACTTTTCGAACAAGGGGCCTGCGTTTTCATGTTGTGCCGGACCCACAAACGGCCTCTCCTGGTGCCTCAGTCCAGCTTTCCGGGTGGGCTGCAGGGGGTCATCCACTTCCTGCCAGGTCCGCCTTAGCTCAGGCAGATGGCATTTGAAAGAAGTCCAATAACTGGCCACATGCGACTCAGGGGCAGGGCTGGGATTCGAACCCAGGACCCCCGTCTGCGCAGCCCATGCTCTTAGTGGTCTGAGGAGTCCAGCGGAGTGGAAATCGGCAGCATTTTGCATACACACTGATTGCTTCTCCTTTGATGGGAAAGTGACGAGGCTTCCCGGGGCCTCTATTTCTCTGCTCATGATTCCGGGTTTTTTCCTGATTGTCTCGGCCCCCGCCTGGTTCAGAGCCTCCCGGCTGCGCTGAATCACTAATGCGGCTGCCCTGACCTCCTGGTGATGGAGGGGCCGCCTCCCCCCGGGCTCCCGAACTGGGTTCCTTCCCAGCCCCGGCCCGTCACCTCCCTCCCGGGCTGCGGCCGAGAGGCTGTGTGGTCCTGACATGATAGATGAGGAACAGAAATTTGGAAGGGGCTCAATGCTCTTGCCGGCTGCCTCTAATTTTATTTTGAAGGGAAGGAGAAAGAAAGGGGGCACCAGCAGACGGGAGACGTTTCCCCTGATGGGGCTGAGCGGTGAATCAAGATAAATGGAGGCTCTTTTCAAATATTTGTTCAGACCACCAGACTCTGTTCTCCAGGCAGACAAATCTGTGCCTGGGGATGCTGGGGGCAAGGTGCGGGAACCCTCGCTGCCTCTGCTGATCAGATGCTGGGGGTCTGGAAGGAGGGTTTCACGTCTCTGCCTTTGGTCCTGGCCTTTCTGGCTAATATGGTCCTTTTGGAGCCCATTGGACTTTGGGAGGTAAGAGGGAGGGACGCTGGGGGCGCCTGGGCGGCTCAGTTGGTTAAGCGTCGACCCTTCATTTCAGCTCAGGTCACGACCTCACGGTTTGCGGGATCAAGCCCTGCGTCGGCCTCTGCACTGAGAGCTCCGAAGCTGCTTGGGATGCTCCCTCTCCTTCTCTCTCTGCCCCTCCCCCACTCTTTCGCGCTCTCAAAATAAATAAATAAACTTTAAAAAAATGAGGAGGGACGCCCGACTCTGTAATCCGACAAGTCACGTTCATTCGCTCATTCATTTTTTGCAGTCCTGCAGGTACAATCCTGGATCAAACCAGGAGGTTCCTGCCTTTCCGGGAGTAAGCTTGCACATTGCTTAACCACTTCCCAGCTGGGTGACCTTGAACATGCTCCCCAGCCTCTCAGGGCTTCCTTGAATTCCTAGAGACACGGAGAAAATCACACCAATTTTCAGCGTCAATGTGAGCCTCAGAGTTTGTGCAGATAAAGCGCCTCGCCCGAGATCTGCTGCACGATTCAGACCCTAAATATATTAACTGCTACTGTTACTTGACCCGTGCCTGTAGGAGCAACAGGGCTGAAGGATGGGGAGGGTGTGAGGGAATGACCCTGTGTGTAAATGCCCGGTGATGAGGGGGTGCGGGAGGGGGGCCCCGAGGCCCCCCACCCCGAGGAAACACAGCTCCGAGAAAATCCCCCTCCCCCTGCCCGAGTCTCAGCAGTCCTGTGTTCCTGCAGGTTTGCAGCCCCAGGGGGGACCCGGCTCTCCTTTGTCCCTCTTTATTTAAAGTCGGAGGGGTGTATAAATCAAGGAAAATAATTCACGAGGATCATTAGCGACTCCAAGGCGGCATCTTCTACCGGCAGCTTTAAATTAAAAACAGTGCAAAACTGCGGTTTTTTAAAACACATCAACTCTCTTTCCTCCCTCCTGCCTGCTGTAATCGAAGGCTGCTGGGATCTAATGAAACGAAATTAGCATCTCCAGTCCCCCTCTGGCTACTGGTTACAGGAAGACCTCTTAGAGGTGGAGAGTGGAGGGGAGGTGTGGGCATGGAAAGGAAGCGCCTTCCTTCTCTCCCAGCCCCTGGTCCCCTGCCGCCCACCTGCCGCCCACCTGCCTGCCCTTCCTGAGCCCCCGAGCCTCAGGGCACGCAGTGGTCCCCGCTGCAGAGGGACCAGTGAGGAGCAAAGTGTTCTCTTGGTCTGTTTTCCCTTCGGGCATCTGCAGAGACCGGCCCAGGCCCGCGGCCCCTACCAGGGTTCCTGTGACAGTGACACAACAATGGGGGGGATGTCTCCATCCAAGCCCTTTGCTTACTGTCCCACCCCTCCCCTCCCCTCCTCCCCGGCACCTCTAACCTGGTGTCCCCATCATATCCCTAAACATTCAGCCAGCTGGGCAGGGAACCCAGAGACTTTGCCAACGTGGCCGCCCTCTTTCCCCGAGAGGCTGGGTAGGTCCTTCCGCCCCTCAGTCTCAGGCACCTGGGCTGGACCGAGATGCTGCAGCGTTTGGGGGGGAGCCGCTCTTTCTCGTCAGGGGATTGCCTTGTGCCTTGCAGCGTGCTTTGTTCCTTCCTGTCCACTCGATCCAGTGCCCCCCAGTCAATGCGAGAAGGAAGAATGCCCAACGGGTTTCCTGTGCCTCATGGGTAGGGTGCCTCCCTCACAGAGACGCACTGCCCCCTGCCCCTGCCCCCGCCAGCCTCTCTGCTTAACTCTGGCTTTTCTAATGGACCCTTTCCTTCCAAACCCTCACTAATTCCCAGGGCTGTGATTCTCTGTCGCGTTGTCACTGCCAGGGTGTGTCTGCACTGGGGGTGGCCTGGGTGGGAGGGGGGACAGGAAATTACCCTCCCTGGCAAAGTCCCAATTCCTTAGCATGGCACCCACTGGGAGAGCTGCTGTGATGCCTGAGCCCTTCACTCTGCTCCCCTAGGCCGAGCCACACGCCAGCTTCACGGTTCCTGGCTCACGGAGGCCACGCTCTGGTGCCCCTTGACCTGTCAGGTCCCGCTGTGGTGATGGCCATCATCGTCTTGAGCATAGCTTGGGCCTTTGGCCGGGCCTGGTGTTGTCCCCTTTCACAGGCAAAGCTGAGATTCCCAGGGAGGTTATGGTCAGGCAGCGAATGGGTCGTTCTTCCCAGCCTTGGGCCTTTGCTCTGGAACCTTCTTAAAGCTCTCATTCATTCGTTCATTCCTTTGTTCATTCATTCATTCATTTGTAGATCTGTGCTCTGAGGTTCTTCCCAGTCTGCCAGGGGCTTTCTCCACAGGAGGAGGAGCGTCCTGGCAGGTGCAGCGGGAGGGGAAGGAGGTTTAACTCTCAACTTCCCTCAATGGGGGAGGAGTAAGTGGGCTGAATGCCTTCGTCCCTGGCCCTTCAGCAGAACAGTTGTGAGGCAAAGGGGCCCCTGGCGGGATCGAGCCCAAGTGTCCACGGTGGGAGCAAGCCCAAGGACACACCATTCGTTGTCTCTTTCCACATCCCACTCCCCCTGGCCCCCCACTCCTGCCTCCTGGGTGCATGGAGGTCCTCAGCCCAGACTCTGCTTCCAAGAGGACCCAGACTGGGGCCAATGCCTACACCCGGTCTGGGATGCGGAGAAAGAGGATCGGTGCCTGCTGCAGACGACGAGATGGAGCACCGTGTCCCCTGACACCCACTTCACCGTCACCGCCACCGCCACCCCCAGCGGACGGAGCGCACAACGCCTGCAGGAGCCGGGCCACCGGTGAGGACAGAGCAGGAGACCAGCTCCACGGCCCTCTAGGCTCTCCAGTCCAGACCAGCTTCCTGCAGAGTGGGAAAGGAGCGCAGGCCCTCCCTGGGTGCAGCGTGACAACACCGGGAGCCGGGTAGGGGGTGGGGACACTGCAGAGACTCTCTGAGTTGGCTGGCCTTGCCGAGCACCAGCTCGGGGGTCACCGTTCTGAGCAGGAGCAGCCCGTAGCACAGGGTATGTTTCTCGGGTGGGCCGGACCCCTGGGGGCTTGAGCAGGGTGGGGGCCGCTCCCCCTGCTGGACTGACTAACCGGACAACTTATCTACCTGTGTGTTTCCTACTCGGCCTCCTACACTGTTCTGCAGGTGACAAGCGCGCACGCTCAGCATGCGTCGAAAATGACCCCCAAGCCCCCACATCAAACCCAGAAAACACCCCTGATGGACGGGTCCAGGCTGCTCGGCGGCTGCCCCCTTCCCTTCTCTGGACCAGCACGGCTGAGTGCCCTGCCGTCCTTGGGGTGGTTGATGGATGGGGAGGAGAGGCAGGGAGAATGACAGCCAATCTTGGGGTGGGGACCCCCGTCCCTGTCCCAGACAATGCCCTGAATTGTTAAGGTCTTCATCCCTGGCCCACCAGCTTTCGGCTCAGCCCCCTTCCCCGAACACACAGCCACCTCCTTCCCTCCCTGCCCTGACTCCTCCTCCCCCCCCTCCCCACCCCAGTCCAGACCCGCCTGGAGGCCTGGGTGGCAACCATATGTTTAGGATGCTTGATTGCTGCAGTTGTGAGCCAGAAGGGCTGTTTGGGAAAGGGTACTCAGTCAAAGCTGTGTTTATATACACAGGGGCCGGCGTCTTTTTATTATGCATAATTATACGCTTCTTAATGCACAGGCTTTCCAACCGTGTTTCCTTCCCCCGGTGAAGCCGCAGCTGGGCGGGTGTGTCAGGGCGGGTGGGGGCCCAGAGACTGCTGCCCTCCTCTCCTCGGCTCAGGGAGCTGTGAGCCCCGAGCACGGCGGGTCCGTCTGATAGATGGCTGCTTGCTTGCTCTAACTGAGAACTAATTCTTCCGAGGGGATCTGGGGAGATGAGCCGCAGCAGTGCCGACGTGGAAATGTTGCAGAGCGTGAGGTGAAGCCTCCTCTCTCTCCCTCTTTGTCTTTGAGCCGCAGCCTCAGATTTGCACTCCTCACCTCCTCCTGAAAGGAAAACGTTAGATCTTTCCCGCACAGCGGTTTCAAGAGCCTGCCCTTTGCAATTCTCTTCTAAACTTCACAAACTTGACTCCAAAGGCTGACAGTCATTTATTAGACCCCGAATGTTACAGTGCAGGTGAGGCTTCTGATGCTAAGAAGGATGATGACGATGATGGCAGCTTTCTGTTCGTCTAGTGTAACAGCGATGCCCTGGGTTCGAATCCAGACTCCACCATGTACACCGCGTATTAGCCGTGTGACCTTGGGCTTGCCATTGAACCTCTCTGAGCCCTGATCTCCTCGTTGGTGAAATGAGGAGGATAGTAGTTCCTACACCGTGTCCGGCACCTGGCGCAGTGCCTGGCACATAGGAAAGGCTTTGTAAATGATGATTTGGGCTTCATCCACTCTGCTCAGACACGGTGGACAGTCACCAAATGGCTATTGCAACAAGGAACGGACGGGCAGGGGCTTTGGAATCGGGGTGTCTTTGTTGACCAACCGTAGGCAGTTGTTGGATCTCTGAGCTTCCTCAGCTCTAAAGTGGTGCATTAACGGATTTGCCCCCAGGCCTGTGAAGGGTGGGTTCACCCAGAGACGTGGAGATAAAGCACGGAAAATGTCGAGCGCGGTGCCTGGTGTCAGTGTGTGCGTGCCCAATGTCACTGGGGGCTGCTATTTCATGAGTAGCAGTTTGCTATCTCAAAGTGCTTTTAAGGGCGCCTGGGTGGCTCAGTCGGTTAAGCTTCAGACTTCGGCTCAGGTCATGATCTCGCGGTCCGTGAGTTCGAGCCCCGCATCGGGCTCTGTGCTGACAGCTCAGAACCTGGAGGCTGCTTTAGATTGTGTCTCCCTCTCTCTCTGCCTCTCCCCTGCTTGTGCTCTGTCTCTGTCTCTCTCTCTCAAAAGTAAATAAAAAACATTAAAAAGTGTTTTTATTTCCATTACCCCAGCCAATAGAACAAAGCTACCCGTGCCCTGGGAAGGCCTATTTCCTTCCCCTAGTTCACAAATAAGAAAGTCAAGTCTCGGAAAGGTCGGGTGATTTGCCTGAGCTTGTGCAGAGGGCTGCCACACCCTGCGACCCGTTTAATAAACAATTTGTTGCTTTAATCCCCATGCTAGGTGTTTAATTCTGTGAGAACGCCCCCAAACTTTCAAGTGCACGACAACACGCTGGAGCTCTGGCATGTTACGTAAATCCTCCCTCTTCCCCCCTTCCTCAAAGCCTGCCTCCACCAGGAAGCCCCCGTGGGATGAAGTTATCAGCCCAGTCCCGAGAGCCCTTTTTTTCCTGGGCTTCCCCCGCATCGGGCACTTGGGCAGACGGAGGGAACACTGAGACTGCCAGGTCGACACTGAGATCGAGCTCACTCTGGGAGAAGCAGACAGACCCCTGTGTTGCATCCGGACACTTTCCCACAAGCCTGCTTGGGACAAAGGGTTTGGGAGCATGGCCAGGTGTATACATGTGTATAGGGGACATGTTCTGTGTTAACGGTTTTATCCTGGGACCCATACTGACCCTGTCAGAACAGGGTCCTATGTTCAGCTTCTCCCCGCAAACGTTACAAAAGTTATGCAGTGAGAGCTATTTTCCAAACTTACCTGGGCATCCTGTATTTTTATTTGCTAAGTCTGGCAGCTGCAGGTCGGAGGCGGCACGGGCAGGGGGCTTCAGGCCCTCCCGGCTTTCCTCCGTAATGTCAGGGACAAGCCTTCCTTCTGGTCTCGCCACCTCCCTGCACCAAGGTGGGGGGGGGGACGCGGGGGGGAACGGGACTGGTTGAGCTCAGGAGCCAGGGAGAAGCACCTAGGGCTGTAGCCTGGATGAGCTGGCAAATTGGCAGTAAAAGAACCGTCCTTGGTAATAGAGAGATTTACCATCTGAAGGGCAGCCCCTCCCCGCCTTGAGGAGGCGATTAGTTCCGAAGCACTTTTCTGTGGATTTGTTGCAGGGACATCGGAGGCCCCGTCACTTCTCTTCCCTTTCCACCCTAGAGATTTAGAGTCAGGAGGTGATCTTCCCTCTTGCTTCCATTACTTTAGCGCCTGAGTTACGAGCCATTATCCCTGGAAAGGCTCTTCCCTCGACCCCAGGCAACAGCATCCAAGGAGCTGTGAAAGCGGCTTCCTTGTGGTCTGGGCGGCAGTGCCTGTCCCTGGACCCGTGGGGGCACCTGGCTTCCCTATCCATTTAGCTTCTTAAGGGCTGGTTCTGCCACGGGGAACCTAATGACCTTGGTCGAGGCCTCAACCTCTCTGGAACGTATTCTCCTGCTGTGTAAAACAAGGTGGTTGAGCAGATGCTTTCTGAAGCCTCTACAAAGCTGTGATTTCTTTAGGCCAACTGGGATCCCGTACCCGCCACTCCCCCCACCCCACGTGAACAGTCAAGACGTCGTGGCCCAGCCCGAAGGGCCACCTGCCGCCCTCTGCTCACCTCCCACACCTCGGCCCCACCTCACCGTGCAGAGCCGGCCCCTCACAAGAGGGATGGGAGGCAAAGTTAATCGAAGACAGGAAAGGACAGACATGGATTGAGATTCTCCCATTCAATGAACAAAAGTGCCTTAGGAATTGATTCCCGCCGCCCCCTCCTGTTTACTGTGGTTCGTCCCCCCTCTGGTGCAGGGAGGAGAGGCTTTGCATCAAGATTAGATGCTCCAGAGTTAAGACTGCAATTTGCCCAACACGTTCGTCATTGGGGGAGCCCAAGCACCGCTCACGGTAGCTTGAGTCCCTTGTCCTTTCTCTGCTTTGGTTTTCTTCCCTTTCTCCTGCCGACACAGAGGGTCTGGGAGGGAGACGAATTCTTCCCAGGTTGTAGGTTGGGTGCTCTGCCAAGGTCTTGGGGAAAAGGGCCAACCTTCAGGCCCGCTCCCCCGAGACTGCTGATGCTTCTGTGTCTTCAGAGGGGCGCTTTCTGGACCAAGGATGTGGGCATCCAGGTGGCCAGGAAGGTCAAGCAGTGCCTCCCAAGGGGCAGGGGGTGGGGGGGAAAAGCAGCCAGTGTGGGGGAAGGGAGAGCAGGCAACTCTGATAAGGATGAAACAAAATGAATGTATCTTCGAAGTTTCCCCCAGGCCCCAGCAGGATTCTGCAAACTGTAATCCTATTTTGTAAATAGATGGAATTGCCTTTTTTTTTTTTTTTAACCCATTGGAGATGCAAAGCCAGCTGCTGTCTCTCCCTCTCTTTGTCTCTCTCAAGACAACTGACAAATGAGAAGGTAAACTGCCTATTTGTCTCAACGCCCAGATGCAGTAAGGGAAGTGCTAGGAGACATGGGTCCCCGAGGCCTGTTCTGTCTGTCTCTGAAGCTTGGAGCAGTCGATGTCCAGTGTCCAGCCGTCAGCTCACTGAGTTCAGAAATAGACTGACCGATGGGGACAGTATGAAGCAGACGGGGAAACTGGTGACTCCCCTGAATCCTTCCTGAGTCTTTCTTTCCTTTTCTAAACAGGGGTCTGGCTGGGTGTCCTCGGGACGAGGCCGGGACCACCCCCCACCACTGCCTTTAAAGGTCACAGGAAACGTCAGCACAGAGCCCCTGGAAGCAGAGCTTTATGAAACCCTGTCAAGGGGACTGGCATTATCGCAGGTCCGTGGGGCCACCGAATGATTGTAAGCTGGGTATGGCATGATCAACTGTGCGCCTTAGAGGAGCTAATCCAATGAGTGGAACTGAAGACAATCCCGAATTTGAAGTCCTGGAGGCCAGGTGAAGAAGGGTCGAGGCCAAGTAAATCATCTGGTGAATTTTACGATATTTAAATGACACCTCGATTACACAACAGCCAACATCAACAACAACCAACATTTTTAAAAAAAATGTTGATTTATTTTTATTTTGAGAGAGAAAGAGAGACAGAGAGAGCCCAAGCAGGGGAGGGACAGTGAGAGAGGGAGAGAGAGAGTCCCCAGCAGGCTCAGCACTGTCCCTGTCAGTCCAGAGCCCAGGGTGGGGCTTGATCTCATGAACCGTGAGATCATGACCTGAGCTGAAATCAAGAGTTGGGCGCTCAACCAACCGGGCCGCCCCGATGCCCCAACAACTTTTTTTTTAAGGTAACTAGAAAGGAACAGCCAGAGGGGTGAAAACAGGAGCACAGTGCCCGGAAGCAGGAAAGGAGGGGGTATTAGAGTTCTCCAGAGAAACCGAACCAACAGGAGAGTCATATGTGTAAGAGGAGATTTACGGGAATTGGCTCATGTGGTTATGGAGAATGAGAGGTCCCAAGAGTCACCACCTGCAAGCCGGAGAAGCCAGGAAAGCCGGTGGTATAGTTCAGTCCTGGTCCAGGAGCTCCAAAGTCCAAGGGCAGGAGGGGGTGGACATCCCTTCTCCCCCTTTTTGTTCCACTTGGCCCTCGACACACTGGATGGTGCCTGCCCACGCTGGCGAGGGCGCATCTCTTCACCCAATCAGCTGAATCAAATGCTCAGTCTCTTCCAGAAACACCCTGACAGACACACCTAGAAGTGATGTTTCGTCAGCTCCCCGAGCATCCCTTGGCCCGGTCAAGTTGACACATGAAATTAACCATCACAGAGAGAATATCGAGAGAGCTGACAGCATCCACCCCGCTTAAGTGAAGCTGAACAAGGTCGGAAGGGCTGAAATGGTTCCGTGACACTCATCAACAAGGTGGCCACGTCCATCCTCGGGAAAAGCAGGTCCAACATCGAGGTGGGAGCTGGACCTGGGACGCCGAGGTTAGGTGTAAGCGGGGTCTTCTGGTGTGTATTCTTAAGGCATCCTCAACCTTTGCATCCTCCTGCCCTTCAGAGTTGGAGTTCAGGAGAGCAGAAGTGAATTACTGGGACCTAGTATTTTACCAATTATTGGGGACACCAGCTGGCTGGAGTTGGGGACCCTCGGGACTAATAGTGAAGGATGGTAGTAGGTACCAAACTGCTATTTTGAAAAACCAACAGAACCCATAGAATAACAATCGTCATCCCGCCCACGTGGCCAGGCAGAGCTGGTGACGGGCAGCCGCTGCTCAGGTGGCTTAGCTGGGCAGAGATGGGCCATCACCCAGCACGAGTGCGACGGTATTCGCTACCCCTGAGTCTCTTCCTTCCCCCTCTCCACTCTGCGAAGCTCCCGGGTCTTTTCTGAGCTTCTTCAGCGGCCTAAATATGGGGTGCAGGTGTATGGCAGGAATGAAGAGGTTGCTGGGAAGCCAGTGTTAAGGACCCACTGGGAGCCGGCGGGCTGTGGGGGTCGCTCCAGGACGGGAGCACGCCCACGGCCCCTGGAGAGCTGGGGGGCAAGGCTCACCAGCTCCAGGCTTCTCCCAGGGCACCCTGGGGCTCAGGAGGGGCCTGAGGGGGAGGGGTGGCCCTACTCCCCCAAATCCCGTTCACCCCGCCAGTCTACCAGATGGTCCATCTGCTGAGTTTACTTGTCGCCTTCAACTCTTCAGTTTTTGTGGCCTGGTTTTCATTCTGTCTTCATAATGGCATTTTAAGGGATTCACCTGCCACCCAGGACAGGTTCTTGAGGTGGTCGGGCCCAGAGGCTCGCTTGGGCTATTTCATGTAATGGGGTTTACGGACAAACGAGGCAATATGAAGGCAGAAACCTCCGGGGCCCCGGAGCAGCCAGCTTGTCAGACACACGGAAAACACGGAAGAGAAATATAGCCTGTGTCACAGAGACTGGGATGGGTGGGGGGTGGGGGTCCCGGATCATGGCAGCTCTGGGAGCCAGGTGTCCTCACCACCCAGTAGCTGGGGTGTTCCCGGTCCCTATTAAAGAGGGGCGTGCACATCTACAGCAGCTCGACAAGATGCACATAGGAGCAGGGCCCCTCTCTCACTCTTACTGTGGCCCCAGTGCCCCCCACGGCAGATCTGGCTCTCTCTCCCATCAGGCAACCCCTCCCGCCCCGCCCTGCAACCCCCCATGAGCCCAGCCAGCTGGACTTCCTCCCCAGCCTAGGACTCGGGGGCAAGCTGTGTCATTTAGTCTTTTGCAAGGAGGGAGGGGATGAAGGGTGGTGACCAGCCGTGGGCTGAGACTCATGTCTGGTGGCACGGCCTTGGGGAGCTGTGCCTGGTCTTTCCAGGGCCTTGTGCCTGCTGTCAGCTCCCTCTGCTCTGTCCCTTCTCCTTCCTCCTACCCTGGTTCTCCCCTTCCCTTGCCTTTCTCTCCCTTCCGCCTCCACACTGACACAGAAAGGGGAGAGGAGGCCCCTCCTACAGGAAGCATGGAGAGCTGATAGGGAGCGGCTGCAGGATTAAGGGGGGGCTTGCATACACTCAGTTCAGCCTTGTTTATTAGGGACCCGCTTTTTGCCAGGCACCCCACTAAGTGCTTTATGAACCCCGTGTGAGAGGCAGTTATTTCCCCCGTTTTACAGATATGAAAATGCAGCACAGGGTGGCTATGTGACTTATCCAAAAGCACACAGCTGATAGATGGGGGAGTCTGATCTGAATCCGTATTTGTCTGACCCAGAGTTCCCAGTGAAAAGACACTGCTTTATTCTCTGACTGGGACGCCCGATTACTTCTACCCTTCCTCATGGTGGGTCCAGGATAGGAGACGTCAATCACTGGCATCTCACTTAGAGCGTGTAGGGGAATGTATACCCTCTCCCTCCCCAGATGGACTGTCCTCTGATCGGGGCTGCGGCTGGGATCCTTTGGGGGTGGAATCAGCCCCTCTTTTTTTTTTTTTTAATTTAATTTATTTATTTTGAGGGAGATAGCACCCACAAGCAGGGAGAGGCAGAGAAAGAAGGAGAGAGAATCCCAAGTAGGCTCTGCACCGTGTGCACAGAGCCCAATGCAGGGCTCGAACTCACAAACAGTGAGATCATGACCTGAGCCGAAATCAAGAGTCAGACACTTAACCGATTGAGCCACCGAAGCACGCCTAGAATCAGCCCCTCTTGCCTGACTTCCCCCATCTTGCCTCTCTCAGCCTTGCCCTGTTTACACTTCAGACTTATTCTCTTGCACATGTAACAGGCTGCTTTCCCTCTGAGTCCTCCTCCTGCTTTCCCAGGTCAGTTCAGATTCAGATCTTCAGGGCAACTTGCCCACATTCTTCCGCGAAGCCTCCTTGCAGTCCAGGAAGGGGACAGGCAGGGGCAGCCATGGCCCCTTCCCCTCCCTGCCAAGCCCAAGCCCCTAGAGTTGACCGGGTACATCCAGGATGCTGGGCTTCTCTGGAAAAAACACCAGGAGTATATCCCACCCCCCGTCCCAGACCCGTGGCCCTGGGCGTGTCTGTCTTCAGTGGCACTGCTGGTGTTCAGTTATTCTCTTGGGAAGAGGGGATGGCCCTCCCCGAGGAGCTGGCACCCGCTGAGCCCCAATGCCCGCCCCACTAGTCACCAGGTAATGGGAGATCATTCCCGGTGGAAGGAAGCGGTGTGGGCCTTCTGTGCACTGGAGTTGTTGCACATAAATGCAGCAGGAGAAAATGTAGGACAACAGCCCTTCTGGCTCACTGCTCATGCCATTGAAAACAGCACCAGCCAGAAAATACTTGCTAATGGCCTTCTCCCAATCTCCTTCTAGATAATGATAAATAATGTGTACTTTTAGTTTGGAATTGAATTTCATCTCTGCATTTCTGGTGTGTTTCAGGTGTTTTTTTTCCCCTTCTCCCTTGGGGTCTGAAAACTAGACATTTGTGCATTTACGGTGTGCATTTATTCCCTGCCAGAAATTGACATATAGACTCATTAATTCTTCCACACTTGTTCTCACCCCCAGACGCTCACCAGAGCGTCCCAGGGCGCTCTTCTGCAGGAATCCTGCGGACCAGGGGACTGTCCCCTGTCAGTGATCGCTGGTTTCTACACTCAAGTGTGCCCCCGGGCTCCACGCCCAGAGTTTCTGATTCAGTAGGTCTGGGCTAGGACCCGGAAGTTGCATCTCTAACAAGTTTCCAGGTGATACTGATGCTGTGGTCCCGGGGACCACACTTTGAGAACCACTAGCCTAAATCCTTGTTACTCGAAGTACGGTCCTGGGACCAGCAGTTTCAGCATCACTTGAGAGATTCTTAGAGATGCAGACGCTTGGGCTCCAACCCAGCTATAACCGAAGTTTGCATTTTAGCAAATCCCAGGTGATCTGTGTATTGCAGTTTGAGAAGCACTGGCCTGGGCGGTTACTCAAGATTCCTTTCAGCCCAGTGGCCTTGATCTTGACTGTGTATTAGAATCTCCCAAGGAGCTTTCAAAACATCCCTAAGCCCACGCTGTGCCCCAGACCAATGAAGCCAACGTCTCTGCAGGTGGGGCTCAGGCCTCCCAAGTGATTTCACTGCACGGCCACATCTGAGAACCACTCTTCCTGGTTCATCTTGAAGGAGACTGGAACAGCCATTTTTCTCTCCTCCAGGCCACTCACCCATGCCCACTTTTCTGGCCCAGGGTCGTCCACCTTTCCAGCGTGCTTCTGTGGGTTACTGTAGTGCCTCCTTTTCTCTCATTTCATTGTAACCAGCTGGGTGGAGGGTAGGAGAAGCAGCAGAAGCATCCAGAATTGTCCGAGCCAGTCTCTGTTTACCCCAGGGGTGTAAATAGAGCAGCACCCATGAGGGCTCACTTTCCATTGCTTCTGAAATTCCACTAAAGTTCTTTCGAGTTAAATATGGGGTCTCAAGTACAGAGCCAACCCGCTATCCCTTTCCCCTGCCAGGTCCGTGGCAGACATCACGAATCAATCAGAACACTCTTCCCCAGTGAGCCCAGAGGGGGCTCAGAAGACTTTTCTCTACAGCGCTCCAGCAGCCACGACTGGCCAGACTTGGCATGACGATGGCAGCCATTGACCTCTCCAGAGTTGACCGAGAACAGGTTTCCAGGTGGGAGGGAGGGCGGGAGGATGGGACACTGCCCAGGAGGTAGTTCTGGGGTCTCCAGCTTCAACACTGCCTGCAGCTGGGGCCGGGGCTGGGTGTGACCATTTGGGGAAGGGTCTTTCCTCTTCTATCACGTATTCTACTTCAGCCAGGTCTTAGCTTTGGCCAGGATGGTGGACCCTCCGTGCAGGAGTCTGGGGTCCTGGGTAGAGGGCAGCACTGGGGTCCCCTACAGATGATAGTGGGAGATTACAAGGCAGATGGGAGGCTCTTCTGCTTGGCGTGGGGTGCCGGTGGGCAGCTCCAGGTGGGCCAGAGGATGATGAGCGGGTCTCTCTACCATTGCCCATCTCAGCTTCTCCCCAGACTGGATTTGAGACAAGGTGGATGGAGCTCTGGAGCATGCTGTCCGGACCGGCAGGGGCCTGCTCTGGAGAGGGGAGCTTGATCAACAGGCAGAGTGTGGCACCTGAGCAGGTAGGCAAAAGGGAAGAGATCTGACCTCTAGGTGGGGAGAGAAAGAAGAAAGTACAAGACATGAGGAAGAAGAGGGTTCTCCTTAAGGCCCATGCATGCATGCATGCATGCATTCATTCATTCATGAACACCACACTTCTCACTGGACCCCTATTCCCAAACGGGCTGGGATCTGGTTAATCCCTTCCTGCGTGAATGAGTCCACTCTCTGGGGGCAAGAGAGGAGGGGCTTCCAGGCCATCCCGGCAGCACAGAGCTCGGGGGCAGAGGATGTGTCACCAACTCAACACACTAGGGCTGCTTCCGCCTAGTGGAAGCACTTCCTAGTGGAAGACGCCTCGATGCACCTTGGCCGGAGTAAAGGAAACTGAGGAAAGCTGAGCTTCCTGCCTTTGGCTGGCCTGGAGAAGCAGAGGCGACCTTCAGCGCAGCCTGTGACTGAGACAACGGGGACCCTCTTGCTTTTGGCTCAGCCAAGAACCTGGTCTTCAGAAAAGGGACGAAGACCCAGATCCTGGCCCCCAGCCAGGATTTGAAAGCAGCCAGTTGACAATGACACTGGCCTCCCTGCCATGGGAGGCGGCCAATGGGGCGCGTGTCCAGGCGGCAGAGGGTCCGAGGATGGGAAGCTGATGTAACGATGCAGCATGGAGCGTCCTCCGGAGAGACAGAGGATGGGCTTAGTGAGGCGGTTCCTTCAGAGGCAGGGGGCTGGACCCACTGGCCTGCAGAGCCCCGGCCCACCCGGACAGCCCAGCCCATCGGTGTCCCGGGGCCCCCTGCGGGCCAGCAAGACCCCCTTCTCTGATTCCCAGCACCAGCCTGGCGGGAGGCTTTGCTGCTTTCCGGTGACCTTGACTCGTCCCCCTCCCCACGTGGACGGAGAAGCCTCTGCACTGCTCAGTCATCGCTGCCACTCCAGAGCCAGCCTTTCAAATGACCTGCTTCATCCCTGGCTGCAGTCGGAGGCCGAGAAGCGATGCGCTCCATTTCCACCTTTCATGACGGCGTCCCCACCCCTGCACCCATCCCTCAATGTCCCAGGGAGCTGTAGGCACCCCTCCTGCAGCCCTGCCTGCACTTGCCTGGCTGCCCGCAGAACCCAGGCTGCCTGGATGGATTGACTCGTTGGAAAGAGGTGTTTTTTTTTTTTTTTTTTAATTTTTTAATGTTTTATTTGTTTTTGAGAGAGAGAGAGAGAGAGAGAGACAGAGTGCAAGCGGGGGGAGGGCAGAGAGAGAGAGAGAAGGAGAATCCGAAGCAGGCTCCAGGCTCCAAGCTGACAGCACAGAGCCTGACGTGGGGCCCGAACTCATGAACCGTGAGATCGTGACCTGAGCCGAAGTCGATGCTTAACCGACTGAGTCCCCCACGTGCCCCGAGAGTATTTATTTTAAGAGGCATTTCACCTCGAGTTTTGATGTGCTTGGCTTATCGCCCATAAATATCAACTAACAGAAAAAGGCCGGCCTCTGGGGAGGAGTGGATGTTTTGGATGGAAACCAAGAGCCGACATGATCCCGGGGTGGGGGACACGAGGGGATAGTTCCCATAATTGGCCTCTGCAGCGTGATCTGGAAGCATCCTGAACTCCTAGTTTGCCTCCACTGAGCCGGTCCGGGGCTGAAACACGCGCTGCACATAGTCTGTGCCCTGGAGGCTCTGGGTGTAGCTGTGCGGGCAGCGACATAAAACCCGGCCAGGGAACAAGGGTCAGATGAAAGTGTGCAGTGGGGGTGGGGCTGAGGACCGGGGTTTGCCGGGGGCTTCACGGAGAGGCGACTTTAGGAAAGGTCTGGTCGAGTGAGTCGAAGACAGGAAGGGCGTTCTAGGAGGGGAACAGCGTGGGCAAAGCTGTGGAGGCCTGCTGGGGCGGGTGGGGGGGCCTTGCGAGGGGGGTTGGGGGGGTGAGGAGCTGAGCAGGGGGAAGAGGGGATGTGCTTGTGCCTCAGCTGGGGAGCGCCTCCTCCGTGCAAGGAGGCAGCCTCATGCGGCAGTCTTGGGATCTGAAAGCAGCCAGTGTGACACAGACACTTGTCTGTTCTTTCTTTAAAAAAGTCTTTTAAATGTTTCTCTTTGAGAGAGAGACAGAGAGAGAGGGAGACACAGGATCCGAAGCAGGCTCCAGGCTCGGAGCTGTCAGCACAGAGCCCGACGCGGGACGCGGGGCTCGAACTCACGAGCCGTGAGATCATGACCTGAGCTGAAGTCGGACGTCAACTGACTGAAGCCCCCAGGCTGTTGTTTCTCATCGCAGGGTGCTGCCCTGGACCACTGGTGTGGTTTAGGGAAAAGCGTCTGTTTCTGTTCTTTCCTTCCCCGCGGACAGAAATTTCCCCTGGAGCTTGGAGGTAGGGGAGGGTCGGGATAAGGTGATCCAGTCTGCAGGAGAATGGAGACCCTTCCCAGGGAGAGTCTCCATCCAGGAGGCTCCCCTCCACCCCCCCCCCCACCCCCACCCCCGATGTGGAACCTGGGTGCTCCCAGAAAGGCCGGTGCTGGACAGTGTAGTGACTATGAGTCCCCTCGAAGGGACTATGGACACAGGGTATGAGTGTGGGGGAGTGACGCCGTGTGTGTATGTGAGTGTGTGTTGTCTCCGTGTGTCAGAGCATGTGTAATAGTTCGTGGCCTCGAGCCCCGCATCGGGTGAGCGGGAGCCCTGCTCCGGGCTCTGCACTCTCTCTCCCCCTCTCTCTGTACTTAGTGGGATTCTCTCTCTGCCCCTTGCTCACTTGCACTTCCCCTCTCTCTCTCTCTCTCTCTCTCTCAAAGAAATAGATGAATGAATGAACGAATGAGTGAATGAATACACAACAGCCTGTGTAAGTGTGTGTCAGCATGTGTATCTGCGTGGGTAGAGGGCAAATCTGGAGACCCCCCGCTCCAGGGTCAAGGATCCTCCTGAGCTCCACCCCTGAGGGCCAGGGCCAGCCACCAGCCGCAGCCAGCCTCACGCTGGTCCTTCCACATATTTAAAGCTGAACTGCCAGTCCCGTGCGTCAGCAAGGCCTCCCTGGCGGGAATGCCACCCTGACCGTCAACCCTCTTGGGGTTTCCCCTCCTCTTTGCCCCAGGCTCCTCTTCTACCAGCCTCCAAATCCCTGAGCTTTAATGCCTCCCCCAACCCGCCAGAGGTAGACCCAGACCCAGACCTTGACACGGGTCACCGTTAATGGACTTCGCTCTTCCTGAGTCCCTGGGGATGGGCATGTGACCCCTGCTGGCCCATCACAGGACCCCATCCCCTCTGCCGAAGCAGGCCGGACAGCAGGACCTCCCTTGGGTCCTGAGCGAAGGGAAGGTCTCTTGCTCAGATGCTACGGTGGGAAGTTGCGGATGTGGGGTGTCCGGTGGCCGTCCTCCCCGCCGCGTGAGAGACAGCCTGGCTGTGACCGGGATGAACAAGTATGGAAGTCGGTGGGAAGGGGTGAGTGGGTGAGGAGACAGAGCTGGGCTGGGACGAAGATGTAGAGGCAGACGGGGTGAGCAGATCGGTCCCAAAGCCCTGGTTCCTACGGTCTCTCTTTTCCTTCCAGAGCTACCCCAGAATCCACCCAGTGACAAGACCCGGTAAACTCCCCTTTTGCTGGCGTTGGGGCTAGTTGAGTTCAATTTCTGTTGGCCTTCACAGGCCATGTCCCAGCCCATCCACGTGTTCCCACTCTCGTCAGCAGTGGCGGCTGGGTCATACATTCCTGGTATATTCCCCTCTCTCCTCCTTCTGATTAGAGCCAAAGGTCTGTTTGTCAAGCATCTCTTTTCTTCTCCCCTTCCCAAGGCTACTGGCTGATATGGCACGTGGCCCTTGCCTTTTCCCCTGCTGCAGAAATACAGTAGCACACGTAGAGAAGTTTCTAGATGCCTAGGCATGACAAAGGTTGAGAAACCCGAGGTGAAGACATGACTCAAATTATCTTGGTCACCCTGACCTTTAGGGTCAAGGGCGCAGGACGGAGAGAGACAGGTGGAGTGTGGCATTCTGGACGTCTGGACTCAGCTTCTCCTGGTGGTAAAAGTTCTCCTTCATGCACACCACCTGCCTCCTTTCACCCCTACATTTATACCTGGTAGGCGTCAGCCAGTTTACTATCCGTATTACTTTTTCAGACTGGAAATATCTGGGATTTCCACCCGCCCCCCCCCCCTTTATAAAAGTAATTCATAGTCATGACAATATAGTAAAATAAAACCAAGGTATCCAAGTAGAAAATTCCCTGACTGTGGTGACGTCAAATCAGCCCAAGCTGTAACAAACCGATTGCCAGGCAGTCTTCTCTGGTCCTTCATGGGTTCTGCTTCCCACACGCATCTTTCCAGTAACTGTGTGCTCATCTCCCCGCTCAGCCCCTCCTGTACGTGTGGCCTCTTTTGTCCCCAGACCACATTCTGGAATGACACAGTCTTGGCAAGGAGAGGGCGGCCCATCCAACCTTCTGCCCAAGTTGGCCACAGCAACTGACATATGGTGAGTTACTGATGCATGCACGTTGCCGAGACGGGCAGCTCACTACCTTCTGGGGCAGTCCTTCCACTGTGGGGCAGCTCTAATTGCTGGAAGGTTCTTCCCTTTGTTTAGCTGAAATCTGGCACCAAGATGCCCTTGGTTGAAGGCCTGCCCTCTGGAGCACTGCAAAGTCAATCTGTTTTTCTTCCACATGACAGCTTTCACACAGTTGAAGACAGTTAGCACGTCCGTCATGGATTCTTTCTTTCTCTGGTAAAACACCCTGATTTCTGAGAAGCACATGAGAGGTGGGACAGCTTGAGAGCCCTCAGTGACCTGGTTTTCATGCCCTCCAATTCCCCTGCTAGAGTCTCGTACCCAGCCAGAACAAAATTCTCCAGAAGGGCTTGACCCCGGTAAGCAGCCAAGGGGACACAGTGATCTCACGCTGCAAAGTTAACACTGTGTGTGTATCAGAACCGCCGGCAGATTCCTGGGCTCATCCCCTGAGATTCTGGATCGGTAAGTCCAGGATAAGGCCCAGAAATAACTTTTAAGAAGATCTGCATAACCAATTCTGTTGACAAGCCATTTTTCTGTAGGAGAACAGAGGTGCGTAGGTGAAGTGGGCTGGGCGTGACACTGGGAAGCCAGTGTGTTCATCAGGACTCATCTGTTTACAAAAGATAGGAACCCAACATAACCAGCCTATGCATTGGTCCAGGAGCTGCAAGGGATTCTGGGACAGCAAAAGCCTGGCCTTTGGGAATGGGACTGAGGACTAGAAGCTCCGGGTCTTTCTGCCTCTTGTCTTCTGCTTGGCTTCCTTCTTGAGAAATCTTTCTGTGTGGGGATGAACATGGCCACAAGTGTCCAAATTCATGTTCTCCCAGCTCCTCAGTCTCAGTGGGAAAGGTATTCCATACCCCCCTCTCCCATTAGGGAAGTACTTTTTAAAAAAAATGTTCATACATTTTTGAGGGGGGGGGAGGGGCAGAGAGAGAGAGGGAGACACAGAATCTGAAGCAGGCACCAGGCTCTGAGCTGTCAGCACAGAGCCCGATGAGGGGCCCGATCCCATGGACCATGAGATCATGACCTGAGCCAAAGTCAGACACTTAACTGACTGAGCCACCCAGGATCCTGGGTGCCCCTCGGGAAGGATTTTTATTGGTCTGACTTGAATCTCCATTAAGCGATCACGGCACAGAGATGGGCTATGATGACTGGGTCACAGACCTGCCCCAGCCGTGCTCCGGAGAAGGCTCGGGACACCAGATGAGGGAGAGAAAGTTCTTGGGGAAGGAAGCTGGCCAAGTGTCTACCACCGCCAACCTGCACAGGGACTGAAGGGAGGCACCATCCAAAATTCTAGAAATAACAGGATCTTTTAAGGACCTTGTTACGAGCACCTACTGAAATGAAAATAGGAAGAAATATTAGGGCTTACAAACTGCACTGATATTTTTGGTTACAAACATTAGTCCAGCCATTCACGAACCTTGATTGGCCCTGCAGACACTGGTGGGTCCCCTCAGTCTTGGACTGGTGTCTCCTTGTTTCGCTGGCCTGAACCTTCCTCAACTAGACTGAAGGCTGGGACACGGACATGCAGCTTCTCTGTTTCTTCTCTTGTCCGGTATTTGGAGGTTGTTTGTGGCTTCCCTATTAAATAGGTGGCACGTACCACATTTCGTCTCTTTGCGTCTGCCTACTTCCTCTAGTTTGTGTCCCTCCCATGTGGGGTCTGTATCTAGCATATTTCCGATATCGTAGCATCATCAACACGGAGCCTCAGGGTGGCTGCAGAAATGGCTAGCTGACCTAGAAAAATGCACACCGCCTTGGTGTAGAACCCTTGCTAGGAAACAGCTGTCTGGCCAGGCACCGCCTTTCCCAGCACCCCTTGCATCTGCATACATCTTGCATGGCTGGTTCTCACCAACCGAGTATGAGTGGAAGTGCTCGCCTGTTGCTTCCGGGCCACGGTGGCCGGTTAAACATTGCATGTAAGATTGCCATGCTTGCTTTCTTGTTTCTTCTGCCAGCTGGATGCAGAGACTCCAACGGAGACCTCCAGGATGTCCTAGGGACAGCGGAGACTCAAGATGGAAGGAACCTAGATCCCCAAGTCACCGCCTGTAGGAGACTCTCTCAAGAGTGCTAGTTGACCAACGATGTCCACATTCAACTTCGTGTTAGCGTAAAATAAGCCTTTATTGTGTTAAGGCACTAAGATTTGGGGGCCAACTGCTAACATTAATTACTCGGATTACAGTACTAGGCTCCATAAGAGCTGGGGGGCTATGGCTGGGTCTGGAATGGACTGTCCCACGGCCGACCACTCTCCTTTCCTACATTGGTTAGTCTGCCCACTCGTTCATTTGCTCCTACTTTCCTCCAGCCAGGCACAAAGGCAGGGTGCTATGAGTGAGCAGATGGCGGGGGTGGGGGTGGGGCGCGCACAGCTCTGTGCTGGATTTTCTCACTGGGCTCGGGCTCCGTGCGTCCCCAGGCTACCACTCCCCAGCGCGGGTGTGGCTGCCACACCTCTCAGGGCACCTTTCCCAGTTTAAAGTTGGACACCATGTAGGCTGTGGTGTTGTCAAAAATCGGAAACCACACCCATCATTGTAGCAGAGAGAATTTACTCGAAGGACCTGGTTAAGTGCGTGTCGAAGAATGCAAAAGTTCTTTGACACCAAGGGACGGCCGCTACAGGGAGCAGCCGTCACCCCTAGTGCTGGGGGAACAAGGCAAGAGTTAGAATTTAGGAGCTTGGTCGGGGGTGCCTGGGTGGCTCAGTGGGTTGAGTCCGACTTTGACTCAGGTCATGATGTTAAGGTTCCAGGGTTCTAGCCCCGAGTCGGGCTCTGTGCTGACAGCTGGGAGCCTGGAGCCTGCTCCAGATTCCGTGTTTCCTCTCTCTCTGCCCCTCCCCCACTCACTCAAAAATAAATAAACGTTACAATTTAGGAGCCCGCCTAGAGAGGGCACTAGACCAGAGGCTGGCTCCCGTAGTGCAGAGGAGGGACTGGAACCCACCACTGAACCTGCCAGGGTGACCTTGAGAGGAGCCCGGAGCAAAGAGGAAAAAAATAGAGCCGATTCCCTTCTCCCGGCCTGGGCTGGGGGGCGAGGAGGGGAAAGTGGGGGGAGGGGAAAGGGGGAGTCTCTCGAGCGCCCCCTGCCGGCAGGAGCTAACAGGGCGCAGCGGGCCAAGCAGAAACGGTTCTTGGAGTCCCAGCCCCGCGTTTCACAACCTAGAGTGACTCTGGGGTTTGGAGCTAAGTGGCAACAGCTGAAGAACCAGCACACTGTTTTTAGCTTGATTCTTCCGACCGGGTCGTTGTGCTGTGCAGACCTCTCTGGGGTGTAGCACCCTCAGAGCCAGCCCTTGCCCAGGGCCTCCCAGCCAGTCTTAGAGCCGACATCCTGGCAACGCAGCTGTCCTGGGCTCCGGGGTCCTAGAGAGACCCCTGGAGACGGGCTCCAGAGAGAGTGCACGCGGTCTGCACTGCAGACCCGGCAGGAGGCCATTTGCACCACGACCCCCTCAAGGGCAGGTGTGGTTGGTGCGCAAGTGAGATGGGCTGTATGGGTCTCCCGCCCAGAGGGCTGAGCTCCCCCAAGACAGCTCCCAGGAAGGCGGCCATGGCCTCTCAGCGATGTGGCTAAGATTGACAATGCGGGACAGCAACGCTTTCACTTATTGCCGTGTGACCTTGAGAGAGTGGATTTTAAAAAATGTTTACTTATTTTTGAGAAAGAGAGAGTCAGAGCGCGAGCAGGGGAGGGGTAGAGAGAGAGAGAGAGAAAGAGACAGAATCTGAAGCAGGCTCCGGGCTGTCAGCTCAGAGCCCGATGTAGGGCTCCAACCCAAGACCACGAGATCATGACCTGAGATGAAGTCGGATGCTTAACCCACTGAGCCAGCCAGGTGCCCCAGCTTCTCCAAGTCTTGATTTCTTTCCCTGTACAATCCCCTCAGAGGGTGGTCATGCGGATCGGGGGTAACGTACATAAAGCACAGTACCTGGCACACGCTAGACACATGGTCAGTGGCAGGAACGGAGATGATCTGTAAGAATGGGGGTTGGGGAAGTCTGCCTTTGTCCTTGAGGCTTGTGGGGTGGCCTCGCTCTATGGGGGAGGAAGTGTCCCAGGGAGCAGAAGTAGGGGCAGAGAGGGGGCATACGGGTGCCTGAGGCTCCTGGCCACCCCTCCTCCCCTCCCCCACCGCCAGTCCAAGGAAACTGCCCTGCCCAGAGAGCCTGCCTTCCAGCCTGCGGTGGCCCAGAGGAGGAGTGCGCAAATACCTAAACCATGTGCATAATTTCTAGATTCCACTGCAGTGGAAGTTTGGATCAGAGCGAGTGGGTGTAAAGAATGTCAAGCAAGATTCGATTACAATTTTTATTTTGGAAAAACCTTCATCAAAATATGTATATCTAATTAGGACAATTACAGCACAGGAACAAAAAACTGATTAAAAATCAGACACTCCATAAATTACAAGTGTTTTCCTCCAGCTGGGGCACATCTCCGGCTGCTGAGCTGCAAGTCCAATCAATGGGAGCCAACGCGCTGGGAGCCCGAGGGGGGAGGTGGTGACTCCCAGGACAGGACTGGAGGGGGTGGCTGTTGAGAGGAGGCTGGGGGGGGGGGGTGGGAAACTCCCGTGACCACTTGACCGTCACCCTGGGGCGTGGAGGCAGCTGGGGCTGCTCTGGGACAGGAAGAGCTGCTCACGGGTAGAGGAGCTGGGGTCTGGTGAAGTGTGGTTGTGCCTGAATGGGGGGCACATGTACGGGTGGGTGCACCTGCATGCATGCATGTACATCACTGAACCTGAGCAGCCGATCATGTATGTGCATGCATGTATGATGGCATGAGAACAGCTGTGCAAACATCTGTATCACGGCCAGAAGATGCAACTGTCTGGGCAGAAGTAAAAGGCACAGCAGCATCTGGGGTGTTGCGCCAGAGGCAGGCGTTGCACAGAGAGAGAGAGAGAGAGAGAGAGCAGGCGGGCGGCTCGTCATACGTGCCCGGGTGCCGCCATCTCAGGGATGAGCCCAGCATGTCACCGGGTAGGCAGAGCTGCGCTGTTAAGATATCATAAGACGAGGCCATCCGCCAAGGATGTCCACACCCCAGTCCCTGGAACCTGTGAAGATGTCACCCTACGTGCCTTAAGGATCTTTGCAGATGTGATTAAGCTAAGGATCTTGAGATGAGGACATGGGGGGGGGCAGTGTCATCACAAGGGTCCTTAAAAGTGGAAGAGGTGGGGAGTTGGAGAAGGACATGTGATAGCAGAGGAATGGTCAGAGCTATTCTGTGTCACTAGCTGTAAAGATGGAGGAAAGGGACCAAGAGCCAGGGGATGAGCGTGGATTCTAGAGCCTGGAGAAAACAAGGAAAAGCATTCTTTCCTTAGAGCCTCTGGGAGGAACACAACCCTGCTGACATCTTGATTTTAGCCCAGTGAGATCCGTGTTAGACTTGTAACCCACGGAACTGTAAGTCAATAAATCTGTGCTGTGTTAAGCCATTACATGTTTCTTTAAAGTAGGCTTCACTTCACGCTCAGTGCGGAGCCCAACGCAGGGCTTGAACTCACGGCCACGAGATCAAGATCGGAGCTGAGATCGATCAAGAGTCCGACGCAGCAACAGAAAACTAATGTGGAAGGTAATGTTATTTTGCCATTTTACAGGTGAAGACATTGGAGCTCAGAGACATCAGTGATTTACTGAGGCTCGTCCAGCCAGCACTGGCAGATGCACAATTTCAGGCAGGTCTGACCCCAGAGCCCAAGCTAACCTCTCCCTTCTGTCCACCGAACGGCACGGTCTCTCTCAGAGCGGTTGAGAGGGCCAGACTCCTCATTTCCAGGCAAGCTTAGAGACGCCCCTTTGCTGCCAGCTCAGACAAGATGGAATCGAGTGGCCATCTGGGAAGAGAACATTGAAAAGCCTGGACACGTTCCACTTAAAGCCTTGGTTGAAGGCGGCTTGTATATCTTCCCTCCGAGGAGAGGAAGGGGTTTATGTCTGAGCCCGAAGCCAGCTTTGACACACGGCGCTGTCTGTCTCCCCGGCCAATCCCCCTTGAACCTGCCTTAGCCCCTCCGCTCCCTTCCTCCCTGCTCAACCCAAATCTCCATGAGTCTGCGCTCTTGGAGATGGTGATTTAGCAGTTTCATGGCCTTCAGAAGCTCAGGGGATAGATTACCGTGGGCCCAGAACCTCCCATCCCTGGGCAGAAGGGTGGCAGTGGGGTGGGTGGAGAAGCCATTGGCCCCTGACACCCACTCCCTTGCTCTGCACCCACCAGTGAGCCAGACCATGCCAAGAATCCTAGAGCACCATCCAAGATGGCCCAGGGAGGAGGGGGAATGCAGACAAGAGATACTGGCTTAGGAGCCAGACCAGCTGGGCCCCATTGCTGGTTCTCTTGGGAGGTTTGCTTGACTCAATTCTCCTGCTGGGCCTTGGTTTCCATGTCCGTAACCTGGGCTACTTGGAGAACATTCCAGAGATGCCCTCTAGCTTAGACCTGCTGATGTTGATGGCTAGGCTTCTCTTCCCAACATGTGATAATCCAGCACCCAGGGGTGCATGCCTGGCCCTTCCCTGCTTGCAGATTCTCAAGGAGGGTGACTATGGCGTGTGGACAGTAGGGGGCTTGAACTGAGTGTCCAGGCTGTGTCCTGGCCTCCGGGGGATGGTATGGGGACAGTGAGGTCTGCTTTGCAGGAAGCTGTCCTGAATGACCAGTGCGAGAGCCACCCTCAAAAGACAGCACCCCACTTTGTGAGCCCTTCCTCAACCCAGAAGCATGCTGTCTCCCAGGCCGGCCCTCCTGGGCTTTCTCCTCTGGCCCCAGGGAGAGGGTTTTGTGTGGTGAGGGAGATGCTTGACTGGATCCACTCTAACAGAATCAATAGACTTGTGTCAAGCAAGACTCTGATGGGCTGGCTGGAATCACATGACCATCTCTGAACCCATCACTCCAACCAGGAGAATGCGATGTTATGACAGTTCAACCGCATGATCACATGTGTGATGTCATGTGATCACATCTGCAACCAGGTGGAGGGATCACCCAGGCTACCATGTTTGAAGCCCCCGAGAATCGCATGTAGTGCATGATAAGTTCCCCTAAGGAACCCCGTGATGAAGCAGCATGTTAGGCAGACAAAAATGTTTCCCTGAACGCCCACCATGTTCCAGGCATTGTGTGGAAGGGTCGCTTGGTACATCTATTTCAGATGACTTCGGGAGTGTCACGCCTTACACTCCTTACCTGGGGCAGGTGAAGGCATCCCTGCCTCATACCTTGCTTTCAAGGGACTCCGTCTGGAAGGAAGGTCTGTGCTTGGTAATCTGAGGCTTCCTCCGCGAGACAAGGGGGAGACTGGGGTGGTTCTGAGATGCTCCCTCAATGGGCATCTCATTCACTCTGTGCCTTAGTGGGCATTCTGGGGCACCTTGATTCCAGGATACCCCGGTGCGTGAATGTGTGTGCGTGTGTGAGTGTGTATGTGTGTGTGTTGTGAGGGTGGTGGGCGTCGGGGGTTTGGGACTCTCAGTCTTAACAGACAAGGGAGAGGTAGGGCAAGAGGGAGGTCTTGGGGACCACTGCCGTGTGTCTCTGGGCCCCTGTCCTTGGCCGCCTATGGCTCCCTGATTATTACTCTGGGCCCAGACAGAGGCAGCTGTGTGGTGGTGGGAGAAGCTGACAGTGACAGGTGACACCGGCTGTTGGGTCTTCCTTCTGTGAAAGGCAGCTCTGCTGTCTTCGCCGTCTCTGGTGCCCTGGACAGTCTCCCAATGCCCCTCCTGCACCTCCCTCTTCAGTGCCCCGCCAGCCCCCACTGGGGGCCCTGAGGGACAGAGGGGCAGTGTCTGGGGTGAAAGGTCTTGGGCTGGTCACTTGCCTGTTTGCTCCCAGGTCCACTTCGCATGCTTCCCCTGCTCTGCTCAGAAGCAACATGGCTCCCGGCTGGTTCCAGCCACGCTACAGGCTGAATGCTCACGTCTCTCTAGATCCATCTGTTGAAACCTACCCTCCCCAGTGTGGTGGTGTTAGAAGGTGGGGCCTTTGGGAGATGATCAGGCCACGAGGGTGGAACCTTCCCAAATGGGGTTCGTGTCCTTACAAAGTAGACCCTAGAGAAGGCCTCGTTCGTCCCACCACGTGAGCACGGAGAGGAGACAGCCGTCTGTGAACCAGGACGTGGGCTTCCACCAGACACTGAACCTGCCAGCACCTTGACCTTGACCTCCAGCCTCCAGGACTGTGAGGACTAGATGTCTGTGGTCTAAGCCCCCATCTCTGGAATTTTCATGAGAGCAGCCTGGACAGATGAAGGCAGCGGGTGAGGCCCTGGCAGGGAGAGAGGAGGGCAGGAAGAGGGAGGCGCGTGGTGTTTCCTACTCTCCTCCGCAGTCCTGCTCCTGTGAGACAGGCCCACTGGCCAGCACGAGGGGCCCCGCTGCTCCTGTGGCTCCCGCCCGGGATGGCAGCAGCTTCGTGCTGGGCTAGTCCTGACCCACCTCACCATCCCCTGTCTGGTTTCTCAGTTCGTCCTTCACCCATGTGACCAAGTCCCTGTGGATGTGGCTCCCCCTTCAGATCCTCCGAGTGGCGTCTGCTTCCTTCTTGGACCCGATGCTGCCACCATCTGGTTGGGCCTCAGACAAACCTGGACTCGAATTTTCCTTCTGTCAACAACACGCTGTGTGAACTTGGGTTAGTTGCTGTTCCTCTCTGGACTTTACTTTTCCCGTCTGCAAGAGGGAGAGGAGGACTCCAGACAGCAGCCCCTGATGAACCCTGGACCCTCTGCCGGGGCAGAGGGGTGGGATCCAGGACTTTTCTAGGTGTTCTTCTGGGGCTCCTTAGACCCACTCACTCCCCGATATCACCCCTGTGATCCTCTAAAGCCGTCTCTACCTCATCTGGGAGGGTGTGGGAGGTGTGCTTGGCCTTAAGTCCTAAAGCCCACTTTCCCCGTATATGCAGGGCTCAGACTAGGAGGGAGTGGTCAGAGCCACGAACACGTGCCAGAAAGATCTCTTCTCCAGCGGTGGAGGAATGTGAGGGGAGAGCATATGATCATGAGATCTGGGGGGGAGACCCCAGGGACCCCTTCCTCAGGAGGCGGCCTCTCACCTGTGCTGGGCATAGAGGGCTGACACTGGGGGCAGGGGAAGCCGAGGGGAGCAGGGAGCGGGAGAAAGGGAGGAGATCAGAGCAGAGCCGAGGCCTTGTTTTGGGTTTGAAATGCCCAAGCTGTTAATGTGAGAATAATCAATGCTAATTTGCACATATCTGGCCGCTCTGGCGGGTTATCTATTTCCCGTCAAGATGGCCCAACGTCTCCTCCAGATCTTCAAGCCTGGTGCGGCCCACCCAGTCTCCCCCTGCTGCTCCGAGGTGCGGTGGGGCCGGCTCAACCGGGGAGACAGTGGTCAGCCCCCACCCCACCTCCCGGCCCAGCCCCAGCTGCCGGTGGGCTGGAGGGAGCCCAGGAGACTGGAGGGGAGGAGAGGGCTAGGGGGCTGGCCAACGCCTGGCGGGAGAATTAAGCAGAAGTGCAAATTACCCAAACCCATGATTAACATTTCTTCCAAATCTGCATGAATATTAAAACGCAACCCACCCTGGTCCCCACACAATGAATTCTGCATGAATCTTAAGATAAATCGTTTGGATAACTTAGCGGCAGCTGTACTCCCCTGTCGCCAGCTGCCTCCCAAAATCATTTCAAGGCGGGTAAGAGGAGAGAAGAGGGGAGCATGGGGGAGAGCCGGGAGGGGGCACGAGAGGTGCTAGTCAGTGTGGGTCCTTCTGCTCAGGCACCAGGGCCAAGCGGGGCGTTGGGCTGCATGTGAGGAGTGGGGTTTGCAAAGCCTGGGCTTCGGCCGGTTTTCTGGAGCCACCGCGGGAGCTTGCTGAGGATCCCTTTCTTGCGTTCCCAGGAAGAACCTTCAGGGCCTCCTGAGCTGCCCGCTCCCTCCTTCCCCTTCTCCTAAGAAGCAAACCAGCCCTGTTTGCCCTCAGCTTGTGCCCCATCCTTCTGGAGGGCCATGGTTCTCAACTGGGATATCTTTGCCCCCCAAGGGAAATTTGGCAAAGTCTGGAGATATTTTTGATTATCATCACGGAAGAAGATGCTACGGGCATCTGGTGGGTGGAGGCCATGGATGGTGCCAAGCATTCTACAATGCACAGGACAGCCCCTCTCCTCCAGCGACCAAGATTGTCACTGGTGCCGACACTGGCAACTTACCCTGGTGCCAACTTCACCTTGGAGGCATCTGGTTTTCCTCCGAACCTACCCCTGGGCTAAAAATGAGTTACCAGGGGCCCTGGGGGAGAGGTGGGAGTCTGGCTTTGACTTTTGGAGCCTAGCAACATCACCATTGTGACTGTCATTGTACCAGACAGGATCTCAGCGGGAAGCAGATGGCACCAGCTAGGGGTTCCAGAGAAGGCAGTCTAATGAAGAGACCATTCGTATACATACAGACTTGTGAGCAGAGCTGAGGGAGCCAGCACAGGATGATGTAGGATCCAGGGATCCACACCAGTGGGGAGGCCTTACCACCTGGAGGTGAGGGAAAGGAGTGTTTCTGGTGGAGCCTGCAGAGCCTAGAGCCATGGAAAGAGGAGGGGTGCTCCAGGACAGCAGCAGGCAAGGAGGGAGTGAGCGGAATAAATACCCCAACCTTTCTCTCTCTTGCCCTCATCCTTGAGCCAGTGTCTTCAATTGGCCAAACCCAACTAGAAGGGAGGGACAAAAGCGCCTGGTCAATCAACCTGTAGAGGTTGGAGGGAAGGAGAAAGAATGGCTTTCATGGAATGGCAGCGGTGGGGTGGGGGGGGGGGGTGGGGGAGGTGGGAGGAGACGAACAAAGAGAAGCCAGCACGATGCTCATTACCAGCACCAAGGGAAGCCACCCAGATGCTCAGCACATACAACAGTCGGTCAAAGAAGCCCCACGGAACGACCCACATCGTAGACGTGAGTAGATCGGTACAAAATGCCTTTTGGAAAAGCCTAGACTATTTTCCAATGGTAGAGCTGGGGTTAAAATGTTTAGGATTCGCTGGGGAGGGAATCTCAGAAAGAGCTTCAGTAAGCCAATGGCATGCTGGGATTCGATTTACAAAAATGCAATTTAAGCGCAAATTTGCAGCCCACCCATCGTATAAAGGGAATAGTCAGAGGAAGAGAACTCCACCCTGGTGTGCCCTGAGAGGGACTGGTTCTTTGGGGGAGGACGAGTTGGCATCTATAGGACTTGCTCAAGACCGGGGGTGGGGGTGATGGACACAGGACCCAGGAACATTCGGGCTTTTGGCCTGACAATCGGTGGACGGTCGTGGCTCCTCCGGATACAGGAACGACCGGGACGAGGGCTGGGAATCAGGTTCTAGTGGACTCCAAAGCCCTGCTCTGAGGAGACGGCCACCTCTGGGGACTGTGGGGAGCATCTGGAGGTGGCAGCCCATTCCCTTCCCTTCCCTGTTCCCATGGTGCCCTGCGCACAACCTCTCCTCTCCGGCTGCAGGGAGGCTGGTGGTGTTTGCAGAGCGGCCGCGGAACCCGAGGAAGGGGTTTGGCCTGGAGAGTGTGAATGGCCTCCCCGAGGTAAGCAGACCAGAGGGGCTGCTGCCTCCTGTTTCCTGTTTTAGGCAACAGCCTAACAAGAAGTAGACAAACAGGAGTGCTTTTCAGCTCAGCGGGGCGATGGGGGGAGCGAATTAAAATCCCATTACAAAAACACTGCAGAGGCTGCTGGCAGCCTTGTTGATGATCGTTTACACCAATGTGCACACACCGAAACCTTCCTTGCTGTGACCCAGGCCACACAGGCAGCCGTGGAAAGAATTCTGGAGTCGAGTCAACGTGGTTCCGCCACCTGCCGCCTTCGGGCTGGTGACCTTGGGTGAGTGGCTGAGACTCCTGTGGCCTCAACTTAAGCTCTCCTGTGCTGGAAGCCTTCTGTTTGCTCTCCAGACCACTCCCCACTTTCCCTCCCCCTCCCCCTACCTCTTCTCTGCCTGGTCCGGGAGGCGGCCTCTGGCTTGCTGGCTTGTGGCACTACCGGGAGCTCCAAAGGTGGCCAGAGCAGGTAGGACTTGGGCTCCCCAGCTCTTTCCCTGCCAGGGTGTGGCTTGGCTTTAACTACCACTGTCACTTTCTCCATGGTCACCTCCATTCCCAAGTTCTCCTTTTGTCCTCAGCGCTGGGCGTGCAATGGCTTCCCTCCCTTCTGGGCCCTGGTGTCCACTCACCCTATTCCCTGAGGCCCTCAGCCTTGCTTCACCTTCAAGAGTGCTTCACCTTCAAGAGTCCCTTCATTTGACTCTTTTCCATCAGTATTTTAGGGAGTGCCAGGACCCTGACTGTCCACCCACCGCATGGGGCTGGTGTTGGTGGTGAGGCCACAACTCTTGGAAGGTGTTAAATGCAGGGCAGGGGAGCCCACAGGGAGCACTCAGGGAGCGTGGTTAGGACTAGACCGTCTGGGGTTTTGTCCCGGTTCTACCACCCAGTAAATAGCCATGGAACTTCAGACAACTTGTGATCCTTTCTATGCAGCTTCAGTTTTATTCCATAAAATGATGATGTTGATGATGGTAATGATGTCACATATGTCACGGGGTCATTTTGAGGATCAAATAAGTAAATTCATGTGAATTTTTAAAATGGCCCATCGCAAGCTGCCAGAAACATTAGCTATTTCTTCTTACGGTGGTATATTCTCCCGAAACACATCTTCTTCCAGGTCACACAAAAGGCCTCGTCGGCCATCAACCTCCATCTGTCTTCGAATAATGTGATGGTGAAACAGTTTCTTCTGTGGTTCCAAGGACCTTGAGGCCATCTCTGTCCCAGGGGAGGCCCATGTGCCCAACTCCCATCCTCAACCACCCGTTCTGAGAGCTCTGGTGAGGTCTTGGGAATCCAGTCATGGATATCCCTGGTCCCCAGTAAGACTGCGGTTTGCTGAAGGTTTGTTTTACTCATGAATGTGTATCAACAGCCTAACATAAGCCAGGCACTATGCTGAGCCTTGGGGACGCTGTGTTAAACTTACAAGGACTCTCTTTCTGCATTGGGCTATTCAGTTAGGATCATAAATGACCCCTGAGTCACAATGGACCAAGTTTAGAATAGCCACGTAGGAGTGGCGAGTGTCAGTGGCTCTAGGATTCTTGGCTGCTTGGATGGGTTTGGGAGGGACTTCTATAACCACCTATGTTCTAAAGATGTCATGTCACACCCATATCATTTTGTTGGATTTGCTTTAGAAAAGAGGGCTTGGCATGATTCTGGCCAAAGGCCTCCCTTTTCTACAAAGAAAGCCCACAAATTTTAACTCCCACCATGACCATCACCACCACCATCATGGTCACAACAATAGAAAACTGCTTTTCTTATTTTGGCCACCTTTTTTTCCAGAACAGAAGATGGCACAACAGAGTCCTTGGCAGCCTTCTCTCTGAGGTTCTTCATTTTTCAGTCAAGAGGTAGGTTCTCCTCCAGTCCCCAGGAGAAGAGTAAGGGACAAGGTGTGCTCCAGACAAAAATCTTAAAGTGAGGCATTCAGAAAAGAGGTCAGACTGGTTCAGTGAGTGGTTAAATTCTTCTTGAGTTCATAAGGCCTGGAACTTCTGTCACTTTTCATCCTTAACTCCCTCACCCTCCCTTCCTCACCTGTGCTCCCCACCCTGCACTGGGCATGGGCTTGGAGTCTGGGGGACCTGCTCCATCCTAGCTGTGTAACCCCAGGTAAGTGGTTGAGGATAAGAATATCAACCTCATAAGATTATTATGAGAATCTGATGTCAATAAACCACTTGGTCTAGTATCTGGTACATAGTAAATGCTCATTGGACGCCTGTCATCCATCTGTCTATAGTCTATCTTTACTGTCTAGGTATCATCTTCATGATTAAAGCATCTTTTTTTTTGGTTCAGGTTATCTATAGGTGTGTGACAAACAACCCGAAACTTAGTGATATAAAACAATTATCATTTATTCTTCCTATCTCTCATGATTTTGGGGTTAGCCAGTCAGTTCTCACTTGGGTTCTTTCATGTGGTTTCAGTCAGAAGGTGGTTGGAATCATCTTAAAGACCTCCTCACTCTCTCATGTCTGGTGATTGATGCAGACTATTGGCTGAGACCTTAGCTGGAGCTGTCTGTTGGGACACCTGTACGTGACCTCTCCGTGTGGCCTGGGCTTCCTCACAACATTGCGGCTGGGTTCCAAGAGCAAGCATCCCAAGAAGCAGGTAACCACATGGAAGCTCTGTTGCCTTTTTTTTGACGTAGCCTTGGAAGTCACAAAGCATCATTCTTGCCATACTCTACGGATTGAGGGAGACACTTAGGTCTGCTTAGGTTCGAGGGAAAGGGACCCTTCATCTTGATGGGGGAGAGACCAAATCACATTGCAGGAAGACTATGTAGGAGGAGATATTATTGCAGCCATTTCTGGAATATAATCTTCCACAGTTTGATCTCTTCATTAGACCTTGATGTTTTCTTGTCCTCTGGTATTCACTCTCTTAGAGGGTTAGACAATACTCTCTCTGTGCCCTTTGGGAAATCTACTGCATTAGAGACAGCAGTGTCCTAGGAGCCCAGATCTTTGGTTTCTTGAACCACCTCTGTGTGGTGCTTCTGAGCCAGTCTGGAGCTACTCACTACCCCTTCTCCATTTCCATACCTTCAGTACTACAGAGACTCAGAGGCAGAAGAGGGTATTTTATACCTGAGTTTTCCACTCTGATTAGCTCAACACTTCTCCACCCAAAAGAAGAAAGTCAAATCATTTTATGGGATTTGGGGCTGGGATATCCACAGCCACAACCCTCCAAACACCAGCTCTTCTGGTTCAAGAACTCATTCCCAATAACTTCATCCCTGGCTCACCATCGTTCCAGAAGCCCAGAGTCTCCCAAACTTACCTTTTCTTCTATCCTCACTGTATTGTCTCTTGCTACATAGCACATTACAATAAAACTTAGTGACTAGAAATAACATATACATATATTATTATCTCACAGCTCATGGGTCAGGAATCCTGGTGTAGCTCAGCTGGGCCCTAGGCTCAGGAGCTCTCACAAGGCTGCAATCAAAACTTATCTGGGGCTGCGGTCTCATCTGAAGTCTTGGCTGGGGAAAGAGTCATTTCCAGGCTCACTCATGATAGTCAGCAGGTCTCAGGCCTTTACTGTATCTTGGCCAGAGGCCTTCCTCAGTTCTTTGCCTTGTGGACCTCTCCATAGGACAACTCATGATCTGACAGTTTCCCTTATTATAATGAAAAAGTGAGCAAACAAGAAGAGAATGAGAGCAAGGTGGAAGTCACAGTATTTTACCACTGAATCTTTGAAGTGCCATCTCTGTCATATCCCATTCTTTAGACACAGGCCACTGAGTGCAACTCTCATTTAAGGTGAGGATTTTACACAGGGCATGAATACTAGGAGATGGGAATCATTGGGAGCCATTTTAGAAATTGCCTATCACAGACACCATGGCCATGGGATTTGGGGGAGGCAGATGTGAGATTCTGCTTTGCTGATAATAAAAGAGGACATGAACTTTCATAGCAGCATTATTCAGAATAATCAAAAAGTGTAAACAGCTCATATGTCCATCACTGGATGAATGGATAGAAAGATGTGGTATATCCATACAATGGATATGAAAAGAGATGAAGTACTGATAGGTACTACAACATGAATGAACTTTGAAAATATACCAAGTGAAAGAAGCCAATCACAAAAGACCACATATTGTATGATTCCATTTACATGAAATGTTCAGAATAGGCAAATGTGTAGAGACAGAAAGTATATTAGCGGTTGCCAGGGGCTGGGGGAGCTGGGGGCACCAGGGGGGTATAGTGGGTTGAATGGTGGCCCTAAAAAGATATGTCCGTATTCTAAACCCAGAGCCTGTGAATACGACCTTATTAGGAAGAAGGGATCTTTGCAGATGTAATTAAGGATCTCGAGATCATCCTAGATTTTGGGCAAGACGTAAATTCAGTGACATATGTCCTTATAAGAGAAAGGCAGAGGGAGATCCCAAACCCAGACATCTGGAGGAGATCACACGGAGATGGGGGCAGAGACTGAAGTGACGTGGCCACCAGCCAAGGAACATCTGGAACCTCCAGAAGGTGAAAGTGTCGAGGGAAGATCCCCATGTAAAGCTTTTGTACAGAACGTGGCCCTTGCCTCTCCTTGGTTTTAGACTCTGGACTCCACAACCGGGAAAGAATAAATTCCTGTCATTTTAATCCACTAAGGGTGTGGTAATTTGTTACCGCAGCTCCAGAAAACGAATTCAGAGGGTAGTGGCTAAGGGGTACAGGGTTCCTTTTCAGGACAATGAAAATATTCTAGAATTGACTGGGGTGACAGTACACAACCCTGTGTATAAACTAAAAACCATTGAGTTGTTCACTTTATTTTTATTTATTTATTAAAAATTTTTCTTTAAATGTTTATTTATTTTTGAGAGGAAGAGAGAGACAGAGTCAAGCTGGGGAGGGGCAGAGAGAGAGGGAGACACAGAATCCGAAGCAGGCTCCAGGCTCTGAGCTGTCAGCACAGAGCCCGACGCGGGGCTTGAACCCACGGACTGCGAGATCATGACCTGAGCTGAAGGCCGACACTTAACTGAGCCACCCAGGAACCCCGAGTTATTCATTTTAAATGGGTGAACTGTATGGTATGTGAATTATATCTCAACAAAATCATTAAAAGTAAAGTAGTTGGGGAGATTTTCCCCTCTTGCAGGAAGCCAGGGACAGAGGCAGACCAGAAGAGGGACAGTTTTGCTTCAACTTGGACTATTCCATAACGCCAAGCTACTCCCCCAGGTAACATTTTTCTCCACTGGCCCTTGGCATCTGGGCCCTACGTTCCAGGTCATAGTGGTGCCATGGGGAGGCAATGTGTTCAGGAGATAGTCACACCTTCCCTGCTCCCTCTTTCTCATTCATGTCACCATTCCCTCCTGTTCATGTTTAACTTTCTCTTCTCACCTCTCAGTTTTCACTCTATGCTGCCCACCCCCCAACGCCACCACCCCGTTTTGTGCTTCACCCCCTCTTCCCCTTCCAAATTGTAAAGCTCCAGGGTGGAATCCATTTCCAATCCCTCAGATGTCAGGGGAATTGAAAGCATGGCAAATATTTCCGAGATCTAAATTACACCGACCCCGGAAGGCAGAACTTGCAGTATAATCCAGGTTATGAATTGTAAATCAGACGCCATGCAAAGTACTTGCAAAAATTCAATAAAGCTTTTGCTCCCAGCACAGCAAAGCCCGGCCTAAGGAGGCAGGAGGAGGCAGCTGGGGAGAGAAGGAAGGAAAGGGAGACATGTGATGGGGAGGGAGGGCAGACGGTGGGTGGGGCTGGTCTTAGCACTGCTTGGTCAAGGCTCTCATGGCCAGCAGTTGCCCCTGCTCCTGTTAGTAGGAGTCAAGAGGTCTCCATGGCCTTTGGCTAACACGTCCTCCAAGATTTAATTCAGTCTTGCAAATAAGAATACTATCTTTGCCAGGCAGTCTAACCTACAGAGGCCATGAAAGCGAAGGGGGGCTTCTAGACCACTCATTTGGCATCAACTCTCAGGCTGCCTGTTTATACAAGTTGTTACCCAGGTGTCTTGCAGGTCCAGAGCGGGTGACAGTCACTGATATGTATGTAGTAGGGGATGCCCTGCCTGATATTAAATTCGTTTTCATCTCCGTGTTAGTGAGAAAGAAGTCAGAGAACTCGCTGTGGATCCACTGCTGTAGGAGGGAATGCAGTGTCACCCACGCCCAGCCCAGAGTCTTATTTAGAAGCAAGGTTGAGGAGCAATGGCCCCACTTCATGGCTGGAAGTGGGTGGCCCAAAGGCTTTTATGTTTTAAGGACTGGCGATTGCAAGAGAAAGGAGTGGGGGAGAAACAGCACAGGTACTCACTTCTCCCCTGGCTGCCAGGGCTGGAGATACACAGAGGTACGGTAGTAGTTCTGCCAGCCCGAGCTGGGGGATTCCTGGGAGGTCGTATTTTGTACAGTGATGTCTCTGGAGCACAAGAAGGTCAATAGCACCGTTCATTCAAGAACTGAAGGGAAACAACAAGTGCGTGGAGATGGCACCTCACCGCTCACACCTGGCTTCACGGGTGTCCCAGTACATCTGCACAGATGACCCACTGATTCATTTCACATCCACCTGCTGGACACTGTGCTGGCTGCCAGGAATATGAGGGTAAAATGAGGTCCTTCCTTGAGCAGATCTGATGGTGATAGATTGAATCCTTCCTCCCCGGCTTCCAGATGCTCAGAAGACCCAGGTAGCAGGCACCAGCCTCAGGGACAGAGCAGGTGCTGCCCTTGGTCACAGCAGAGCTATGGGGCTGGTATAAAGAAGACTTGAACTACCAGTGGTGGGAGGGGGGTTGCCAACACAGGGCTTTAGGAGGCCTGAATGTTCCCAGCCTATTAATAGTCATGACGAGAAGGATGTGGAAAGCCTTCTCTTCAGGTGCTCAGGGCTCTGCTAGGCAATTAAAATGCAGCATTGCACATGACTCTAATGAGGACACCATTAATATTGGGGGCAGCCCTAGCTCTGGGCTGCATCCTGGAAGACCAGCCTCATCAGGGAGGCCTGGCCAGAAAGAGTTCAGCACAGCCTTTTTTCTATAAAAAACATCTGTGTCTGTCTGTCTGTCTGTCTCTGTCTCTGTTTCTCCCTCCTTGCTTCCTCCCACCCCCTGTACACCCTTGAAGAACATGGAGAATATGCAGTGTAGGTGTGAAACTGAGCCTGTTCAAAACCCCAAGGCCTATGTGACTCAGCTCTACTATCTGCGGACCTTTGGCAGGTGTCCTCCCCAGCACACACACTCCATGATCCCCACCTCCTGATATTCATGTGCTTGTATAAATCCACACTGCCACCACCCCTCGAGTGTGGGCTTCTACCCAACAGAATAGAGCAAAGGTAAAGGAACATCGCTTCTGTGATCAGGCTTTATAAGATTGCCATTTGTGTTGTTAGCACATTCCATTGCCTTCTGGCTTCCGTGCTCTGATGAAGGAAACTGGCTTGTTGGAGAGGCTCACGTGGAAAGGAACTGACCTCCAGCCAATAGCCAGCTCGCAGCTGAGACCTCAGTTCAACAACCCTCGAGGAACTGAATCCTGCCGGCAGCCACATGAGCTTGGACTTGGATCTTTCCCCACTCAAGCCTTCAGATGAGACCCCAGCTCTGGCCAACACCTTGATGGCAGCCCTGAATAGAGGCCCAGATGAGCCAGGCATGGACTCTTGACACACAGAAACTGTGAGATAGTAACTGTGGCTTTTAAGCTGCTAAGTTTTTGGGATGAATTGTTACCCAGCAGTAGATAACTCATACAGCAAACAATTTAACTTTTCAGGATTTTGTTTCTCATTTGGAAACCAGTTCTGATCCTACGATCTCACAGGGTTGCTGAGAGGATTAACTGATTGGGTGCATGTAAGGTATGTTTTACAGTGCTGAGCACCCAGAAAACAGGGAAGAGCCACTTCATTATTAATTTACATCATCCTAAATAACAATGGCTATTTTGGATCACTGTGTTTAGAACCCCTGAGCTGGCTTGTCCAGGAGAATACCAACAAGATCAGATATACTGCTTCAGTATCAGTGCTTGCATTTATACAGAGTTCTCCAGTTTACAAAGCTCACTAACATTGCACTCACTTGACAGGTGAAGTAGGAAGCCGGGCCTTTCCCAAAAAATTTATTTGGCGTATATTTTCAGAAGGGACAGATCCCATTTTCCTACTTTTGGGCATCCTCACTGGCTTCTTGTCCTGCCTAGATCTTAGGCAACCACTTTTTTTTTTTTTTTAAATAATTGAGGTAAAATTCTCAATGGTTAAAAGTAACCATTTTAAAGTGTATCATTCAGTGGCATTAAGTACATTCCCAATGTTGGACAGTCAGTACCTTTATCTAGCTCCAAAACATTAAAAAAATGTTTATTTATTTTGGGAGAGAGAGAGAGAGATAGAATACATGTGAGCAGGGGAGGGACAGAGAGAGGGAGAAAGAATCTCAAGTAGGCTCAGCACTGTCAGCATGGAGCTCAATGTGGGGCTTGCTCCCACAAACTGTGAGATCATGACCTGAGCCAAAATCAAGAGTTGGACACTCAATGAACTGAGCCACCCAGCAGCCCCCAGTTCTGCATCTTTCTATGACGTCTGCTCACCTGACCTGAGTTCTAACCACTGAAGACCCACCTACTGGCCATCAGATACCTTGCCCTGTCTGACCTCTGATCTGCCTCTCCCTGTGTCCCTTCTCCCATCACTGAACTGCCCACCAGGGTCTATCTTACTTTAGCATCTCCTCTTGGACTTGTCACCTTACCAGACCCTCCCAAGTGTGCTGCTTCCTTCCATGAAGGCCTCTCCAGATCAAATCTCCTCTGGCTTCTCTTGGGCTCCAACAGTGTCTGCTGCATTTAGTCCCAGCCGGAAGCTACCCAAGAAATGTGTCAGCAAAGCTGCAGCTTCTGTGTTACACCAACAACAGCTGATCCAATTTTTCTTAATTAGTACATTTAATTATTAGTAACATTTTTCTTAAGTAGAATTAATTACCCCATCACCAGCTCTGGCCAACTATGTCTTCTCACCATAGCTTCTTATTGATATTCTACTGAGGCCATATTCTCCCCCTCCCTCTGAGGGAATGGGAGCTTTTGGCAAAGGCTCCTGGGAATGAAGTCCCCACTTTGTGCACCTGTTGAGGATGCCAGCCAAGATGTTAAATCAAGCCAGAAATTGTGGGTGGGTGTGGCTGAGACCCAGGTGGAGAGAGAGGGATAGCTGCCCAAAGTGATTAGCATCATTGTTCCTCTGGGCTGAGTCTAACCCCTGGAAAGTTCCTTTTTGCATGTGGTTGGGAAGTTCCAGAACAAGTATTCAGCCAAGGGTGGTGGTGAGGAAGCAGACAGTGAAGGCTATCTGCTTTTCTCAGCTACCTGCTTCAAGGTAGCCAAGGAAGAAGGGCTCAGCCCAGCTAGCATGTCTGGATTTTTCCAGGAGTTCCCACTTTTGGATTCAGACCAGCTGCAGTCCAGCTACAGTCCAGGAACAAGAATAAGAGTAGCTATTGAGAAACCTTATCAACCTGCACTTGCTTCCAAGTGTACATTGAAGGGGGCTCAAGAAATACTGGAGCTAGCTAGTCAGGGCAACTGTTTAAACCAGAGTTCTCAAAAGTTCCATAGAGCCTGAGTCCTAGCAGATGCTCTGGGAAGAAACAAAGGGGTAGATTCACAGCCACCAAACTTTGGTAAGTATTGCATTCCACACACACACCTCTTCTAGTTATGTCACCCATCCTGGGGATTCCAGTGTTCTCATCTTGTCCCACCACCCAAGAATTCTTGACCCTGGGCAGGTCACTTACTCTCTGCATCTTGGTTTACCCAGCTGTAACACAGGGGTAACAACAGCACCAACGTGAGGCTGAAATGTGTTAGTACATGTATGGTGCTGGGTGCATTGGGCTGTAGTCTCCATGGATGATGATTATTGTATCACTACCACCATCATCACCATCCTCATCATCACCACCACCATCATTATCACCACAACCATTATCACTGTCATCGAAATGATAAAGGATTTGACAAACTTTAAATCTAAATAATCTCTTTAATTTTGATTAGCTCAGAGCTTCTCAAACATATTCAACAACAAAAATTTTTCAGAGCTGCAGAAGGCCAGTTCCTTGGGACATACTTTTGGAAATGCTGGTCTAAATACCCTAAGGCTGTGTTTTCCTCAAAGGTGTCTGGAGATACCCTGTAATTTATGTGTAGGTGTACTCCAGGGCTTGGCCACCTAACCCCTCTTTCTAGTCAGTTCTTCAGCAATTGGGTCACAATGGGCCAAGATGCTCCTCAGGAGTTTTGTGCTACTTTCCCAGGGTTCTCTAGCCCTAACTTTGTGCCAGTGTCACCTTGATAAACCACTTCCCACAGTCAGGGCTCAAGTCTCCATGGTGGATAGTGGTGTCCATTGTTCTGATAGTTTCAACATGTTAGTCTCCAGACATTTTATCTACTTCTCCATGTTGATATGGAGATCCACTGAAGGCCAGGGATCATCTCCTTGAGTCTATGTCCAGGGATGAACAAACAATGGGTGCATAATCCATGGGGCAACTGAACAGGGCGGAAGCTGAGAGAACACCACCCAGCTCCAATTCTGGCTGGAACAGGGCCGCCATCTACAGCAAAGTCCAGGGTGGAGCGGAAGGGGCCCTGAATTTGGAGTCTGAAAACCAAGGTTCAAATTCTAGTTTGCTGGAAGCAGGGCCTTGGATGAGTTGCTTAAACATCTTGATCCCATCTGGAAAATGGGAATGCCTATATCCTTCAAGACCTTCTCACATGGTTGTGTTGAAGATCAGAGCAGACACTATATGGGAAAGCACCTTGTCTGGGGGAAAATGCCATGACGTGATGCTTTGGCATTGCCCTTGTGTCCCTCCTCCCATCCCCTGCCATCACCCCAACTGGGACAGGCATCGTGAGCAGGACCGAAGCCTGAGCAGTCACAACAATGTTGGGAATGAGCATTATTATGTGCTGTGACAATATTTGATGAATTCATATGTGCCTAGGGGAGCAGACTAAGTAGGTGAATAAAGTGAGAATATTCTCTGTGACAATCAATATTCCTTCAATTGAACCATCTCTGCAGATCTGACATTTTGATTTTTCTTTTTTGGACACATTAACTGGATTTATGCTTCCATACGGTGGAAACAGTAGGGAGAAGAGGTGGAGGCAGCCTTAACAGGACAGGTGCTTCCGGGGAACCTGGGTAGGCTGATGGGAGTGGGTCTATTTGTAGAACGCCCCAGATGGGAGCTGATGACCCTCTGCTCTGCCCACCTGGCTGCTGCAGTGCTGGAAGGCCCCAGTGGCTTGTGGTTCTTTCAGCTCTAGCATGAGGGCTGGGAGAGGAGCCAGCTCAGGCTCAGGAGCCCTCCTGCCATGGTGCTTTGGCCCAGGCTACCAGAAGGGGCCAGATCAGCTCAAGGCAGCAGGAAGGGCCAGATGACTTCTCCAGGGCCTCTCCGGGGTCCAGGTGAAGCACACAGGCTCTGATCACTGCCTGGGTTCAGCTGGTGGCTCTGTCATTTGCCAAAAAATGGTGGTAACTGCATGACCTTTGCATGACCTTAGGCCAAGTTCATAACACCTTTTGTCTCAGTGTATCCGTTTGTAAAATGGAGCTGATAATAAAATTAACTTGTGTTGAGTGCCTTTAGGTGCCAGGCATTCTTTTCAGAGCTCTCCATGGATTGATGTACTTAATCCTGACAATAACCCAGCGGGATGAGTATGATAATAGTCCCATTTGCAGGCGAAGAAATGTAGAGACACAGCTATACATTTTAAGCAGGTGAGGGTTCGAAACTCAGCTCTGTCACCTAATGGCTGTGTAAGTCAAGACTGTTCATAGAAAAAAGTACAACTTGAAGGAGTTTCAGCAAAAATTGGGTGGCAATATTGACTTTGGTGGTTGGAAGGGATACTGGGGTTGCTCAAGGAATCCTAGAGAGGAAAGGCTCTAGAATCTTCCAGAGTATTCTAGAAACCCCTAAAGTCTCCAGCATGTTTGGGGTTGGAAGGCCTTCTGTCCCATCTGTAATTTTGTCCTCTGTCATCACCTGTCATTGTGTACCTCTGCTTTCCTTTCCAGGTTACTTTATTTTTTATTTTTTATTTTTTTAACATTTATTCATTTTTCAGAGACAGAGACAGAGCTCGAACAGGAGAGGGACAGAGAGAGAGAGAGAGAGAGGAGACAAAGAATCCAAAGTAGGCTCCAGCCTCTGAGCTGTCAGCACAGAGCCCCATGCAGAGCTTGAACCCACAAACTGTGAGATCATGACCTGAGCCAAAGTCAGTTGCTTAACCGACTGAGCCACCCTGGCACCCCTTTTCCAGGTTACTTTGTAAGGCAGGATAGCACAGAGCTTGGAGCAATGACTCAGGAATCTGCCCGTGTTTGCACCTGATGGCCACTTACTAGCAACATGACTTGGGGCAAGGCCTTTAGCATCTCTGCACTTCTCCTCATCCATGAAGTGGAATGACGATAGAACCTTCCTCGTACGTTTATTAAATTCTCCTCACTACATAGAAAGCGTGTGGAACAGTGCCCAGCATGTGGCAGGTGCTTAGTCCAGTTGGGAATCAGGGTTCCTCTTCTAGATTCTTTTCCTCCTCATGGCCCGCAGCCTTAGCTCGACCAGATCATCTATCATCTTCCTTTCTGAGCCCGTGAACCAGTCCATCCCCAGGAAGGATTCTGACTGCCCAATCCTGATATCAGCCGCTATGATCAGGCAGAGTGAGGTACTAAGATTGTCTAGATCTGGTTAGAGTACTTGTCCCTGTAAGGAAATTTGGAATGAGCCCAAAAGGTCACCGGGTGTCGCAGATGGAAAACCAGGCAATTCAGAGCACACCCTTGCAGGCCATTGGATTCTAGCCTTTTGGTGTCTTTGAGCTGTTTTATGGCTCCGTAAGTTGTAGATAACTGATAGCAAAGCAAAATAACTCTTGTCTATAGACATGCAAATAAATTCTGTCCAGTGGTTCAATTGATTTCCCTCTTCTTTAAGGAATGAGTCAGTTGCAGCCTTTGTAAATTCACATCCACTTTCCTTTGCTGTGTATAAATTTATGCCTTTTAGACTTCTCCTTTGGATTAGCTGTAATATCCGCCTGGTTCCATCACTAATATTAAACCAAATAAAATCTTTAACACGTGTTCAAGTACGAGAGTCACGATCTTGCCTTTCAGGGAAAGCTATCCTTTAACACGTCCGACGATAGGAAAGGTCACTAAGCAGACCGCAAAATAATTACCGTGGTCGGGTCTCCTAGCGGTGTGACCTTCATCCAGGCCTTAGTTTTCTCGTCTGTAAGATGGGAAACACTACATACTCCAGGCCATGCTGTGAGAATTTCCAAGAAAGGTATGGAAAGCAGCCGGCCCACGTCTGGGCACATTGGAGATGTGCGGTGACCGGGAGCTGTTGCAGGCATGGGGTTGGGGTTATTGCTGGTGTTACAGATGGCCCTGGTCATGCATCAACAACAGCCAAGTGGCATCACAGGCATGGAATGTAGGGAGAGGGACAAGAGGCACCATGCGTTCTCTAAGGCTCGTGTGGCTGCAACCAGAGAGGAGAGGAGGAGGGGAGACTTCTCTGAGTGAAGCCACACATGACCGGTGCACTGAGAGCCCCCGTAAATGTTAGCAGGCACATCCCACCCAAAGTGCATTCAGCGTGGGGGACAGCTGTGGACTTGGCATCCAGTACTTGGGGAAGCATATTGACGCGGAGATGAGATTTGGACTTGCCAGTACGTAGAAGGGGTGGTCAGGGCGGTGCCAGAGAGGGGCGGGAACGCAGGCATGTCTGCTTGTGTGTCCAGGGGAGGCTGCGTTTTGCTGGCAGATGTGAACCTGTGGCTCTGAGGACAGCATCCTCCATGCTGCACCTGTTAGTTTGTCCCCCAGCTGTGTGGCCCCCTCCCCCCCCCCCAATAGCTTGGCCTGAAGAAATCCCGGATGCTGTTATGAACATGGGTCTGTCTGCTAAGAGGAAGACCACACCGTGTCAGGTGGTAAGTGGTGAACTGCTCTCGCACAGAGCACGGGGCCACAAGGGCCTCTGTACTGAACACATTGCTCTCCGTCCCCCAGCTTTATCCCCAACTGCAACTGCATTCCTAGCTTTCGCTTTCCTTGGCTTTGACCCGAGATGGACTTTCTCCTCTGTGTTTCCAAGTGCATCTTGCTCCTGCCCCGCTATAGGCTGGGTGTGACCACATCCAAACTGATCAGACAGCTTATTGGCATGCTAGACGGAAAGGAACCCCAATGCCCCTTGTCCCCATCATCCTCGGTTTGCGCTTGTCCAAAGTAGCTGCTGGGAAGCTAGCTGGAGGCCAGGAGAGTCACCTCGGCCAGTTGAGGAGGGATGGGCAAGGGTGGCAAGGGTGATCCTGCAAAGAGTGTGGGGTCAGGGGCCAGTAGGGTGTGTTGGGAGAGGGCTTTGAGTCTTGACCAATTGGAGAAAAACAGATTGTGACTTACCACAGGTGGAAATGACAAATGATGGCCCGGGAAAACGACCGTGGACTTTATCAACCACAGGATACACGACCGAAGAGATCACCAGAGGCAGGAGGAGGTGGCTGTCCTTCTTGTCTCAAGGATATAGCTGGCCACGGACCTCCCCACTCATACCCAAGCTCATGATGCTGTGATTCTCCATTTACCTGAGGCTTCCATGCAGGCTCCAGTGACTCAAACCCAAGTTGCTGGATCAGACAGGGCTCCCCTCACCCCATTATCCTTGCCATTGAGCTGGTGAAAGCTGGTGGAGACAGAGCACCCCCCTAATAGACAAAAGAAACAGCAGTATGAGCGACTGTACAGCCCGCTCCACGTGGCCTGGTGGTTTTCCTCTTAGGCTCCCCAGAGAATTTTCCTTTGCTTACCTAGGCTGGCCAGAAGGGCTGCCTCTTCCAACGTCCCCAAGGCAACCACTCCATGTCAGCTAGGACTCCTGAACCCGTGGCAACCTGCCAGATGCTGCTTCTGGAAGTGAGACCTTACAGGCTGGCTGTCTCCCAGCAACACTGCTGTTCTCATTGGGTCAGGATGACCTCTTAGGAGGGTGCCAGGCCTGGCATACACTCTCTTCTGGAAAAAAACAGCATCCCACTCTCCTGTTTAGGTAGATTCCATGTCAGTTTCAAGGGGGAGTTCTCCTGGGCACTCAACAGTTCTGTTGGGCCTTGGAAATGAAATAGGATTTTGACTGACCTTAGTGGGGGGCTCCTTCTATCTTTTACTCTCTATGGTGACCACCAAGCTTGGCCTAGGGGTTCACCCTTTCCCCATTCCTTTCCCTTTCTTTATAGCCTGAGTTTTAGACATTTATGTCCCTCTATCTCTGTCCATCTATCCATCCACCCACCTGCCCATCCACCACCCATCCATCCACCATCCAGTCACCAGCCACCTGCCCACGTTCCACCCTTCAATTCACTCATCCATTTACCTACCATTCAGCCCTCCACCCACCATCCACCCACCCATCCATCCACCCATCTATCCATCCATCCACCATCCACCCATTCACTCACCCATTCACCACCCACACATCCATCCATCCACCCACCTACCATCCCTCCACCCATCTATCCACCCATCCACCCACCCACCATCCACCCATTCACTCACCCATTCACCACCCACACATCAATCCATCCACCCACCCACCATCCATCCACCCATCTATCCATCCATCTACCCACTCACCATCCATCCATTTACTCACCCATCTACCCACCTGCAATCTACCCACTCCTCATGCGCCCATTCACCCACCCATCCACTACACACCCACCTATCCATCCACCCACCTACTCACCCACCATCTGCCCACCATCTACCCTTCAATTCACCCATTCATCCACCTACCATTCACCCCTCCACCCACCATCTACCCATCCACTCACCCATCCATCCACCACCCATCCACCCCATTCACCATCCATGCACCACCCACCCATCTATCCATCCATCTACCCACCATCTATCCATCCATTCACCCATCCATCTAGATATCCACCCACCCTACCGATCTATCTCTCTTTGCCTTTCCCCCCCTTTTTTGATCTAGGCTACAATTTCCCAAAGGAATTTCAGCAAAAAGTAAAGGAAATAAATACATGAAATGTGAACCTTCCTCTTCAAACTGCAAACAATGCATAACACAGTCAGGCTTTCAAAATTTTACACCTGCCTGATCCCCTGGTGGCTGACACTGTCACTCTCAGCGTGGTGTAGTGGTTATGGAAATGGACTTGAGAGACAGACTGACTGGGCTCAAATCACAGCCCTTTTGCTGACCCTGTGGCCCTGGACAGGTTTCTCTGCCTGAGGGCCTCTTCTGTAAAATGGGAATAACACAAGTAACTCTTTCAAAGTTGTGAGAAAGAAATCGATTATTTAATATGTGCAAAAAACTTAACCAGGGCTTGGGGTATAGTAAGTGATATGATATCCGAGGGTCACTTCTTGTTACTAGTCCTGGGCACATAAACTCTGTCTGAAGACCTTCCTGGACACCTAATTTTGGTTCCTGGGCAAGTCCTCCTTTGACTCGAGGCTGCTGCATACAGCTATGCAGGTTGCACACTGCACACTCCGACTCTGTGCACCCACCCCTCTGCTCCTCCCAGAGAGGACTTAGGCCAGTGCTTCAGGAAGACAGTCGTGGCGAGCAGTGTCTGCAGTAAGACGGATGGGCGATCTGCAAGATCCTGGATGAAGTTCTCTCTTCCAGGAGCACAGATGCATAGAAGACTCTTTGAGCAGGACCTGGGGAGGCTGAGAGGAAAAGGGCAGCCGCGATGTCGAGAGCTTCAGGACCAAGAGGGAGAGGGACTGGAGCAGGGCCTGAAGTTGCAGACCTGCAGGCAGTGCTGGCTTCATGGTAGTCATACCAGGCCCCGTGCTCAGAAGGGGCCCCTCATTTTCACTCTGCGCTGGGCTCCCAAGCTTTGTGGCTGGTCCTGCATGTTAGGCCTGGGTTGCAAAGGAGAACAGAGAACTCACAGGGGGTTGGTCAACTTCGAGGTGAAGCCGAGGGTCCAGGAGGAGAATGGCCAGTGGAAGAGCATTCTGTGGGTGGGAGAAAATACTGAATTTGGATGTGGCACCATTGTGTTAGGTCTCTTCGAACTCATGGTGATGCCATGGCTTCTGTCCAACCCCCTCCCCCCACCCCCCACCCCGGCAGAAGCCTGTGTAGACACACATGCTATGGGGAGAGGTTTGTATCAGACACGCCATGCACATCATTGTGTTCCTCTCTGGCCCTCCTTCTTCAGCCACTGCTGTGGCTGTCCGTTCTGTGTGGCCCTTAGCTGGCCTGTCAGTGCCTGGCCCCTGGCCCATCCAGGCCACTCTTGATCCTGCTCTTGGCTTTCTGATGGCACCATATGAGATGTCAGAGGGGCCTGCTCAGGAATCACACACCTACAGCTTGGAAGCACGGAGGAGCTGAGGCCAGGCGGGCGGGAACCAATGGTCAATGCTTTTCCCTTGTGTTTCTTGGGACAAACAATCTCCTGAGCCCTGTAAGCTTGAGCTCTGGGCGCCTGTCCTTGCGGCCCAGCTCAACACGGAGCACATCCTTGAATTGGCTCTCCTCCTTCCCTGCCTCACACTGCTGTTCCCTGGAAGCACAGATATAAATAATCTTGTGAAGGGCAGACTCAAGATGGCGCCCAAGGTTCCCTGCCTCCTGCTGTTCCCTGTGGAATCCCCCCACCGCCACCCCGCCTTGAGTGTGGGCCCAGCTGCTTGCCTCTAATATGGTGGGATGCCACTTCTGTGATCAGGTTCCAAGAGATTATTACTTCTGTCTTATTTGTAGACTCTATTGCCTCTTCCTTTGCACACTTTGATGCATCAAGCTGCCCATGTTGAAAGGCCCATGTGGCTGGGAACTAGGACCCTCCACTCAGTAGGTGTTTCTGGCGTCCCCTAGACTTTGCGAACAACTGCAGATCCTGAGTGGAGAGGTGCGTCAATCAGATTTTTTGGACGGAGTCCACCCACATTCTCCGTCTGTTCCCGAGGAAAGTTCTATAAACAAGGGGAGAATGTCAACATGCGTATGGAGTGCTTTGAACCTGCTGGGCATCCCAGGTACCATTTCAGCACGTCCCAGAACAGCAGGGCTTGAGATTGCTGTCCCAACCAAGTTCAAGGCTGCCTGTGGCTGGCTGTTGCTGGAAGAGAAAGACTACCTGTGGCCTTCCTGTGTGTCCTTAACCTCTGCAGACAGGATGGGAACTGGTGTGATGCAGAAAGACTGAGCAGCAATGGGAGAGACTGATGTGAGACATCTTGAAGAGCTTCTAGGCCGTTAGGAGTCTTACCAATTCCTCTGAGTGTCAGGAAGGGGTCGATAGAGGGCAAACAGCCCCAGAAGCAGGGCTGAGACGAATGGCTGCTTTTAATCTGTAGACGCTGGGCTTGGTCCTGAGCGGACTAACCTCACAGACATTCACGACCTGTTGTAAGCAAGACACAAACACAGCCGTCATCAAATATCACGTTGCTCTCCGTCTTAGCGAGAAAGAGAGAGAAAAGAAAACAAAGAAGTGGAAGAAAGAGGTTTCATGTTTTTCTTTTTCTTTTTTTTTTTTTTTTAATTTTTTTTTTTCAACGTTTATTTATTTTTGGGACAGAGAGAGACAGAGCATGAACGGGGAAGGGGCAGAGAGAGAGGGAGACACAGAATCGGAAACAGGCTCCAGGCTCTGAGCCATCAGCCCAGAGCCTGACGCGGGGCTCGAACTCACGGACCGCGAGATCGTGACCTGGCTGAAGTCGGACGCTTAACCGACTGTGCCACCCAGGCGCCCCATCATGTTTTTCTAATAGAAAAAGGTAAGGAGCGGGAAAGACAATTTGAGCTCAGCATTTCCGAACTGCCAGCACAGGCCCCCCTCCCCCGGCAACAAGAACCACAAAGCCAAGTTCGATAAAGATGAAAAACAGCACAGCACAACGGCTTCTCCAGAATGAGCTGCGCGTCCCCAGTGAGGCCTGGAGGGAAGAGAGGTGAAGGGCTTTTGGAAATCGGCCACTTTTTTGAGGCGGTAGATGCTTCTGGCTCTGGAAATGGAAAGGCAGCAGCAAAGGCAGATGAAGGCTGTGGAGGGGCTGGGCCTCAAAGGTGTGCGGTGCAAGCAAGGTTGTGACAGGTGTCAATCAGCATTGACAGCCGCCGGGTTCAGGGCTTTGCCGCAATCGGCCTTGGAGTAGCAGGTAGGAGCAGCTTTTGGGATTCGAGAGAGAGGAAAGGCAGGACGGTTGGGAGCCTGCTTTTCAGAGGCATTCGGCTCCTGGCCTGGTTGTTACCCTGAGCAGCTCTCTGACCCTGAGCTGGGCACTGCCCCTCTGTGAGCCACGGTTTCTTTATCTGTAACAGGCAGTGGGTGGGCTACATCATCGTTTCTTCACCCTGGAGGGGCAGGGCCCGGGCATCACTGGTTTTTAAAAGCTTCCCAGAAGATTCTCAAAGCTGGGTGGAGAACCACAGGCCTGGAGCCTACACAGCTGGATGTTGGCCCCTGACAATCTCTCCAGACTCTTCAAAATGAGAAAACGAAAGTCCACAGGGCAGCACCAGACTTCTCCACCAGGAATAGCCGAGGACACTTGAGTCCCTGTAACTGGGGTCACACCAGGGCCCCGCGACAGCCCTGGGGAGGGAGGCCCGTGTGGGATTATGCAGCGGCCGCAGGGACCCAGGTGAGTTAGCGGTGCCCAGAATGTGCCCAGCCAGCTTTGAGGTGGCCGCCCCAGGAATACGACCCCCACAGAACAGGCCTGGACACTTGTCGTGATGGAAGGGGCGGGGAAACAGGGGAACCGCACCTGCCATCTCCTCAAAACCAAGTCTTTGTCCCCGATAAGCGCAACTCAACACGAATGCCATTGGCTCCCCCTAAGGACTGGTTGGGGCTGGGCTCTTCTGGAAAAACAGATAAAGACCACCCCTTTTCACTTGTTCTTTCTTTCTTTTGCTGTCACATCAAAGTCATTTTATTGGTATATGTTCAAGAAATGCTTTTTAATCTCTCAAATTATAGCTTCTCTATAGGTTCTTGTCATTGTAAATTACACGGTGATTCCATGAGACTTTTTTTTTTTTTTTTGCTGGTGTCAATTAAAAAATTCCCCCTGGGGGGGCCTCTGCTGTGGAGTTTCACCCACATGCTCACACCTCTGTGACTGTGTCGCTCCCGCCTCTCTGTCTCTCCCCCAGTCTGGCCTCCTGCAGCCTCGGAGACCATCAGCCGCGCTTCGCCATCACCCCGGGCCTGGCCGTGGCATTTCTACCGCAGCCGTGGGGAAGGCAGGCCCTTCTAAGCAAACCCAGCTGCCCAGGCTTCCCCAGGAGATGCTGGACTCCCACAGGCGCCCTGCTGTCCTCGGGGCCCGAGGCTCCCACAGCCGGGCGTGGGCTCCAGGCTCGGCGGCCTGCCTCCCCAACCTGTTGGCAGTGCTAATTGCCTGGCGCACGGGCAGCTCTCTGTCACATCACCCAGCCTCCCCAGCTAATGACTCATTCTTGCACGGCCATTTGTTTGTGCTGGTTTCAGACAGACTAATGCTTTTAATGGCACATAATCATTTTTCAGAAGTCATTTGATGCCACTAATCATCTCGGTAATACGCCGCGATGGAACGCATAATGACATTCGGAACAGGACAAATGGCAGCGTGATTCCTGCCTTCCCCGCTTTAATCTATATTTTACCACATGCCTGGCTGTTAATGACACCGAGTACCGTTAATAAACAGCTGCCTTACGGGTTTCTCCCCCTTGGGGGTTTGGAAGGGCAGGGGGCATCTGTTAAAAATAATTCCTTCCGGGAGTGACCGTGAGCAGGTGTGAGGAGAGGAAAGGAAGAAGCTGGAGGGTGAAGCTTCCAGAAAGTCTCACCCTCTTTGCTGGGGGCAAAGGCCTGGCTTAGATGTGTTCTGCTCAGATGGGATGTGAGCGTCCATTGAGAGGACCAGATGGAGGGGAGCACGTGCAAGTTCGCAAGGATTCTGGGCCGGGGTTCTCTAGAGCCGGAAAGTTCCATGGAGGGATGGGTCTTCACGAGCAGGCCCTGGGGAGCCAGGCCGGGGCAGGCACAGTGTCATCTGGCAGGTACCCTGGGGGGTGGCCTTGTCCTCACCGAGAACCCAGATTCAGTGCAAGGACCCTCCTGAGACCTTGTGGCTAGAGCAAGACATCCCGGGGAGACTGTTGAGCGCACGGCACACGCCTCCTTCCAGGGTGGGGGGTCTTGTCAGGCTGGGGATCCTGGACACACGCCATTCTTCCCGAGACACAGGTGCTTGGGGGCTCTAGGAAGAGTGGGAATCGGCCACCGCCCGGGATTTCCATCCTTAGGTGGTTCTGTTCAGTTGCAAAGTCGATAAAATCCTGGCTCTGCACAAGCCCCTGAGTCGGAGGGGCCTAAAAATCGGCCATGTTCAGATCGCTTCACTGGCCCTACGTTCCTTATGACAAACCTTAGAGAAGTGACTTAAATAACTTTACCCTAATGTCTGCCAGAGAGTAACTGCTCAACAAAATGCAGTGATTACAGTAAATAGTAATGACAAGGGGCGGGCTGGGCACCACTTCAGGAGACCAGGGCACAGGGGCAGAGGGCGCATGTCTTGGGTTTTGGCAACAGACCTTTTCCATTCTTGGGGTCCCGCCTTCCTGAGGGGGGGCCGTCTAGACAGGAGGGCTAGTTTTCTTTCCCACCTCTGTGTCCTTCTCTTGGGTCTCCAGGGAGGGCCATGGTATTTTGAGTCCCCATGGGTGAGTCCCTGCATGCTAACGAGCCTGGAAATCTGGGGGCGGGGCAGGCCAAGGGGAGCCAGCATGGGCCTCCGGAGCCTGCGGACCGTGATCCGGGAGGCTAAAAGTGGGGCTGTTGACGTCAGAGGACAAGATCTCCGCCCTGGCTCTGTCACATAGCAAGTGTTCAACACGGCGCCGTTAACCGCTCTGAGTCTCGTTTGCTCATTTATAAAAGGATATTAATGGCATCGGTCTCGCCGAGGACCAGTGGGAAGATTAAATAAAGCAATGCATGTGAAATCCCGAGCACAGAGTAGGCCCTCATGCAACATTAATTATTACAGTTGATGCTGTGAGCAGGTCTGGTGGCCCTGTTGGACTCAGGGAGCCCCCGGGCGAGGGGGAAATTGGAGCTCAGACCCAGGTGGGTGCATCAGGATAGGTGCTTGAAGGGACAAGGCAGACCATCGTGGGGGTTTCTCCACGAACGTGGGGGTCTGCAGTGGGGTTTTCTCTCCAGTGCTGCCTCCCCCGGGCTGTGCTCAACCCCCTGTTGATATTACATCAAGAAGATGCACAGAGATTCGGTGGAAAGCCATCTGTCAGCAAGTGGGAAAGCCCCCGGCGTCCTTGCCAGTGTTTAATAATTTAGCGTTAGCTGCTGGATGAGGCCTGACCAGAGCTCTGACATCCATTTTAATAAAGTCCTTCTCTACCCTCCTCGAGCGCCGGCTCCGGGGCGGGGGGGGGGGGGGACCATGGGCTCTCACAAACCCCGCACACTCCCATCCGCCCTGGCCTCCCGCTCACAAGCAGGGCAGACACTGAATATAGACACACAGGGCCCGGTTCTGGGAGAAATCTTGGAAACACATGTTCTGGAGGCACACGCTGTGTGCAGGCCGGCTTGCACCAAGGCCTGCTCAGAAGAGCTTTCTGGAAACCCAAAGCGGTAGTAGTCACCAACACTTCTGAATGGGCTGCTCTTGTGGGCCATACGCGGGCTGTCTTTTAAATGATCTCCTGCCACCCTCCTCCAAGATCTGGAGAGAGGAAACCAGGTCTCAGAAAAGTACAGTGAAGCTCACAAGTGTAGAATAGGGATCCAACCTAGTGTTCGATTCCAATATTTCCACTCTTGAGCACGTTGGAGCGGTGCACATTTTTCTTGGCTAAATAAGAAACTGAGACTGGCTTTCTGCAACCTTCTTTCCCTCCCTCCCTCCCTCAATTCCCCTCTCCTTTCCTCCCTCCCATCTGTCATCAAATATTGCTCTGATGCTTTTTATTCAACTAGGTCTATGCTAGAGGTGGAGAGAACGAATATGTCTAAGGGCGCTTTCCTGTGGAGTGAAGTCCGGTGAACCTGCTGCCTGGGATCCCAGGAGGAAATGATCTGGAGACCTGTAGCCCCGAATTCTCCATTTTGGGGTACACTCTGATGGTTCAGGCCAAGAAGCATAGTGTGGAGAGGGTAGTCATTGCTCAGAGAAAGCTAGGCAGACCCAAGAGCCCAAGTCCCTAAGCAGAGCCTCAGGGCCTTGGGCCACTCTTGTGTGTCCCCCTGGGGATATAGAAACTGGCAAATAGTTGCTTATACGGTGTATTGCCCTGGGATTTCCCTGGGTATATTCGTGGCTGATAATGGGAGCCTGGGAGTTGGGATAGCAGGCTCAGGGCAGTGCTGCCTGGAGCAGGGGTGAGGACGGGGGTATGGAAGGTAACAGGGAGGGGGTGGCAGCAAATCCTAGTCAGTGGAGCTGGGACTGCAGCCCCCTCACCAACGCCCCACCCTTCCCTTCCTTTCTCTGTTTTTCCCGCCTAAGTACAAACGATGGAGAGTGGGCATCGGAGGGCGGCAAGCCGTGGGGATAACTATATTTACTCGCAGGCACTGGCTGCCATGTCTGTCTAGTGAAACCTGCAATTTCATTGTTTCAAGAGCACAAACGTGCCAGGAAAACACATTTCTGATGGCCTCTTCTTTCTGCTTCCTGCTAGTGGTTCCCCAGCGTCTTATGGATGAATCTTTTCTCCCTACACATCCTGGAGGGCCATTCTTCCAGAGCCACGCACCCGCGAAATGGGGCATTGAAGCATCAGGCGCAAGAGTTCGAAGCACTCGCCCCACAAAGCAGGCAGAAGGGCGATCCTGGACACTAAGTCCCCGGGCTCAGGACCGTGTGTGGTTCTGCATTGCACCCCCACAGCCCGTACACCGCCCCACCTCCAGGAGGGACTCCAGAATTGCTCATTCGAGAAATGGACAGAAGGTGGATCGGACAGCCCCATCTATGGTATCCAGACTACCCTCACCTCTTTCTAGCCCTGTGGTCCTATGTTCTCATCTCTAAATGGAGATCGTGGTGCCTGCCTTTGGTTTTTTCCTGAGGATTAAGTGAAATAACAGATGTCAGGTGTTTGGCTCAGGGTAGGTAAGTGCCCATTCAACACCTATGGACCCTACAAGCCGCCCCTGCTCCACCCACACAGTGGAAGCTACTGGGCAGTAAAAGAGAGTCAATTATTGTACACATAGCCCCATGGATGCATCTGAAATACAGTTTACTAAGCAAAGGAAACTAGATTCAACACTACTCAGTGAATGTGACCTGTTGGAAAAGACCAAACCATTGGGGGAAAAAGAACCAGGTTGGGGCGCCTGTGTGGCTCAGTCTGTTAAGCATCTGACTCTTGATTTTGGCTCAGGTCATCATCTTACGGTTCATGAGACTGAGCCTTGCATCAGGCTCTGCATTGACAGTGCAGAGCCTGCTTGGGATTCTCTCTCGCCCTCTCTCTCTGTCCCTCCCCTGCTCTCTCTCATGCTCCCTCTGTCTCTCTCAAATAAACAAACTTAAAAAAAAAAACTTTAACAACAACAGGTCAGTGGTGGCCAGAGGTTGGGAGAGGGAGAAAAAGTTGACCGCAGAGGGTACGAAGGAACTTTCTGGGGCGATGGAGCTGTTCTGCATCTTGTGTGCAATAGTGCTGTCAGAGTATGCCTTTGTTACAACTCCCAGAGCATTCCACTTTCTAAAAGGGTCAACTCCACTGTATGGAAATAATATCTTAATTAAAGGAAATGAAACAAAAAAGTCTATGGACCCTGAAATGATGAAAAAACCCGGAAGAGCCTCTCTGGCCTTTGGAAGATTCTCGTGGTTGGCTGTGTCCCAATCTCTTTCATCACCTTCTGCTCCGAAGGCCGCAGGAGGCAAGGGCATTTCCTGCCGGTGGGGAGAGGGGGTCCAGGACTCTGGCTCGGATGAACTCTTGTCTGGGGAAATGTAGCCAAAGTGGAAACTTCCCACCTGAAGGTGATGCCTGAACGTTGGCTAACGGGGGCCCAGTGGTTCGCGTCCGGGAAATAGCTAATGGTATTGGGATCACCAGGTTAAGAAAGCCAGAGCCCGTTAGGGATGTGGGGGCAGTGTGGTGGAGGACAGGGGCTAATGGGGAGCGCGTGGTAGGGGTGCACTCCCCGCCTGATGGATGGCTTCAGTCAAGTGGCAAACCCATGGGCACGAGCGTGCCTCCTGCAATAGGTCAACTTCGGTCCAGCGGGCTGCAAAGGTCCTGTTAGTGCCGCCGTCATTAAGCAATATAGACACAGGTAATTTGCTTCACTCTTTGGATGCAGAGCAAAATGACTCATCATTATCTTATTAATGCAATCAGGGGCTGAAAGCGAAGCCCGACTGGCATTTCGCCTCAGCAGCACTTTCTGGAGGGGTCAGATGTTCGCAGCCCTCTGGCTCACTTCCCTGACATTTTCTCTCCCTTCCCAAGACCTCATGCTTTGTTCCCCCACCTCCCTGGGTCGCTGGGCAGGAGCTCCCCCCGGATGGTGTTCTGGGCCAGTGAGCCTCCCTCTGAATCCTGGCCCCGGGGTGGCTGCCTTGGCAACCGGGCTGGGCTTCAGGGAGCCTTCCAGAAATGTCGGGGGTGGGGGGGCTCGACGCCTGGGCTTAGAAGAGGGAGTGCCTTCTGGGGACATCCTTCGTGCAGTGCACATTGCCGCACACTTTACATGAGCTGTGCCGTCCCGAGGCCGGTACTGTTCCTCTCTACCCTGTGGCTGTGCACATGAGGGCTTGGGAGGGGTGTGCATGCCATGCATCCGGCCACACAGAACAGCACCCAGCTGCGAGTGACTGAAATCACAGGAATCTGGTGTGGAATCTGGGGGCACATCAACACAGTGACGCCCGCGCTCTGGCCAGGCAGCCTCTTGAGGTTTTCTCGGCTTTTCCATTTTATCACGAGATGGTGGCAGAGGCCCAAGCCTCACCTCCTCACCCATCTGTGTTCAAAGGCAGCAAGGAGTAACAGGCAAGGGTTTCCATCTCCTCTCCCTCTTGCTCTTCCTTCCTTCTCCTCCTCCTCCTCCATTTCTCCCTTAAAAAGTAAGGAGAGGCTGGGGCTCCTGGGTGGCTCAGTCGGTTGAGCCTCCGACTGCGGCTTAGGTCACGATCTCGCGGTTTGTGAGTTCGAGCCCCGCGTCGGGCTCTGCCCTGACAGCTCGGAGCCTGGAGCCTGCTTCGGATTCTGCATCTCCCTCTCTCTCTGCCCCTCCCTTGCTCGTGCTCTGTCTCTCTCGGTCTCTCAAAAATAGATGTAAAAAAATTAAAAAAAAAAAAAAAAGTAAGGCGAGGCAATATTTCCCAGAGACCTCAGTGGATTCCCTTGCCTCTCACTGACCAGGACTGCCCATATGTTCAAGTCCTAGCTACAGGGGGTAGGGGAGTCCCTGGTGATTTTGGCTCTGGGGGCAGGTGACGGGCAGTGCCGTGAAGAGGTTCAGTACCTTGCCCGAGACTATCACTTAAGTGGTGCCCGGCCAGGGTTCTGGGTTTGTCCCCAGAACGCATACTCTGAACTCTTAAGCCAAAGTTCAGGGTCCTCCCTAGGCAGTGGTGGGGAGGGTGGGGCAAGGCGGGGGGGGGGTGGAGAAGTAAGAAAAGCCAGAATCAGCTACCCCCTTTGGACGCCAAAGAGCTCGTGCAGGAGGGAGAACGGTGTGCATTTGGTGAAAACAAACACGAACAAAACAGAACTCTTAATAAACCAGCCTAAGTCCAGCCTCACAGAAACCGCCCGCCAATAAAAGTTCTAATATTTTCTTCTTCTTCATCTTCTTCTTCTTCTTTAAGGTTATTTATTAATTTTGAAAGAAAGAGAGCACACGCAGAGTAGGGGCAGAGAGAGCAGAGAGAGAATCCCAAGCAGGTTCCAAGCTCTCAGCACAGAGCCCGACGCGGGGCTTGAACTCACGGGCTGAAAGATCATGACTGGAGCCGAAGGCAGACGCTTAACTGACTGAGCCACCCAGGCGCCCCCATAGAATATAGTCTTGCGGGACAATCCTCAGCATCCAGAGGGGATTTCCTCCTACGTTTTCTGGTCTGGCTTCCCTGACATACGGAATCACTGAGGGCAAGGTGACACTCCACGCAGCTGGGGGTGAGGTCTGCAAACCCTCAGGCCTGAACAGACAGCAGCCCTGAACCCTGGGACTGTCAGCCGCTGGGTGCCGCCTCCCGCTGCTGGTACCCACACAGCCCCTCCCGTTTGGTCAACCTGATGGCCGGCCATCGTCCCCAGCACTAAGGGGCCACAGCGGCCAGGCTCGCCCTCGCCCACCCCCCCCACCCCTGGGACAGCTGTCGAGCACAGAACATCACCTTGTCACTTCTGCTTCGCTTGTTCCCGATTCCTTCCCTCGCTCCTCCTTGCTCGTCGGGATTGCTTTGGTTCCTGCAAGCTATGCCTGATTTGGAAGGTAAAAAGCAAGAGACAAAACTTAGGAAACCAGAAACATTAATTTTTCACACTATAGTACATCAGAAGCTCTGGACGGGGTGGGCTGGGGGTGGGGGGGACCGCGGGCCCCTTCTCGCTTCTCCTAGGGAATGAAGCCTGGGGCTTTCCTTAAGAATCAGAGGGCGTTTCCTCCCATATTTCCAGCCCCTGCCTCCCCATCGCCGAGGGGCTCCCTGTCACATGCGGGGGCATCGCTGTGCAGGAGGATGAGTGGGAGCAGGGGCACGGGTGTTACTGAGCTTTAAGTGGCTCTGGGGAAGGGGAGAAACGCAGACAGGACAGGGAAGGAAAAGGACGGTGGAGCTCACATTTATTTCGTGCTTGCTCTGCTCGCGGGGTTCTTGGCACACCTCAGAGGAAAGCGCTTTTACCCCATTTATAGGTGATGAGACAGACGCAAAGGAAGACTAAGGACCTTTCCAAAGGTCACAGAGCCGGTAAGAGGCAGGGCTGGAGGGCTTGAAGCCACCTGCGTAGACAACCCCAAAGCCCTGGAACCCTGGCGGGCAGCGTGGCTCAGTGGTCTGGGCCGGAAGGAGGCCTGGGAGTGCGGGGCTCCCACCGTGCCTGGGCTCTGCTGAGCCACGGCGGGCCTCAGTTTCCCCACCTGTGCAGAACTGGCCTGAGCTCGTTTCCAGCGACCACTCTCGGTGGGACCACTCTCGACCTCCCTGCTCTATGAAGACCACATGGGCTGTGGTTTCTCGCTGGAAACAGGGAGGCTGGCTTCTTCTGGTCCCATGATGCAGGACTGTCGGCCTTGGGGATCGGGGCTGGGCTGCACCCACTGGGTAGGCTGCAGGTGTGCGGAGGGAAGCACTGGCCGGTGCCCCAGGGAGTGCAGCCGCTCTGGGGGCCTTGCAACAGCTGTGAGACGTTACTTCCTGTGTTACCGCTTCTTCCTTTTCTCTCCCTGCACCGGCTCCCCATGCGCCCTCCCCTCCTCCCTTCCCGTCACCCCAAGAAAAAGGCAGGCTGTTCGGGGAGGGGGCGGAGAGAGTGCTTTTGTCACACACAGTCCGGCCACCTTCCCTCCGGTGAAGGCCAGACCTTGAAGGAAAACGGCCAGGGCTCCTCCTTCCTCTCCCATCTGGAAAGGAACAGAGAGCGGACCCTAGGAGTCCCCAGAGGGATTCCAGCCTCCATCAGGAAGAGACGCTCCCAAGTCATGAGGCAGGTGCAGTCACGTGGCTCGCCCGAGCCTCCAGGTTCTGTCTGTGAGTCATTCTCGGGAAGCCTCCCAGCCCTCCATGGAGAAGGCTGTCCGGCTGCCAGAAATTCTGTCACTGAGTCATCTCGAACGGCAAGTGAGTTTGTCATGATATCCGGTTTCTGCACAGATCAGAAGCTCCGAGGGCCCGGTGGGCCAGGCGAGCTGGACTCGTGGAGCTCATTCTGAGTGGCTCAAGGAGAGGCCCAAAGAGAAGGAGAAAAATAGCTCCCAAGCAGCCAGTGGCGCTTCGGTGCTGGGAGTTGCCCAGTAACCTCACATAGTTGTCCTGACTGTCTCACGAAGGAGGTGCTGACATTTAGCCCCATTTCCGAGATGGGGAAGCTGAGGCAGGGAGAGAGAGCCCAAGGAAGCTGCCCGAGATCACACGGGGAGCGAGGAGTGACGACGGGGTGTGAGCCCCAATCTCCTGGCTCTTACGCCTGGCTTTTCCCACGAAACCAGGTTGCGTCTTTGAAAGCCCGCGGTTCCAAGCATTCACAGCGGGCTCTCTGTTTTCGGGATGAACCAGTTCCCCGGGCACTGGCACACCAGTCGGCACCAGAAGAAGAACCAAAACAGGACACGGCAAACGGATCCAGTTTTGCCCGAGCAGTCGGCCTGCGAATGTTTCGGGGGCACACCCCGGGGAAAGATCAAAGCCGGGCCCGAGGCACTCCACTCTCGCTGCCTTCTGCCCCTGCCTTCGCCCCACTTGATGAGCTGTGCAATGTCAGGCTGTGACTTGGCACCCAGTGCTGGTTTTAAAAAGGAGTCTCACTCATGCTATTCAGATTTCAGAAATAAATGCTCTGCACCACTGATCGGAACGCCCGGAGTCAACAGAGCCGGTGACATCTTAAGAAATGCACCCGGTACTTAAGGTTTTCATCTTAATTATACATGTTCAAATCACAGACAGATTTTCTCCTTCTGGTCCTGAATATCAGAGCTGCCAAATCCAATTGAATCATCTTCTTTTAAATGCATTTTGCAGTATGCGTTTCGCCCGTTTTCCCAATTTCCATTGTAAACGAGCACCAGAATTGTGCTGAGGGCCCTTTTCTTACAGGCTGCATTATTCAACCAGCAAATGAAGAAAGGAAAATGCTGATTGCAAAAGAATTAAAAAGTGGTCCTGGGCGGCCTCGGGGCTTTGGCCAACCGGATGTGGCCAGGACCAGGAACTGTCTCTGTTAGGGACTTGTGGTTCCTTTACCCCAGGCAGGGACAGGTGGAGAAAGGTGTTCCTTCTAGGGGCGCACATTAGCTCCAGGGGAGTCGGCTCTCCGGCTTGCTTCCTGGGCTGGGCTGGGCTGGAAGGGGGGCTGTGGATCTCGGCAGGACCGTTGTCATTGTCATCATTTGCAGATGCTACATGCTTTGATTTCTGCTGTGCCTTGGCTCTCAGACAGACTGGGAGATTCGGGGGCCTTGGATTACTCCCAGGGAATGACTTGACTGTCACAGGTAGCACGGACATCAGTGTCCTTGTCCACTAGCCGTGCTCACCCGGTCTGCCTTCCCAGGAATGGGGTGGGGAGAGGGGTTCCCAGATTTAGGGTGTGACAGCTGCTGCGGGCGTGGGGTGGGGGGAGTAACGATGCCTGGGATTCCGCTGAGGTCTGTCTTCTGTTTCTTTGTTTCTTGTCCCCTCTCTGCTGAAGGGAGCACTCAGCCTAGGCCCGGCCGTGGTTCTCTGTGTTCGCGGGCAGCGAACTCCCGCTTTCTCCTTTACATCACTTCCGTGCTTGTGGATTTCACCTACAGACCAACACCCTGTGCCTACCAGCACTGGGGTTGTCGGGCCCATTTCACAGAGTGTCAGAGTATGCCTGCTTATCAGCAGTCGTGATAAGGGAGCATGAGACAAACACCCGCCCCACCACCCAGTTGGGATCTGTGTGACATTCCTCAGGCTCTCCTGGCTGCCCAGGAACAAAGGAAAGGGGAAAGCAAATGGTTAACTGACAGAGATTCCCCGTCATGCAGACGTGGGTCTCCATCGGTTTACAAATGTCTTAGTGAATTACAAGAAAAAGACAATTTCATACACAGCCTATAGACTCAGTTTCCTGGAGCCCCAGCGTCACCCTCCCCTCCATAGTGATGTGGGAACAAAGACAAGAAGGAAATGGCAGGTAAAATGAAATTTCTTTGAAACCTGCAGCCCGTGGACAAATACTTGAGGCAAATACAGAGTAGAACATTTCTCCAGGAACCGCCCCCCACCCTGTCTTAATGTTAATGCCTTACTAGAGGGAAAATAGCCTTAGCCTGACAATAGCAAGGCCTCTGGTATCTTCTGAGTCCTCTTTAGCAAATCAAAGTCCTCCCTTTTGCCTTTACCTCGCCCAACTCCATAGTTTATAACCAATCACTCCTCACAACCTCTCTCTGCCCATGGGTGCAGCTCTCTCTGCCCATGGGTCCCGTCCCCGTGCTTTAAGAAAATCACCTTTTTTGCACCAAAGCCGTCTTCCAGAATTCTTTTTTGGCCGTCAGCTCTGGACGTCCACTACTCCAAACCTCCATCAGTTGGATCCCAACCTTGGGCAAGTTACTTGATATTTCTGTTGCTCAGGAGGTGACCACGTCAGCAGGGTGGAGTCCTTGCAAAGAGGATTAGGGCCCATGGAAAAGGGACCCAGGAGAGCTCTCTTGCCCTTTTTCCACAGCAAGAAGCCAGCAGCATGCAACCCCGGGAGAGGTTCCTCGCCAGAACCCGGCCTTGCTGACGCCTGATCGTGGACTTCCAGGCAGGCACCAGCGCTGTGGGGAACGTGGATATGTTGTCTACCAGCCCCCTACTCTGTGGCACTTTGTTACAGCAGCCGGGACCGACCGCCAATGAACATCCGCCCTACACGTCCTGTGTTACTTGATCCACCTGTTTGTCTGAGTCAAGGGCACTCGTTTACAGGTGAGGAAAGGGAGGCCCAAGACTTTAAAGGGCTTCCGAGAATCTCATTGTAAGTACAGAGGCAGGAATTGAACCAGCTCTGACTCCGGTTCCTCCCTCTTTCCCCATCCAGCTGCCCTCCTGCCAGATTTGAGCAGCCTCTACACCATCTCCGTGCTGTCGCTTTGTCCCCACCTCCCAGCCGGGTAAAATCCCAGCCGGGGCTCCGGGCTTCAACGCCTGGAGAGCTCTGGACCTCCATGTTTTCAAATTTACGAGTAGTTTTGAATTTTCTGCGGCAGGTCCTCAGGGGCTCGGGAGGGGCGGTGGAGTCTAGGGTTGTGGTTTCTTCAGGGAGCTGTGACGTCCGTCTTCCATCCCCCGAGGGACCACCCAGATGGCGTGTAGCAGTCGTGGGGTGGATGGCGGGGTGAAGCTCGGAAGCACCCTGACTCCCGCCCAGAAACAGCCCGGAGGCCAGCTGCATACCGGATAGAACCTCGAGTTCAAAAAACAAAAAACAAAAAACAAAACAAAACAAAACAAACCTTTCCTTTTCTTTAGCTCCACGATGGGTCAGGATGTGTTTATTTGTTACCTAATGTCGCACTCCTTCCCCGTGGGAGCACTTGTGGGCAGGTGCAAGGCACAGGGGCCCCACCCCACAGTTCGGGGGTGTGGGGTGCACACCCTGACACCCAGGCCCCCCACCAGGGATGGGAAGCAGCAGCAGTGGGTGGGAGAGTGAGTGGCCGAGACTCACCCACAGGGAGGTGGGGAAGCAAGGAGGCCCCCCACCACGCTCCCTGGTCCCATCGGAGTTCACTTGCAAATGGCAAGTTCAAAGCTAAAAGTATTAAGGATTTTAAGAAGGGACCCTCCGAGCATGGAGCCCTGTGTGACCGCACCGGTCACACGCCCACGACGCTGGTCTTCACGGTCCATCTTGGAGCTCGTGTGCTCCTGGAAAGGCAATCATGCCGCCCGGTCTTCCCGGCCACTTGCTGGCAGTTGGCATTTCTTTGCATGGGCAAGATTCCCTGGGCTGCTTGCACGGGCCCAGTGCCCAGGTGAGTCAGTCTTCTGCTCTGTTGGAGGTGCAGCTATCTTTAGGCAACACCCCTAAGGACACGCACTGTCCCCCAGGTCCCAGCCGGGTGCTCAGGAAGGCCCTTCCCTGGCTCCGCCCAGGCCTGGGGCTCCTTTAGATGAAATCCAGCAGCAGCCAAGGCAGAGAGTTGTCTGCTGTTATACACAACATTTGCGTCGGACGGGGACGAGTAGACAAAGGTGCTAATAAGACAGAGTGCTAATTAATTGCGGCAAGCTCTGTAACTTGGCTGTTTAATGCTGAAAGGGAAAGGCATTAATGGTTTTCCTCCTTCCACCAGCCCTCCTATACAATTATTTCATCTGCTGCAGAAAGTGTGCAGATCACTAATAATTATTAAATCTGATTATCCTCAGCCTCCGAGCTCCAGGCACCTTCCGGGCTCCTGACCACACCATCGAGTTCAGGCAAAGTGGTGGTGGGGGGGGGGGTGCGACGAGCCCCTGTGTCTCAGGGGCTAGGAGAGGACTGGATGTCTCCCCACAGGGTCCCTCTTGCCCCTGGCTGGGAAGAAACCCTTCCTTCTGCTCTGCCTCGCATAACTGTGCCTAAGGCTTCTGGTTTCTCCGAGTCTGGCACGAGTGGGAATCACCCTTGAAAATGACTAGTAGGCACGCACAGACACTTAAGATGTGTTCTAAAGAGACTCCACGTCGGTTACAGGTTTAGTTAATGACTGAAGGGCCCGGGGTCCGGGTGGAGGAAACGCTGGTGTCTTCAAGGTTTGCAGAGAACAGAATCAAAGAAGATGAGTCTTTTGATTTAATCGGAGCCCTGCAGGAAGCGGCCGGCACATTCAAAGGGTTAACTGGAGAGAGTTTCTGGAAGCAGTGCTTTAGAGGTAGAGATAGGTGCGTTAGCCACGGTTCTGGCTTCTGTCAATCTGATGCTGTAACATCCTCCCTGCAGGCGCAGGCCGGACTCGGCATGGTCTGAGCTCAGTAATGAACTTGAGTCGCCTGGCCTTGCCCCCCTCGCCCCTGTCCCTCCTGAGGGAAGAGTCCTCCTCCCAGGGGCATGCTTTTCCAACCAGTGCAGAGCCTACACTCCCAACACCCTCTCTTTTTGGACTCTGACACTCCAGGCTACGATACACTCCAGGAGCAGGTACCAGATCACTCCGGGACAGCCCCAGAGCCCTCTGAAATGATTCAGACCAGCCACTCTTGTCCCCAGTTCTCCCCTCCCCCTCTGCCGCATGACCAGCCCTGGTTCTTCTCCACGTGGCCCACCCTGAGGCTGTGTACCTTAGGATCTGTGAGTATAATAGATTTTTGAATGGCCGTCATCTCCCGATCCGTTGGCCTGAATAATATCTGCGAAAATGACAACAGCTAAAATAATCAGGGTAAGGGAGACAACAGGGAAGAGTGAGCCATCCAGGGAGAAGCCAGGAAGCGTCGGCATCCGTAGGTCTGCAGGGGCAAGGGGAGGGGGCATCACTAATGGACACAGCTCGAGCTAGAGCTTGGGTAGTGGGTTCCCGCCAGATGTGGCCATCAGGACAGAGGCAGAGTCGTTGCCATATTGCAGTTCTGCAGGGAGAGGGTGGGGAGTAAACACCCCTGCTTTTCTCTCTCCCCGCTCCCGTCTCCAGCCGGGGCCTCCCCTTGGCCGAGTCAAAGCAGACACCTGAGGACAGTTCCTGGATCCCCAGCAGGGCAGGGCAGGGTGAAGGGATCTGGAGGGTAGTGACCCCATGAAGAGGACCTTTCTTAGTGAACAGCCAGGAGCTCTGGAAACGGATGGGGGGATTCAGAGGAGTCTCCAGACTATAAGGAGTCGCCATTCCGTGCCTGGGCAGACGGATCCAGGATGGGCGGATCTCGAGAGGTTTAGGCCCGCGCTTCTCAAACTGTGCTGGATACGTAGAATCCCTCGGACATCTCGTTAAAATGCAGATTCTGACTCAGCAGGTCTGAGGTGGGGCCCAAGATGCTGCATTTCTAACAAGCTCCCGGGTGGTGCCCAGGCAGCTGGTCTGAGGACCACACACCCAGTAGCCAGCCTCGGCCCTCCTTCCCCCCTTCGTGTGCCCCTCAGGGGGCTGGGTTGTCAGACTGCCCTGGCCATTCATCTCCACCTGGCCCGTCCTCTCCAGCCCTCTGTCCATCTGTTCATCATTTTGGAGGGCCTCTGAAATTCACGTTTCTCCCTCCACCTCATGTGAGGGTGGATACAGGCGTTTCTTCCCATCTGGCCAGAAATCACCTTCTCTAAAACAGCTTGACCGGGGGTAACTTAAAAACAGAAAAGTTTAATTGGCTGTAATTAACACAAACAAATTGGTTTGACACCGGTTTTTCCTTCTCACCCAGAATCTGAGGTTTGTTTTTCGACTTGCCGAAGAAAGATCCGGAAGGGACTTTTGAGAGGTGGGGCCGGTTGGCGGGCTCTGCGGGCCCCTGGCTCCCAGTGCCCTGCAGTCCAGGGGCTGGGGTGGGGGAGGGGTGGCGTCGAGGGCAGCAGCCACTTCCGGAGCCTCTGCTACATGCTGGACACCGTGTTGGGTGAACATGGCCGTCTCGCCCACCCTCTCCCTACTTAACGGCCTCACTTGCCCGTTTTGATGGGGGAGGAGTCGAGGCTCGGCTGGTTGGAGCCACAACGCTGGACTGGGCTTTGTGTCCGATTACAGAGTCGCTGCTCTTTGTTCACGGCCCCGTTTGGTCTCCAGGAGGACAGAGACCAGGGAGAGCGACGGGAGGCCTCCGCTTAGTGCCAGATTTAAGAGAGGGGACAAAAATGTCAGCAATCAAGATGGATAGCATTTTAATGCCATATTGAGAAAAAAAAAATAAAAATTAACCCCAAATGCCCACGATGGAAAAAATTATCCAGATTCCAAATGAAGTCAGGATCCGTTAAGGCCAGGATCAGGGGAGGAGGGTGAGCTGTGTGCAGGGTGAGATCTGGTCCTTTTTTTTTTTTTAAACGTCTGGATATTTTGCTCCTCGTGGATTTCCAGCTCAGGCCTATCCTACACGGGTGGGGGAACCGAGTCAGCCTCTGTTCCAGCACCTGTGGATGGGGTAAAAGTGCTTCCCTCCGAGGTGCGCAAAGGCACTAGATAAACACCCTATCCTTTCCTTTCTCTGACTTCCTTCTTGTTCCGTCTGCTTTTCCTTCCTTCCTCAAAGCTGCTTAAAACTCGGTTGTCCCCACGCCTGTGAGACAGCTCATCCCTCAGGATCCCACACGCGCAGCGAGTTTTCACGCATCTGCTGGCGACGCCCTCAGCCGTCTCACGTCTCGGGGAGACGCGGTGGAACCGTGCTGAGCTTTGCGGGTTGCTGGAGGCTCACCACATCCCTTCTTCAAATGCTTAAGAAACTCGTCCTTGCCCCTCGTCTTCCCACCTGCCTGCCTCTCCAGTTGAGCTCATCCTGGTTGAGCTGCAGGGAAGGGGGGGTCCCCTCCACCCCACTGTCCTCAGAGGCTGGCGGGGGGCGGGGGGAGTCAGGGCCACTTGGAGACCCAACCTTCTACTGCCTCCTTTTCAGACCGGGGAGCCAGAATGATGAATGGTCTGCCTTCCACACCTCTGAATGATGTGATGAGTTCCAGAAGCAGGGGTGGGGGGTGGGGGGAAGATCCGGAGTGGCCCTGCTATCTGGTTGAGTTCATACACAGGTGCCTGAGGGTCTAGGAGGTTCAGGGCACCGGGTGAGAGGAAAACGGGGTGGCAGGATCTGCCTGGACCCCTCTGCCCTCGGGGAGTGGGCCTGCCCCCTTGTGGGAGGGGCACCTGGCCTTGCTCCTTCTCCCAGCCTGCCGATGACTCCTCTGACCTGGGGGCTGCTTTCCGGAAGGGTCTCCCCCGCTACTGTTGAGGAGCCCCAAGGAATTGCGGGGCTGAGCCGGTCCCTTCCTGGGCGGCCGCTTTGCTCCTTGCTGAGCAGAGAGGAAGGAGCACTGGGCTCCCTCCCCAGGAAGTGTGTGAAGGTTAATTAGGCAAGTCTGTAAAGGGTTTGGAAGTGTGGCCCTTTCCTCTCTAGGTGTCTTCCCCAGGGGAGGAGACATTTCATTGGGGTGGAGAGAATTCCGGGCCCGGCCCTGGGAGGAGACTGTCTTTGCCTTGCCTTCCTCTGTCCCCCAGACCCAGGGTGTCGCCTCCCCTCTGCCTCCTCCCCCAGCAAATCAATTTCAGCAGGGAAAGGAACAAGGCTATTACAGTTAACAGCACTCCGCCCGGAGTCGCTGGGTCTTCGCTATTCATCATTCCTAATTAATTAAAAAGTAATTACTTATGGATCCGACTTTCATTATTTACACCCCCCAGGCTGTGAAGATATTACTTTTCCCGGTCCCTCTGGTACCCTAAGCTGCTCTGGTGCCGGCAATCACCGTGCCAAACATGGTGAGGACCGCTGGCTCGTGGGCATGCTCGTTGGGGGCATCGGAGGCCACCCGGGCCTTGAGGGTTTGCAGCCCCTCCTGAGAGCCCAGGAGGGGACCTGGCTCCACGGACAGGTTCCCCTTCTCAGTCCTGGAACAGCCTCTAAACCCAGCTACTCCACTGCGGTCATGGATCGGCAACATCAGCATCACCCGAGGGCTCATTAGATATGCAGACCCTCGATCCCCACCCCACACCTGCTGAATTAGAATCTGCATCTTAACCACATCCCCAGGGTCCCCAGGTGCACGTTGGAGTGTGAGAAGCGCTGTCCCAGTGGACGGTGAGCAGTTTGCCTGTGCCGACTCTCCCGGGCCCCGTGTATGCCGTGCAGGTGGCCTACGACAGGCCAGCCCACGTGGGGCCTGACTTTGGGTCCCCGCCTCTGACCCCATGCGGCTGGTGGGCGTGATCATGTGCCAAGCCCCTCCACCCCCCTCGCCCAGGGTCCTCGGTGTGCTAATTCCTGCCCTGTCCGCCTCTCGAGGTCGTTGTCAGGATTGGTCAGGATAACGTGGGCGCAAGTGCTCTGGAAACCCTAAGTGGCACTTGACACAGCGGGAAAATAGATGTTCACCTGGCCCATCACCGTCCCCCAGCTTCCCAGGCTGCTCCCCAGCGCCTGGCCCTTTGCGATGGCTTTCCTGCCCTCGAGATGGGTTTGTCCAGAGCTCGATCTGTTCCCTCCTGTCTGACCGTGCGTAATCTGGCAAACGCACCCAGGCTAACGGCTCGTGGGTGTGGGGTGGTGTTCCCCACCGTCTGATCCTGTCACAGAGTTGCGACGCAAAAGGGCATTTGATACCTGAGGCTTTCCCTCTTCTGAGGCTTATGAAGTGTTCAGACTTGGATTCAGCGACTTCTCGTTGCATCAGTGTCCTCAGGGGTCAGAAAGGGATGCTCCCGCTCTTTTGTGGCTTTGAAGAATCAGTGAGCGCCCCGGCACCCGTCACTCAGTTCACTGCAGCTATGATGATGACGGTTGCCTCAGTCCCAGGCCTGGCCCCGGCATCGCCACGAGCGGACCAGAGCACACGGGGCCCGGGAGGCACCCGGGGAAGCCACATCTGTGGCCAGGGCTGTTTAGGCAGAAGTGGGGACCTTGGGACCCAGCCGTGGAGGCTACTCTGGGGAGTCTAGAGTGCCGTTCTTTAGAACAGCTCCGGAGTTCTAGAGTGCTGTGAATTTCTCTGGCTGAGAAGCAGGACTGAGGAGATCTGAGCGATGGGCTTGGGGTTCAAGGTGGTGCCAGACATTCCGTCCCGGTCCCTTGGTGACCTCTGCCTCTCGGGCACTTGGGAGGATGGGGTCGAGCGTGCGGTGGATGGGAGGTTCTGGTCCCGGCAGCTGCCCTGCCTGAGCAGGAACTCTGAACACGTTCAGTAGGGTGGTCCTGCCAGATTCCTGCAGCGACACTGGCCGCACGGGGTGAAGCGGGGTGGGGGAGGGCGTGGCAGCCATGGCTGTTCCTTCTCCTTCTCTCATCTCCCGTGAATCAGTCTTGGTGTTCCATTGTGTAGAAGACACAACCAGAACGGGAGCTGGGGAGGGGCATGGGGGTGGGATGAGAGAGGGTGGAGGGAGGCAGGGTGGGAGTGATGGGGGTGCGGCGTGCGAGAGGAAAGGAAAGACCGTCTTGCTACAGGTGATCTGGCAGTTCAGGCCATGCACCCTTAGATGGGGCTCAGTACTTGGAGGAGACAATCATCTCCGGGCAAGCGGAATCCGCCAGGCTTAGAGAAGAACGGTAACCACCTCGGCCAGGCCTCGGGTCCTTTGCCCACTGCTTCTCCAGACTCCACTGCAACGTCGCCGGAGGCAGAGCCCGAACAGCCGTGGCTCCCCAGTTCTGCAGATGGAGCCCCCTCCCCCTCCCCACACCCCCCGACGACACAGGACAGGATGATGTATTGCAATATTAAATTGGCATGTTGTTTGCATCGCAGTGGAGGCATCAGACAGTCTGGAAGGATTTGGTTGGGTTCTCTTTCTGCTTCCCCACTCCAAGGTGTCTTTCTGCTTGCTTGTCTTGGGGCACTTGCTCTCTGGGAGCCTCTCTCCTCCTGCTCCCCGGGAAAGCCCTGGCTCACCGAGCAGATCCTGCTGGGTGGCCCAGAGTGGAAGCGAGGGCTGAGCTTTGCGGGGACAGAGGTGGAAGGAGTAAAAGGAGGGAGGTTCCTCGAGGGAAAGAACGAGAAGACGGGGAGGGGGGCGGTCCTTGAGGTCTGCTCCCTGGAGGATCTCTGGGGGTGGGGTTGTGGGGATGGTGATCAGACACCAGGCCTCCCCTCCCCCGCAGAGCCTAAGCCCGAACCTGGAATAGATGGTGTGGAGCTGCCGGCCTTCAGGGGCTCCGTGCAGACCAGCAACTGCCCGAATGTTCTACCTTCCAAGGCTTGCTGGTTCCTTCATATGATGCCGGGGAGAGAGGCTGCAGGGCGGGAGCCCCAACACTGAACAAGAAGTGAGCTTCCTGCCACCCCCAAGGGAGTCAGACTTGGAGTTCGACAGACTCTGACTTGAAGAAAATAGAGTCATGTACCATGTTTTGCACCCAATTTACTCCATCGCCCAGCCCTGGAAGGAGGAGACAAGGTTGCTTCACTAAACAAATGGCTTCACTCTCCCAGGTCACTCCATCGCTCGGTTCATCTGCTGCTACCTTGACCAGTGAATGGACGTGGTGGAGGGGAGCTCCCAAGTGGTGCCAGTTTTGGGCCTTGGTTAAAAGTGTTTGGGGGCGCCTGGGTGGCTCAGTCGGTTAAGCGTCCGACTTCGGCTCAGGTCATGATCTCACGGTCCGTGAGTTCGAGCCCCGTGTCGGGCTCTGAGCTGACAGCTCAGAGCCTGAAGCCTGTTTCAGATTCTGTGTCTCCCTCTCTCTGACCCTCCCCTGTTCATGCTCTGTCTCTCTCTGTCTCAAAAATAAATAAACGTTAAAAAAAAAATTAAAAGTGTTTGCCATCAGGGGCGCCTGCGTGGCTCAGTCGGTTGAGCGTCCGACTTCGGCTCAGGTCATGATCCGCGGTTCATGAGTTCGAGCCCCATGTCGGGCTCCGTGCTGACAGCTCAGAGCTTGGAGCCTGCTTCGGATTCTGTGTCTCCATCTCTCTGCTCCTCCCGTGCTCGTGTTCTGAATTGCTCTGTCTCTCAAAAATAAATAAAAACATTAAAAAAAAAAATCTAAAAAGCATCTGGCCGTCAGTTGACATGCACCAAGTCCTGGAGGGACCTCCCGCCAGAGACACCGGGAACAGCCACGCTGAGCTACCTGGAGGATGCCTGTTCTGGGTGGGCTATTCCCACACGGCTCTGTGTGTTCACACAAGCACACTCTTGGGTGTTTTCCACCAAATGCCCATGACTCACGCAGCGAACGTGGACTGGGGAGACCTAAGGGTCAGGATCGTGCAAGGCACGTTCCAACAGCTATTGTGGAGCCACACGGGGTCCTGCATTTGGCACCTATGCTTCCCAGTTACCAGCAGAGCCCCCACCCCTGTGACAGCAGGAAGTTGCACCTGTTATGGGTTCCCTGCTGCAAGGGTTGCTGGGAAGTCCTGAAGATCTCTCACACATTTCCATCTTGGATCATCTCAGCCGGTTACGGAGGTCGGTCGCTGCTCTGTGCCTTTGGTCATTTTATAAAGGGCACCCCACCGGGCTGCCGCCCACCACTTTCCCCCCATAGTGTGCCCAAAGTACGACACACCTGCACTCATGTGTGCCGCGGAGCTGGCTTACCCCAGTATATGAATGCAGATTGTTGAATTTGGTGAATTTTTTAAGCTATGGTAGGAGTACAGTGGGCTCTTGAACAACGTAGGTTTGAACTGTGCGGGTCCACTTATGTGGAGATTTTTTTTTTTGATAAATCCTGTAAAGGTATTTTCTCTTCCCTATGATTGTCTTAATAACATTTTTTTTCACTAGCTTATTTGATTATAAAAATACAGTATATAATACATCTACCATACAAACCGAGTGTTAATCAACTATGTTATTAGGAAGGCTTTTGGCCAGCCGTAGGTTATTACTAGTTAAGTTTTGGGCGATGGGGATCCCTTTTCCTTTACAGAGAGCCCATTATTAATACTTAGCAACCCACCACTGGATACCCCTTTAATCACCCACGGACTGAACTTGTTCCCTGCAGGCTTGGAACAGACAGAGGGAATTACAATCTAGGAAAGAAGACACAAAGTGGCCAGTTTACTTTGGGGCCCGACGGGTCCCCTCCTCACTTCAGTTTTCTTAGACCCCCACCACGGCCTTGTTTCAGGCCTGGTGTACCGCTCACCCCCACACCTCCCCCCTCCCCTGGGGGAGTGCCCAAGCAGCTCTCCCCTCCTTAGACTCTGGGCCTCTGAAGCACCCTTGGGGGAGGAAATTTTATTTTTACTTTAAAGCAATCATAATTTCAGAGGACATTTTCATTGATATGCAAAGCATTGGCTCTTCTCCACATCAAACTTATTAGCTCCCTATTGTGTTCATTCTCGCTCTGGAAGTGGGGGCTAGCTTTGCAAAACCATGAGGTCCATTTAAGAGGGCCACCCCCAAACAAAGGGTCAGCCTGCTCTCACTGGGAGATTCCAATTTGTGTCTCTAGATAAAAAGAAAATCAATGACTGTAGGAAGCGTTAAAAACAGGACTTCCTTGCTGCCTGTGTATATTTGAGCACATGTATCTGTGCATGCATGTGTGCATGTGTATATCTGTGCATGTGTATGTATGTGTGTGTGTGTTGAATTTTACCTGAGCCCTATGTACCTGAGAAACAGCGAAGATGAATAGAATTCTCCCACCCTTTTGCTCCTGAAAATGGCTTACTGCAAAGTATCACCCTTCCCCATGTGACTTAGATAAGGCTCAGGGAACGACCAGAAGGCCCAACTTGGACCCTCCAAATTCCCGTTCTTGGCCTCATAAGTGATGAGCTGAACTGCTTGTCCCCACTGATCAATCAGAACAAAATGCTCCTCAGCCAGGTTAAGCTTCTCTCCTTCCTCCGGGCCCCCGAACACGGGCCCACCCTCTGCCTGAGCCTGCACACGGTCTCCTGAGAGCAGGCTGCCTTCAGGGCAAGACCTTCTCTGATCTACTCTGCCATCACGCCACCATTCATCCCACCTCCCACACTGGTTTCTTTCTGGCCTCGTTTTCTCCTCTCCATACAAGAAAGCTCCTTTTGCTGAACTCTTGGGATGCTTGTGAATCTCACGGTCAAAGGCTTCTCTGGACTGTGGTTGGCCCCTGCCCCTATTGCAACAGGGTCCCTTGCAGTAATACTCCTTTCAAACAAAGTCCCTCCTTACTGAGTTTGGATTTGTTTTCCTCTGACACCAGTCTCCACTGGGGCACCTGGGGGGCCAAAGGAACCAAACACACTGTGGCAATAAGCCTAGCTTTAATAGGGGCGGGAAGGGGGGCGGTGCTTAGGGCTTCATTGGGAAAGTGTGCAAGGTTCTGACAAGGCTGGGGTTATAGACTGAATATTTGTGTCTTCCATATCCAAGCACTAAAGCCCTAGCCCCCAGAGTGATGGTATTTGGAGATTAGGCCTTTGGGAGGTCATAGGGTTAGATGATGTCAGGAGGGTGGGGTGCCCAGGAAGGGCCTGGTGCTCTTGTAAAGAGGGGCTCCAGAGAGTTTGCTCTCACTCTGCCAGGCAAAGATGCACTGAGAAGGTGGCCATTGGCAAGCCAGGAAGAGAGCCCTCGCCAGAATCTGACCCAACCGGCACCATGGCCTTGGACTTCCAGCCTCCGGAGCTGTGAGAAAATTAATTTCTGCTGCCGAGACCCCCTCAGGCTGTGGTGTTTTGGGACGGCAGGCTGGGCTGACACAGACAGCTCGTTTACACAATTGTCTTGGAATGTCATGGTGTTAAAGGTCGGCAGTCTCCTTGTCTGGAGACACCTCAGAGCGCAGCTAATGGCGGCTGGATGCTCAGGGAGCTGGGCTGTGGTCAGATAAAGGATAAAGGAAGCTCAGAAAATGCTTCCTGCCGCATTTGCTTTATCTCCGAAGTCCTCAGTTTCGAGTCTGCCCGGTGCCATTCTGGTGGTTGTTGGCCCCTTTAGCCCCGTACTGCCTCCTGTCTTGTGTCAGTGTGGACGCGGGGCCGGGAGGGGTGTGGGAAGGGGCTCTGGGGGCGCACATGACTTGGGCTCGGCCCTTAGGAAGAGATGGGCCCCTCACCCGGGCAAGGCATCTCTCAGAGACCGTTCCCAGGCCTGTGTCAGTGGTTTCTGGGCCACTCACCCCAGCCTGGCTGGGGCTGTCCCACTAGCTGGCGAGGGCCCCGGGCCCCGGGAGGTGGAATGATTGGGGTGAGGCTGCATCGCCTCCCTGTCTGCTCTTCTCTTCCCTAGGATTTGGGCAGATGGAGACAAGGGGAGCCTCAGGCCCTGGAGGTGTGGGTGCAGAGGTGAGAGGAACCCCCCCCCCCGTGGGCAGCAGGGAGCTGGGGGGGATGTGTATTGGGGACTCTCACGGGGCGAGTGGGCTGGGCTGAGGTCCTGAAGAATTCTGAACGTCAGGACAAGGAATTTGGGACTAGGGAGCTTTTAAAAAATTTTTTTTTTCAACGTTTATTTATTTTTGGGACAGAGAGAGACAGAGCATGAACGGGGGAGGGGCAGAGAGAGAGGGAGACACAGAACCGGAAACAGGCTCCAGGCTCTGAGCCATCAGCCCAGAGCCCAACGCGGGGCTCGAACTCCCGGACCGCGAGATCGTGACCTGGCTGAAGTCGGACGCTTCACCGACTGCGCCACCCAGGCGCCCCTGGACTAGGGAGCTTTTCAACTTCCTTCAAACTTTCTGTGCGCTTACGAATTTCTACAATGAGCAAGCACCGCATGTGCAATCACAAAAAGAGATTTTCGCCAAAACGGAGGCAAACACGGGCCTAGCAGGGGCAAAGCACAGAATCAGGACGGGGGAGGTGAGGTGCGGAGAAAACATCAAGACGATTCCTAGACCAGCAGCTTTAGTAGCCCGTGGGACAGGTGGAATCAGGCAGTGAGGGTCCAGGACTGTCTGTCTGGGTCGGAAGAAAGAGTGTTGATCTCTGCAGGCAGCGAGGAGCCTGGCGGCCTTCCAGGGCCCAGTGGGGAAATGGAGGGGAATAAAATGTTCTTTGGAGAGATCCTTGAGGTATTCACTGCACATTGGAGGATTCCTGGCCAGCAAGAGTTTAACATTCCAGCCCCTCACCGCCTGGGGGCGCACGCACAGGCCAGTAATTTACAGGGTTTGATTCTGCCCAGGAGGGAACCCCAGGCAGGTGAGCTAGGAGCCCCCTGGCTGGGGCAGGGGCTGCTTCTAACTCAGCGCTGGGGCCTCGAGAACAGCCCAGCCTGGCTCCATGCCCCTTCCTGTGGGGACTCGGACGGAAAGTCTTTCTTTCCTGTGCAACGTGGCATCCAAGTGAGAGATCAAACTTTAGAGGGAGCTGAAAAAGCAATTAACTCCGCTCAAAGTGGAGGATATTGTTTTGCGCCACCAGACGATTTTTTTTCCTTCCCCCAGAAAGATGACGCCCTCAAAATCAACATTTGATTTAGCCTTTGTTCGTTTTAAGAATGATGTGAGGATATGAACAGGCGACGTGGGACTTTATAAAAAAAATATGATACCGCTGGAAGAATTTTAAGGCTGGATACAGACTTTGCATTTGCTTTCTGGAAAGCCTGTGCCAATTTACACGGCAGCAGCGGTGTCTGAGGAGGGCCGGTTCTTCGTAACCTTAGCAGCACTGAGAATTCTAATTTTAAGAAATGTTCATTTGACGGCAAAATATTGCTTTGCTGTGCGTTTGTTTACGGTGAAGAGGAACATTATTTCTCTGGTTATTAACCCCTCGCCTTTCTTTCTGGTTTTTCAGAAGAGGCTTTGGTCTGTGTCCTTTGTTTTTTCCTCATTGCTTTGCACGAGCTCTTTACATATGACAGGTAATGTCCCTTGATCACCGATAGAGGTCCTGGTTTTCCGCATTCCCACGACCCGACTCCCTCAATTTATAAGGTTGCAGTGGGAATAAAAATTTGCCATAACACAAAGACACCCGCCTGTGGGCCGTCCTTCCCGCACGTTCTCTCACACCCACCGCCAGCCTTCGCTCCCACCTTCCTTCATCAGATCTGAGCGCTGGTCTGCTGTTACCACATGTTACAGATGTTTTGAGGGAGCACGCCGAAACAATTTCAAATTTGGCCAAAGATGCAAAATTTCTTGAGGTTGATCAAAGTGATTACAGAGAATTATTGGGATCTCATGCAGGGCTCCTAGCAAGGGAGGAAAGAGCAGGTTTCAGCCGGTTAACAATTACCGAAGAGAGAAATCTACAAGGCTGACAAAATGACAGAAACTTCAAAAGAGAGAGATTTGAATTCTAGAGGATTAAGACAGGCCATTGGGAAAATTGATGACGCCTTCAAATATTTTTTGCAAAAATGTCCTCTTTATGATTGCTCTGTGAAAGTCAAACGCGGAATCGAGGATGTTGTATCAGACAATCTTGTCAGAAAAATTATGCCCCCCCAATCAACATGTGACTTATTCTTTGTTCATTGAGAGAAATGTAGGATTCTTGCACTCCCAGCCCACCTTGGCTAAATGCGAGCTAAGACAAAGTGTTTCATAATTCATAGTTTCTTTTAAAATCTAAAGTTGCAAACGTTTATTTCTTTCCATCTTTTAAATGGATTCGCTCTGTGGCCTCTTGGTTCTAACCCCAATTTTTCTTGAATAATGAGGGCCTCTGATGCACGGTTTGGTTCCTCTCGTACCAAGGGTGTCTCTGCCGACCCCTGCACCCCAGTTCAACGTGCCCTGGGGCGCCCCGTACACTCCCAAAGTTCCAGTGCAGGCCTCTTGTCTCAGTCACCCCCTGCCCCCTTGGTGCTTTGTGGTCTCCTCCGGGTACACATAGCACTGGGGACGTGAAAGCATTTCCTTCCCAGGGGCCAGACGATTCGAGACGTGAAGACTCTGGACGCCGGCCACGCTGGCTCCCACGAACACAGTGGCTGGGCATCTGCTGGCCTGACTCTGAGGCAAAAGAAACGACTGTTCGTGAGCACGCACAGGTTTGTGACTCTGGCCCAAAGTGCTGGACGTGGTTCTGTGTCCAGCGGCTCTTGGATGCATGAGTGGTGTCCTTGCCATAGCTCTGGGCTGGGACTGCGTATCATACTGCAGGTCAGGATGGGCTCCTGTGTCCAGACCTTGCATGAAGCCTTATTTCCCTCTTTGTCTCCTTGAGGCTCTGTTCTCTCTCTTCTTGACCCTACAAGCTGTTCCTTTTTCCCTCTGCCATCCTGATGGCTAGCTAAAATATTTTCCTACCTCTCTACCAAGGGAGTCTGCCCTAAATTCCCCCCTCCCCCCCCACTCCTCGGATAGGCTGTTAGCTTTAGTGTCTTAAAGAAGTGGGACAAAAATTAAGTTGAAGTTTTACCAGGCTTTATATTGTATTTGCAATATGTGTATAATGATTTATGATGCAGGGACGTTGAATAGTTCCACAGTTTAATCCACTGGCCTTTTTTCTTCATAGCTTTCCGTTGCATTTAAGTTTTCTTTTTAATTTTTTTTAACATTTATTCATTTTTGAGAGACACAGAGAGAGAGAGAGAGAGAGAGAGAGTAAATGGGGGAGGGGCAGAGAGAGGGAGACACAGAATCGGAAGCAGGCTCCAGGCTTTGAGCTGACAGCACAGAGCCTGATGCGGGGCTCCAACTCACGGACCGCGAGATCATGACCTGAGCTGACGTCGGAAGCTTAACTGACTGAGCCACCCAGGCGCCCCTTCGTTGCATTTAAGATTTGAGAGTCCTTTAGAAATTTCTTTGTGCTTTGATATTTGTTTTTCATTTAGTTTTCAATCTATCTAAATGCGTTTCTGTAGACAGGGTGAGGTGCCCTGTTTGGGTTCCTCATGGCCATGGGAGAGGTGTGTAGAAACAACCATGAGGTCTCCATGGGACACGCCAGTAAGCCTCCGACCCCGGGCTCATTTATTCTCCGAAGTTGGCCGGGTGGCTCTGCAGGTCGGCTGGGGCTCAGCCGAGCCGGACTCAGGCTCTGGCCGGCATCAGGTCCGCTCCGCCAGTCTCCTTGTCCACTTCAGACCAGCAAGCCAGGAACGGATGTTTTTTCCCTTGGGGACGGCCTGGGCGTAAGAGGGCAAGCTGGTCACGCGAGCTCATTTCAAGCCTTCACTAACTTTGCAACTGTTTGCACCCCCGTGGCCAAAGCGGGTTCACCGGGCAAGCCTGATGTCAAGGGTGGGGAAGGTCACGCCACCTTCCTGGAGGCCACGGCAGAGGCGAGGATGTGGAATTCTACCACAGGGCAGTGGCACCCGGCTGGAAATTCAATCTACCGCACTAGTCAACGCTGCCAGCGCTCTTTTGAAGAAGCCACCCCTTTTCGATTCAGCTAAGGGCCTCGGAGAGCACGGTGAAGGAATCCCTCCGGAATGCTCCTCGGACCCCATTATCACAGATCGCGTAGGATGCCCAGGAGCAGTCGAAGCCCAAGGTGACTCAGCGGCTGCAGCTCCAGGCTGGACGAGGCAATTCTCCATCCAAACAGCAGATCTAGGGCGCTGCACTCCTGGGTCCTTCGCAGGGCATCCTGGGTCACGTGTTAGCTGGGTGCGAATGCATGAGATGTATGCATGCGTGTATGCCTGCGCGCGTGCGCGCGCGCACACACACACACACACACACACATTCACAATTATGTAGGTATGTGGCTGAGATTACAACCCTCTTCGAGGCCGGTAATGATAAGAATAGTAATAAAGACAGCTAACCTTTTCGCGCTCTCCCCAGGTTCTAGGCGCTGTTGGAGCTTCGGCACTGGGAGGGTTGGGGATGGGGCGGGGGGGGGAGGCTGAGCATTGATTACTTTCCACAAAGAGGCCATTGTCCTAACCTTTTCCTCTCCCTGTATGATGATCAGCTGCTCCTCTCCTTCTCTCCTCTCTGCCATTTAATAAGGACGAGGCAGGCAAGGGAAGATGCTGTAAAATCCAATTAACTCAGGCTTCAAAAGGCACGGTCTCCATGTGGTGCCAGCTCCCTCCACCACAAACAACAGTCAGGCGAGCTGCTGGCGTCCTGGAGGCAGGTGCGCTGGGGAGGCGGGCTGCTGTGAGCATCCAGATCCTCCAGGCAAAAAGGCCCAAGGTTAACACGGCTCCCTCCTCCCCGAGGCAGCACTGGGGGGAGTGGGAAGGCGGGTGTGGGCGCAAGGCACTGTGTGGGGTCTCTGGCGGCCCGCGACCCTGGTCGAGGGCGCCTTGGTTCTGGCCCGACTCTCTGCCCTCTGGAGGTCCCCACGTGCCTCTGCGCGGCCTCGAAGGGAGAGGGCCGTCCCCAGGTTTGCAGAATCCGGTCCCAGGCCGCGTGCTGGCAGCCAAAACCCGGCTCAGGCGAGGTGGGAGGAGCGGGCTTTGCTGCGGGCAGATGTTTTCTGTTCTCGAGCTGAGACGGGGGGACGCGGAGCCGCGTGTGCAGATGGGTGGGAGTGGAGAGGGAGCCCGGGGGGCTGGGAGCAGGAGCAGCGCAGATGGTGTCAGTCGAACGCGGTGTCGGTGGCAGACGATTCGGAGCAAGAGCGGGGCAAACCTTCCGCGGCACAGGAGCTTTTCCGGCGCTCCCGGCCGCCTCCCACCCCCGCCCCTCCGCCGATGGTTTCCGCGGGGACCCATGCCCGCCATCCTCCGTGCGTGCGCCCGGCCCGCGTGGTCCTGGCCGCACCCGGGTCTCCTGATTCCTGGGCCTTCCTGGCCTCTCGGAGCTTCCCTCCGCCCCTGCCAGGCCTCCCCTCCCAGCCCCTGGCGCCACCAGGACTTTCCCACCTTTTCCGTCTTGCTCCTCCCACCGCTCCTGCGGACTCCTCCCCTCCACCTGCGGTAGTTCAGGACCCGCCCCCGAGATCCTCTGACCCTCCAGCCACCCAGAAAGGATGCGTCTGTTCTCCTCTCCTTGTATCTGGGCTGACCGTGTCTGTTTCCCCCAAGAGATTATGGGGCAAGTAACACTAGATCAGAAGTCTGCCTGGGATCTCTTGGGACACTCACCTTTGGATCCCTGAGCTGCCTGGAAGTTCCACGACCAGGATGTGAGGACGCTCAAATGACAAGAAGAAGCCATGTGGAGGGGCTCCTGGGGCTAAGGTCCCAGCCAGACAGTCAGCGACATCCCCCAGACAGGTGATTCCAGCTCCCAGCAGGTGAGTGTCCCCTGCCACTGAGTCTTCCCGGCCGAAGCCCCAAAGAACGGAGGAGAGATAGGTCAGCCCGAGACTCTCTGAGCATAATAACCTGGTTGATATAAGCGACTAAGTTTTGGGGTGGTTTGCCATGCAGCGACAGTAAGTGGGACCGTGAGTAACTGTTGCTCTCACTGAATCATACAGTTCATCTTTGCATCTCTCTGAGGCTGGCACAGAAATGAACTTCGGCATCTCACGCTTGATCTTAGCCCAAAGGCCGAGAAGCGGTGAACTTCCGTATCTCAAACCACCCGTGTCGTTGCAGGGAATGGGAGAGGGTAGATGAGGTGGGCTGTAGAGGAGGATGATCATAGGATTGCCAGATAAAATACAGGATGACGGAGTTCAATTTGGATTCCAGATACATTCCAGAAATGCATTCATTATAAATTTTGCTATAAGTATATACCATGCAATAGTTGGGATATACTTATACTAAATGCATTACTCGCCATGTATCTGAACTTCAGATTGTACTGAGCATCCTTATTCTTATTTGTAAAATCTGGAAAGCAGAGGCCCAAGGCCCTGAACACTTTTCCCAGTGTCCTGATATTCAGGGAGGTCATGTGGCTTCCACAGTGGGCAACGGGTCGTTTCCGTTAGCGCTCGTGCCCAGGACATCCACGCTTATAGCACAGACTCTGGGGTGTTTTGTCAGGATAGATTCCCAAAACTTCAGGAAGCAGGCTGCAGGGGCCCAGGTGACGGCAGCCAGAGGGGGAAGCTGGCTCCGCCCAAAGGTTCAATTCCTTGTTCAAGGTGATGATGGGTTCATTCTCCCTGGAACAAAATAGAGGGATGCCCACCTGGGTGCTTCCCCCCCATGCCCTGTCCTAGTCTGGGGCATCTCTCTTTTGGTGCCCGGGGCTTCCCTCGCTCTTGCCTGACAACGGAGAGTGAGCACAGCCTCCTTCCTTTTTCCAGCCAACCATCCCTTTCTTCTAGCATTTGGGTTCATTACCCAGTAATGAAAACCAGCTCATTCCCAATCTGCTGCTGTGTCTTCTAGATAATCATGGTCAGAGAAGTCTCCGTCTCTCTCCATCCTGCAGTTTGCTGTTTTACTTCTCAGTCCCAGCTCATTAGCTCAAGCAATAATAAGGAGCCAATCTCTCCCTTCCTGCTCCCTCCCGCCCTGCCCAGGCCCCGATCCCAGGGGAGAGAGCCCGGTCGTGCACCTCAGGCTGTCCTGTTGTAAGTAGCGTACATGGGGCCTCGGCTGTTCATTCGTTCGTTCATTCATTCATTCATTCATTCAGGGAATATTTATTGAGTGCCTATTATAGGTCACCTGCAGCAGCTGGGGCCAGGCAGTCCCTTGGAAAGTCAAATGACAAAAGAAGACAAAAGAAAAGTCATAAAGGAAATAGAGCCACCTCTCCTGACCCAGGCGCGAAATACCTGAGGAGTGTGGGGAATGAGCATAAAGAGTGGAGACTACGTTCCTGAAACACGAGTAAACTGGACTCCTTATTACGAGATAGGTACCACCAGCCACATCATTCTTTGGGGCCCCTCAACAGATTTTGAAGAAAAGGACCAGAGTTTGGGTAAAAAATACAGCCTTCGGGGGTGAAGGCAAAAGTACGTATCTAGGCCATGCTTCCTCCATCCCCTCACTGTACTGGTTACTAATGCCGCGTAACAAATTTACCCCCAAAATGCAGTGGCGTAAAAAACAAGCATTTGTTGTCTCCCAGTTTGTTCTCGGAGCCAGGAATCCAGAAACGGCTCAGTCGGGAGGTTGTGGTTCAGGGTCTTTGGAGAGGTTGTCGTCGCGGTGTCTCTGTGTTGGCTGGGGCTGCGGTCTGGGGCTCCACATCCAAAGCCGGTCACTCAGATGGCGGTTGTTAGAGGCCTCGGTTCCTTGCTGGCTGCTTGCAGGGAGCCTCAGCCTCCCTCCACGTGGGCCTCTCCGCAGGGCTGCTTATGCATGGCAGCTGGCCTCCCCCAGGCCGCCGTGTCTTTCGTAACCTGATCTCAGACATGCCACACCATCGCTTCTGCCATATTCTCTCGGTCCCGGAGACCCTGCCCCCCGACACGGTGTGGGAAGGGACGACACACGGAGGTGAGTGCCAGGAGGGGGGTCCCTGAGGTCATCCGAGAGGCTGGCGACCACACTCGCTTCTTCCTACTCCAGACCTCATCTAACATTGTGTCCCTGGTCCGCGTTCCATAAATATTTCCTGAGCACATGCTTTGGGCTGGCCTGGCCTCTGGGAATTCGTCAGTGATCGAAATGGACCCAAACATCTGACTGGGCCCGTGCTTGTGTGTGGGGCTGAATACACGGCCAGTTCACTGAAGCGGGTGCCTAGGGGCCAGTCTCTGAGTGTGTCCTCTGACTTGTATGTGTGTGTGTGTGTGTGTGTGTGTGTGTGTGTGTGTGTACATATGTGTATGTATGCATATGTGTATGTGTGTATATGTGTGTATGTGTGTGTATATGTATGTGTGTGTGTGCTCTTTCAAGAGCATGCAATTTTCTCCTTCGTCTTTCATCCTAGCCTCTCTGTAATGCTCAGACATGTTGTTATTGCTGAAACCATTTCTGGAGTTTCCTTTTGGAATTACCTTGAACAAGAAGCCCAGGCAGATTCCAACATTCTCAAAGGTAACAAAGCTGCTTCTTCGGAGCCAGATCTTTTTGGGGGGCAGTGGTCAGTGAGTCACCATTTGGAACCTGCTCGGTGCCAACCAATTCGGAATCCTGCCACCGGCACCCCCCCCTTCTCCCCTCCCCCCACAAGCTAAACAGCTCAAGTTAAAACATTTCTCATGAACCAACTCTAAAGTCAGTCTCAAAAGCTGAATTTCAAAATAAGATGTTTTTGATACTGGCCACATCCCTGGAGTAAATGTACAACCTCCCAGAGGGACAATCTGAATGAGATGCCCTCATTCTGTTGGAGGAGTTCTGGAAGGTTCTTTCCCAAAACTTCTGGTGCTTTCTCCTCAGACCTAATGGAGATTCCAAGCGTCTATCTCTGGTTTTTCTTTCCTTCCAGCTGGTTTTCATGGGTCTTGGTGGGAGAGGATGTTTTCAGGGCAGGTGCAAAGGGGCTCTCCTGTCACCTACCTTTCTGGGCGAGCCGGAAACTTTGGCTCCTCTCTGCTCGCGGGCCCGCAGTCCGGCTTTCCTTCTGGCCCCAGAGTGCAGGTGTCCCCGATGGGCCTCTCACCACTGTCTGTGGGGAAGCAGATGGCGACACACAGGCTTGTCTGACTCGGTCTCTGGCACATTGCTGGCATCCTACCCATGTCCCTTTTCCCCTATCATGTCACTGAAGGGTGTCTTTATAGTTTGGTAAACAATCATTCCGTTTGATCCGCGTTCAGTCCGCCCTCTCTTCCTGCTAGCACAAATAATTTGGCAACATAAACACTGTCATCGGTGATGGCTTGCAAGCTCCTTTCCATCAAGCGTGCTTTATTTATTTATTTATCTTTTTAAAAAAAGGAAAGAAGCTCTGGAAAATATCAGAATGGGCTATGTTTCTTTCTTCTGTCTGTAGAATTTCAGGAGACTTGATAAAAAGTTCTGACAGCTGGCAAGCTGAGGCTGCTTTTAAGTGGGGGCTAATAAATATCCTCTCAGATCAAGAGCACATCCAGAGCTGGTGTCTAAGAAAGGGGTCGCCCCCTCCCCGTTTGCTGCTATTGTGCCACGTGCCAAGCCCGGCTCAGCAAAGCAAGCTGGAGTGGCATTGAAACGGATCCAACACTTCACCATCTGGCCCTGATTGTAAACATGTGTATACAAAGTGAGTGTCACTTCAGCTAATTCACGAGGGCCTGGCTGCCTTGGCGGCGGCTGCGGCTGTCCCCAGGGTGGGGGTGGGGGGCGGGGGCGGAGCGGGGACACCAGAGGACGGCGGGCCACACGGGTGGGCGGCCCGAGGGAGGCTCGGCAGCAAGGCTCGGACAGCCAGCCTGTCCGTCACGTGTCCACGTTTCCTTAGACGTGGCTCTCCGGCCACCATTGCTTTGGGAGTTAATCATTTCCCCTTCAGGCTGTAAATACCCCAAAGGCAGGCTGTGTGACTCTCTTGTTTCTCTAGTGGAGACACTTACACTGGAGAAGTTCTCATTGAATGAAAATAAATCCCTACCAGCAATCTCTTTCTCATGTCTGTGCAACAGCCTTTCTGCTCTTTGCCTGGATTTCTGCATCTTCTGGGCGGAGAGAAGAGCTGAAGCTTCTTCCCTCTGGGGTGCGGGAAGCGAAGCATGAGTTCTCTTTGTCTCGTGGGCAAGGAGCGGCCAGGTCCGGGGTGCATCCTCATAACTACTCCCCCTGCCAGGCCTCACTTTTGCCATCTTTCAGATGGGATCCTTATGCCCACACCTTTATGTTCACCCTCATAGGCCTCCCAGCCCTGGTCCCCGCGTGGATGAGAGGGTATGTGCTGCAGAGGGCGGGGTCCAGCTAGGAGTGACGCACTCAGAAGTCACCACTGCTTGGTCTTCTTAGCACCTCATGCCTGTTCTTCCTGCGACTGCTGACATGTCTCTTGGGAAGTTCTGATTGGGTTTCACCTCGTAGGTGTAGCTGCGGCTTCCTTCCGGGGAACCAGAGAATTGCTCCCAGGCGAAGCTGCCCGGGAGGCCAGGTGGCGGGCCCCTCTCTGTCCCCAGGCACTCCGTCTCCAAGAGTGGTTTCCCTGTCCCCCATCCCCCACAGCTCTGCCCCGATGAGCCAGGGACACGTCTCCTCAACTCCTCCCGTCCATGCTGCTCAAAAACACAACAGATTTAATTTTCTACACGTGTGAAAAAAAAAATGTTCTCTTCCAAACAGCCCCAGGGACACGAAAAGGAAGAGAAAGCTAATTATGTTCTGTATTTTCTTCCATTGGAAAGAGTGTGGCAGTCGGGATGGGAGAGCAGACCCCGGCAGGGCCGAGCCGAGGCGGTACCTTAGGGTGCAGAGAGGTGGCGCTGTTGGCACTTTGGGAAATGGGGATCAAGGGAGGGGGGCCCAGGGAGCCTGTGCTTCCTGTCCCCAGAGCTGGCATCCGGGCCTGTTGGCAGGATGCCACTGCCACCAGGCAGTCCCACAGGTACAGCTCTGCCAAGGTCAGTTGCACAACAGCCCTGGTGAGCTGGTGCCACACGGGGAGGCCACTTAGATGTGGCTGCTGCGTGGCAAGGCCCTTCTGTTTCCTCCTAGGGCCCGGCCGCAGGGACAGGCAGCCGATGGGGCTCCCAGGAAGACGGAGTAGTGACTCCCAGGGAAAGGGGCAATGGGGGGGAGGGGCATCTGGTGACCCAATGACCCAAACCTAAAGAATCAAAATCAGACAATTCGACTGATGACACCCTCCCAGTGACAGAAGCTTAATTAAAGCTGGACAGAAACAGGCAAGAAAACCACTTAATCTAGACAATATTTGCCTTGCTAATTTAGGTGTGCGCGAATGTGTGTGTGTGTGTGTGTATGTTTTCCTGTTGGGTGAGTGTTTATAAAGTCTTAATTAGGTTGTGCGTATTGGAATAGAGATGGAAATACGTCTTTTTTTTTTTTTTCTGTAATGGTCTCACTTCCCCAGGGGACATTAAAGCTCCATACACAATATTCTCTGAGCAGGGGGAGTAGTAATGGCCCTGGACGATGGGTTCTGGGAGAAGACGGAGAAGAGGCTCTGATTCAATCACAGATGGATGCCTTGATAACTCCCTTTTTTTTTTTTTTAAATCAAAACCCCAAATTGGACTCAAAGCAGCTATTTATAACCTGTCAGGGGAAGCCAGCATCTCAATATCAGTCTCATGTTGAATAAATTTTTAACGACCTTTAATGTGACAGATAAGCTGGGGCAGGAGAAAAGCACCAAGCTATGCACACAGTGGGCACTCGAGGGTTCGCTGAAATGGATTGAAGGGAATGTGGGCAGTGAGTCAGGAAGAGCCCACAACACCTCTTCCCCCCTTTTCCCGTCTCTGCCCCGCCAGCTGAGTCCCACTCTTGGAGCTAAGGTCTGATGCCACCCTTCTCCAGCTCACTTCACGGGGGCATGTCTGAGGAACGTCAAAAGGGACAAGATTGCAGGAGAGAGGACCAGCGAGCGGGAAGCTCAGCCTGGCTTAGATGACAACCGTGGGGCAACTCAGGCCGTCACTCCACAGCGGTGGCCCCTTGAAAGCAAGTCGACCACCTGGGCCATGTTAAGGGGCTGTGTCCAGGGGACAGTTCCAGGAATGTGGATGGCCAAGATGCCATGACCAGATATAGCAACCACGGCACCAGATCTTGTAAGCTGTTCTCTAACTCAGAGGTAGAGGTTAGATGACCTTTCTAGAACCTATATATGGACGCCTAGCACCTTCAGCTTGTGAGAAAAGCTGAGATTTTTCTTTTTTTTTCTTCTTTTCTCTTTCTTTCTTTCTTTCTTTCTTTCTTTCTTTCTTTCTTTCTTTTCTTTCTTTTTTTTTTTTAGAGGGAGAGAAAGAATCCTAAGCAGACTCCATAGTCTGCACAGAGCCCAACGTGTGGGGCTCGATCCCACGAACCGTGAGATCTTGACTTAGGCCGAAATCAAGAGTCAGACGTTAAAGCGACTGAGCCGCTCAGATGGCCCAAAGCTTAGATCTTCTGACGCGGGGTTGAGGGATAGGGTCCTCATGACAAAAGAAAAGTGTTGCTTACCAGCCCTTCCTTTTCAGTGAGCCAGTCAAGGTATTTCCGGACAACTTCTATCTCAGCATCTGTCATGCAGGACTGTGCATATATACATCCCCTGCACAGCTTTTTAAAATGCAGATTCTGGGGGCAACTGGGGGGCTCAGTCAGCGTCCTGCTTCAGCCCAGGTCATAATCTCACAGTTTGTGAGTTGGAGCCCCGCGTCAGGCGCTTCTGTTAGCGCGGAGCCTGCTTTGGATCCTCTGTCCCTGTCTGTCTCTGCCCCTCTCCCAGTTGCTTGTGCGCGCGCGCTCTCTGTCTCTATCTCTCAAGAATAATAAAAACATGTACAAAATTTTTTTTTTTAAAGTAGATTCTGATTCAGTAGGTCTAGGTATAGCCTGACACTCTGCCTTTCTAACCAGTTCCCAGGGAGGGGCTGAGGCTACTGGCCCAAGGACCACACTTTGAGCAGCCAGGGTCTAGCGCCCAGAGCAGTGATTCTGAATAGGAAACCCGCATCAGCATCACTCAGAAGGCTTATTAAAATTCAGACTGCTGGGCCCTCCAGGGTTTCTAATGTAATTGGGCTCTGAGGTAGAGCCTGAGATTTCGCATTTCTAACAAGGCCAGGAGGTATGGGGTCGGCAGACGACCGAGACCCCCCCTGAGAGCTCAGCGTTGAGCAGGGGAAAGGAGGTCGCGGCAGAACTCATGACGGACAGGAAGACAGCCCTCGTGATGAGCAGGTGCGCGCCAGGTGCTGTGGGTACCCGAGGAAGAAGGACAAATTGGTCAGATGCAGTGAGTCGGAGGGAAGGGGGCGTTCCAGGTGGAGGCACCTGTTACTCAAGGTCAGGTCGAGGAAGTAGAAAAATGCAAGGAGCCTCCGAACAGAGCCACGTTCTCTGCCCTGCCCGTCCTTTCTTCCCCCTTGCAGATCACCAAGGGACGGGCTGTCCCCGCCGCTCCCTGACCAGCGGCCGCTCACCCATGACTGCACATTCTTAGAGTATCTGGAGACATTCTAGTTATTAATGACGCCTTGGCCTCTCCTCCGGAGGCTCTGAATTAATTGGTCTTGGGTGGGGCCCAGACGTTGGTGTTTGTGTGTGTGTGTGTGTGTTGTTTTCGTTTTTGTTTTTTACTTAAAGTGAAGCTTCTCTAGAGATTCGAACAGAGTTGAGAACCACTGGCCTAGACCCAAGTATATTCCCACTCACCCAGCTGCAGTTTGCTGGGGAGTTGGGCAAAGGATCGCCCCCTCCTTTATGTATCACACCTCTGCTTCATACCCCAAAAAGCAGGTAGCTGAGCATCTGGTAAGCATCTGCCTTGTTCCACCCGGAGCAGGGTGACCTACTTTTTTTGCCTGTGGCTTCTCTCGCATAGGGGGGCTCTGGGGACGGAGGGGCAGATGGAAATGTCAGCGTGTCTGTGTTGGTGCTGCAGTTGGGTGTCACCCAAGTGCTTGTTTCGCTGTCAGATTCCGGATGCGGTGTTTAGATAGTAAACCACTGCCGCCGGGCACTTGCTGGGGAGATCAAAGCATCCAGCAGCATCCAGAGACGTCCTGGGGTACCGGCTGCCAAGTGCTGGCAGCTCTGGGCTTAGGGCAAGACGAGACCAGTGCACGGACTGTGTCGGCGTGAATACAGACCCTGGCGGAGACCCTGGGTGAATACAGACCCTGGGAAAATCCCTGCTCGGCACAGGGCTTCCTTCTTTACCTCCGACGCTGGCCCTCCCGGCGACCAGAGGGCATGCTGGGTGCACGCCTGTGCCTACCCAAGCTCCCCCGGGACATGGACCATGATGCCATTCTCTCTGACAGCTGGCTCTGGGTCCTGCGACTCCGCATTCTTCATCGTGAAGGGAGATGGGGCCACGTAAGATGAGGCAGTCACCTTTATTTTTATTAAAAAGTTTTTTCAGTGTTTGCTTATTTTTAAGAGAGCGAGAGAAAGGGGGGTGAGGAGAGGGGTGGAGAGAGGGAGACACAGAATCCAAAGCAGGTTCCACGCTCTGAGCTGTCTGCACAGAGCCCGACGCACAGACCGCGAGATCGTGACCTGAACAGAAGTCGGACGCTCAATTGAGTGAGCCACCCAGGTGCCCCCCGAGGCAGTCGTCTTTAGAAGGTTCCTGTATAGTTGTTCCATCATGGGGATCGGATACCTGGAAGGAGGCCCAGGGGCTCAGGACTCTCCCCTCCACACGTTCCACGTCTTTCCTTGAAGGAAAAGCAGAGAGAGGTTGCCGGCCGTCCCTTCTGTGGTCCGAGTGAGGGGTTTGGGAGGGATGCCGCTCAGCCTTCTGATTTAGAGGGTCTTGTGTGTTTCCCTGTGTCCTTGGGCCTCTTGTGTGTCTTTTGGGGACTGCAGACTGAGGACGGGCACCAGGAGGGACTAAGCCTGCATGAGGTGTCTGGCCTTGGGCACAAACCAAAACGCAAGGGTCCTTCTGGGAAGTGGCCCTGCGTGTGTACCATTAAGTCCTCAGCTGCTGCCCAGAGCTGCCTTTCTTAGGACATGGAATTTCTCCACACAAGCTCTCAAAGGCCTTCAGTTATGTAGTGTGCTCCCCCCGGACCATTTTCCAGTAGATGCCATTATTATTAACATCCCCCTGGTTGGATTTCTGGAAAAGCAGTTTGTCTCATCTTGACAAGAGTTTGGAAGAAGCGTGTGGACAGGAAACACAGGGGCTCAGGTCTTGGCTCTGGATCCTTCTCTGCAGCCTGTTGATGAGGAGGAAGTGAGCTCCTAGCCCCTCCTCATTCCAGCACAGCTACCAGTTCCCAAACTTGGAGAGGTTCTGGACCTCCCATTAGGAATGCGCCCCCCGCCTGGGTGGCGCAGTCGGTGAAGCGTCCGACTTCAGCCAGGTCACGATCTCGCGGTCCGTGAGTTCGAGCCCCGCGTCGGGCTCTGGGCTGATGGCTCGGAGCCTGGAGCCTGTTTCCGATTCTGTGTCTCCCTCTCTCTCTGCCCCTCCCCCGTTCATGCTCTGTCTCTCTCTGTCCCAAAAATAAATAAACGTTGAAAAAAAAAAAAAAAAAAAAGGAATGCGCCCCCCACCCCCAGACCCTGGATCTTTGGTTCTGAAAGGTTTGGGACATTTCTCTAGCCTTCCAGCCACCTTCTGGCTCAGAAAGGCAAGGCAGGGACAGGGGGAGGCCAGCTGGGAGGGGCTGTTCTGTGCACACTCAAGGAAGCACTTGATGGAAAGGGCGGGAGGAGGTCCCTTCTGTGGGAATGGGAAGGTACTGTTCCCTCCACTGTGTCCCCAGACAATGTATGGGTGTGGGGTGTGAACCTGGACACCATTGGAAGTGATCGAGTGGGGCTCAGGAGAGTGGTGGCTTGGGGGGCAATGGTGGGGATGCCTCATCTTAGCCCCCGCGGACTCCGGAGTACTGGACGTGACATCCGAGCCGGGTCTGCTGGGCGTGCAGGGGTGAAACAGCGCACAGAGCAGGCAGGCACTCAGCATCCACCGGGCAGGGGTAACCCTTAATATCCCTTCCATTCCCGAAAGCTTGAGCCCCTAAGTCTTCCAGCATAAAGAATAACTGAGAGGGCCTCCTAGTACTCATCCTTGGAAGCTTCCAAAGAAAACACCTGTTATTTGCCCCTCAGTGTAGAGAAAGTGAACGGCAGTGGGAGTGTGCACAGAGAGAACTGGGCCCAGCTGCTTAACCTTCCCGGGTCTGGCCCCGGCCCCAGACTGCCACCTCCCTCCCAGACGCACCGCCCCATGCTGTCCACGGCCTCACCTGCTCACACAGGCCCTCCGCGGGGGACCTTGCCTTTGATCTGGGGCAAGGTTGGGCTCAAACACCATGCCCCCCATGCTGCTTTGGTGTCTTCCTTTCTCCCTCCTCTCCAGCCCCTCCCACCCGCCCAAGCGGGAAGTAATCTTCCTGCTGGGAAATCTCGGAACACTTTCTCTATACTTGGTCATGGTACCCATCAATTTCTCCTTTTTATCCGAGTTATCTACCTGCATATCTTATATCATCTCTGAGTTGGCAAGCTTCTTAATGACAGGAGTCATACCTCATCTGCCTTTATGGCCGCAACGTACCCGGCCTTGCAAATGTTGATTGAAGGAAGAGGAACTCAACCTAGTGACATTCTGGGGACACGTGTCACCATGTGAATGTCATTCATTTCAGCCTTGCTAGTGACTGGAGCTGGACCCCCTCCTGGTCCTAGGGAACGTGGTGGGGTCAGACTCATTCCTTGGAGTCGTCAGTCAGTTAGTTAACGGGATTTCCTGTTACACATCACATGCACCCTAGGTGTGCTATGTAACCGTGTTAGGCACTGGGGGGGGGGCACATACGTGATGGGACACAGGTAGTTGTCACTGTTCACCCCTGGCCTCTAGGACCAACAACGCCCTGAATCCCCGTGTAGTTAGGAACCTCACTGCAGAACCTTGTGCTTCTCACGGTACCTCCCCCAACTCCACTGTCTGACTCTCCCTTACTTGTTCTTCTTTGCTACTTAGTGTGTCTTTAATCAGGCTTGTTTCTTTTCTCTGCCACTGAGTTGTCATTCACGCCGTCTATCCTCTGCGTGCTGTTTCGGATCACGATGTCTGTCGTACTTGTGAACTTCCGTGGTCCAGGCCAAAGTGGTGGATCTGACAGTGCAGTGGCTTACGGCATCGGTGGGACCTCTCTGCTTCTCTCTGGGTCATTCAGAGATCACATTCCTCCACTGTGCTGCTGTGCCCAACCCTAGGTATTTCTGTCATAGACATGACTATTGATGGCTTAACATAGGCTCAAGCTGTAGGTTGACAAAGGACAGCTTGGAGAAGGTCTTTGCTTGGGTGTTACCTTCTCAATGGGGCCCATCTTGAGCACTCTCTGGGTCAGGTTTCTGCTGTGATGGTGTGCGTAACAAACAGCCCCGAACTACAGGTTGCAGTGGAGAGCATTCTAAAGATATTCCATCAAGAGTCCTCTCCCACGGCTGGTTAATTGAACACGATTCTGGGCACCACTGTGAAGGGACTTTGTTGATGTAATGAAGGTGACATATCAGATGACCTTACGATGCGGAGATTATCCTGGAATATCTGGGTGGACCCACTGTAATCGCCTGAGTCCTTAAAATCAGAAAGAAAAGGCAGAAAAGTCAAAGCAACGGGACAGAAAAGGGAGAAGGAAGATGCGGCAGAGGGGAAGTCAATGAGATTCCAAGGGTGAGAAGTCTTCCACATGCCATTGCCGGTTCTGAGATGTAAGGACCAGGGAGAAGCTTCTAGATGATAACAATAGTGCCTAGCTGATGTCCAGCAAGGAAAGGGCCTCAGTAAACTGAATTTGGCCAACGACACGCATGAGCTTGGTGGCATATTCTCCTCAGAGCCTCCTGGGAAGAACCCTGCTAGCTGATACGTACGTTTTGTCCTTCTAAACCCTGGAGCCCTCTCGGGCTCCTGACCCTCAGAGCTGTGAGATCATGCATGCATGTGTGTTGTCTTAAGCTGCTAAGTGTGGTGGTCTGCTATGGCAGCGACAGAAGACAAACATGGAACGTCTTCCACAGCGTTTTATTTCATGTCAGAGAGTCTGTAAGTTGGCTGTGATTGGGCTCATTCAGGCGGGGTACGGCTGAGCCAGGCCGGACCCCAAGCTTCCCGGAATATAAGTCTACTTCTCATGTCTTCCTTTACCCGGGGCATGCTCTTTCCATGGCACTGGCAGAGAGAAACACAGAAGCCTCACCAGAGTTCAGGAGCACGTGTAAAACCTCTGCGACATTGTGGTTGCTGATGGTCTAAAACGGTCTAAAACGGTCACGTGGCCAAGGCCAGATCAGTGGGGCAGGGAAATGCACTCACTTTTCCTGGATAGGGGGTGGGTGGGGGGCTGCTATGTCTACTGCAGGGAGCCAGGATATAGGATTCTTCTAGTAGGAGGGAGTGGAAAACTGGGGCCAATAATTTGATATATGTATATACATCCTATGAAGCATTCAACTTGGTCCCCCTGGATCACTTACATGTTCTGAATGACAGTTTAATTCACCAACATTCTGTGTTTATTGGGTGTGTGTGTCTCACCGCAGTAGAATGTACCCTCCACGAAGGTAGGACATGCAGTCCGTTTTGCGGCCGAATGTATCTCAAGCACTTGGACTTGACCTGGGACACCATAGGAGGTCAGTAGATATGTGCGGAATGGATGAATGAATGATCTTAGCTGTGACACCACCACCAAAGTCCTCATCATGGTCTGTGACTCATTTTGCATATGAAAAGCAGCCCCCCCCCCACCCCAGGTGAGGAGGAGGAGGACGAAAACCTCATCACCAGGCAACTCTCAACTCAACTCCGAGGTCTGGTTTGGAATCTCCAATGGTCTCAATGGGTTGTATGCCATTCTAAAAATAACCCTCAAAAAATCCGCTGTTATCACAACCCTTTCCTCCCTCCCGGCTGCTGGAGGAGCCCGCGTTATAAATTCAAACAATAGGGCATGTGCCAACTCCCCAGAGGCCTCACTTATGGAGCTAAAATAATAATCCCGGGTTGTTGGCAGCATTTTCTGGATACTGCTCGGCTTCTCTTGAGCGTGAAAGCACCGGCCGTCCCTGCCAAACGTAACCGCCATGCCAAAAAGCTGGCCGAGGTTGTCAACGCCTTTTGGAGGCAACTAATTGGTGTATTCAACTGGTGTTTTTTGGGTGCCAGGCACGGGCATCTGTTAACCCCTTCGGTCCTCCCGACAGGAGACGTTGTAGCTCCCAGTGTGTGGACAGGGAAAGAGACTTGCTTCTCCAGAGCCACACCGCTGGAGGTGATGGAGCGGAGGCCAAACTTGCATCGTGTGGTGCAGAGGAAGCCTCGATGAATGTGCTGTGTGTGCGTGCATGTGAGGGAGGGACAGAGAGAGAGAGAGAGAGAGAGAGAGAGAGAGAGAGATCTTCCATACCCCGTGAGCTGGTTTCTTGACACCCACATTGCAGAGCCTTTCAAGGACTCCTGGGCTCTGAAGCTCAAGAGAGAGTCATGGCCCGGGGAGGTGGTAGTGAGGGTGGTGTGGACCAAAGAGCACACGTAAGGAGCCCAGGGAGCGGGGCTGAGTTGCTAACCACAGTCTTCAGGAGGGAAACCTTTGTCCTAAGAACCCAGGGGCCTTCCCGGAACCCATGGTCATCATCTTCATGCCGCAACAACATCATTAAGAACATTTATGGAGCATATGCTATGCGTCAGGCATCCACTAAAAAGTCTTATAGTGTAGGTGGTACGATTATCCCATTTTACAGAAGAGGAAACTGAGGCACAGTGTAGGATAGTGCCCGAGGACCCCCGTTGGGTAAATGGGGGAGCTGGAGTCGGCCCGGCTGGCTGCTTCCCGGGCCCTGGAGCTTAATCTTTATGCTGCACAACGTCTGTAGAAGTTAGAACGCTGCATTCACTGAGTGCCCCAGACTCACCCACTCAGGAGTCAGAGAAGGGAGCTCGGAGGGCAGGACGCTTGGGGGCCCAGGATCCAGAGGCCTTGACCTCCCGAGATGGGGGGAGGGGAGGTTGATACAGGCAGTTGTATTAAAATGCAAATTTCTGCCTTGCTTGCTGGTTTATCATCTGACTCGTTATACAATTTGCCAGTTATAGAAGAAAAATTACCATAATGGGGCCCTAGGGAATGGTTGTAAAAAGGAGACCAAACGTTACTTATCGGCCGTTTCACTACAATTATCTACTGCGTTTGTTCTTTTCCTCCTCGGAAAAATGAAACCATCCATACCAGGGACAGGGTGCTGACCAGGCAGGAGGGAGCACGCAGGGGCGTGGGGGCACAGCCTTTGATTTGCTTTCTCCCTCGCCTGTCCCCACCAGCCCTCAGACCCTGTGGCTGTTACCTCCTGGGGCAGCTCCCTCTGCAGAGCAGGGCAGGGGTGATTTTCTGAGCAGGAAGAGAGGCGGAGGGCAGGCAGATGAACTTGAGCTGTCTCCCTGGGGTCTTGCTGGCTCACGGCCGCCCCCTGTCCCGGGAGCAGACTTGGTGCTGAGCTCCGGCGCTCACTCCTCCCGCGGGGACCCACCGAGCCATCCTCCCCAGACTCCCCAGGTGCCCCCCTGGGAAGGCTGCAGGTAGCCAGGCTTCCGCAAGGGGGCAGCCGCCCAGTGGGCTGCACCCCGTGAAGCACCCCTGCCCTGAGGCTCTGACGACTCTTCCGGCTCTAAGATACCTTTCCAACCTGTATCTGCCAACCTCACCCCACTCCCGGGCTCTCGAAGCCGGGCACTCCATCTTGCTCAGCGTGCCTCTTCTAGTACCTATAGCTTAGCGCTCGGAACATAATAAGCAGGAAATAAATATTTAATGAATGAATGAAAGTGTCCGTCTGTGAACACATGTCTCTGTTTTCAGGTTATTCTAAAGTTGTCTTCCCTCTGGTCTGACTTCTTTTAGGTCCAGCCAAATCTTCTCCAGGCCCTAAGGCCTCTGATGATTTCTCAGGCTTCTATAAGCGGCATATTAAAATAGTCAGGGGAGCAGATAACGATGTTCTCTGCCCATGCATCCTGTTCAGATATTTTTACTTTTTACAAGCCTTAGGCTTCCCTAGCATTCGTTTGCACTCCGCCGTGGACTTGAGACTGTTTTTGTCTTGGTTCCTAGAGTACCCGCTCCTCATTTATTTCTGCCACAATATGACGGATAAACCTTCAATGCTCCCCTGAGTTCAATTTACAAAGGACAAATTCAAAGCGATGGACCAGAATCTCTGCAACCATGTTTATCTGGTAACCCTCCAACATCTGGTTTCCCGGACTCCGCGAAGAGAGACTCATGGCTTGTCGGCTTGTCTGTTTGAGTTCACCCCATTTCTTACAAGTTATCCTCAAGCCGAGGGGTTCCATACCCTGGGTGCCTGCGGTCAGGGAGCCAGGGGGACTAGAACACAGGTTTCCAGTTTGAAATCCGTCTGTCCACCCCTTTTAAAAAGTGGCAAAGCAAATCAGGATTCACTTTCTCAGAGGGCAAGCCAATCCAACAGCTTTGTAGAGAAGGCAGTGTGTTATTTTTATGTCTGAGCCTCTTGTCTAAGGGAACAGGTATTTCCCTCTGGCCCAAAGGTTCTTTTCCAAAGAGGAAGATGATGGTATGAAGTGAGAGGGTGCAAAGCTCCTGGATGACATCCCCAAATCTCTAGAGCAGGCATCAACAAACTAAGGCAAAATCCAGCCTGATGTCTTTTTATGGCCTGCAGGGCAAGAATGATTGTGGCTTTTTCAACCATTTGGTATTGGAGTAATAATGATAATGGGATAATAATATCCCGTGACATGCGAAAAATAAACCAAATTCAAATGTCAGCGGCCATAAATAAAGTTTTATTGGAAACATGGCCATGCTCACTCATCTACGTGTTTAGGACCGCTTTCCCACGACAGTGGCAGAGCTGAGTACTTATACTCCGAAAATATCCACCATCTGACCCTTTGCAGAAAATGTTGGCTGACCCCTGCTCTCCTGCCCAGATGACCCCGTTGCCCCCACCCCACCTCATTGCCCCCCCGGGGCAATCTCAATCATAGGAAACTTTCTTTCTTTTTGAGTAGATGTCCTCCTACCTTACTTGCACTTTTTAAGATGAAGAAAGTATTGAAGGATGAAGTGGGCAGCTAGTGATTCTGGGAATATTATATTCTTTGTGGCCTCGCTCAAGTCACTTAATTTCTCTTGGGGGCCTCACCATTCTCCTCCCCCCGCCCCCCGAAAAACAGCACTTCCAGAAAGTGATGGGAAACTCAGACACGCCAGTAGGTTGGTGCCGATCTTGCGACCCGAAGGCCTGACCTTCTTGAGAGCGTTCCATCTGTCCCTGCCTTGGACATGCTTGCCCTTGCTAGGCATGTCACAGGTTTTGGCTTTGAAGATACGACCCTTGTAACAACAGGCACACGGTGTGAGATGTTTGACCGATAGGCACTAGTTCAGCACCTACCCTGGCAAATGCTGCACCACACACTGGAGAGATATGGGAAGATGTGGAAGAGGAGGACCCTGGGCTCCGAGAGCCTCGACCCATGTGATGTATTACAAACACAGCCCATCGCAGGACGGAGACATGCCCACGTGTACTGGGCACCCACCACCGTGTGTGTGCCGCCATTTTGCATCTGTGGTTCCACAACACCCTCTATGGAAGACAAAATCAGCCCCCTTTCCTGATGAGAGAACCAAGGCTCAGTACCAGTGTCCCCCATCCAGTGGGTGGTCTCTAACCACCCCATCCCCACAGCCAAGACTGTCCCGTTGCCAGCAGACAGCGCAGTCTCAATGGAGACAAGCAGAAAATGATGGCACCACTGTGGCTTCATAGACTCAACTCTGCAAAGGGAAGAGGGGAGGGTGAGCTGGTGTATTTTGGGGGAAATCTCCCATTTAATTTCTAGGGTCCACTGGATGAAGAAATTTTCTAAGCCTTCTGGGCCCCAGGAGCTGTGCGTTGCTTTTAGCTGGGCAGGTGGATATAGAAGGAGGCTGAGGCGATGTACTGATTGAATTCTGCCCTGAAGTACAAGCCGTCATGTCTGTCTTCTTCACTGGACTATAAACTCCTTAGTCACATGGATGATCTCTTAACCACTCATATATCCCAAGCAAATAGTTTTTAAGTACTTATTATATGCCAGGCACCGTGCTAGCTGTGGGGCACAGTGCTTTGGGTACAGTAGGTGTTCAGGAAATGCTTATGAAATAGATAAATATCTGCTGATTAAATTTATGCCAATGCCAGCTCTTTTCTAGAAGTTTCCAGGAGATACCTGAACCCTTGGGAAAAAAGGGAGGATACACAGATATTTGGGGTATCTGTATTTCTCCATTCTCCTACTCCATCCTGCATCTCTGCTGTGAAAGGGATGTTCTCTCCATCACTAAGTGGGGTCAGCAGGTTGATTCCAGATTTTCTGTTTCTTCCTAAATACTGTCCTGATAATCCACGAGGGAGGTGAAGTTTCTTCTCCAATCTCTTTCTCTTTGCTCCCAGGATGAGCTGGACGAGTATCATCTTGGCATCCACCCCCAAGAGCCATCGCCTGGACAACCACCCTCCTCCGGGCTAGGCCAGGAGATGAAGACCAGAGGCTCATCTCAAAACTCCAATTTCTGGTCTGAGGACACACCGTCTTCTTGGACAGTTGACAGGGTGATCTTGGCCCTTTATGCAGGGGTGTGGCCTTGACAGGACAGCCTTTCTTTTTTTTTTTTATTAAAAAAATTTTTTTAAATGCTTTTTATTTATTTTGAGACAGAGAGAGACAGAGCATGAGCAGGGGAGGGGCAGAGAGAGGGAGACACAGAATCCGAAGCAGGCTCCAGGTTCTGAGCTGTCAGCACAGAGCCTGACGCAGGGTTTGAACTCACAAACTGTGAGATCATGACCTGAGCTGAAGTCGGACGCTTAACCGACTGAGCCACCCAGGCGCCCCAGACAGGACAGCCTTTGTAAACACCATCAAGTCAACCTAATATCCATCCAAGGGGCATGCATGAGCAAGTGGCCATTTGTTTGTTTTTTTTTTTGTTTTTTCAACATTTATTTATTTTTGGGACAGAGAGAGACAGAGCCTGAATGGGGGAGGGGCAGAGAGAGAGGGAGACACAGAACCGGAAACAGGCTCCAGGCTCTGAGCCATCAGCCCAGAGCCTGACGCGGGGCTCGAACTCACAGACCGTGAGATCGTGACCTGGCCGAAGTCGGACGCTCAACCGACTACGCCACCCAGGCGCCCCGAGCAAGTGGCCATTTGTAACCATCCTTCGTCTCAGGAGTTCAGGGTGGAGGACAGAGCCCCAAGAAGAGCAAATCTCTTTAACGTTCAAAGAACGTACCCTTCAAAACCCTGCCACCACTGTCCCCTTCTCTTTACAGCCCACAAAATCGTCAAAGTGCAACTTGCTCCCCAGACAATGGCCTCCCCCTTTGCAGGCAGATCCCTGATAAGTGCCTCACGATGTTTGCGGTTTCCTAGGTGACATTCCAAGGGTCTTGAGAACTTTGGGAGAGTGTGTGAATTCCTTTGACTTTGCACGGCTCTGCCCACGTCCCCTGTTCCCGCCCCTTCTGTTTTTTTTCTACTTTTTTGAACTTCGGGGGGTGCTTCTGGCTGGCCACCCAGGCTTGCCTTTGGGATTCATGAGAATCTGCATCTGTGAATTTGGAATGTGTAAGTGCATGTTACAGGGACAAAAGAAGAGAAGAGAAAGTAGCTTCCTCAATCTCCACATTATTGCCGTTTGGAGCCTGCTCCTTCCGTGTGGGGGTCTGTCCATGTGCCGTGTGTTCAACAGCATCCCTGGCCTCTGCCCCCCGGATGCCATAGCACCTTCCGCCTCTGGCTGTGATGGCCAAAACGTCTCCAGACATTCCTAACGTCCCTTAGGGGCCCAAATCACTGGCTGAGAACCACTGAAAAAAAGGAAAACAGAAATAGTTAGTGTTGGTTTTTTTGTTTTTGGTTTTGTCCCCTTGGCCTTGGGTGGTTCCCTTCCATATTAATCTCTGGGCTCTCGCCTTCCACCTGACCGCCCCCATGCACACACCCTCCCCTGCCCCAGAAGGCTTCATGCCCCCGTTAATTCCACCAAACTCCCAGGGAAAGCCTCCCTGATCACCAGTTCCTGAACGTGCAGGGAGGCACGTTGGTTAGCGGCTGATGGGTGCATCAATGTGGTAACGGGTGAAGGGATCTGATGTGGGGGTGAGCAAGCCAAGCAGGGGGGCCGTGACGGTCAAAACGGTAGCATGTCCTAGTCTGGAGAGAGGTGGAATTCCTGAGTGGGACACAGGAGGTGACTTCACTTGCTAAATGTTTAAAGCTTAGTGGGGAAGCGGCTTTATCTCCTTCAACCTTCTGACTAAATTGACTCTTTGATTAACTCTGAATCTCTTTGTCTTTTAAAGGTTTAACTTTATAAGCCATCCACTCTGTTGGTTCATGCATGCTGTTACCTTCCCTGCCCTCCTGGGCTGGGCGTTCTCTCCTGGCCAGGGATGGGGGCAGCCAGACCTTCACCCCATCAGTGACCGACATACAAGTGGAAAGGATGGGGCAGCCGTGGGCGGGAGACCCGAGGCCGTTCAGTTGCGGGAGACAAGCTAAGGGACCAGCGTATATAGCACGAGCCCAACCACACTTTACAGTATGGATGTAGACGTACACACACACACTCTGGAGAAGTCTTGACACAAATGTACTAAAATGTCAACAGTATCTACCCTAGTGTTGGATTATGTGATTTTAATTCTATTCCTGATGCCTTGCATTGCGTTTCGGGTTTTCTGCAATCGGCATGTTGAACGTAGAAACCACATTAAGTGTTCTTTATTTTGTGTTATTACTAGTATCGCTATTATTAGGTGCCTGCAGAGGCCAAGAGGAGCGATGCGTGTCCTTGCTGGAGGGGAATGACAACTTGGGGACTTGGGAGGGGGTGGGGCGGAGCCGAGCCTCACTGGCTGGGCTCAGTGTTCCTGTGATCCCCCAGAAACGGGGGGAGGGTGCACGTCTTGGGGGTGAGGTGCCCCCACAGTCTCTGCTCATCTCTGGGGCATCTGGAGCCCTGGTAAACAGGCTTCTGTGTCCTGAGCCAGCCCCCAGCAAAGCTGTCGCTTGCCCAAGCCCAGGTCTCTGCCATCCCTTGTGGCCACCTGCAGGGGAGGAAGCCAGCTACTCAGAGGAAGAGCCCCACACTCATTACAGACAAGCCCCTTAAGATCAAGGGAGGGTAATGGCCCAATTTCACTGTGGAGAACGCAGCCCTTGATGCTGTGGCCTGTTACACACTCCACTTAATCCACTTATTGGAGTTGATTTGCAAGTCAGATTTTTTAGGGCACTTCTGAGTCCTTTGGCTTTTATTTTGTGTATTTATTTTTGTAATGTTTATTTATTTTTGAAAGGGAGAGAGTGTGTGCACAAGCAGGGGAGGGTCAGAGAGAGAGGGTGGCGGGGGGGACAAGAGAATCCCAAGCAGGCTCTGTACTCTCAGCACAGAGCCCCACGCGGGGCTCGAACTCTCCAGCTTCGAGATCATGACCCGAGCTGAAATCACTCAACTGACTGAGCCCCCCAGGTGCCACTGAGTCCTTTGGCTTTTAAAGGGAGTCCTCGCTGCCTTTCAGACATGTTGGAAGAAGGGCCCTCCTGGAGGTCTTGGAGGGTCAAGTGAACAGAGACAGAGGCAGTCGGAGGGGCTGGGCCCCGTCTCCACCAACTGCTGCATGGTTGGCATCGGGCCCATCGACGGGAGGAGGAAGGCCGGGACATGGCTTCTCGAAATGCTACACGGATTCTCATGGTGGCCCATGGCTGCTCAGAGGTCCTGCACCATCACCGGGAGTCTGACGTGGGGTGGGTGGGCTCTCATCCGCGGGGCTCTCTGAGAAGCTTCCAGTATGGTTGGCCGCCCTCCCTCGAGAGATGGTTCTCTAGGCCCCTGTCGCCCTGCCGGTGGCTGGCTTTGTGTGGTGGGTGACTGGGGTTATGGGGGTGCCGAGGGGGCCGGTGGGGGGTGGGGAGCGCCCAGGAGGGAGGCTCTGTGCCATTGGATGCTGCCTGCTCGGCCAGGTCCCTTCCCTCCTACAAACTATATATTTCTACTCAGACTGCTATTTTTTTTTTTAATTTTTTTTTTCAACGTTTATTTATTTTTGGGACAGAGAGAGACAGAGCATGAACGGGGGAGGGGCAGACAGAGAGGGAGACACAGAATCGGAAACAGGCTCCAGGCTCTGAGCCATCAGCCCAGAGCCTGACACGGGGCTCGAACTCACGGACCGCGAGATCGTGACCTGGCTGAAGTCGGATGCTTAACCGACTGCGCCACCCAGGCGCCCCTCAGACTGCTATTTTTAATAAAGGATTTTCTTTCTGCTCAGAATAATTTAAAAGACATCTTTCTGGAATATATCTCAATTCCAGTCAACAAACATTTCTTCAGTAGCCGCCACACAGAGTAAGCGTGCTAAGCACCAGGCAGATTTGGGGGCACGTTCTTGGAGACGATGAAAGATAAAGGTGTCCGGCCTTGGGGAGCCTTTCAGACCTTCGAGCTCAAGGAGCGACAGGTGAGTTTGTAATTAGAACAAAACCACAAATGGAGAGGGGACATAAACGGAAGTTACGGGAAGGAAGGAGAAGTTCCACTTGGGAAAATCCAGGGTGGCTTCATGGTGGAGGCGTCAGTTTCAAAACACAAGGAAGGTTTCCGTAGGTCCTGGGGGAGGGGGGGGTCAGGATCAGAAGGAAGCGAGAGGGGGAGAATGGAGGCGTTGCACACACCATCTGGAAGCCCGCAAGCCCGGCCTTGTGGCCGTGGAAGGAGAGAGCTCACGGGATTCTCGAGGGCTGGCCAGCTTCTCCTGGAGGACGCCAGGTTCGCTCCCCGCGAGGCTACCCCGCTTCCCAGGGCTATTTCCAAATATTTCCACACAGCTCGTCTCCCGGGCAAGGGTTCCCCACCCAGGCAGGAGGGTCGTGAGCGCTCCAGCCTTAGTCCAGCGGCCTGTGAACCGTCAGATCAATTCATTTGGACTTCGTGATGATTTCATCTGGGTGGGGGGGGGGGGGTGGTGATACTCAGCTTTGCGTTAGCAAGGTGGTTCGTATGTAAATTATTTCAGTAAATAAAATTTCAAGGCCAGCCGCTTATCCCACTCCGGCAAGCCCTTGTGTCGGGCAAGGGCACTCCAGAAGGGAGGACAGTGACAAACGGGAGAGACAAGGGGTCGGGCTGGGACGCTGCCCCCGGTCCCCCCCCCCCCAGGGTACCCCGGACCCTGGGGAGAGAACTTCCGTCTTACACCGAGTCAGCAGGTCACAAAAGCATGATTCCTGCCTGGGCTTCCTGGCTGTGGAGGGTCAAGGGGGAGATCCAGCCAAACTTTGCCCCCCACCCCCTCCCTGACAGTCCCCCCCACGCCATGCTTACACCTGGACATAAAAGGTAGAGAAGGAGAGAGGCCTGGATGGGGGAGCTGTGTCCTACCCGCCCACCGTCGCCCTTCAGAGTCTGCACACCTGACCTTGAATCTTGACTGTGCTGCTTACCAGGCGTTTGATCTTGAGCAAGTAATTGACCCTTTCACAGCCACACTGGTATCTCCTTCTGAGTGTCTCTAAAGTCCGGACGCTGTGCTTAGGGCTCCTCATGTATAGCTATTATGAGCTCCATTTTGCAGATGAGGAAACTGAGGCACAGAGGGAGACACTTAAACGATTTGCCCGAGGTCTCGCAGCTGGGGAGATGCGGTGCCTGGGTGCTTTTTTATCTCATGGGGTTGCTGGGAGGGGTACTGAGTCACCAGAGGCAAAGCACTCGGCGTCTGGCACACGGTGAGTGCTTGATAAATGACTCTTATCCTTGCCATCATATTGCCTCTCTGCTGCCTGCCCCATCCCCCTCTCTGCTGGCCTCTGTGGAGGCGGGCGGGGAGCAGGGCCATTCGTCCATCCTGGGGGGCTGTCCAAGTGATGCTGGGGCCCAGAGGACCAGGGCCGTATGGAGGGAAGCATCGTCTCCCGGCAAAGCCCTGATTGGAGCCCATTTACATCTTCAAAGTCAGCTTGGAAAACCACCATCCATCAGCCAATGATGGTGTAAATTGCTTTGCTAAATATATTTCTGGGTACATGGTAAGTAAAAATATCATGAATTTAATAAGCCTTGGAATTCACATTTTTCCAGTCCTAATTAAGTTTCTGCTCTGCTTCGGACGTGCTTTTCTTCAGCGAGGGTGGGGAGAGAAGAAGCTTATGTTTACTGTGTGCCTGGCTGGGCCCAGCTAGGTGCTTTATTTACCTCCATCAGTGTATTACACGCTCCCGACTGCCGGCCGCGGCCGGGTTCCTCATTCCCTCCTCGCCGAGGCTGGACTGAATCCCAGTGAGGCGCGCCGCTCTTTATCTAGGGTCACGGCCAGGAGTCGGGATTTGTACCCATTCTGACTGCCCCCTCCTACTGCTCTCCCCCTGGTCCTCATGGGTCCGTGAAGTGGCCCCTGTGGTCCCAGGATCTGGGCACTGCTTTGGCTCCCCCCCCCCCCCCAGGGACATGCTGTGCCTTTATAGCCGTGTAGGTGCCCACGCGTTCACACGACCACCCCACATTCCCATGGGTTCACCATGTACATACAAACGCCAGCAGCCATGGGTGTTGTGTTCCATGGCGAAGACCCATGGGTCCTGACAGCAGGGGGCAGCACCCCTGTCCACAGGGGCTTGCCGTGGAGGGATGTTCACCATTATAATCTTATGTGTCAACTCGGCTGGGCCACAGTGCCTAGATATTTGGCCAATCATTCTGGGTGTTTCTGTGGAGGTGTATTTTGGATGCGATTAACATTCAAATTGGTGGAGTTCGGGTAAAGCCAATTGCCGGCCCTACGCGGGTGGGCCGTGCCCAATCAGGTGACGGCCTGAATAGCACAAAGACGGGCCTCCCCTGAGAAAGGGAATTCTGCCAACAGATGGCCATTGGATTCAAACTGCATTTATTCCCTGGGTCTCCAGTCTGCAGCCTTACCCTATCAGGTTAAATCTGTCTCTCTCTCTCTCTCTCTCTCTCTCTCCCTCTAAATGTATTCACATCTGTTGGTTCTGTTTTTCTGGAAAACCCCAAACTGATACAGTCACATTCAAACACTGTGCCAGGCCCTCTGTCAATACCAAGCCGTCTCAAAGCTGGGGCAAAGGCGAATTAATGCTGCCTTTCTGCAGATGAGGAAATGGGGGTGCAGAGAACTTGCGGGACTGGCCCTCCGCCCTGGCAGAGGGGTAGAGAGCTTTGGAATGGATCAGGGCAGCTTGGATTCCCGTTCTGAGGTGCGAGCACTCACTTTGCGTGCACCTGTTTCTTCAATCATATAACGGGGAGAACACCTTCCCGGCGGAGTTGTTCTGAAGGTTAAATGGGGTGATGTCTGCGAGGCCGTTAGGAAATGGGAGTTATTAGGAGTGGGCTTGGAATTGGAATTACACCCACGGGCTTGCAGGCCCTGGGCTCGCCGCCCCCGTGGTCCCCATCCGAGGGCCATGAGGCTGGTGGTCTCTGAGCCGATGCTCCAGGGACGACTGGCTCCTCCAGGCTGCCCCAGGCCTGGCGACCACCAGGCCCCTTTCTCTTTTCTTGGGAGGCTGTGACATAGCGGGCGGGGTGCAGTGCATCTGCGGGACAGGCGGCTGGCGAGTCTTTGGTGATGCTGCTGTGTAACTGTCCACAGAACATTAGCCGCACATTACAGAGTTATGTTCCATAGCGCGATGTATTCCCCAGACGGATGGGATTCCGAAGGACGGGGTGAAGCGGGGAGAGCCGGCTGCCTTTCCTTTGCTGGGCTGGAGGATGCTGCACAGGTGGCCTCAGGCAGTTTAGGAGGCCCCCCCCCCAGACACTGGGGCAAGCCCACCTGTCCTGCCTCCCCCCTCCAACCTTCCCCTCTACTACCGAAAAGACGTGAGTTTGGGTGGCCTGCAGGACACCAGGCAAGGACTCAGAGGTGGCCCATGAGCCTGCGAGTGGCTGTGTCACCCGGTCAAATACTTCCTCTCGGGCCCAGTCTGCAGTATCTGCCCTAACTCTGCTTTAAAACCTTGCTGGCAACGTCCCTTGCCTTGAGGACAAACCTGTCCCCAAGGAGGGGAAAGGCGCCCAGTAGACCTGCTTTTATATTCAGAGAGCCATCCCCCAGCCACCCCCCCACAGGGCTCAGGAGGGGCTGCAGAACCAGCCTGGGAGGATCTGGATCCAGCCCCTGGAGCTCCCAGTGTGACCTCCATGTGCTACCCCATCTCCCTGTGCCTCAGTTTCTTCCCCTTTCAAATGAAGATGTCAGTAGTACCCATGTCACAGGTTGAAGTGACATTAAATCAGTGAGTGCAGGAGCCCGGAACACAGGCGCTGCCCCCTCGGTGATAGCAACTGGCATCCTACGCACCTCATAGCAGCCAAAGGATGGAGGAAGCTGGTCCTGCCCAAGTGCAGAGTTGGTAGGGGAAGGCTGTTCTCTCCCTTCCGGAGGAGCCGGGCGGGTGGCTCCTCAGTTGGCCATTAGGATACCCAACAGATTTTCTGGTGGCCTCTTGCTCCTGAGCGGGATGGCGACAGGCTTGTTCAAGAAGCTCGGTCCCCCAGGGACAGCCAGGGTGCTGTCTGCTCTCCCACCATTGGTGGGCAAGGCTATGTGCGCCTGCCTTGGATGGAGTGAACCCCATGGCAGGGCGCTGGGCTTCAGCCATTTTGCAGATACCCCCACCTTTCAAGCTGGGTGAGAATCGAAAGGTGGGTGGGGGGTTGAGAAGAAGCAGGAGCCAGGCATCCCCGATCAAGGAATGCTGCTGGGGAGAGCCCCCCACCTCGTCCGTATGCCTGTCACCCTAACAGCGGGGCCAGGGATCAGACTTAGAAAGGCCACCAGCAAGAGGACACTGTCCAGCAGGGAAGTGAGGGGGAGGGACCGATGAGCGGACCTCACGCCCCACCCCACCCCGGCACAAGCACGGTCAGGTATATCCTGCTGAGGACAGCGACAGGCAGGGAGGAGCAGAGCTCTGAATTTCACAGAGATTGAAGTTTTAACATGAATCACAGTAAGTGCTGGGATGAGACAGTTGTAATAACTGGGCAAGGGCTGAAATGTATATAATTTGGCCGAATGTCTTTAAGGGAGTAGGCAAGGGGGGTTCGACAGACGGTAGTTAGGGGGAGTTGTAGGGACGCATAAAGCCATTTCACGTGTGCCTCTAACAAGTGAAGACTCCTCAGGAAGTGGATTGAGCGTATTTGTTTGATATTTATCTTCTAGGGGCGCCTGGATGGCTCAGTCGGTTGAGCGTCTGACTTCGGCTCGGGTCACAATCTCGCGGTTCGTGAGTTCGAGCCCCGCGTCCGGCTCTGTGCTGACAGCTCGGGGCCTGGAGCCTGTTTCAGATTCTGTGTCTCCCCCTCTCTCTGCCCCTCCCCTGTTCATGCTCTGTCTCTCTCTGTCTCTCAAAAATGAGTAAATGTTAAAAAGAATTTTTTTAAATAAAAAGATATTTCTCTTCTATGCAAATGAGCCACTCATGTGCTTTCCTCGTGGGCGGGGACATTCCTTGTCGGAGCATCGTGGGCCTTTAATAAAGCCTGGTTTCGTGTATTGGTGACTGGGCCTCAGTTCTCTGGCCTTGGAGCCCAGGGCAGAGGGATTCAGAGGAAGGATGTCTGTGTCTGCTTCCTCGTGCTGTGGCTACACTCGCCCTGTCTCTCTCTCTCTCTCTCTCTCTCTCTCTCTCTCAGCCAGGGCCGGATTGAGGGGTGCAGAAAGTAGGGAGGTGTCTTGCAATGTGTCTCTTGAGCTCAAAGCATCCGTTAATGGCGTTCTTGAAATGGCAGAAACACGCGTGTCACTGACAAAGCCTGGAGGGGACAGAAAGGAAGCATCTTTCAGCAGCGGGGTGGGGGCTGCCCTGGGGGCGTGGGCAGGGGAGGGGAGGGCTGGCTGCACCACTGAGGAAGGGGGCCACCCACCCCCAAGGCCCAGGCCCTCTGGGGAGCCTGCCGTGGGCAGAACGTGCACGTCCTGGCAGTTGGGGAGCAGAACACAGGCCCCTTCCTCCCCCTCCGCCTTTCCTTCCCTTTTCCATCCCTTCGTTTTCCTGGAAAGCCTGGGCTGCAGAGAAAAGGGCACGGCAGCATCTCAGGAGCACTGAGGCCTGCTCCGAGGCCCACAGAGAGTCTGGATCCCCGGGTCTGCGGCCGTAGGGTGGGAACCTCTAGCTCTGCCAGCTTTAAACCCACACCCGTGTGCCTGGGCTCATAGCACGCGGAAAGGCTGGAAGAGAGCGCCTGGTGGCTCCCTTGCTGGACCCCAGATCCTGTTCTCGGATGCACAGGACCTCCCTTTCCTCTCGTGAACAGCTTCCACGGCTGCTAGCGCATGTGTGGGCTCCCGTGCGCGCGCGCGCACACACACACACACACACACACACACACACACTCAGAGTCCAAGAGACCAAACTGGGCGTCCTCTCATTTGCTCCAAGCCACACCTTTCTTGCTTTTCTGGCTTCAGTCACTTGGTGAGCTGCTGTGATCACCTCCAACGGCTACTGTCCAAGTCCTTCAGCTGGGGGACTGCCCTGGCCTGCCCAACCGGGGGCCCACCTTGGCGGAGGACAGGGCGGGCCTGGGCTGGTGAATCCATACCCACACCCCCCTCCAGAAACCCCCCGGCAGCCGTGAGGCGTCATCATGGCACGTGCTGAGTGTGACTGTCTCTTCTTCCCCCGCCGGCTCCCTCCCCTGTGCCAACCTGGCAGCCTCGGCCCAGGCCCGCCCTGCCCCGTCCGGGGACGCAGGTGCGGGGCGGGCGCCGGTCCTCCGTGTGCCCGACTGCCGCTCTGCCCTCCCGAAGTCGGCTTCGCGCTCCAGAGCGGCTGGAGTTGCCGAGGCCAGGACCGAGGCATGTGATCCTACAAGAGGTATTTTTAGCTTTCTCATTAACCGAGTGCTTTCAAATTAGCCTTCTATTAACCTCAAAGGAAAATGAAAGTGTGTTTTTTTTTCCCTTCCCAGAGAAAGTCTCCTGCAGAAGAGAAAGCTTTCCATGATTCACGTTTCCTGCGCCTCGAAGCCCTAATGAAGTTGGAGTCTCTAATATCTAACTTGATGGAATAATTGGTCCATGGGCTTTCCTGTAATGGAGAGGCAGAGGCTGGCAAGCAGGGAAGTGGTCTTTCCGTTCTCATCAAACAGCCTTCGTTTCCGTCTCCCCTTTTCTCCACCAGGGCTCCTCCCCACCACTGCCCCCCCACTCCGCCCCCGCCCCTGTTACTCAGGAAAAATCCACGCGATCTGCCTTCCCTTCCGGTCTCATCCGGGGTGTCCTTGCCTGCTTTGCCCTGCTGATCCCAGACTCACACGTAGCCGTGGCTCCTCTCTGAAGCACAGTCTGGTCCTCGAGCCTTGTGACCAGGGTCACAGAGGAGGCCCCTTGACTTTGGCGGTGTCCCTCAAAGTGTACTTATCGCTCTGCACCCAGAGTTCGAGGAGAGGGGAATAAATAGCCTTGCAATTTCCCAGCACAGTCAGGGAGCAAGTCCAATGAGGCTAATCCAATTTCCACTTTCTGCCCCAAAGATGGGAGGAATCTGCCCGGGCCAGGGTTCCCTGCCAGCAGGTCGATGTCTCAGGACTGTGAAGGTGGCCCTGCTGAGGGTGGGGAGGGGACATGGGGCCCAGCCACTTGGGGGATTCGAAGAGTCTGCTGCTGGGAGTGGGTATCAGCCAACAGACACGAGGAAGCTGCCCGACCATGCATGCTCCCAGGTAACCAGAAGAAATGGCAGGGCTGCTTCCAAAGGGCTCAGGCCAGAGTCTGGATCATTCGTCCATCAGTCCAGCCTGTTGGTGACCCTAGGACTTGACACCTGACTGCCCCCTTCCTTTCCTGGCCCCTTTCCCCGTCCCCGTAGGTCCTCACCTCTGACTGCCTCTCCACATCCCATCTCTGTCTCCTCCCTCTCTCCCTTCGTTCCTAGGTCTGTGCCTTCTAGAACCATCCTGCTGGAGAAGGGCTCTGGGCTTCTCAACTGGAGGCACCTCGGGGAGGCGATCTGCTTCTCAGTGGCATTTTGCTCCATATGTGAGCAGCCGCTCAGCCAACGGGACCAGAGTGGACGACCAAGAACTTTCTGTGTTGAGTGTGGGGCGCTGCTTGGTCCTGAAGAAGCCCATGTCACAAGGAGAGGCTCCTCCCTGGGGACGTCTGCTCAGCCTCCCTTGCAAAGAGTCTGCCCTCCCCCCAAGTGGCTCACCTACACTGTTCTAGATGCGACCGGATGACTGGATGCCTGAGAAAAGACAGTAGACCCCCGGTTTAAGTGACCGGAAAAAGATCACAGAGACGCATCCTCACCGAGGACCACCATATCTGCAGCTCCCGCCCGGCACGTCCCACGGCCTCCTAGCTGTCCCCATCTGCAGGGCCCTGGCCCTTCAAAATTGAAATGTCAGAAAGCAAACTCACTGCTCCGCTGTCAGACTGCTTCCTTCTTATTTCCTACCGGGTTAATGGGATCACCATCAGCCCCATCAACCAGGCCAGAAACGTACGAGTCATTGTCAACTCCTCTACACCTGCCAGTCACCGAGTCCCATCAGCTCCCCTCTGCGGGGCCCTTCTGCCCTACACCCCAGCAGAGTGCAGCCACTCGGGGCTCAGGGCATCGCCGTGGTCCCTCGGCTGGTCTTCCTGACACGAACCTCAACTCTGAGTCTGTTTCCCTCTCTGCAGCCAGAGGGCTTGCTTGAAAATGTGCTCCCTTAAATACAAATCAAAGCCACACTGAGATACCACCTCACACCGGTCAGAGCGGCTAAAATGAACGAATCAGGAGACTATAGATGCTGGCGAGGATGTGGAGAAACGGGAACCCTCTTGTGCTGTTGGTGGGAATGCAAAGTGGTGCAGCTGCTCCGGAAAACAGTGTGGAGGCTCCTCAAAAAATGAAAAATAGACCTACCCTATGACCCAGCAGTAGCACTGCTAGGAATTTACCCAAGGGATACAGGAGTACTGATGCATAGGGGCACTTGTACCCCAATGTTTATAGCAGCGCTTTCAACCATAGCCACATCATGGAAAGAGCCTAAACGTCCATCAACTGATGAATGGATAAAGAAGATGTGGTTTATATACACAATGGAATACTACTTGGCAATGAGAAAGAATGAAATCCTGCCATTTGCAGCAACATGGATGGAACTGGAAGGTATTATGATGAGTGAAATAAATCAGTCAGAGAAAGACAGATATCATATGTTCTCTCTCACTCATATGTGGAACTTGAGAAACTTAACAGAAAACCACGGGGGAGGGGAAGGGAGAAAATAGTTACACACAGAGGAGGAGGGAGGCACAGCATAAGAGACTCTTAAATACAGAGAACAAACTGAGGGTTGATGGGGGGCAGGGGAGAGGGGAAAATGGGTGATGGGCATTGAGGAGGGCACCTGTTGGGATGAGCGCCGGGTGTCGTATGGAAACCAATTTGATAATAAATTATCTTAAAAAATAAAAATAAATAAATAAAATGTGCCCCCTTGCTAACCCCTGTCAGTAGCGGCTCCTGGTGACCTTCCACTAAAGCCCATGTTCCCTGGACAACTCGCAACATTCCCGGGAGTGGAACCTGCCCATTGATTCAGCACCATCCCGAGCCACCCTCCCCCTGCAAACCCACCCCCGGCCAGGCCCAACCAGCTGCAATTCCCTGAACGTCCCTGGGCCACTTGTCACCTCTGGGCTGTCCACACAGAGTTGCCTCTGACTGGAATGCCCTTTCCTCCTTGGCTAGCCAGCGAACTCCTATTCACTCCACAACCCCCCTTCAAACACACCCTCTTCTGGGAAGCTCTGACAGCTGGGCATTTCTTCACAGGGTCTGACTGCCCCCGGATCTGCCCCCGATTTCGCTGTTGGCTACACTAAGGCTCTGCGGATACGTAGGCTAGGGAACAGCGCTGCCTGGGGCTTTTCCACCTGGAGGGGCAGTGATGACAGTCGTTAGTTTCAGTCAAGGTTCTGTCATCCTCCCCAGCTTTGCAGACACAGCCAGACAGGTTCGTGTCTTCCTTGGCCCGCATTATTCTCACCCTCCTTCTACCCTCCTGCCTTCTTTCTTCTCGTGGCATCTTCTTAGGGGGATGAAGCCCTGTGTATGACGCTGCTCTCGGAGTCTGAGTTTGCCTTTCTAAACTCCAGCCTCCCGTGGTCCCTTCCTCCACTGCTGTTTCCTATTCTTCCTCCTCCTCCTCTCCCTCCTCCACTCCCTCCTCTCCCTCCTCCCCTTCCTCCTACCTCTTTCTCCTCCCCTCCTTCCCTTCTTCCTCCCCGTCCTTCTCCTGCCCATCCTCCCTTTCCTCCACCTTCCTCCCTCTCTCTCCTCCTCCCCTCTCTCCTCCCCTTCCTTCCCATCTTCCTTCTCCTCCCATCTCCCTCCACCCTTCCCTCCATCCCCTCCCTCCTCCCCTTTCTCCTCCTCTCCTTCCTCTCCCTCCTCCCCTTCTTCCTCCCCATCCTCCCTTTCCTCCACCTTTCTCCTTCTCTCCTCCTCCCCACCCTCCTCCCCTTCCTTCCCATCTTCCTCCTCCTCCCATCCTCCTTCCTTTCCTCCTCTCCATCCTTCTCCTCCCCATCTTTCTCCTCCTTCCTCCCTTTCTCTCCCCTTCCTCCCCTTCACTTTGGTGACAGTGACATTTCCCTTGCGTCCTCCTGGCCTGCAGACCCCTGTGCCCCCAGCCGCAGCCCTCCAGCCCTCATTAACACTTCCACCAGAGCTGGGTGGGGAAGGAAGAGAGTGAAAACCCTGTTATACTCTTTAGCAATTCAGGCCAGAGGTTTGGAGGGGAGGCTAGGCCCACTGGGTATCAGAGCTGGGTGGATTTTCCATTTCCCGTCTGCCTGTTGGACCCCTGCCTTTGCCTCACTCCTCCACCAGCTATCTGTGTTAGTCCACTGGGGCAGGCCGCAGCACGGGTGAGGCTCATTTGGAAAAAGCTTCAGACGTAAAAATCTAGTCTTAAAGTCAGGTAGGGGGTAATTAGTCACATCTCAAAAGAAGTCTTATGTTTCAAAAGGCTCTGCAGCAGGGAGCCTGTAATTAGCTGGCTTCCCTGGAGTATTGACATCAGAGAGGGACAGTTCGGCCAAGTTGCACTCCTGTGTGTGCCTGGCCCCCAACCAGCCTATTTTCCTTCCTTTGAGTTAAAGACTTTTCCTCCCTCCCTCTCTTCCTTCCTTCCTTCCTTCCTTCCTTCCTTCCTTCCTAATTAATTTATTATCATGCTTCTTTACTGAGGTAGGCAAGGAGCATGGGTTGATGGTCCTTTCACAGATGTAGAAAACCCAGGTCACAACTGCACAGCCTGAGCACAGAGAAGACAGGACCTAAGGAGAAGCCAAACTGGTCGTTCTGTCCAACAGGTGTAAACCCTTTCTTCCTTAGTAAGAGAGTCCCTGTTATATCGAGGGAGGTCATGAAACCAGCTAAAAACCCTGTAGAGAGAGGGAGACGCAGAATCTGAAACAGGCTCCAGGCTCTGAGCTGTCAGCACAGAGCCCGACGCGGGGCTCGAACTCATGAACTGCGAGATTATGACCTGGGCCGAAGTTGGACGCTCAACCGACTGAGCCATCCAGGCGCCCTGTGAGCGATTATGTTTAGTGGGACTTCTAGGCAGGTGGCTCAAGGGAACCTGGCTTAGCTGGAGGACCTGCCTCCCTTAGATGCCCTTCCCACCATCTCCCTCCCTCCTGCCTAGAAGCTCCAGCAGCCATGTGGGGCTAAAAGGGAGCCTTTAAATGGAAGCTCTGCACGGGGCTGGTGAAAGTAGGAAAACAGAGGGCATCTGAGTTCCAGTAACCGTGGAGTTGCCTTACCAGCCCCAGATCACTTACCTCTGCCTTGCTTTTAGGTAAGGGAAGAAAGAAATTGCCATCTTGGTTAAGCCACCGTTAGCTTGGATTTTGTGTTACGTGCGGTTGAGCCTAATCCTGGCTAATAAATTAATTTTCATGACTCAGCTTCAGGACTACATCACCCCCACAGCCCAGAGGTAGATGAGAGAGTATTGGTTTGCCCACTGTCTGTGTTTACACCCAAATTATAACTTTCCCTAAATCTCTTGTCTTTCACCCACTGCCCCACATTTTCCTTGTGGACTCATGGGTGTGGGTAATCTGCATAACATCAAGGGAGGACTCTTTGAAAAGGGGGACCCAAGTCTTTTCTGGGACAATCAGCTGTAAGCATCTTGCTGGGAAGTGCCTTGAGGAGGGAAGGACCTCTACACTTTTGAGGTCGACTCTCCCCCTGTGGCCACGCCCACTCCACCAGGCTCCACCCCCTTCCCCCTCTTTACTCCCTGACTTTTCCAGGTGCTGCTCTTTGCTTAGCAGACGAATACCCAGACCGGACCGAGCCACCTGGTTCTCTCACTGGGTGTGTTGGACCAGGCTCAGGCTCTGTGCCTTTTAGCCTGTGCAGATCCCATTTCCTGCTCCCTCCCTTCCCCGCAACATGGTTTCAGTATACCTCTTAGCATTTCTGAACATCTTTGCCCACCATGAAAGAAATGAGTTGGATTGATCTCCGAGACTCCTCCTGGTTTTCAATTGCCAAGACGGAATGAGGTCGGACCCAGAACGCCTACGTGCTACCTGGTAGCTTTTAGCTGGGACTTTGACCTGCCTGCTACCCGACCCCCCACCCCCAGGGACCCCCCATCGGTTCAGCAGCTGCGGGGAGGCAGGTAGGTCAGTGGTCTCTCCCTAACCTGAAAAGCATCTCGTTGACTGACGGCCAGGTGACCCCTTTCTTGGGAGCCTGAAAGGAAGAGGCAGAAGGTGCTTAGCCAGCTGGCCACATTTCTGAAGCTATCAAGGCAGGAAGACCATGGAAGAGTGGGTTTTTACACTTAAGACATCTTCCAGAGCCCTTTTGCTGGCAAATGGTGTTAACAGGCCTCTGAGGGGCCCTGGAAAGGAGGGCTTAAAGGCCAAACTTGTTAGAAAGAGCCACATTAGCAGAGATGGTGGTGACGTTGTGGCTTTGAGCACAGGGTTGGGCTGTGTACTTCCTGATTTCCTGGCCTTCCTGGATGGATTTCTCAGCATGTTCCAGCATCGATATTTGTGGGCTTGTCTTGCCGTCTGGGCCCCGATGATGTAGCTTGTGGTTTTTATTTTTTTTTATTTTTATTATTTTTTTTTTTAATTTTTTTTTTCAACGTTTATTTATTTTTGGGACAGAGAGAGACAGAGCATGAACAGGGGAGGGGCAGAGAGAGAGGGAGACACAGAATCAGAAACAGGCTCCAGGCTCTGAGCCATCAGCCCAGAGCCCGACGCGGGGCTCGAACTCACGGACCGCGAGATCGTGACCTGGCTGAAGTCGGACGCTTAACCGACTGCGCCACCCAGGCGCCCCTTGTGGTTTTTAATCTACTGGTCCCTCTCAAACGATCCGGGAGCTCCCTCTCTTGTTCTGTCACCGGTTCCCTTCAGCACGTGATAATTTTTGCCGCTCACAGGTGGGTGGGTTATAGCCCTTCCGCTCCTGGGGCAGCGAAACACTGGCTGGGAAATTGTCCTTGTGTTCCCATCATGGGGCATTAACATAACATAAGCAGTGACCAAGTCCCCAGGGCCCCGGATGTCACTCAGTGGCCTGTTTGGTAGGAAATGTCTGATCTTAGTTCAAAGTTGCAGGGGAGCGTGTCGGGCCCGAGCCCAGGTTCTACCTTGACCCTCAGATCATGTCCTCGCCCATCTCCTCAGGATGCCACCTGCTTTTTCTTTCCTATGATTGATTGATACTTTCCCTAGTCCCCCCAAATTCCTACTGTCTCCTATGGAATTTGACTGTCTCTCTTGGAAATGCCTTTTTGTGTGTCTCAGAGCTCTTCAGAGTAAAGGATTTTATTTTTTTCCTTTATGAAATCACACAGCTGGTAGGGACCCTGAAGGTAATCTGCTGCAACCCCCCTCCTTTCGCAAGGGGGAAAGCTGAGGCTCGGAGAGGGATGAGCTGGCCCAAATTTGCACAGCTTGTTCATAGAGGAGCTGGAGCGGGATGCTTAGGTCTCAACCCCCAGGGCTCCGGCTCCAGGTCTGCCTGGAGGGACCAGGAGGGGTGGGTGGGGGGGACTACCTTCTTCACAAATACTTCCGGGGCTCTAATCAGATCATATTGTTTCAAATCACTAGCACTGTCCGGCTCTACATTCTCTGCCCTTCCATCTAAGAACTTTCTTTTCCATGCCTGACCTTTAAGGTTTCATCCTGTTGAGACGTTTTTCCACGGGGTCTTGGGCTAGGATTATGTACTTGCAAACTGCGGGCCCCGGGCACTTGTGATTATGTCATGTGATGGGCAGACCAGCTGGAGAGGCTCTGAGTGAACCCACCACTTAGCTGGATGGCCCTTGGGAAGGACAGGGACAGAGGAGAGACTGGGCTGGGCACTGGGTTGGGTCAGGGCCATCTGCATGCAGAGGCTGTTTTCCCAGGCTGCTCCCTATGGTTCCTGACACCTCTGGGCTGGGGCAGAGGGACTCCAGCAGAAACAAAATGAGTGGTTCATATAGGACTCCGAGTGGCATTGGGAATGTAGTGTGCTAGTCCTGTGCTCATAGGAATAATGTGTGGGCCCAAGGGATGTGGTGGCGGGGGGTGGGTGGGGATGGCAGAAGGATGTCTGTTTCCACAGCACAGGGCGCAAGGCAGGACCCCAGCACCACTGTGGCATTCCTTGGCAACACTATCGTCTGGATGGGCATCTAATGCTATTAATTAGGGTCTTGGTTGCCACCATGGGCATGAATGCTGGGGGTGATGCTCACAACTTTCCAAAGACAAATGCAAGGACCCAGAAGATGACGCAATCACCTCCAAGCTGAGAGACACAAAACCACCACCCTGAAGCGGATAGCCCAGGCTCACCCTCAAATCCAGCTCTCTCTCTCTCTTTTTTTTAAAGAGAAAGGAGAGTAATTAGTCTTTCTTGAGTTCTTTCAACTCAATGACAAAAAAAAAAAAAAGAAATTCTAGAAAAGAAATCTCCGGTTGTAGAGTGGCAAAGAACAGCCGCATTGTTTGTCCCTTTCAATACACTACAACTGATAATAACAACAAAGAATACGACTGACTTAGAAATTCTTTGTGGTCCTTCAATATCACGGCAAAACGAGCCTGGGAAAACTGACGGGGAGGTTGCAGGCACCCGTGTGTGGGGAAGCACGCCTGCACACCTATTGTATATGCCCAAGAGCCCCGTGGTGTCTTGGCAATAGCAAAGACAAAATGCACATGCGCTTGAAACCAGCTTGATGGAAATTGCCAGAGGCATGGAGAACAATGGCTCGCTACCTGGGCTTCCAGACCATGCCTTGTCGCTGCTTCTGAAGTGGAAATATGATACTAATGAAGCCACGACTTGAAATGTCTTCTCCGTTTGCAAGGTCGGAGCAGATACTCGTCAGTGGCATACCTGTGAACCTGGGGTTCAGAGGCCACCTGTCTGGGAACCCCGGGCCTGCCGCGGATGGAGACTTGGAGTTGGGATATGGAGATACTTGTTCCGTAGACTGAGGGATGGGCTGTGGCGGGAGGGCCGCAAGGTGTACGCACAGATGGAGGGTGAGGGGAAGTGAGGGCTCAAGAAAGAAGAAAACTCTCGGAGATACAGGAAAATCAGACAGGTGGGGATGGGGACAGCAATACAGAATGGTCGCAAACCTGAAGGAGATGATAAGGCAGGACGTGTGGACGCTGCCTTGGGACACTGGGAGGGTGAGGACAAAGAAGCTGGATGGAGGCCAGCTAAAGGAGGCCTGGGATGGGGCGGGTGGGTGGGGGTGGGGGGAGCTCTCTCTTAGGGGTGTCTCCAGGCTGGGAAGAGTCTGCCGCAGAGGCCACTGGGGCTGGATTAGGAAGGAACAATCCCTCTCTTCTGGAACTATGGGGCCGCTTGTGTCCAGGGAGGATAATGAGGTGTGTTTGCGGTGATGGTGGCAGAGATAGGAAGTTTGGTCGGTAGGCATCCGTGTGACACACACAGTAGGCGCTCAATAAAGGCCCGTAGAAATTTATGAATACATTGCGGTCAACGCAAAAGTACCAGTTTTGTGCTAGTAGCTGTCACGTAACAGCAGCTATTCCAGAGAGTTATGACGGTGATAAAATCAACCGGGGCTGCTGAGGCTCTGAGGTTTGGGGTGTACGTGGCGAGGAGGAAATGCACCCGACCAGAGAGAACCTCAGTGGCGAAGGAGCCGAGCATCAAGATGAACAGCAGGAAAGGAAATAGGTGAGGAAGAAGCAGTTCCTTAAAAGAAGCATCCTTTAGGGCTGGAAAACATGGCGGGCTGGCTTCCTGGAAAATAGCTCTCCAGGCAAACACAAAACAGAGGCGTTCTGGCACACAGGTCACTTCTTGCCCTGCTGTGTTGTGGCCTTGGACCAGCAAGGTGGACCGGAGGGAGGCTTTTGTGCCACCTTGATGCCTTGCAAGTGTGGCTAACATTTATCGAGCTCTTAATATGCACCAGCTGAGGGCCAAATGTGTGTATCCCTCCAGAAGACATATGCTGAAACTCTCACCCCCAGTGTGATGGTATTTGGAGGTGGGGCCTTTGAGAAGCAATTAAGTTTAGATGAGGTCATGAGGGTGGCGTGTCATGATGGGATTAGTGTTCTGACAACCAAGGGAAGAGACCAGAATCTCCTCTTTCTGCCAGGGAAGGAGAGAGCGAGAAGGAGGCCATCTACAAGCTGGGAAGACAGCTCTCGCCGGAACTTGACTTTGCTAGCACCCTGACCTTGGACTCCCAGACTCCAGAACTGTGAGAAGTACACGTCTGACATTTGAGCCCCAGGTCTGTGAGTGACCTGAGCTGACATGCGCTAAGTGCTTTATACGAAGTAGTTCTAATCCTTATGTACCTAGGATGTAGGCACCATTAATAATAGCCATTTTACAGATGAGACAACAGAGGCACAGAGAGTCCATGAGCTAACCTGTGTGGAGCCAAGAACTGAACACAAGGAGACTGGGCCCTTCCCCAGAGCTGCCTCTTCAAGTGGGTGCATGGGTGCTGTGGCTCCATTCCGTAGATACAAAGGCCATTGGAACTTAGCCCATGATGCTGCGGTCACCTCCATGTCTGATTCTGGAAGGCGTGATGCAAGAGTGTGTGGGCTGTGGGGACATAATCACGGGGGTTCAGACTCCAGGTCTGTGTCTTATGACCTGTGCCACCTCAATGTCCTCACCTGTGTAATTCCTGTGGTGCAGGTTAGAGAAAATGTATACACGGAGCGTTTTGTGTGCTGTGTGATGCATGGTGAGTTTTCTATGAAAAGCCTCGGCTCAGTCAATACTGGTTCAAGTTCTAAGCAATGCCACCTGATAGAATCAACCCATTCCTGTAGCCTGAGCACCTGCTTTTACTTGCCTTGGTTTCAGATGCTTGGAATATCCTTGGAGCGAATACTTGGTATGCCTCTTAACAGCCCCTGTGGTAGATTTCTCCCTGTTCGCCTGACACAACCCAGTGATTAACCTCAAATGGACATTAAGCTTTTGATTCTTAAGTCACTGGCTGAACCAACTGGGTGTCTGCCTTCCAGGTGGAGGAAGACCCACCAGCGGTGGCTGGGAGGAAGAGAAGTGCCATGTAGGCAGGGCATGTCCAAGCAGCCTGGTTTCTGGGGTGTAAATGGCAAAGTGGGATCTGGAGAGGGAATCAGGGCCCTTGCAGCCCACCTTAAGGAGCTTGAATGTGATCCTGCAGGTGATGGAGACTGTTGAGGGTGTTGTATAGGAAGGCAACCGGGTCACATTATGGAGGTCATTTTAGTAACGATGGAGAATGGAATGGGGGACAGCAAGACTGGAGGCCACAGGTTGTTTGGAAGCTATAGTCAGGGCCCTATGATGTCTGGCCCTTTTCTATGTCCAGGGCTCATCTTCTGCCTCTCTGCCTCCAGCTCCCTCTGGTCCTGTCTCACTTTCCCCTTGCCATTCATCAAACTCTCTAAGGGACTCCGGCCCACAGACATCTGCCTTTGCTGCCACCTCTATGTGACACTTCCCCTCAGGTGGCTGCATGGCCTTCAGGTCTCCGCTCAGATGCCATCTTACTAGGAAAGGCTTTCCCAAGCACTCCGCAAGAAGTGAAACCCTGACCTCATCATTCTGTATCCTCTGGCCTAACTTCCTTATTTTCTTCCTTAGCATTTATTGCTACATGACATATTTATTCATTCATTCATCATTTGTGTCATCCCCGCTGAAATGTAAGCCACCCGAGGCTTTTCTCTCCTGTCTTCCCAGAGCTAGACACTCAAATATGCATTGAATGAATGAATGCATGAATCGGGGTGATAACGTTCCACGGGGCTGGCAACAGCCTGACCCACAATGAGCAGAAAGGTAGTTCAGGATGTGATTCCACTCTGCACACTTACACTCGGTAAACATTTGATTTTTACTTCCAAGCACTGAACACCAGTCCCTCTAAAGGGGGAGGGTAGCCCATCATCAGAAATAACCACCCCCCCCCCCCAGGAGTCTTTTGGCAGGTAGTTTGTAGAGACAGCCCTGCACAGATAGTCGTGGAGCAACTTGACTCTTGTGATCACAGACCAAGGGTTCTTTGTCAGTTTGTGCTTTGTTCCTTCCTGCGATGACATTGTTCTTGAGTAGTGAGTAATTGGAGCCTCAGGGCCACCTTGCGTTGTGTGGATAAGCACAGCTCTGACACACAAGGTGAAGTGCCAGTGTAAGAAACAGAACATTGCAATGTGCTAGCACACACCAAGAAGTCAATAACTCCTTGACATTCTGGGAAGCAAATGCTCACTGGTAGACTCAACACCATGGAAGACCTTTTCTCTGTGGGCACTAAAGTGGTTTAACAATGGTTGCTTTTAATGGAAAATATGCTTGAAAGGAATGAATAGCCCCAGGAAAGCTAGAAGCTTCTGTCCAATTTTGGGGGCAATGCAAGGCAGGTTTTCAGGAATTTCATCTAAAGAATGGTAAATACCAGCAGCCTTGACACGACAGTCAAAGGTGTGACATTGGAAATGATGATGTCATAGTTTTCCTGTCTCCCGTAAACACTAGATGATTCAAAGGGACTTATTCCTTAGATGATCCCATAAATTGGAAGACTTCACTGAAATATCCCACACCAGGAATCCTAGAAAGCAGAGTTCCCATGAAATTGTAGGGAAGTGAAGAAGCCCTCAGAGATGCCATGCTTAGGGTCTCCAGGTAACTTACAAGCATTTAGAGAATGATTACCCATGATTAGCTGCGGGTAAATTTGGGGAAGCTCGCATTTCTGGTACGACCTTTTCCTCAACTGGAATCTCAAGTGGCTGATTGCAGATACCTCAAGTGCACTATAAATAGATCTAAAGGGGGGGGGTGGGAAACAGAATTCTTGAAAGTCTTCTCTTATCAGCATTATGGTAGGTACTTTTCATGCTTTAGGGTTTAACTTTCATAGCAGCCCTACAAGATAGATATCATTATCCCAGTTTTACAGATGAGAAACTGTGGCTTAGAGAGGTTAAAAAAATTTCCCAAGGCCATACAGAAAAAAAAAGCCCAGGCTTTGAGCTCATGCTTTCCCAATTCTGCAGTACGACTTCTCAACACCCACATGTACATCTGCTGTCAAATTATTACTGGACTGTTCAGCTTCTGTAGGAGTATAACCTATAGGTATATGTAGGTGGCTAGAGAGGAATTTTTTTTTTAAGTGGATGATAATAATAATGCTGATTAGGTGTCCAAGCACTATCATTTCTTTTCTTAGAGGAAAAAAAATAAATTTTCTTTTTAGTTTCCAAAAGGATCGAAGGAAAGATTGGGTCCTGATGGGATTGTGCTGGTTTCCTCTTAGTGCACATTCTTTGGAGAACACTGAGAACTCTAACACTGAAGTATTGATCACTTTAGACTCTGATGGCCAATAGTATGAGACTAGCCTTCCAGTTTCCTCCATGCAACAAAGAATGGAAACTTCTCCTGAGGCCACACACCCCAACGTTAATAGTCTTTAGCAGCACAAACTGGGTGAATGTTATGTTGTCAATAAAAAATGCATCATGGCAGCTTCTGGATTAAGGCAATAGGGTAGTAACTTGGTCACAGTAACCCTTCCATAAACAATAGTTATGAAACCTATACAAAATATAAAAAAGCACAGAAGAGCCTTCAGAGGGGACTCTACCCTTGAAAGATTAACTGCATGAGTGATTTTTATGCGTTTGAGGCTTTTTGCCTGGAACTCCCAAATCTGTACATAAATTATAGTGTCAGGAAGCCACAGATGTACTGGTGTGAGGTGCCAGAGGAGAGAGTTCAGGGCTGGACGAAAGCCCCAAACTTAAGGGGGGAATCCTCGAAGGAAGGGTATCACAGAGAAGGTGAGCCCCCAAATCTATATTTAACATCTCCCCACATTCTTGGTCCATCTCAGTGGGGCCCAGAGAATACTCAGTGGGGCCCAGAGAACAAAGAATAGCAGCTGGAACTTGAAGGAACCGAGTGGCAATTTCAGTTGCTACTGTGATCAACTTTGGAGACTGAGTCTAGTCAACTTAACTGCTTGCTAGAATAAAATGACAGAGAACAAAATGGACCCCAAAGATGACAATGCATCACTCAAAGTGTCCAGCGTCCAATCAGAAAATCACTAGACAGGCGAAGAAAGAAGAAAATGTTACTCATACTCACACACATTAAAAAAAAAAACAATCAATAGAAACTGACCACAAGACGATCCAGACATGCAGTTAGTACAAAGCACCTGTTATTAATATGTTCGAGGACCTAAAGGACAATATATACATTATGAAAGACAGGCAATCTCTACACAGATATAATTAACCTGCACTTAACATTGAAAACCTTCGTAGCTGGTGTGAGGGAGACCAGAGATAGGAGGGTTATTGTGTAGGAAGACATTCACTATCACTAACGGAATCACTGCTATCTATTGGCTCAATGAAATCTTTTCCTTTTCATGCAACTTTAACAAGGAACCTCTCCAATGACACTTGCTTTTGCCTCCTTTGGAGGATTTCGTGGAAATGTGACATTGCATTGCAGTAAACAGATTCATTGCGTGTACTCCTACAGCTTTATTCATGTGGTGCTTTTCTACAAAGCTTTGTACTGTTTCCCACATTTTACACATCTTCCTAATCTCATTTGAAGTGAGAGATTCCTCGCCTTTTTTTCCTCTTCCTCTGCAGATGAGATCTCCTCCATAACCTGTGGCTGTTGCTTGTGATGCAGATCCATCGGTTCATCGATGGTCAGCTCCTGGCCATGTTCCTCCACCAGCTCCTGAATGTCATCCTTGTTCACCCCCAGTCCCATGGTCTTCCCCAAGGACACAATTTCATCAACAACTGGTGGCTCCTGTTCATGAGCGAGCCCCTCTAAATCATGTCCAAGAACACAACCAGGCCACAGTTTTCTCTAAGCAGAATTGAGGGTTCTCTTGGTGACCCCATCCCAGGCTTTATCAATGATGTTGGGGGAGTTCATGATGTGGAAATGATTTTTCCAAAACTCTCGGAGAATATGGTTTGTTCCTTTGGTCACCTTGAAGCATCGCTGAAATAGTGCTTTGGTATAAAGCTTTTTAAAGTTTGAAATGACCTGCTGATCTGTAGGCTGGAGGATTGGAGTGGTGTTGGAAGGAAGGAACTTGCCCTTAATGAACTTGAATTCCTCCAGTGAGTCGTCCTCAAAGCCTGGAGGATGAGCTGGAGCATTATCCATAACCAGCAGGGCTTTGAGCTGCAGATTCTTTCCAAAAAGGTATTTCTTCACTGCAGGACCAAAGGCCTTGTTGATCCACTCAGCGAACAAGATACAAGTGACCCAATCCTTGCTGTTGGACCTTCACATGACATTCAACTGGCTCTTCTGCACCTTGCATTTCTTGAAGGCTCGTGGGTTCTCAGAATGATACATGAGCAGGGGCTTGACTTTGGAATCCCTGTTTGCATTAGCACAAAACAAGAGGGTGAGATGGCCTTTCATGGGCTTGTGACAGAGCACTGCATTCTTTTCTTCTGTAATGTAGGTCCTCTTTGGCATCTTTTCCAAAAAAAACCCATCTCATCACAGTTAAAAAACTTGCTCTGGCAGGTAACAGTCAGAAACCATGAGCTTCTGGAACTTGGTAGCAAATGCCTCAGCTGCCTTAGCATTGGAACTCACAGCCTCTTCTTGTCTCACAATATTACGGATGCCACGTCTCTTAAAATCATCAAATCATCCACTGCTTGCCTTGAAGCCGTATTTGCTTTCTGTTGACGTACTCAGCAGTTCATTTACAAAGTTGGTGTACAGGGCCTTTGCCTTCTCGCAGATAAAGTTCTTGGTCATGGTATCACCTGCTAGTTGTTTCTTATTTATCCAAACCAGAAGCAACTTTTCTACATCTTCCAGAACATGTGGACATTACTTTGATCCCTTCTGCTGCATCTAGCCCCCTTCTTTCTTCTTTCTTCTTTAATATTGTGCAAATGGTCGACATAGACTTCTTATAAAATCTTGCAATTTCAGCCACTCCAAACCTTGTTCATACTTCTTGATGATTGCCTTTTTAACTTTCACAATAATCATCTCTTTCTTCTTGCTGCCTTCCTTTTCAACTTTTTTTCTGAAGGGGTCCATTGCATATGCTCACACAGATGTTGACTGCAGTACAGTATTAATAAACTCTTGTCATATACTGTATTTAGTGTAGCTGGCAATAAGGCAGAGGAAAAGGGTCTCTATCTGCAGGCAGCCTGACCTAGAATGAAGCAAAGCATTGCTAAGCTCATTCTTGGATGGAGAAGCAAAGGACTGTCCATAGGTGCTTCGAAGTGACAAAAAATCACTGGTGCCAGCTGTAGGCACCTTCCAATGTTCTGAAAAATCACTGATTTTTGCCAAACAGTCTGAGACCGAGCATGGGAGATGATCACCCACAATCCCGCAGCATGAGAGAAAGAGAGAGAGAGAGAGAGAGAGAGAGAGGAGAACCATTGGCTCAGTTGTGATTCATGTGATGTTCGGTGTCACATACTACTCGTATTACAAGATATAGCTTGCTTATCAAGTTAAAATTTATTAGAAATATTTGCTCATTTTGTGGAACACTCACAGAACAAGCTACTTGCAATCCAAGGTTTTACTGTATATGGGTAAAATAAAATATATATATATATATATATATACACACACACACACACACACACACACACACACATACACTCTCTTTTTTTAATGTTTATTTATTTTTTGAGAAAGAGAGAGACAGAGTGTGAGTGGGGGAGGGGCAGAGAGAGAGAGGGAGACACAGAATCCGAAGCAGGCTCCAGGCTCCGAGCTGTCAGCACAGAGCCCGATGCAGGGCTCGAACTCATAGGCTGTGAAATCAGGACCTGAGCCAAAGTCAGACGCTTAACTAACTGCTACCCAGGCGCCCCTCTATATACTCTCTTAATTAAAGAAATACATATATCTGTTGAAATCGAAACTTATACTACCACATTGTGGGTATAATTTTTAAACATAGGTAGAAAGAATACATATGGTGCATATATCACAAAGGATAGAGAGGCAGGAAACAGCACTACCCAGTCGCAAAGTTTCCATCATTGATGTGACGTGGTAAAATATTTGCTCTAAGTACACTGTGATGAGTCAGAAAGTGTGTATTATAGAAGATACCATGGAAAAGCCAACACTGGAATCAAAACAGAATACTGAAATATACTAACACAAAAGAAGGCAGGCAGGAAGGATAAGAAGAAGAAAGCAGATGAGATTGATAGAAAGCAAACAGTAAACAGGCAGATTAAGTCCAATCATATTGGTAACTTTACTAAAGTGAAATAGACTAGGTACTCCTTCTAAAAAGCGCACATTGCTAGGCTGGACAAAAAGGTAAGACCCACGATGCATTTGCAAGAGATGGCTTAAAATTTTTTTTTTAATGTTTATTTTTGAGAGAGAGACAGACAGAACGTGAGCAGGGGAGGGGCAGAGAGAGAGAGAGAGAGGGAGACACAGAATCAGAAGCAGCGTTCCGAGCTGTCAGCACAGAGCCCGGAGCGGGGCTCGAAGTCACGAACTGTGAGATCACGATCTGAGCAGAAGTCGTACGCTTAACCGACTGAGCCACCCAGGCGCCCCTGCAAGAGATAGGTTTTAAATGTGAGGACATAACTAATTGAGGAGGAAAACAGTGGGGAATGAGATACTGTGCAAACGTTAACATGAGGGAAAGCTGGAGTGACCATGTTCATATCCGACACATCAGGCTGTCCGATAAAGGAGTATCACTGGAGATAAGCGGGACAGTTCAAAATGTTAAAAGGGCCCAGACATAAGGAAGACACCACAATTTGAAATATGGATGAATCTAGAAAGAAGGGCTCCAAAATCACATTGCAAACGCTGTCAGAGCTTACGGGAGAACGAGATAAATCCACAATCACAGTTGGAGATTTTAGCACCCTGGCCTCACTGCTTGATAGAACAATTAATTAAAAATAAATCCGTAAGAAAATAAGATATTGGAAAGAATATCAATTACCTTGCCCTAATGATATTTATAGAGCTCTGGGCAGAACAACTGCAGAATACATTTTTTCCCAACATACATAAAACAGTTGAAAGACATATGGGAGGCCATAAACCAACTCTCAATCATTTTGAAAGACTGGAATATTACAGAATATATTCTCTGGCACAATGGAATTAAATTAGAAGTTAAGCACAATAAAAAAAAAAGAGCCAGCATATTTGGAAATTAAAACAACTCTTCTAAAGAACCCATGGGTCAAGGGACTAGCCTACATGATTTCTAAATGCCTTAAAATTCTGCTACTCTGTAACTCTACTAAATTTTTATGCCTTTTTTTAAATAAAACTATTGTATAGATTCTATGTCAAAAAAAAAAAAAAAAAAGAACCCATGGGTTACACCAACACAAAGAAAATTAGAAACGATTTCAAGCTGAAAGATGATGGAAATACAACGTTATCGAAAGTTGTGAAATGCAACTAAATCAACGTTTATAGAAAATGGTGTAGCTGTGAGTGGTTATATTATAAAGGGAGAAAATTTTAAAATAAATGTCCTGAGTTTTCACACGAGGCAGGTGGAAAAAGACAGGCAAACTAAACCCGCAGTGAGTATGAGGGAGGCAGAAACCACAGAAGGAGAAAATAGGCAAAAAATAAACAAAGTCAAAAGGTGGTCCATTGAAAAGAAAAATTGTGAAGGCTCTAGGAAGACTTACAAAGAAAAAAAAGAAAGGAGAGTAAAAGACAAGTTGCCGGAATCAGGAACGAAAAAGGAGTGGTCACTATCGTGCGAACAGCCATGTAAGGGCTAATATGGGCTACTGTAAGCACCTTTATTCTAACCTATTTGACCAATTAGATGAAATGGACCAATCCCTTGAAAAACACGATAGAATGCAAACTGACACAAGGTGAGATAAGACATCTGAGTTTCCAAGAAATTGAATTTGTTATCAAAAACCTTCACACGAGGGGCGCCTGGGTGGCGCAGTCGGTTGAGCGCCCGACTTCAGCCAGGTCACGATCTCGCGGTCCGGGAGTTCGAGCCCCGCGTCAGGCTCTGGGCTGATGGCTCAGAGCCTGGAGCCTGTTTCCGATTCTGTGTCTCCCTCTCTCTCTGCCCCTCCCCCGTTCATGCTCTGTCTCTCTCTGTCCCAAAAATAAATAAACGTTGAAAAAAAAAATTTTTTTTTTAAATAAAAAAAAACCTTCACACGAGGGAACGCCAGCCCCGGATGATTTCACTGACTAATTCTATCAAATACCAATCCCAACCGCATGTACTTGTTTTCTTTATGAAGAGGAGAAGCTGATACATGTGTTGGTCATAATAGAGGGAGAACAAAATTGCTGCAAGTCATTTCATGAGGCCAGAATCGCCCTGCTACCAAAACTTGACAAAGATAGTTCAGGAAAAGAACAATACAGGCCAATGTTCCTCCTGAACGTGGATGCAAAAATTCTTCGTGAAATATTAGCCAATGGAACCGAGAAATAAATAAAAAGACCAATACATCATAACTAAGGGGGAGTTTATTCCAGGAATGGGAGACTGGTTTAACATTCAAAAATTAGTTCATGGTAATTCACCAAATTAACAGAATATAGGAGAGTCAGAAAAGGTACTTGATACCAAAAAAGCATTTGAAAAGGTTTAATGCCATTTATAATTTTTTTCTTTTTAAAAAATTTTTTTTAACATTTATTTATTTTCAAGAGACAGACTGAGAGCGGGGGAGGGGCAGAGAGCAAGGGAGACACAGAATCCCAAGCAGGCTCTGGGCTCCGAGCTGTCAGCACAGAGCCCGACGCGGGGCTCGAACCCACCAACAGTGAGATCATGACTTGAGCCGAAGTCGGATGCTCAACAGACTGAGCCACCCAGGACCCTCGATGCCATTTATAATTTTAAGCTTAAATATGTATATTTGAAAGTAGCCCAGATCTTGGCTACCTACCTATGTGAGGTAATGGATATTAACCAGACTTATTGTAGTGATCGGTTCACAATATACACGTGCCAAATCATTATATTGTACACATGAGACCCATACAATGTTCTATGTCAGTTATATCTCAGTAAAACTGGGGGGAAATCTAAAACTCTCAGCAAATAAGACTGGAAGGGAACTTCCTCCGTATGATGAAAGGCATGATGGAAAACTAGAGCTAACCTCATACTTAATAAGGGGGGAACTAAGGGTATCTGCTCTTACTACTTCTATTTCACAACGTACCAGAAATTATGGCCAAGGCAATAAGGCAAGGAAAAGAAACAAAAGGCGTCTGGTTCGAAAGGAAGAAGCAAACACTTTTTATTTGGAGATAACGTGCTTGTTTCTGTAGAAAATCCTAAGGATTAACCACAGAACTACAAGAACTACTAAGTGAGTTTGGCAGGATTGCAGCCTACCAGGTCACTATACAAAAATTAATTGTAATTTTATATATTAGCAAAAAAAAAGGTAATTAGAAAATTACCTTGAAAATGTTCACTTACAATATCTTTAAATATGGAAACCACTTGGGAATTTTATTAGTCTGCGCGGGAGACCGTAACAAAATACCATAGACTCAGTGGCTTAAACAACACACATCTTTTGTCCTTGTTCTGGAGGCTGAAAGTCTGAGATCAGGCAGCCAGAAGGTTGGGTTCTGGTGGGAGCTCTCTAACTGCCTTGCAAATGGCCACTCTCTTGATGGGCCCTCACAAGGCCTTTCCTTGGTGCAAGTGGTTGGAGAGACAGAGGGAGAGAGATCTCTTTTTCTTCTTATAAGGCAAATCCTACCCTTTCGACTTCATTTAACCTTAAATACCCACTAAAAGCCCTATTTCCAGCTATAATTACGTTGGGGGGGGGGGGTCAGAGCTTCAGCACTGAAAGTTTAGGGGGACCTAATTCAGTTGATAGCAGGGCTAAATACCTAAAAATCTGCAAGACCCCTACACATAAAACTATAATATACCGCTGAGAGAAATGACAGAGCCTATACTCATCATCATAATTTCTGCAATGTGTTTTTGTCATTTCTGTAATAAATAAAAGGAAAGATATACCATATTCAAGGGTGGGATGAGTCAATACTGTCAAGACATAAATTCTCTGCAAATTAGAGTCTCAATCCAATCTCAATCAAAATTCCCCCAGACTTTTTTTTTTTTTTTTTTTTTTTTTTTTTTTACAAATAGAAACTGATAACATGCTTCTCAAACTCATATGGAAAAACAAAGGACCAGAAACATCCAACCGATCTTGAAAAAGCTAGAAAATTTATACTTCCTAAATTCAAGACAAACTATAAAGTAATCAAAATAGTGCAGTATTACCATAATAACAGACTAATTGGTCAATGAAATAGAATAGTGAGGCCAGAAATAGACTCACACTTCCATGAGCAATTGATTTTTGACAAGGGCACCAAAATATTTCAGTGGGGAAAGGAAAATCTTTTGAATCAAGGCTGTTGGAACAACGTGATATCCAGATGGGAAAAAAAGGACCTCAACTCTTACCTCAAACAATATGCAGAAATTAATATAATGAATGTAGAACCCAAAAGCTAGCATGAAATAGCTTTTGGCGGGGGGGGGAATGAGAGTATTTTTGCCACCTAGGGTGGTAAAGGTTTTTTAGATAGGACACAGAACATGATAACCATAAAAGAGAGAAATGAGAAAATTAGGCTTTCCCAAACCTCAGAGCCTCTCCTTGTCAAAAGATATCATTCATAAAACTAAAAGCAAGCCAGAAACTGGGGAGGAAATATTCACGAAACACGCATCTGACTAAGGACTTGTGTTTAGGGTTTACGATGAATGTCTACAACTCGGTGCTGAAAAGACAAACAACTCAATCCAAAATGATCAAAAGATATGGAACTACTTTATAAAGAAAGACTTATGAATAGCCAATAAGCACATAGAAAAGGGCTCAACATTTTATTAGTCATCAGGTAAACGCAAATTTAAACCACAATGAAGTCTTTTACACACCCACGAACCGGTGACACGTGTAACAGCGTGGAAGAATCTCAGTGAAGTGATGCAGGTAGAAAGAATCCAGGCACAAAAGAGTGCATCCCATGTGGTTTTATTTATATGGATTTCTGGTGAACAAAATCAGGCCAGTGGTTGCCTGATGGGGTGGAGATATTGACTGGGAAGAGACACTACAGATCATTCTAGTCCTATATTGTAATGAGGGGTTGGTTTGCTGGGGTTCAGACCACGTTACCCTGAAATCTGGCACCTTGGCACATTCAACGTTTTACGCTTAAGGGATTTTGTAAATGGCAGAATCAAGAAGGTCGCTGTGACCTTCCCCACCCCTCCCTTCTTCCCTGAAATTCTTATCACCGGAGATCGGAATCTGGGACCAAGCACGGCAAATTTGTTCGTGCAAACAAACCTTGCCAAACTAACCCTTCTTTTTTTATTCTTTTTCCTTTTTTTTTTTTTTTTTTTTTATAACTAACCCTATTTTTCTAATTACTTTTCACCTACTTACTACCCCTGGTGCAAACCCTTTGGTCTTGTCCATTCACTAATTTATTGGTTCTATTTTTTTGGTCTAAAACGTGTAAAAGCTTTCTGCTCCGGTCACTTCTTTGGGTCTTCCTTTCCTTGTGAAGGCTCCTATGGACTTGTAAAAATGGGATAAAACGTGTAGACTTTTCTCCTGTTAATCTGTCCCTGCCAGTTTAATTTTCAGACCCAGCCAGGGACTCTAAGAAGGTCAAGGAAAACTTTTTCGTCCCCTACAAGTTATATGAATGTATCCATTTGTCAAAAACGTAGAGTGAAGCTTTGTGCATTTCAATGCATTTAAGTTTTATCTAAAAAAAAAAAAAAACCTGCAAAAAAAAAAAGAAATCAACAGGAGGGATGCCACGTGGAAGGAGGCATCGCTAAAAGAAACATGCAGGACGCTGATAATTGCCGGAGCCCCATGATGGGTCCACGGGGGCTCATTACCCCATTCTGTTCATTTGTATAGATTTGTCATCTTTTGTGATAAAAACCGAGAGTGGAAAAAAATGCATGGGGGGGGGGGGTGTGGGGTATCGCATCTTTGGCTCTGGGCCCTCTGGAAATGATCAGAGAAGGCGCCTCCCGGAACGAAGGCACAATCCCGCCAGAGTCGGTGCTCCCTGCGCCCTCTTGGCCGTCTGTATACGTCCGCCAGGAATGTAATATCTGGAGGCATCTTGCCAAGAACTGTCTGAAAATGGCACACCCCTGAGCTTTGCTGTCATGCGCAGAGTCAGGACGCGTCCGGACAAGGGATGTGAGCCTCTGACAGATTTCAAGCTCTTCCTGACAGTTTCTGCTGATACTTCCTCAAGGTGACCTGGCTTCTGCAGACCTGGTCTCTCCCTCCGTCTCAGGGCTGAGACAGCCGGGCTGGGAGCTGGTCCCTTCTCATCTGTGGGCCCTGTTCTCAAGGGCTCCTGACAGATCGGAGCGGGTCACAGTAAAGCAGCCCCTTCTCTTGCTGCGACACAGGCTTGCACAGTTTTCTCCCCTGGGAGCTTCTCTTGCACTATTCGTTACAGGTGTCCATTTCGGTTCTAGCAAGAGCCACTGTTGGAAAGTTTGTCTCATTTCCTTCCACGAGAGGGTGACCCCCACAGGAGTCCGCTCAGAGATTCTAGAACCAGTGGGAGCAGTGCCTTCCCCTGGGACCAGGCTGGTGAGGAATGTTCTGTGCATGCTCCCACCCAGCTGATCAAAGGGCAAGATCTCAGTGAGGCTGGGAGCCAGCCTACTGTTCCAAGGGTTTGTCCTCCCTCCCCACCTCTGCCCCTGCCCCCCTTCCCTGACCCACTCTCTGGGACTCCCTGCATACTTGGCTTTCTTGCCTGTCTTCTTAGCTTGCAAGGAGATGAAATTAAAGAATTCCAGCACATTCACTCTTCACCCCGCCCCCAGAGAAGATGCTTGTTTTTTGTTAACTTGAAAAAGAGAAAGAAAAAAAAGACCACTTTAAAATATACATACAAATTAAGGATTGAAAGCTCACATTTCCTTCCCCCACCTCCTCCCTGAAAATAATTTAGTGCTTCCTGTGTTGTTGTTGTTGTTGTTGTTTTCTCCTTGTACACTGCTTGGATCATCGTGGGGGCAAACCAAGCGAGAAACCCCAGGAAATCGTTGGGAGACATGAAGTTCAGTAAGGCTCCCCTGTCCCCCACCAGCACCTCCGTGAATCACAGGGAGCACCCACCCCGAGGTGGGGGTCTATGGTGCTGGAGAGGGCATTTATCGAGCTTACTGTTGTCACAGGATTCTTATCCACATCATCAGGGAAGATAGCAGGAGGAAGCTGGCAAGGGGTGAGAGGCCACCAGGCAGACTGTCCTTTATTGAGGCAAACTGCTCCTTTAATTCCTGTGACAGAGTAATACAGTCTCCCAGGCTGCGACCTTTTCTCGGGCCGTTATAGAAGTCAAATTTGCTTCAGTCAGGAGACATCGTTAGCAGGCTTCATCATAAACATCATAAACACCACCAAGTGACCCCGCCAAGTGCCAGATGGGAAAGAACGGGCTAAACCCGCTGGTGTCCACGGCACGCAAGCCAGAGGAACCCAGGCAGGTGGCGGGGTCTGCCGGGGTGCGGACCCGCGGCTGCCCAGAGCGCCCCGCCCTGAGAGGGACGGCCGAGGGGGACCTGGGCTTCCCTGGTGGGGTTGAATGACCAGGTGATGCACTAGGCGCTCACCTGTCTGGACAAGCTGCTGGGACCCCCCGATCGCCCTGCATGGCTGCAAGGTGCACTTCAAGCTCCTTTTGGCCACAGGTTTGGCAGAGCTCAGGGAATTCTTGAGCTGGGCAGTTATCTGGGACCTCAGGGTCTCCAGGAAAGAGGCCTGGTTGGACGGGTCTGAGGTCACAGAGCCAGCCAGTGACTGAATTGTCCTCGAACCTGGGCCTCCTGTCCCCTAATCCGGTCTCTGTGCTAAATCCAGTGCATCAAGGATGCTTGGGAGGGGGAGGGGGAGAAGAGGCAGCCACTTATTCTAGGGAGGCCGTTTTGGGAGTCCAAACCCTGGAGTTCCAGGCAAAACCTCAAGGAACCTTCTCTTCGCAGAACATTCCCTGTGCTCCCAGAGGCAGCCTTGGGTGGGGCCGTCCCTGGAGGCCAAGGCCTGTAGGGGGCACTGTTGGTTCAGTTGCTGCTTCGATGCGAGGTGAAGGGGGTGGCTGGTACAGGACAACGGAGGTGGGACAACCCAGAGTGGCCCAAGTCGGCGGTGGGGCTGTTCCGACTACAGCTCCGCCCCTGGTCCCCCCCACCCCGCCCCCCGCCCCCCGGGGACCCCGTGCAGGGCAGTTTCTTCCTGGCCTTCATCATCTTTATCACCGTCGACTATTACTAGGCACTGGCTTCCCGGCAGGCATGACGCCAAGCAGCATTTGACGTGGTTCCTGTCGTTCAGTCCTCATGGCGACCAGTGACGTCAGTGCTAACGGCCCCCTGTTTTACAGATCCGGAAACATAAGGGAAGGACATTGCGACCCTTCAGGGTCTGTCCAGGCTCCCACCCTGGACGATTCTGTGCCGCCCTGCTGACTTGCTTTCGAGTGTGAGAAAGCGGGGCAAAGCCTGTGCCCCTCCCAAGGGCACATCCGGGTAACTAGGGCGTCGTAGCTCGCTGGGTCACTGTCTCGATAGACACATTTGGAGATTTCTGTCAATTTCTGGGGACTTGGAGATCTCTCTTCTGGAAAACGTCTGCACATGCCTTCTTCTCTTTGCTTCTAGAAACAGGAGAAAGAGGCCCCAGGGCGTGGCCGCCAAGGCCCAGTCTGCAGGACGATGGCAATTCTGTGACAATGGAGGGCCCCGAATGAGGTCCGTGGGGTGGGGCCCCTTCAGCAGCGATATCATCTTCCCGGGAAGAGGGGCTCCCCAGGAAGACAGTCAGACATTCCCCTCGGATCTGAAAAGGAACAGCGCTTGAACACTTTGCCATAAGGGGGAAGAAACCGTAGCTACAGGGTGTGTTCTTCGCGCTCTTACAGAAGAGCCGTTACCTGCCCGACCCCAGAAGGACACCAGCCGAAAGCTATGATCCAACAAGGGCCGTGGTGCCAGAGCTCCTGGGGGTGGGGGTGGGTGTCACGGCCCTGGGGCAGCTTCGCGATGGCATGAGGAACACAGCTGTCCCTGCTCAGGAGGACCGTGGCCTCATGGGAGGTGATGGTGATGGGATCACACATCCTCCCGCGCCCGTCAGAGCGAAATGGCTAAAACCATACAGGAAAAGTACTCCCGCTGAATTCATTACGTACCGAGAAAATGCCCCATAAAGAGGAGATCAGAGCGGAAAGGAAATATTCCAGAAAGTGTCTTAGGAACGAGTGTTAAGCCAGATTTTAAAGGTCACTTCTTTCCACCCACTTACCCGTCCTGACCGATGCCTCAGACCTGTGCTAACTGAGGTCCAGGGAAAGTGATGCAAACTGATTCGTTCATCTATGTATTCGTACCACAACCCAAAGGTGAGGGTTTGATGAGTGTTTGCAGTGACCCGGGTCAGGGTGGGGGGGGGGGAGGTTCCAGGACAGGGGGCTTGGTCCACAGAGCCTCTGAGGAAGGAGGGATGTGGATTGTGGGCGAACAATTAAGGACACTGGAGTTCTTTTCTCCACTTCTTCAAAACAGAATGATCCGGTGGTTTTAACGAGACCGATTTGAAGTTCTGGATTGCAAGACGGTGGGCACTCTGACATCTTACCCTGGCTGGCTAGGGGCTACTCATGTGAAAAATATTTGTGAAGGGGCGCCTGGGTGGCTCAGTCAGATGAGCATCCAGCTTCGGCTCAGGTCACCATCTCCCGGTTCGTGGGTTCGAGCCCCGCGTCGGGCTCCGTGCGGACGGCTCAGAGCCTGGAGCCTGCTTTGGATTCTGTGTCTCCCTCTCTGCCCCTACCCCCCAGCTCTCTCTCTCTCTCTCTCTCTCTCTCTCTCTCAAAAATAAATAAACATCAAAAAAAAAAAAGATTCATGAAGAACCTGTGTGTCTTGCTTGCACTGTGCCAGGTGAGTCGAGAAGTGACAGCGAGGCGAAGACGGACAGGGAGACGGTACATGTGCGTCCTCACCACTGTCACCGTGGGGCTCACGGGCTTTAGAGCCCGCCTGCCTGACCCGAGCACTTCCTTTCCAGTGACGTGCCTGTGTGGCTGGGACGTGCCGATGAGCCTCTGTCTCCCAGTGTGTGTGTGTGTGTGTGTGTGTGTGTGTGTGTGTGTGCACGTGCCCGTGTGAGCACATGTAGGCAGGAGGGGACTTTCTTGGGAAGGGACGAATGGGGACAGGCCGGGCCTGTGGCCCATGTTTGAAAGGCCATCGGGGAGCTGAGTTGTGGGGGGGCCTGGCTGGTCGGAAAGTCACGTCGGGAGCACCCGAGGTCGGCTGAAGAAGTGTGGCTGGGGACCCGCAGGAGGAGAGTGTTGGCGGTGCAGAACCAGGAACAGAGAGCCCACCTGTGTCCCCAGGGCGGGGGAGGGGCAGGGGCATCACCGCAGCGGCAGCCGCAGCCGCGAGGTGGGTTCCTGGGGGGAAGCCCAGGCAGCTCCGGGAGGCACTGGGAGACTCCCCGGGGGGGGGGGGGGGGGGGGGGGGGGGACGGCGGCCTGCCTGGGTCTGAACCACAGATGTGAAGGGCGTGTGTCGGGGAGTGGCCGGGCCCGCCCAGAGCCGAGCACCACGCAGGTGGGGACCGGGGCCGCGGGGCTGTTCACCCCCAGTCTGGGCACCTGTGGGTGTCTTGAGCAGGCAGGGCGGGGCCAGCCCCTTGATGAGGGCCGGGAGGGAGGTGGCCGTGCCCGGGTCCCCAGCCCAGGTGCTCCTGGCCCAGCAGCACTTTTCTTCCAGGCTCTTTGCCTCCGTACCCGCAGATTGTTCATCCGGGAGAGGGGGACTTTTCACCGCGCTTTGTTTTCTTAGAGAGCAGCTGCTCTCAACCGCAGGGGAGTTGTCACTCGGGCGTGGCCTTCTCTTTGCTGTTTTCCCCGCGGACCCCTCCGGCCCCCCACCTCGAAGCTATCTCGTGGGCTGATCCACACTGGTAATCCTGGGTTCTGGCTTCCGAGCCGTTGCCATGGGGACCTCGGGACTCGGCATCCTGAGGATGGATTCGGCGGGGATGGGCGTGAGCAGAGGCGGGGAGGCGGAAGTCTCCGGGTCCCTGACGGGGGTGGGGGGTGACAAGGAGGAAGTGGAAGGGGGCGGGCGTAGTAGATTCCCGGGCTGCTCTGATGAAGCACCACCAACGGGGGCCGGGGGGGGGGCGCCTAAAATAACTGACGCTGATGGTCTCCCAAAGCTGGGCGTCGGCCAGGGGGGGGGGCTCCCCCTGGAGGCCTTGAGGGCGAGTCTGGTCCAGGCCTGTCTCCTGGCTTCTGGCGGCTGCTGGCAACCCTGCTGTCCCTTGGCTTGGAGACGCCGCCCTCCAGTCTCTGCCTCGTCTTCGCAGGGCCTCCCCCACCTCCCTGTGTCTCTGCGCGTCGCTGTCTGCCCCTGTTCTGCCTTCTTGTGAGGACACCCTTCACGGGATCTGGGGCCACCCTAAATCCAGGCTGATCTCAGCTCCAGATCTTTGCCTAATGCAGAGTCCCCTTTTCCAAATAAGCCGCCTTCATGGGTTGGGGGTGGGGGGCGTTAGGACTGGGACACGCCTTTCTGGAGGTCACCGTTCAACTCACTAGAGCCAGAAGCTTATACAGGAAGGCAGCTTTGCTGGGACCTGACGTGCCAGCGTCTGAACATTCGGGTTTGGTGGGTGGTTTTGTTGGAAGTTTGCCTCTTGGCACCAGGAGATCAACCTGTTCCTCTCCCTGCCCACCTACCTTCTCTCTCCCTCTGTCTCTTTCTGCCTCTCCCTCCCTCTCCCTCTCTCCCTCTCTGTCTGTCTCTCCCTGTCCCTGTCTCTGTCTCTCTTTCTGTCTCTCTCCCTCTCTGTCTCTGTCTCTCTTTCTGTCTCTCTTCCTCTCTGTCTCTGTCTTTTTCTCCCTCTCTCTCTCCCTCCCTTTGTTGCTCTGTCTCTGTGTCTCTCCCTCTCTCTCTGCCTCTGTCTTTCCCTCCCTCTGTCTCTCTCTCCCTCCCTCTCCCTCTCTCCTCTCTCTGTCTCTCTGTCTCTGTCTCTCTCTCTCTCGGCCACACAGTGACGTATTTAAGGGCACAAAGTACAACCAGACTGGCTGAGTTAGCACCCTGGCTTTGCCACTCACTGCCCATGAGAGTCAAGCAAGTGACCGAACTTTGCCATGCCTCAGTTTCCCCAGCTGTAAAGCAGGGATGATAATAATTTCCTTCCTCCGGGGCTGTTGTGAGCGACCCGGAGCTTCACGTTCAGGAGGCCCTCGGGTCAGCGCTCAGCCGGCGGCAGATCACACACGTCGGCTGCGTTATTACCGCTGCTACTGAGGCCCTGACTTGCCTTGGCCTGAATCCTCTCACTGAGAGAAGCATCCTCCTCTGCACGCCCCCCAAGGGGGAGGGGACTGTATTCAGCAGGCTTCCCTCTGGGGTGCCCCGCATGGGGAACGGGTGGGGTGAGCCTGACCCGCAGCCCCTGGGATCTGGGCCTCCCGCGGAGTTACAGGCAGCTTTCTGTGTTTATCAACCCCAATGTTCTCAGAGAAAAACTTCCTTGCTCGCCGGCAAAGGGGGAAAAACAAAGGACAAGCCGGTAAGGTTTCTTCTAAGTTAATTTTTTGACTCCTAAGTTAAAGAATTTTTTTAAATTTTATGTATTTATGTACTTATTTATTTTTAAATTTACATCCAAGATAGTTAGCATAGAGTGCAGTAATGATTTCAGGAGTAGATTCCAGTGGCTCATCCCCTCCATATAACACCTGGTGCTCATCCCAAAAAGTGCCCTCCTTAATGCCCCTTGCCCATTTGGCCCACCCCCCCAACCCGCCACCCCCAACCTCTCCAGCGACCCTCAGTTTGTTCTCTGTATTTAAGAGTCCCTTATGTTTTGTCCTCCTCCTTGTTTTTATATTACAGTTAAATTTTTTTTAACATTTATTTATTTTTGAGACACAGAGCGTGAGCGGGAGAGGGGCAGAGAGAGAGAGAGAGAGAGAGAGAGAGAGAGGGAGACACAGAATCCGAAGCAGGCTCCAGGCTCCGAGCTGTCAGCACAGAACCTGACGAGGGGCTCGAACTCACAAACCGCGAGATCATGACCTGAGCCGAAGTCGGATGCTTAACCGACTGAGCCACCCAGGCGCCCCTAGTTAAAAAATTCTTTTAAAGGACTTTTATTTGAAGCTTCTGGCCTTCCTTCATTTCTGCTGTCAAGCCTGTTTGCTCTTCGATGATACCATAGAGACAACAGATACTCACTTGTTTGTTTGTTTGTGTGTTAGGGTCCTTACCTGGCGGAATAGAAAGTCGAAATCTTATGTCGGCCCCAGATTTTTGGAAATTTCCCCCATCGATGGAGTCTCAAAGCCTGGGAATCACCGCTTACAAAACATTTTCAGACACATAATCTTTCTCTAGCTTCCCATTTCACACATAACAACACTGAGCTTCTGGGAGGTTTTGCACCTTGGCTGAGGCCACAAAGGAAAATGGTGGAATTAGGACCTCCCTGTGTCACTGGACCACGATGACTGAAATGGCACTTCTTTTTAAAAAAATTTTTTAAATGTGTATTTAGAGAGGGAGAGGAAGAGCACACAGAGGGTGGGACAGAGAGACAGGAGAGAGAGAGAATCCCCAACGCGGGGTTCGACCCCACAAACTGCGAGATCATGACCTGAGCCGAAATTGAGAGTCAGATGCTTAACCCACTGAGCCACTCAGGTGCCCCAGCCTGGCGCTTCTTGTTGGCTATCTAGCCTTTCCAACAAGTCTGGAACCTCGCTTCCTCCAGGAGACCCTCTCGGCTTACACCAACCTACCTTGTGTCCAGGGGCCTCTCGAACGTAGGGGTCCTGCCTGCGCTCAACTAGCTGACGAGCGTCACTCTGTGATGCAACCCAGTGTTCATGTTCTCTGGGTGACAAGCTCTCTCCCCCGGTAGGAACTGCCTGATTCTCCTTTGGGCCCCACCTGGCCAGCCCTCGCACCCTTTACTTTCAGGGCAGTAATCCGTCTAAAGTGGGCTTGTCTTATTCTCCTCCTGGGGGTTCAGTGGGTCCCCCTTCTCCCGGCACCCTCTGGACTGGTGGTGCCGTGGCTGGCTTCCCATCTTACAGATGAGAAGACTGAGCTCGTAGACTCTAGGTCCTAGCCCAGGGTTCGGTCACTCTTGTGTCTGGAGGTCTGGCGCGTTCTGTAAGGAGGGAGAGTTGGTGGAGAAGGAGGGTAAGGACTGTTGAGGGGGTGAAGCGGGTCACAACTTAGAACAGTGTGGCCAGAGAGTCTGTGGGTTTCCTCTTTCCAACCGAAGCACTCAGAAGGTTCTAGAAGACGTATCATCCCCTACCTCCTCCCCCAGCCTGGGACCGTCAGTGATCCTTGCTCTGATGGAGAAGCCACCTATCACTGGCAGCCTGGGCTTGGAGCATCCTCCCCAGGAGGCTAAGCCTCCAACCCCCCGGCGTCACCCAATCCCTGGGGAGGGGGTGAAAGCTTGGGTGTCGGCAGTCAACACTTCCAGCAACTGGGGGTGGGAGTGTCGGCCCCCGGGGAAAGGTGGGCGGCTCACTGCGGCACCCAGCGCAGGGGAGGATACACAGAAAGTCCTGGCGGAGTGCCCGGCCCGCGAAGGATGCTTAGCAAACGGTGACTGCTTGTATTCTGAACGGGGGTGGTCTCTTCTGCTTGTAATAGTTCCTTTCCTTGGCTTCCAGGACCCCACGGGCTCTGCCTTCCCTCCCGCCTCCCTGTCACCCAACCCCCCCCCCCCCCACCTCTTAAATGCAGGTGCGCCTCCGGGCTTAGTCCTTGGCCCACACATCTCTCCAGCCACACACGCCCTCATCCATCTCGTGCCTTTAAATACCATTTATAAGCTGAAGACTCTTAAAATTTTATCTCCAGCTTGGACCTCACGTTGAACTCTAGACTCATATATCCAACTGCCTACTCGCTATCTCCGCTTCCACATCTAATAGGCTGTGGGGGGCCGTGAGAACGTTCCAGTCACCCCTCTGGTTGTGGGAGCCCCGTGGCTGACATCCGCTGGGCCCCGCACCGTGGTACCCCCGGGGCCACGCGTCCCATGGGCTCCTCCCAGCCGGGGCCTGAGCCTGGTGGGGAGGGAGAGAGAGGGTATGGTGCAGGCCCGTCCCTGTGGGATGTGGGCATCCCTGGTGGGACGTTTTGGCTCAAGGGCCCCCCACCCCCACCTCGCCACTGGTCTGGCGAGAACATTCTCATAACTGTGCTGTGGCTGGAGGGCCTTCCTCCCCAGGCTTTCTTCCTTCCCTGTCGCCTTTCAAAAGTGCCAGGCCTGTGTCTCAGGCTGAGGGCCCTCCTTGTCCCTTATCCCTCACTGGAGTTTCTGTAAGCCTCGCACTCGGCCAGTCCTGTCCTGGAGTCCGTCCCCGGGAGGACCAAAACTCACGGTGTAGCATCTCAAATTTCGCACGTTCCGAGCTGAATCAACCGGCTCCCCCTTCCCCGCCAAAAACCCACTTGTCCCCCGGTCTTCAAACTTCATCTCAATCAATGGCAATTCTATCTTTCCACTTTCTCGCTGCCACCTTTGAGGCTCTTGTCTTTTCTCCCTTGTCCAGTCCAGCACCAGACCCCGCGGGCGCCCCGTCTGTCTGGCGGGACCGTGCCCTTGCTGTCTCCCCTGCACCGGCCCACCCAGACTGTCCCAGAGCCCTCCTCCCCCGGCCCCCTGCTTCTCTCCCTCCCCTCCTCCACCTACACACTCCCAGATTCTCTCATCTCCCTCCTGGGTCTTCACTCAGCCCGGCCCCAGCCACACACCCTGTTCTCCTGCCCGGGCAAACGGTGACGTGTTTTAATTTTTAAATTTGTTTCTTGATCTGGTTACTGCCATTAGAGTGGAAGCTCCATGGAGGCAAGATGGGGTCCTTTCCCCCTCTTTGCCAGGTCCCCACGGTGCTTGGAGCATGGCAGCTGCTCGGTAAATACTTGGCAAGGGAACGGAGCGTCAACTCACCAAAGCACCCGACCCATAACAGTATTTGGTAACTACTGGCTTTCTAAAATTTGGTTTGCTTTTATTTCGTAGAATTCAAGAAATTGTAGAGCAGAGGGGCAGCTCAGTGGGTTAAGCGTCCAACTTTGGCTCAGGTCATGATCTCTCGGTTGGTGAGTTCGCGCCCCGCGTGGGGCTCTGAGCCGTCAGAGCCTGGAGCCTGTCGGATTCTGTGTCTCCCTCTCTCTCTCTGCCCCTCCCCCACTCACGTTCTGTCTCTCTCAAAAATAAATAAACATTAAAAAAATACCAAAAGAACCTATAATCCCACACGTTGCATACCTCCCTTTGACATTTTTAAAAAGATAAAAATAATATATGCGGACAGTTAGAAAACCCTATTTGGTGTCAAAAGGCATAGAATAAAAAGGGGCTTCCTCCTAGACCTCCCGCACCACTCCCGGCAACCCCACAAAGTTGTTGTTTCCTTGGGCTGAGAAGGGTCCTGTCCACTGGGGGCAAGCGTGTCCAGGGAAGGGGCCAGAGACCCTGGGAAGCAGTCAGAGCATCTGGGAGCTAGGTTATGGGGGGTTGTTTGTTTAAACCTTGACCATCCCCTCCCCCCCACCCAGGACGGTTATAAACAGGATTCTATGACATTGACATTTTATAGCCTTGTTGTTCTGTTCACAGCCCTTCAGGGGATCCTGGTTGGACTCAGGAGAAAACCCACACTGGCAACAGTGATCTCTAAGATCCTGCAAAGTCCACCTTAACCCCTCTCTCTCGGTCCCTCGCTACACACCAGCCACACCGTGGACTTTCCTGCCTCAGGGCCTTGGCACATGCTATTCTCTTTGCCTGGAAAGTCTTCTTTCTCCCCATCCTGTGCCAGCTCCCATTAACCCACCCGCCTCAGCTGACATCAGCCATTCTCACGCTTAAGGAAGTGTCAGACTCACCTGGAGAGCTTCAGTAGTTAGGCCTTGTCCCCAGAGTTTCTGATTCAGCCGTTCTGGGGTGGCCCGAGAATCTGCTTTCTAACAAGTTCCTTGCCGCTGCTGTTGCTGCTATGGGGACCTTACTTTGAGAACCACTGGATTAAATTACGCTTTTTTTTTTTTTTAAGATGCTGGCTCCCACAGCTCCCCCTCCCCCACCTTTCTAAATTAAGTCCTTCTTGTAGCACCCTCTGGTTTCTCTTCATACCACTTATCACAAATTTTTAATTATACATTTATGTGTGTTTAATGAAGGTCTTCTAATAGAGATTGCACTGGAGTGAGGATTTGGGTTTCACTCGTCCATTCTTTCTCATACTAAAACAACCACAAAGACCAGATATCGTACAAAGTTAGTCTCTCTGGCCTCCAGGAGGGAGGAAATGAATATTTATTGCACCGTAATAGAGACTTTCAGGATAATAGGGACCCACAGTGACCACCATTCATTGAGCACCTACTCTGTGCCAGCTGACGCACTGGGGAAGGATTTATGATTGGTTTTGTTCATTTCTACACCCCCCCCCCATGATAATGCTTAATAAATAAATGAATTCTGGAGTGAAAATATACAAGGGTCCGGAATGGAGCATTTTCTCCTTTCCTGGAGGGTAGGGAGATGTTCATCCTGGGACTGATTTTACAGTGTTTTCTCCGATCTGGGAGTCTCTGGGAGGGCTTAGGAGGCTGGAATCCCTTACGATCTCAAACCTGGTCCCACTTCTCCAGAAAGAGTGACAAGGCCCCTGGGAGCTGAGCCTCTCCTGCGGAAGCAGCAGGTGAGACAGGGACGCCTTCCCTCCAGTGCCTTTCATACAACAAAATAATAATAAGGAAAGGTGGGGGAAAGCCATAGGCTGGTTTATTTCCATTAAATGCAAAGCGGGAAATAACAAGATCAAAGCAAGGCCAAAAAGAAGGAGACAGAAAAATAAAAGGAGGGGGACCCAGAGGCAGGGAGGGAGGAGGTAGAGAGAGAAAATGCAGGAGGGAGTATCCACCCTGGAAATTGGCTCTCCCCTTCCTAGGTGTCCACGGGCTACCTGCCAAATCAATTGATTACATCTGTAGGCAGAGTTGCCTTTTTATTTCACACCAATTTCCACGGGCAGCGGAAGATAAAAATGGAAGAGACGGAGTGAATAGGAAAAGATGATTGAATGTTGGCGCGAGAGGAAGGTGCTGGGAAGGAGGTGACCGGATGCGCAGCTGCAGGAGATTGCCGGAGAGGGCGGTCTGAGCCATGGGGGTCTCCCCTCACCCATTCTGTTCTTTTCTTTCTCCCGTTCCATAGTTTTTGAAAACAGCAGGTGTGCCCCAGGTCCCAAGGAGGCACTGCCCCACTTCCCGGCTCCACCACCACACGACCCCACGGCAGATTCTCTCCCTGACCCCCAAATTGAGGGACTACCTGAAATGGACCCAGTCTCTTCTGTTCCTGGAGCCCCAGTCTCCCCACTGAGGGTACAGTGATAATCACTCACTTGGCCGTGATGCTGGAGAGCCCTAGCCGGTGAGAAGTTTGAGATGCGCTTTGCAAAAGAAAGCCCTGTAAATAGGCTTCGCGATCTGAGCAAATACAGATCAAATACTGCCAGATGTAAAAGGAATGGCCCCTTATTAGAGGCTGGCCTGGGCTTCTGGGGGCTTGGCTCAGTGCTGTTCCCCTGGAAAGGTCCTTCACCCAGCTGGACATCTGAGCTGTGTCTTCAAAGGCCAGGTGGCCGGTGGTGGGGGGCCATGTCCCAGAAACCTTTTGTGTTGAGGTTACTCTCTGGGAGTGTTGGGGAGTGGAGCCCAGTCAGAAAACCCTCCAAATCCCAACACACTGTTCCCCACGGGACCATAGGTGAAGGGGGAGTCAGGAAACCACCCCTCCTGGCTTTCTTTTCTCCCATCCCAAATCCACTGGGTACACAGGTTTGTGTGCAACACGGCTGTCGGTGTGGATATAAGCAGAGCCAGAGGCAGGAGTAGAGGGTAGGATGTTGGCTATGCCACCTCAGCGAAGGAGGTTCATATGTGCCAGGCTATTGAGGTGGCTCTGCTCCAAGACTCTGAGCCCTGTCGCGGGAAGGGCAAAGCAGGGAACCACCGCCACTCTACTGTCCCTGCTTACTTGCACCGCCAGACCTGGCATATCAGCATAGCAGGTGGTGTCTTGGGATGCTGAGGACCGTGTGTCCTTGACGGAGAAGGTTGCATAAGGGAGAAGGCACTGAGAAGTGTGTTGTCCATCCAGGGGTCAGTAGTTTCTCTGGACCAGGGGCTCAGTGTCCCTGGGGGCCCTTTACAATCAAGACACAGAACGCCAGTGCTGAAAAGGTCCTTATCAATGGATCCGTCCGACATCCCTGGGTTGCAGATGAGAAAAAGAAGGCCTAGAAAGGGACATGTCACAAGGTGTGTGTGGAGACGGTTAGAGGCAGAGAGGAGGCTAGACTCTGAGTTTGCTGACTCCTGTTCTGGGGCTTTCCCTCTGCCTGTTTGGAAGGGGAGGAGCTATGCAAGGGCCATACCTTTCAAGGAGGCCAGTCTGATGCGGAGGCCCATATTCACTGGCTGCGGTGAGCTTGGCTTCTAGGACAAGAGGGGAAAATGGCAATTACCTTTGCCTCATAAACTCAAGAGTATAATGTGCCTGGGAGAAGAGCTGGGAGTTTTGTGAAACACAGATGAAGTTATGGCCCACATTTCCTCCTTTTTATTTTTTTAATGTTTATTTATTTTGAGAGGTGGGGGGGGTGGTGGAGATTGGCAATGAGTGGGGGAGAGGCAGAGAGAGAGAGAGAGAGAGAGAGAGAGAGAAAGAGAGGGAGGGACAGAGAGTCCCAAGCAGGCTCCCCGCTGTTTGCACAGAGCCCGGCCCGGGGCTCAAACCCACGAATGGTGAGATTATGACCTGAGCCAAAACCAAGAGTCAGACGTTTAACCAACTGAGCCACCCAGACACCCTCCGTGTTTCCTCCTCATGCCCTTCTGTGCCCGGTGCTCACGGATCTGCTGTAAGAGGCATGCACATAGGTTGTCACTCACCGTGCTGGCCCATCAGCTCCCTGCGGCCATAGCCCACCCACCCTGGGAGTGCGGAAGGCCGGGATGGGGTCTGCTTAACCCCGGCACAGTGCTTAATGTGAGCCCCCTACACAGGAGGTTCCCGGGAAGAGGGTCCCGTGGCAGGAAGCCAGGCAAGTGTGTCAGGGGCCATCTCACACCCATGTGATGACGCGTCTCCCAAACATCCTTGGATGTTCCATTTTCCCTTTGTGCTCTTTCAAAGCCCCTGGGACGATGTGTATCCCTGGGGCGGGGGAACGGATCAGGGGGTCATATCTTTTCATCTGATGTTTTGGGGCAGAGGCTAGTCTCCAGCAGAGAACCAGACACAGGGAAGGAAATCGGGGTAGCGGTTTTACACCCATGAATGGGCCAGTGTTACTGACCATGGGGGGTGGCCTGCCCCTCCCTCTTCAGCCCACCCTCTTTGGCCCCCCAAGTCAAGAGGAGGTGCTGGGAGTTAAATCCCTAAGCGGGGCTTTCAACCTTGAGCCCTCTTGTGTTTTGCCGCCTCTTGGAGGCCCCTAGACATGGAGCCCCCGTTGCCCACAGTGGTAACCTGCTCACTCATTAACACCCCCTTAATTAGTTTTCCTCCCTTCCCTCTTGCCTCTCTGCTCTCTCCCGTGCTTCCTGGAACCACCCCCCAAATCAACTACTTGCACTCCAATCCTTGCCCGTATGTCTGCTTTTAGAACTCAAGCAAAGACACCAAGATACCAGGCTTCTGAGCTCTGGCTGTCCTGGCCACATGACATTAGGCCATGCCCCATAACTTCTGAGAGCCTCTGTTTTCAAATTTGTAAGATGAGGGGTTAATGCTCTATGGTTCTTTGCGAGTCTGTTTCTTAATCATTAAAAAATTAAAGTCATTCAGGATGGCCACAGGGCAGGAACGTAGGCTTGTGAGCTCTATATCTGGATTGCAAGATTAAATATCAATACAGCATTGTACAGAAGCAGGTGTTCAACTGGGTGACACATTCTAACTAGAGCTGGGAATCAGAGAAAGGGAAGATGTAGTCAGGGGAAGCTTCCTGGGAGAAGGGGGTTTTGAGATGGGCCATAAGTGGGGTAATCTAGGTAGGTTGGGGCCCACAGCGGGGAAGCGGAACACAGAGAGAGGCCTCTAGAGCCTATGTTTGTGTCCCCGTAAAAATCCATATGTTGAAGCCCTCACCCCCACTACGATGAAGTATTTGGAGGTGGGCCTTTGGAGGTAGTTAGGTTTAGATGGTCATGAGGGTGGGGTCCCCATGATGGGATTGGTCCCCTTCTGAGAGGAGACAGCAAGAAGGCAAGTCAGGAGGAGAGCCCTCACCAGGACCTGAGTCTGCCGGCACTTTGATCTTGGACTTCCCAGCCTCCAGAGCAGTGAGAGATGAATGTCTGTGGTTTAAGCCCCCATTGGTGGCATTTTGTTACAGCAGCGTGAGCTGACTAATACACGTGTAATGGAGCTTTCTCAATCCTGGGCGAACAGCACTGGACCACGGGCTATTACACACATTGTTATCTGGTAGGTGTTGGGATGGTATGGATATTTCTTCTTTATTTAGAATTTTTTTAATGTTTATTTATTTTTGAGAGAGAGAGAGAGACAGAGCACGAGTGGGGGAGGAGCAGGGAGAGAGGGAGACACAGAATCCGAAGCAGGCTCCAGCCTCCAGCTGTCAGTGCAGAGCCCAATGCAGGGCTCGAACGCAAGAACTGGGAGATCATGACCTGAGCCCCAGTCGGACGCCCCACCGACTGAACCACCCAGCCGCCCCTGGTTGTTTCCTTTTTAATGATCAATTATCCATAAGTTTTTGGAAAGTCAGGACTTTGGAACATATGGATAATTTAGCTAAAAAGACACTACACATCCATTTCCTTTCCCATCTCATCCTATCCCATCTTGTCCCTCCCGTGTATGAAGGGACATCTGCCATGGGAGGGGACCCTGGAGACCGGTCCCTTCAGCACAGCCAGCTGGCATAGGCTCTTGTCATAAGAACCTCAGAACGAGGAGATCTTGGACCTAAAAACATGGATGGGCTAAGAGGCTCCGATGATGGAAACAACTTAGACAGTCCTGTTTCTAGAAGGAATAGAAGATGCAATTTTTGGTCTCTCTGGCCTGAGCCAGGACTGTTTAGGTAAACTGCTCTCCCTCGCTTTACGGGCTGGGGGGTCAGTCCTACCAGTTCAGTGGCGGCCACCTGGGACGCATGACCCTTTTGCCAACCTTAAATCGGGCTGTCTCCAGTGTGTTTTGATGGTGGCCTCCCAGCCACTTTGACAGGCAGTCAACAGAGCCACCAAGAAGGGCACAGGTCCCGTGGCCAAGCAGTCTGGTTAAAATCCGCATGTTGCCTTCCAGCTGTGTGACCTGGGAAGGCTTCTTAACAGCTCCGTGCCTCTGCCCCCCGACCTGAGCGGCGGGGCTGAGAACAGCAGCTGTCTCTTGGGGTTGCGGTGGTGACAGAGGGGCTGTGTGTGTGTGTGTGTGTGTGTGTGTGTGAGATGGGCTAAGGCTAGCACCTGATTCTCAGGGAGCGCAAACAGTTGTTAGCCCTTACTACCACCACCAGCCATCTATTTTTTTAAATTTTTACTTAATTTATTGTTTTTATTTTTTTATTTTTTCAATATATGAAGTTTATTGTCAAATTGGTTTCCCTTAATTTATTGTTTTAATTTACATCCAAGTTAGTTAGCATATAGTGCAGCAACGATTTCAGGAATAGATTCCTTAATGCCCCTTATCCATTCAGCCCCTCCCCCCTTCCACACCCCCCCAGCAACCTTCTGTTTGTTCTCCATATTTAAGAGTCTCTTATGTTTTTGTCCCCTTCCCTGTTTTTATATTAGTTTTGCTTAAAAACATGGAAGCTTCACGAATTTGTGTGTCACCCTTGTGCAGGGGCCGCGCGAATCTTCTCCGTGTTGTTCCAATGTTAGTATATGTGCTGTCGAAGCGAGCACACCAGCCACCTCTTCTTACAGGAAAGGGGGGATCTGGCATTCAGGATGGGACGCCCCAGGGCGTGGGCTCTGGGGGAGCTTTTGGACTCGGAGTGAGGGGTCAAAGGCCGACTGCCTGAGGACAGGTGCAGCCCACTCTGGCAGTGCACCTTCTAGAAGACATGGCAGAAAGAGCAGAAGTGAGATTGGTGGCTCTCTAAGTCTGAACCGCTGTCCTGACTGCCCGCCACCCACCCCCCTGCCATCGGCCAGCTGTGGCCTCTCCCCGCTGGGCTGGGTCCCTGTCTTACACTCAGGTCTAGAGTAGGACCTGGCTGGGCAGGTGCTGCATGATTGTGCAGCCCTAATGGGCCCAGCAGTTGCCGTCCAGGCAGCCCTCCCCTCTCTCTCCTTCCCTCCTTCTCTGCGTGTGCTCCCACAGAAGAGGCCGAGCTGGGAGGTCTAATACTGCCTGGTTAATGGCTTATAGATCGTTGGCGCATCAGGGCCGATGGAAGTGCCTGTTAAGCTTGGCATTGAGGGCCTGAGTCAAATGGCCCGAGACAGATTTATGGCTATCTTCCAGGCCACGCTGGGAAAGTGCTCCCCGACAGGACTCCAGACTCCCACGCACCGGGAAAACCCCGGGACAATGGAGGGAGCCTTCCAGGGAGGGTACCCCCCAGTGCTGCTGCGGAGGCCCACGGCCTCGCCTGGGGTGTCGGCACCCCTCAGGACTCAGGATGGAATTGCCTGAGGAGGAACTGAGGTCTCAGCAGAGGACAGATGTCCTCGTTCGCCTAGAAACAAGTCCAGGAAGACTGACTAATTAGCACTAATTTGGAAAAAGGCCAGACTGATCTAGTAACGAATAATAAATTCTGAATTATGTTTTAAAACAGGGTTTTACCACTCTGAATAAGCTGCAACAGACCCCCGTAGAAAGCACCCAGTGTGTGTGTGTGTGTGTGTGTGTGTGTGCGTACGCGCGCATGAGAGAGAGAGAGAGAGAGAGAGAGAGAGAGAGACCTTATTCTTGTCCTGAAGGAATTCACAATATGTTTGCGAATGGGTGATATACAATTGTTTTACTTGGTATTTAGTAAGATTAAATTACCAAAACAGCGGAGAGAAGGTTCTTGGGGACCTACTAGAACGAACAGATGAATGATGTGTAATAGCCCATCCTGTTTGTGTGCAAACTGGCACTTTTGCTGGGCTTGTGTGCAGTTTTCCTGTGGGTTAAACGCCTCCCGCACACTATGCTTCACACCTTCTTCCGCCATCACATCTCCTAACCTGAGCGGCGAATTTCCAGCCTGCCACGGCTGCTCAGGTGGGCCACAGATCTGCTTGTCCATCGGGGGGACAGAGCGCATATGGGACTCTTGGATGAATGCGTTTGGGGCCCTGGAGTGAAAACCTCGTCCTCGCCCTAGAAGGCTGGGCTTTCCCAACTTGGAGAAAATTGCTAAAGGCTCAGGGACAGGTTCGCTGTCTTATACGGTTTTCAGAGCTGGGGTCCTCCCTTCTCTTGGGCCCTTTAAGAACCTCCCGGCATTCACCTCCAAGGAGGAGGTTTGGCATTTCCATCTCCTTGGCTGGCAAATTGTAAATTTGGATATGAGCAGAAAATATAGTGACATCAAGGTTATGCGGTCCCGAGCTGACAAGATGGATAGCCCTCAGCAGTCTGGCGTTTCTCTGTCTCCTTTTGGTTTCTTCTCTCTCCACTTCTCTTTCTTTTAACCTTTTTTTAAAAAAAAAAAACATTTTTAGAGACTTTAATAACTGTGGAAGGATGCTGTAAGGCGGGCAGGGAAATCGATCATTTTTATTCGGTTGTGCGCGATAAAATGTAAGTTTGGGCAATAAATCTTCTTACCTGGAGGGGAAAGAACAACATGCCTGGCCGTTAACACGACTCCCATTTTGAAGATTTTAATGAATGAATGAAACCCAGGTCTGAGTAATTGGTAACAATGGCTCCCACCTCCCTGGTGGGGACTCTGGGTTCTAGACTCAAGCTCTGCCTGGGAATGGGGCTTCGCTTTTTCCTCCAATTCAGGCACCTGCCTGCTGGCTCCCAGTGTCCCCTCCCTCTGCTGGTATTGACCATCCTATCATTTCTAATCAATGACTCATCAAATACATATAAAGCATCCTCTGTGTGCGAGACGCCATGCTTGGCACCGAGGAAGGTACAAATGAGTATGTCGGAGTCCTGGGCAAATTGTCCCCAAGAAAGACCGTCACTAGGATCTGGGCGGTGTCTGGGGTGGGGGAAGGGTGGTGAGTGATGGCTTGGCAGGTGCTGGAGGGGGGGCATTTGGTGACTCAGAGAAGGCTGCTGGGGATGAAGGGAATTGGAATCCTTGTACTTTCTCAGAGGTCTTGGGTAGTTCCTTGGGGTCTGGTTTGAAGCCAAAATCTGGCCCTTAGTAATGGGAAGTTGTGGGGGCAGAGGGAACTCTCTGATTTTCCAGCCTAAGTCATCCTCTGCTCTCCCCCTTTCCAGAGACGTTAAGAATTTTTGGTGGGCTCTCTCCCCCACCGACTTGCTAGATGCTTCTCCACAGTGCTGGTCACTGTCCCCTGGGAGCATGACGGTGGATGGAGGCAAGGGTCTTGGTATTGGCTATGGGACACAATTTCGGGGGCCAGACATGTTAAAAACATTCTGTTGGTCTTTTCTTCCAGCATCCTAAACAGAAAGGCATGGGTGCTGCCTCAGTCAGCTCCAGCTGCCGTAACAAGATACCAGGGGCTTAAACCACAGCTCCGGAGACCAGGAAAGTCTAAGATCGAGATGCCGGTAGATTCGGTTCCTGGTGAAGGCTCGCCTCCTGGCTTTCCGACACCTGCCTTGTTGCTGTGTCCTCACACGGCAGAGAAAGAGAAAGGTCTCTCATCTCCCCTCCTCTTCTCATAAGGACACCCATCACGAGGACCCCACCCTCAGGACTATCTAAACCTAATTACCTCCCCAAGGCTCACCTCCAAATACCATCACACTGGAGGGTTAGGGCTTCAACATCTGAATGGGGGGGGGGCAATGCACCCACATTAAGCCCACAAAGACGCTGTGGTGTTAGGCTCTAGTTTCTGCTTTCTTCGTGGGTAGATCAGCAGGTGGGAGTCTAGAAAGTGTGAGGTGTTGTGTATGGAAAGGACAGGGAGAGACCTCTGTTGCCAGGTGGGGAATGTCTACCCCCTGCTCCTGCCCCACCGAGCCCGAGGCCAGAGCTCAGAAGGGTTTAGGGAATGCTACCCCTGCACCCATAACCCAGGGCACCTACCTCAAGTCCTCAGCTCTCCATCAGCTACCCTCCTCTCTGGACCCTTCCCAGCAAGGGCACCTCCAGGCCTGTCTTTCTCCCTGTGGCTCACCAGTGCTCTGGACTTGACCAACAACAAGTGCCTTCCACATCCTGGGTGCACACGTGGCTCTGTAAACAAAGACGGGGCATCCAATTACTCTGGAAACAACCTGTTTCTGTCTGCGGATCAGACTAGCGCTGTTCGCCTTGGGCATCACTACTGATGGATGTGAACTTTCCCCTTCAAGCCCCACCATGACTCATGATGTGTGAGTGGGGAAGCCTTTCTTCCCCCAGGACCTGTGTGCACATAATCTCACTTAACCCTCTACGTGGTTGGTCTCACGACTCCTGTTCTAAAGGTGAGAAAACTGGGGCTGGAAGAGGTGAGTATTTACTCACATCTCCCAACTTATAAGCGGTGGAGCCAGAATTTGAGGTCCGGTCATCTATTCCAAGAGCCTGAGCCCTTCCTAGTACATCGAGGTGGTTGCTGTGTGGGGAATCCGCTTTGGCTGGCCCCCCATCCCCCCAATCCAGAACTGCGCTCAGAGAGCAAACATGAGAGAATAGAAATGGCTGCCCTTGATTACATTTATGTGGGACTGAGGGCAGCATCCAGCTAGGCCTGAAGTTGGATTGGTGGGTCCGTCCGACATCTTGAAAAAAAAATGGTGGCTGATTAAACTCTTCAAATTGACTCTCGCTTTTAATGATTCTGCATCATATACAAGTCAGGGGCATTAGGGCTGGAGTGTAACACATGGATATTTTGGTGGCTGGGAAATTCCCCGGTGGAAACAAAGTGAATACCCATTGCTAGAGATTCAGGTGAATAAATTAGAGTACCTTTACACATTATTGCAAAACGATTCACTGAAGCTACACCAGAGCATTTACAACTTCCCCGGGCCATTGCTGAGTAAGAAAAGCGAGACACAAGAAACTGAATACCATATAATTCAGTAAAACAAACAACTACAAAAGCCCACCTGTACCCTTATAATAAGTATATGTATGTGTGTGTGCATGAAACATTATATACATATACGCATGTATGCACAGGTTAGTGTACATGATTTTAAAGAAAAATGTGGTGGGGCGCCTGGGTGGCTCAGTCGGTTGAGCGTCCGACTTCGGCTCAGGTCATGATCTCACGGTCCGTGAGTTCGAGCCCCGCGTCGGGCTCTGTGCTGACAGCTCAGAGCCTGGAGCCTGTTTCAGATTCTGTGTCTCCCTCTCTCTGACCCTCCCCCATTCATGCTCTGTCTCTCTCTGTCTCAAAAATAAATAAACGTTAAAAAAGAAAAAAGAAAAATGTGGAAGGACCCCTCCTGGGATATTAGCACAGATCTCCCCGTGGTTATGTGGATAAAGAAGAGAGAGATGGAAAGGAAAATGGAGCTAACAAAGCAAAGGAAAATAAGAGTACACACACACACACACACACACACACACATGCATATGACATTATTTATGCATTTACATTATTTATGCATTATTATGCATTCATATAAACAAGTGCAGGAAAACTTTTCAAAGTGTTTTTCCTAGAGCAACTGGGCTGTTACCCTCAGGTCTGGGTGAATAAAGGAGAGAAGACAGGACGTAGGGGGACACAGGGCACTGGGCCGAGGCTGTGAGACGGAGAAGGCCAGGTCACAGGCTCTCCGCACCCTCCTCCAACCTAAAGGGAGGGCTTGTTTCCTTCTTGGCTTTGACTCCAGCAGAAGGAACTGTGTGATTTGGGGTCTTCCCCAGCTGCCGCCTCAGAAGCTCCACCTGGCTCAGGGCTAAGCTGAACAGAAGGAGGGGGAAATACACTCTTTTCACTCCTGCTAGTGCTGGGGAAACCATAACATTATCATTCAAACGGGCCCCATTTGGAGAGCCAAGGGAGAGCTATTAAGGATTATATCAACAGGTACAAACCAAGCCTGTCCCTGGTGAACCTGGAGACAGGACCACGTGAGCCACTACACTTAAGTGGGGGAGGTGGCCGGGGGGGGGGGAAGGTGTCTACATATTAAATTCCATCATCTTCTCTGAGCAAAGAGTTCACATATCTAGTGTCCCTGGAGTCTGGCAAAATGGAAACTACTCTTAATTATGGTACCGCTCCGGGGAGAGGGGAGCTCTTGGCCTCAAGGTCATAAACACATGATGAGGCCAAGGGGGACTTATGGCTGCTACAGGCCCTGCTTGACCCCAAACGTCAAAGCCCTGGGCTGAGCCCGTCTGGGATATCTGCCCGTGGCCTCCATGTGATTGGTCTGGCCTTCAGAAGATGGAAATAATCACCAAGTTTTGCTGCTAGGGCAATTCGAACCTGATGTGTCCAGCATCACGAGCTTGGAATATAAAATAAGTTGGGTGGCTCAGTCGGTTGAGCTCCTGACTTGGGCTCAGGTCGTGATCTCTCGCTGCTCGTGGGTTCAAGCCCCGTATCGGGCTCTGTGCTGACAGCTTGGAGCCTGGAGCCTGCTTCGGATTCTGTGTCTCCCTCTCTCTCTCCCTGTCCCCTGCTCACACTCTGTCTCTCTCTCTCTCAAAAATAAATACACGTGAAGATTTTTTTTAAGTATATGCCTAATATCTACGTTCAGTGACCAACGCTCCATCCAGCCATCTCAAGGAGGTTTTATTCCTCTCCCAGGGTCCTTACTTAATTCAGGGCACCCACATAGAAACTGCAGATTGGACCAGGGGAGGGAGAAATGGAAGGGAGGTGAGAAATTATATTTTCTGAAACCATCTACTAATCTGAAACATCATGATTTAGGGCTACATGCTGCACTTTCCTTGGCTATGGGAGGAAGGCTATTTTAAATGGCATAGAGAATCAGACTAACACAAAAGGAAGCAGAGTACAGAGGTCAAATTGAGGGAAAGACCCTGATGATTCTGTTCAAACCCTTAGATCAAGCCATGCCTGAAGCCCACTCCTCAGTGCTGCAGACAGAATAATCACTCCCTAAATTGCTCATGTCCTCATCCTGAAAACCTGTGAATATGTTATCTTGCATGGCAAAAGGGACATTACAGATATGATTAGGTTCGGGATCTTGAGATGGGAAAATCATCCTGGCTTCCCCGGGTGGGCTCGGTCTAATCACAAGGGGTCTTTATAAAAGGGAGGCAGGAGGGTCAGAGTCCGAGAAGGAGAGGTGATGACAGAAACAGAACTTAAACTGACGCCATTGCTGGAAAGGGGCCATGAGCCAAGGAATTCGGGCATGTTCTCTGGAAGCTAAAACAGACAGGGAATGACTTCTTTCCCGGAGCTTCCAGAAGGAACGGAGCCTGGCTGGCATCTTGATTTGAACCACATAAACTCGCTTCCAGACTTCTGAGCTACCTCCAGAACTGTGAGACAACACATTTGCGTTGTTTTAAGCCACTAAAACGAGGCAGTTTGTTACAGCAGCGATAGAAAACAAACATACCCAGCTTCCCGATCGCTGGGGCCACGTGAGCTTGTGTTAGAGTTGGTTTTCTGTCATTGGGAACCAAAGGATCTAGACTAGCCCACCAGCTGCAGGGAGACTGGCACCCCTGTCTAGGGTAGCCCCATCATGCACTTGCTTCCGGGTCCGGCACCAGAAACTGGAGCCGTGGAAGGCGCACGGGGCAGTGCCGTCTCACTGCCTCCATCCACTAATGAAGAATCCCAGCAAGGCCCGGGTAGGTCGAATGACTTCCCTGGGGCCGCAGATGAGTTTTCTACCGTTCACAGGCTCTGGATCTGGAGTCCACGGACGGGCTGCAGTGGTTGGCGTCCCTGGGAAATCCCAGACAAGGACACGGGAGCACGGGAGCATGTGCACGGGGGTGGGGAGTGTGGGGGTATTTGTCCCTTGGGGCTCCCTGGGGGTCCAGAACCCTGTGTCCCTGGGACTGCCTTTGCAGAGGACGCTGGGGGGGGGGGCAGCTTTGACCTGTGCCTGTGCCCCTGGGCCCTACATCCATCGCCCCACACCTTCCCGATGTCCCTTCACCGCCTCCCATTTCTCAGTGGAGGAGCCTGGGGATGCTGGTGAGACCCATCTCCCGGGATGACGCCAGGCAGACACCATCCAGCCGCCCAGATCTGATTGTTTTGACAGCTTTGCCAAATTACAAAGCGAAGGCCCCATTTGGTGATGAGAAAAGCAATATTGTGGCAGGGACGTCTCATTTCTTTGAAAATCAGCGGTAAGTGAATTTGCATCCACTTAGTAGTAAATATGTCTGGCTGGCCCCCTCTCCAGCTATTGCGAGGGATTTAGATGCGCGCGGGTCTGCCTTATTATTTTATGATGGAGAGCAGGGGGAGATGGAGAAGGGCGGAGACAGCCGGGGAGGGAGAGAAAGATTAAGAGCCGTTTCTTGGGGAGGAAAAATTGAGGATGGGAAGTTTTCGCATGTTTTGCGAGGTTTCTTAGCTTGTGGCTGGGGCGCCAGGGAATCAAGGTGGGCAAATCATTTCGGGAAAAGGACTAGGCCTCTTTGGTCCTGTGCGTTATGATTTAGAAGGCTCTGAGGAACCCTTGTCATGCCATGCCCTCTAAAACCCTCTTTAAAATTCAGCAGGGAAGGACCAGAGAAAAGATATACAGGCCTTCGTAGAGAGCAGGGGAGCGGGAGACGTTTGCCAGGACGCCGCGGAGGAGAGGGTTCCATGCAAATCTGTTTAAGTCCCAGGTTGGTAGCTGCTGGGAAGACGAACGCTTTATCCTTTTTAAGAATAAAGCGGACACTATCTTTTTCTGATTGGAGAGAAGCCAGTAACTGAATGTTTTATGATCTCTGCATAGGAACGCCCTGGTTGACTCTTCTCTTTTCACTTCTGCCGCCAGGATGGAGCCTGCGGGGGAAGAAAGGAGAGCGAGATCGCCTCCACAGCAGGATATGGAAGAGGGCCATCGGCATGTGATTCCCTAAGCGGGAACCGCTGACTCTATCCGAAACGGAGCCGCCCGGGAGAATCGAGACCAAACTTCTTACCTCGGCCTTCAAGGCCCCTTTGATTTGATTCCCAGCTTCTCACTCAAATGAAAGCCCAGAAAATCCCAAGAGAGTCTTCTTTCTTCACCTCTGTTTCTTTATCAGTGGAAGTTCTTCGCTGCTTCTTCCCTCTAGGTTCACTGTCAGGCTCAGGTTTATTCTTTCTATACAACACCGGAACAGTCTGCTACGTGGACAACGGTTCCATGTTTCACCATGTGACACAAGAGACGCAAGTTGGGCTGCTCAACAGGGACAGGACTCGGGGAGGCCAGGGAGGTGTCTTCCTAAATTTTATACCTGAGTTGTCTCACTTGCCCCCGGGTCCCCAGCCCTGTCACCCAAGGTCAACCAAGGTCATACAACTAGAAAAGGGCCATGCCGGGAATCAAACCCGGGGGGTCTGGCTCTTATCCACCCCGCCATACTGCCTCTCTAATAATCATACACAGTAATTACTTTTTAACTAATAATCACCAGATGCTTACAAGGCACCTAAATGTGTAAGGCACTGTGTTACTTTATTTGGCGTTCAACCTCTCTGGTCGGCCTCACGACGTTATAAGGCAAGCATTATTATTAACTCCATTTTGCAGATGAAAAAAATGAGGCACAGAATGGCTGAGTGACTTACCCACGGTCACACAGCCAATAAGTAGAAGTAAAGGCCATTAACTTCATGCCCATCCAACTCCAGACTTGCCTGCAAAGGGGTTCAGGACGCGCCTCCCCCAAATATGCCGCTTTGGCATAGTGAGTCAAAGGCGCTTGGGAAGCAGCAGATTCAGGAAGGGCTCTCTCACCTTCCTCCTTCTACCTAAAAGCAGGTCCTAACACTTCCCGTGAGAAAGGAGCCCTCCCTGCCTCAGGAAGCGAACACTCTCATTACCAGAAACCAGGGTCAGTGCTGATGATGGGCCAAAATAGCCTGGATTTTCCATTCGTTCTGTAGCTCTTAGTCACTGTCCCACAGTTTACTGCCTCTAGCCCAGACCCCTTTGCCTTTGTTTAAAATGATACACGCTTTTGGTCTAATGGCTTCTTCGGGTCTTCACTTTCCTTCTGGAAGCTTCCATGTCGACGCAAAAATATGAAATACTTTTGTAAGCTTGTGTCCTGCTGATCTCTCTTATGTCGATGGAATTCGTAGGCCAGCTGCAGAACCGAAGGGGATAGTGGAGAGTTTTCCTCCCTTACACGTTCTTAGCCCCTCGACAGCTTGGTTCCAGGTTCCTCGGCCCCAAATTCAATGACTGCTGCTCTCCATTGAGCACGGTCCTGGGTGCTCAGGATCCTGGTCCCCGTCCTCAGAGAATTCGGAGTCCAGTGGGATGACAGATGTGGAAACGGACAACTACAAATGGCGTCTCTCGGCTCTGAGCTTTCTGGTGTCTCGCCTGTGGACAGCTTGGAGCAGGTACCCGTCTGTTTCAGACACGACACATTGTTGCTCGGATCGGAGATGGTTGCCCAGCTCAGTTACTTGAAGGCATCGGGACCTGGGTGGGCAGGCACGAGGCAGAATCCCCCCCCCCCCCCCCCCCCCCCCCCCCCCCCCCCCCGCTCCCCTGCTTGAGTGACAGCAGCAAAGGCAAGGCGTTCTCAGCAGCCGGCCAGCCAGCTGCGCGGGCCCCCACGGCGCTCACCTGGTGGCTGCTCCAGGCTTGTTTACTGTCGCGTTTATTGAATCTTGACTAGTCTGGAAATAATTGCATTAATATCATTGACACTAATAGTACACCCGGATGTATTTATGTCTTGCTTCTCCCCGAGCAAGATTCGATTCATCATCGCTCTTGCACGAGTGGTCAGAGGCAAGCAGGAGTGCTAGGTGGAGGGGGAGTTCTCAGTGGCGTGGAGGTGAGAAAACCCCTGCAGGAACCACACCTGTCCAGGAGACAGACGTCTTAGAACCAGAGGCTCAGGGCCCCAGGCCAGACACCCAGAGGCTCACGAATTAAAACCATCCTGCTCTGGGGGCACCTGGGTGGCTCAGTCGGTTAAGAGTCCGACATTGGCTCAGGTCGTGATCTCACAGTTTGTGAGTTCAAGCCCCGCATCGGGCTCTGTGCTGACAGCTCGGAGCCTAGAACCTGCTTTGGAATCTGTGTCTCCCCCTCTCTCTGCCCCTCCCCTGCTCACACTCTGTCTCTCTCTTGAAAATAAATACACATTAGAAAAAAACCAAACTGTCCTGCTTTGGCTCCCACAGCTGGCTGGTGGGGCATTCCTTTGAACGTGGGAGAGGGAAAGTTTGATACGATTTTTGGAGAAGGAAGGTGGGTGTCCCCAGAGCTCTTCTGAAACTGAGCTTCCCCACTGTCCACAGCCAACCACTCTGACCCTCGTGAACGCATCGATGGGGGCTGCAGTGCCGAGCGGTTTCCTGTCTGCACTGATTCTGCGGGTTCTGTCCGCTCGTCCACTTGTGCGTAGCTGAGAATCTCAGCTGGAAAGAGGAAGTGCGTGCCTGAGGTCTCCTGTTTGTGTCCAATATTGTATGACTTGCAAATCAAGGTGTGTGTGTGTGTGTGTGTGTGTGTGTGTGTGTTGTTTCAGAGGTACAAGTAAACCTCGACTCTCAAAATCTAGACTTTTTATAATTCACTGGGTTTATTTTACTAGCCAGTTGGGATTTTAACACAAAAAGGCTTCCTGCTACTTTTTTTAATTCAAAAGAGTACATAAAATGTATATATGCAGTTTAAGGAATAATAATAAAATAAAAGCGCCCATATATTCACCACTCAGCCAGAGAAATAGAGCGCTGCCAGGACCCCAGGAACCCCCTGAGTATTTATCCCCCATCACATGCCTCCCCCTCCCTGCCAGCCCTACCCTCGCTTTTGTGCTAATCATTTCCTTACTGGCCTTTTTTTTCCTCATTCTTTTTCCTTTCTCCAAAGTTTTACCCGGCACGTATGCACTCCCAAACAATATGTTATTTAGCTCTGCGTGATTTTGAACCTCATATAATGGGATCATGCTGCATATTTTCTTCTGCGCCTGGCTTTTTCTGCTTAATATTGTTGTGTTCTCTCCTGTTGTGTGAGTAGTAATTTATTTATTTTCACTTTAAAAAAAAAAGTTTAAATTTTTAAAAAAATTTTTTAGTTTATTTTTAGAGAGAGATAGAGAGTGGGGGAAGGGCAGAGAGGGAGAGAGAGGAAGAGAGTCCCAAGCAGGATCCGAACCGGCAGAGCAGAGTCTGGCTCGGGACTCGAGCTCACAAACCGTGAGATCATGACCTGAGCTGAAACCAAGAGTCAGACGCTTAACCGACTGAGCCACCCAGGCGCCTCTATTTATTTTCACTTCTAAGTAGGGTTCTGGTGTGTGGCTACACTGTAATATGCAGCAATTTATTTGCCCAAACTAATGTTGCTGGAATTTGGGGATTTGGGCTTCAGGAAAGTCGCTCTGAATATCCACTCGCTGCTGTTTGCCACTCTGAGGGTGGTTCTCAGCACGACAGGGTTGACATCTCCCGGGAGCTTGTTAAAAATGCAGAATGTCATTTCTAGGGACCTTTCCTAGCCCTGCAGAATCAGCATCTGCATCGTAAGAAAATCGTATCCGCATTGAAGTTTGGAAGGCACTGCACTAGATGTGTAGTTTACAGCCAGGAGTGGAGTTGTCGAGGGCCAGGGCAACCACCTACTCCACTTTATGAAGACCTGGCAAGCTGTTTTCCAACACGATCGTGCCGGTGCCTGTCTCCTGCAGTGGGGTGTGGTGAACATTCTGTTTTCCACATCATCGTTGCTTTTGGTATTGACTTTTTTTTAAGTTTATTTATTTTTGAGAGAGAGAGAGAGAGAGAGAGCGCAAGAGTGCGTACATGCATGTGAGCGGGGGAGGGGCAGAGAGAGAGGGAGACAGAGAATCCCAAGCAGGCTCCACGATCTCAACGCGGAGCCCGACGTGGGGCTTGAACTTGCGAGTTGTGAGATCATGACCTGCGCCAAAACCAAGAGTCGGACGCTAAACTGACTGAGCCACCCCGGCGTCCCTGGTATTGACTTTTAATCTTTGCCAATCTGGTAGGTGCCAGATGGTGTCTTGGTGTGTTTTTCCTTTTCCTTTTCCTGATTTCCAACATATCCTAGATGATGCCATGGCTCTGGCTCCGAGGACCGCGCTTAGAGTAGCAACCAAGATTCTCGCCTTTTCATGTGTTTATGGACCCTCATGCTTTCTTTTGTAGCCAATGTCCGATGTTTTGGTCCATTATGCTGTGGGGTTGGTTGTCTTTTTCTAATCGATTCATAGGAGATATTCTGTTTAAGACTTTCACAGAGTGGTTCAGGTGTGAGAGCCATGCCAGGGTTGCACACACCGTTTCCTCTTCCCGGCAGATTTCCCAGCCTCCTCTGGGGTCAGATCGGGACCGTGGGACTGAGTTCCAATTACAGGAACGATAGTCTTGTTAGTTTGCCAGGGCTGCCCCGACAAAATACCACACACTGGGGCTCTTGAACAACAGAAATTAATTTTCTCACTGTTCTGTTGGCTTGAAGTCCAAAATCATGATGATGGCAGGTTTAATTTCTTCTGAGGCCTCTCGCTTTGGTTTGCACATGGCTTCTCTTTAGTTGTGTCTTCGCGGGGTCCTTCCTGGTCTGTGTGAGTCTGTGTCCTAAACTCTTCTTCTTATAAGGACAAGGATATTGAATAAAGACCCACCCTGTGACTTCATTTCACCTTAATTACCTCTTAAAAGGCACTGTCTCCGGGGCACTTGGATGGCTCAGTCGGTTGAGCATCCGACTTCGGCTCAGGTCATGATCTCACAGCTCGTGAGTTTGAGCCTCACGTCGGGCTCTGTGCTAACAACTCAGAGCCTGGAGCCTGCTTCGGATTCTGTGTCTCCCTCTCTCTCTGCTCCTCCCCTGCTCATGCTCTGTCTCTCTCTCAAAAATTAATAAATAAAACATTAAAAAAAAATAAAGGCTCTGTCTCCAAATATGGTCACAATATGAGGGACTGGGGTTAGGAGTTCACCATGTGAATTCTGGGGGGAGACACTACTCAGCATGTGACAACGGTCTAAAGTCTTAGAATCACCCTACATGGTTTTCCAGCCCTTTCTTCCCCTATTGTGGCAACTTGGGAAACCACTTGTTCTGGGTGGGTGTCGCCCCAAGAGGGAAGAAGCAGCCCAGCCCCCTGAGTGACTGCTTGGAATAGAGCTGTCTGTCCCTTGGCTAAGACACGGCAGTGAACCAAACCTTCCCTGTGCAAGACCACTGAGATCGGGGGATCTGTCACTGCAAACCCGTATCCTCTCTCCTGATGAACGCAGGTTTGGAGCGAGACTAGACTGAGTTTTCTTGCAGATATTGTCCTTGCCTAGTCTTGGAATTGAGGTGACGCTAGCCTTTTAAAACAATCTGGGCATGTTTCCTCTTTTTCTATTATCTGGAAGAGTGGTTCCTAAAACATTTGGTAGAAATTGCTGATAAATCATTTGGGCCTGGTTTTTCTTTTCTGGGAAGATTTTTAACTAATGATTCAATTTCTCTAAAGGTCATTAGACTCTCCACGGTTTTTCTGCTGCTTCTTTGGTGGGGCGTATTTCTTTTTAAAGGATGCATCCATTTTGTCTAAACTTTAAACCGTATCACAAAGTTTCCATAATAAACTCTTTTTTTCCGTTTGTTCAATCATTACAGCCTGTACAGTTATGACCTCTATCTAATTCTTTTTTTTTTTTAATGTTTATTTATATTTGAGAGAGAGAGTGCAAGCAGGGGAGAGTCAGAGAGAGGGGGAGACAGAAGATTCGAAGCAGCCTCTGTGCAGACAGTGGAGAGCCCAACGCGGGGCTTGAACTCGTGAGCTGTGAGATCGTAACTTGAGCCGAAGTTGGACACTCAACCCACTGAACCACCCAGGTATTCCCTTTCTGTTTCTTAATATTGTTTATTTTTTCATTCTCCCTCCCCACCATCTTCTTATTTTCTTCTGATTCATCATGCAAGGGAATTGGCTTTTTAGAAAGCTTTTTTTTTTTTTCCCCAAAGAACCAACCTTTGGCTTTGATTATTCTTTCTGCTGCACTTTGGTGTGTGCCTTTTACTTTGCTTGTAACTTTAATATTTTATTCTTCTGCTTTCACTGGCTTTCTTCTGTTATTCTTTTGAATTCTTAATGTTTTTATTTATTTTTGAAGGAGAGAGAGAGAGACAGAGCATGAGCGGGGGAGGAGCAGAGAAAGAGGGAGACACAGAATCTGAAGCAGGCTCCAGGCTCTGAGCCATCAGCACGGAGCCCGATGCAGGGCTCAAACCCACAAACTGTGAGATCATGACCTGAGCCGAAGCTGGACACTTAACTGTCTGAGCCACCCAGACACCTCCAGGTCTATGGACTTTTAGTGGATGTGTTTTTGTTATTAAATTTCGTACACGAATGCATTAGGGTCAAGGAATACAGGATTCTTAGGATTTGTTGAGGCAGCTCTATGGTCTAGAACATATTTTTGTACTTATTCCATGAATGCTTTAAAATAAACACGCTTCCTCCTACGTTGGGTGCATCATTCCATGTACCATCAGGAGAACTTTCTTATTTGCACTGTTCAAATTTTCCATTATTCTTGGTAATTTTTTTGTCAGCATGATCAGTCACTGGGATGGATGTATGAAAAATCTCTTACTATGTGAATTTTTAAACTTCCTCCTGTGGTTTTTGTCATGTTTTGCTTTATATATCTTGAACTTTGTTTTGATGCATAACAGTTTAGAATCGTGTCTTCTTGATGAGTTGAAACTTTTATCATTATGTACGAAGTCTCTTTACTTTTAGCTATATTTTTGCCCCTAAGTCTATTTTAACCTGATATGGAGATAGCTTCACTGGTATTCTTTTGTTTAGTATTTTCTTGGTCTATCATCTTCCTTTTTTTTTTTTTTTTTTACTTTAACTTTTATGTTGACTTTCTATTTTCATGTTTTTTCTCCATCTCCTCTAAATCACACTTAGATTTTTATTTTATCTATCATCTATCTATATCTATTTTTAATTGAGAGAGAGAGAGAATGGGAGCAGTGGACAGGCAGACAGGGGTGGGACAGAGAGAGAGAGAGAGAGAGAGAGAGAGAGAAGAGAGAATCCCGAATAAGTTCCATGCTCAGCATGGAGCCTGACTTGGGACTTGATTCCATGACCCTGGGATCATAACGTGAGCTTAAACTGAGATCGGGACACTCAGCCAACTGGGCCACCCAGTCACCCCATAGATTTTTAAAATTTAGTTTGATAATCTTGATCTTTTAACTGGAAAATCTAATTCATTCTCATTTATTATGATTGACATACTTGGATTGATTTCTACCTTTTCTTGCATGCTTTTTATTTGTCTGGATTTCTATTTGTTTCTCTCCCCCACCCCCTTTCTTTAGGATGACTTTTAAAATTTATATTAATAACAATTATTATTATTATTATATTATTATTATTATTATTATTAATTATTCCATTTTCCCATCTACTTGCCTGGGAATCATATGCTCTATGCCTATCTTATTTACTGATGGCTCTAGCTATTTTACATGCATACTTGGCTTAATAAAGTTTAGAATTAATTGATACATTTCCATACCTCTTGGCTATACTAACTCCTTTGCTTTTCTATATAAACTTGAAAATAAGCTTGTCAGCTTCTATAAAGAAGTCTGCTGGGAATTTGATTATGGTTGTGGCAAATCTATAGATCAATTTGGGGAATTGTTGACATCTTGATGATATGACCACAGGATACTCTCCATTTGTGTAAGTCTTCTTTGATTTCTCTCATCTGTGCTTTGTAGTATTCAGCATATAAATCTTGCACCTGTATTTTATTGTTTCCATCAATATTATAAATGACACCTTAAAACTTAAAAGAAAATTCCATTCCCATTTGTTCATTACTAGTACCTAAAAATAGGATTGATTTTGATCTAACGGCTTTTAGCCTGTGTCCTTTCTGAACTAACTTATTAGAATTTTTTGAATTAGAATTAGAATTAGAATTATTTAGAATAGAATAGAATTGGAATTAGAATTCTAATTAGAATTAGAATTAGAATTTGTTGTAGTTTTTATAGATTCCTGGGGTGTATATATGTAGTCAACCATGTCATCTGTGAATACAGACAGATTTATTTATTTTCCAATTAGTATGCCTTTTGTTTCATTTCTTGCTTATTTTACCCATAAGGACTTCTGACAGATGAGCAGTGAAAGTGGATGCCACCTGATGTTAAGTGGAAATCATTCAGCCTTTTAAAATTAGGTAAGATATTGTCTGTAGGTTTTTCACAAATAAATCTTATCATGTTGAAGAAGTTTCTTTTTTCCCTCACTTGTTCAGAGCTTGGTTTTTAACATATTAGGACCCTATGTTACATTTAGCCAAATTATTTTTCTACATCTTTTGGGATGATCATATGATTTTTCTCCTTTAATCTGCTGATACAGCGAATTACACTGATTCGTTAATGTTGAACTAAGCTAGAATTCCTGTGATAAATCCCAACTTGGTTATGATATTATCATTTTTATATATTCCTATATTTATTTTGCTAATATTTTGTTAAGGATTTTTTTTTTCATCTTTGTTTATGAGGGATATTGGCCTATAATCTTTATTTTATTTTACTTTTTTTCCCTTGTAATGTGTTTGGTTTTAGTATAGCCTAATATTGGTCTCATCTAATGAGTTGAGAATGTCCACTTCTATTCTTTTTTCTGGAAATGTTTATGTAGAACTAGCATTATTCCTTCATTAAATATTTGAAGGACTTGTGATGGGGTGCATGTAGTCATCTGAACATGGAATTTTCCTTGTGGGAGGGTTTTTAACTCTGCAATTTTAACTATGAATTTAATTTCATTAATAGATATAGGACTATCGGGGTTATCTATTGCCTTTTGAGTGACCTTTGATACTTAGTATCTTTCAAGAAATGTGTCCATTTAATCTAAGTTACTGAATGTATTGTCATAAAGTTGTAATGTTTCCTTATTATCTTTTTAGTAGCTGTAAGCTCTGTAGTGATGTCTCTTATTTATTTCCCACCATTGGTAATTTGTGCCTTCTTTTTTTCTTTATCAGTCTGACTAGAGGTTTCTCAATTTATTGATCTTTACTGAGAACCAACTTTTTATTTCATTCATTTTTATCTCTTGTTTTTCTTTTTCCATTTTATTGATTTCTGCTTTTTATTGTTTCTTCCCTTCTAATTTCTTTGGGTTTATATTTTTTGTAGCTTTTTAAAGTCAAAATTTAGATAATTGATTTGAGACTTTCTTCTTTTCTCATACACACATATAGTGCTATTAATTTCCCATAAGGCACTGTTTTAGCTGCATTCTACAAATTTTAATATGTTGTGTTTTTATTTTTATGTAGTTAAAAAATATTTTCTAACTTCTTTTGCAAATTTTCTTTGACCCATTAGAAGTGTGTTGTTTAATTTCAATTATTTGTTGATCATCCAAATATCTTTATTACTAATTTCTACTTTTAATCAGTTGTAGAGAATATACTTTGTATACTTTCAATTCTTTCTAATGTGTTTTGTTTCCCAGAATATAATTTATCCCATGGAATGTTCGACATGTGCTTGAAAAGAACATGTCATGGGTTGTTGTTGGTTGGAGTTGTTGCTCTAGATATCATTTACAGCATATTGGTTGATAATATTGTTCGTGTTTTCTATAACCTTACTAACTTTTTGTTTACTAGTTCTATCAATTATGGAGAGAAGAGTGTTAAAGTTCCAATTACATTTGTGGATGTATTAATTTCTTTTCAGCTATAACAGTTACTGTATGTATTGCATTTTGAAGCTCAGTTGTTAGGTGTTTACCCTTTAAGACATAAGTCTTCTTGATGAATTGATCCTTAACCATGGTGCAACATCTCTCTCTCTTTTTTTAAGGGTATAGGTGATATTTTATTTTATTTTATTTTATTTTATTTTGGTTTGGTTTTTTAAGTTTTTATTTTATTTAATTAAAAATGTTTATGTATGTGTGTATGTATGTATGTATTTTTGAGAGAGAGAGAGAGATACCATGAGCATGGGAAGGGCAGAGAGAGAGAGAGAGAGGGACAGAAAGAATCCCAAGGAGGCTCTGTGCTGTCAGTGCAGAACCTGACATGGGACTCAATCCCATGAACATGAGATCATGACCTGAGCCAAAATCAAGAGTTGGATGTCCAACAAACTGAGCCACCCAGGCACCCCTAAATTTTTATTCCAATGTAACACCTCTTTGTCTTTGGTAATATTTCCTGCTCTGAACTCACTTTTACTACTTTTAATAGAGCCACTCCAATTTCCTTTGATTAATGTTTGCATGGTTTCCGTGAGTATATTTTTTCCATCATTTTACTTTAAATCAAATCATAGCAATCATTAACTGTAAATAATTAAAATGAAAAGAATTAAAATGTATTTTAAAGAAAGAGATAAATTGAATTTTAAAAGAGCTAGACTCAATTATATGTCATCCATAAGAAATGCACTTTTAATAGAAAGACATAAATAGGTTAATTTAAGGAGTATCTACCATGTACTGGATGCTTGCCCGGGCTTTGGGGATACGGTGGAGATTCTACACAAACAAGATCCACACTGGAGCTAATGGGACTTACCTCCCTGTGACCTCTGACTTAGGTAATCACCTTTGTAAATATACTAAAAATTTCCCTATGCTTAATATGTTCTGTGTTACCCTATGGGGACTGTACTGTCTTATGCTTGCTTGATAAATGAGGGGCACTGAAGTGTAAGAAGGTTAGAAAATTGTCTAGGGTCACACAATAATTGGAGGAGACAAAATGCCAGGAAGTATGTTTTTAGTCATTATCAGGTATTTGTTGGTGGGAAACATTTTGTGGAGCGATCTAACTCATTTTGTCTTACAAACAGTATTTCATTGGCCTAGACTAGTGTCTTACGGGGCAGCTGGATTTGCTGCCATGCTTCTCAGAGGTGCTCATTAGCATTTGACAATCTGGGGATACCAACATTGATGCGTAACAATGGTGCGAGGAACCTAGGATAAACAGCCACTAGGTTTGGCTTCAGAGAAGTGTGACTATAGTAGCAAATTCTGATCATTTGCCAAGACCTAAAAATCCGCCCCCTCCCATAAACCTCTTATTTTAGAACAGCTTTAATTTTACAGAATCATTGCAATAATAGGGGCGCCTGGGTGACTCAGTCGGTTAAGAGTCCGACTTCGGCTCAGGTCATGATCTCACGGTTCATGAGTTCAAGCCCCGCGTCAGGCTCTGTGCTGACAGCTTGGAGCCTGGAGCCTGCTTCGGATTCTGTGTCTCCCTCTCTCTCTGCCCCTCCCCTGCTCGTGCTCTCTCTCTGTCTCTCAAAAATAAATAAATGTTAAAAAAAATTTTAAATAAAACAGAATTATTGCAGTAATACAACAGAGAGTTGCTTTATACCCCATGCTCAATTTCTCCATGACTAACATGACTATGGTATGTTTCTCGTAATTAATAAGTTAATTTTAATACATTATTCCTAACTAAAGTCCATATGTGACTCAGATTTCTGAGTGTTTCCTTAATGTCCTTTTTTTTTTTTTTTTTTTTTTTTGCCCTGTTCCAGGATACCATGTGACACTTGGTAGTCTTGTCTCCTTGGTAGTCTTGTCTCCAAGGAGACAAGATGGTTGTAACTCAGACTTGTTTTTGGTGCCCTTGATAGTTTTGACGGGCGCTTGTCAGTTATTCTGTAGAATGTTCCTCACTGGAATTTGATGTTTTTCTCATGATTCGACTGGAGTAAGATGTTTTGGGCAGGAAGACCACAGAGGTAAAGTACCATCCTTATCATATCATATCAAGGGTATCTACAGGTAGTGTTGAGTTTCTCTACTGTAAAGTCACTCTTTTCTTTCTCCCTTCCCATTCTGTCCCGTCCTCTTTGGGAGAAATTCACTACGTGCAGGTCATTTCAGGCATGGGGAGTTATTCTCTTCTCCTTTGGGGTGGGGTAGCTATATAGATTGCTTAGAATTCTATACTATGGGAGGTTTGTCCTTTCTCTCTACTTAGTTACAGTCTGCAGGCAGACCAGCAACAAAGCAAAAACTGTCCCCTATCTCTCCTCGCCCTCTCCCATCTCCTGGTGACTCTTAGTTCTGACAGTCCGTGTTCTTGAGGATTCAGCTGGACCCAGAAAAGCACAGACTGATTAAGTCTCCCTGTTGCTGTCATTCCCGCAGGGGTCCCCTGTGATACCTTCAGTGAGTTTGGGGAGTCATATTTCTGGTCATCAAATCAATGGTGGACAGGTAGGGTGCTGATGAGCAGAGTAGGTGGGCTGGGGAACAAGCCAACACCTCAATGTTGAAGTGACAAAACAGACTTGAAAGGGTGGGCAAGTTGTGATGTGCGGTGTCAACTACCTTCCCAGGATGGGGAGTCTGATTAACTGGAGGACCTCTCGTTCAGCTGAGCACCAAACAGAATGGGTTGAGGTAAGCAAATGTGAGAGCAGAGGCTGGAGCGGGGATGAATCCCTCATTCTGTAGGAAGTGAGAAAATGGAAATTCCCAGGGGGGTGAATATCTGGGATACCTGGAGAGCAGCGGCAGTGGGGCCGGGTGCTGAACGGGGAGAAGGAGCTGAGAGATGGGATTTGGAGAATTGTGTAACGTGGATGCTTTAGTGGTGGTAGGGTCGTCAGTGTAACCCTTCATGTCCGCTCCCCAGGGAAGTTTGCTCACTGAAGTTGGGTGGGGTGTAGGGGGGGACTTGAAGACATGCCACATTCTGTGTTCAGTGAAGATGCGGAAACAAACAGCACATGCGGACCTGGAGGTCTCAGAGAATGGGCAATCGGCTGCTATTTGGGTTGTAGGAACGGTAACAATGCTTAAGCTGCAGAGTCTTACACAGTCCTATTCACTGTGACCATTACCCTCCTGTGATTCTAAGTCAATCCTTTGGGGAAAGCAGAAAGGCGATACACATAGGGAGACTGAGGCACAGGGAAGCTGCTGACTGCCCAAGGTCACTGTTGGGTGCACTGGAGGGAGAGCTTGACATGCTGACCACCTCCTCCCCCCACTCAGTGTCCCTTTCCTCTCTCTACATCACATCTATCCACCTTTCATTAGCCCCTCCGAAAGAGCCCGTTGTTTAATTGCACGAGGAACGGCAACATCAAAGTTGGAAAATTCCTTTCGAGTCCAGGGCTCTAAAAAACATGTCCAACAAACCAATCCACTTAAAATGCAAATTCCACTGACACTAATAAGCAATATATATACACATGCATTTACACATGCAAATGAGCAGAATGGGGGGGGGCAGGACTTTCCTCCACGGCAGCGGCACATGATTATGTTCAAGACACCCCATCAAAGTGAAGCTGGGAGGCCATGTCCCCCACGTCCTCCCTAGGCTCGAGCCTTCCGAGATGCTCAGGGGCTGCGGGCGGCACACATGGTCCTTCGGAAGCCAGAGCGTTATCCAAGTTCAAGGCTCTATTAAGCTGTGTGAGGTGGGTGAAGTCACAACGCCTCTCTGAGCCTCCGTTGCTGTCCTGCTGAAGGTTCGATCTCCCTCAACCTTCAGGTTCCGGGGGATCTCCCTTGGGCATCACTGCAGCCCATGCCGAACTCACCCTCACCTGAACTCAGAGCCCATGCAAGCGTTCAGCCATCCTAGACTCGTATCTAACACTGAACCCACACTTGCCAAAATGGACCCTCCCCAAAAGATCTCTATGTTCCCTTTGCGTTATGCCTTACCTTCAAAGTGTTGGGGTTCCCGGGGCGCCTGGGTGGCTCAGTCCATTAAACATCAACTCTTGGTTTCAGCCCAGGTCATGATCTCACAGTTTCAGGGTTTGAGCCCCACGTCAGGCTCTGCACTGACCCTGCTTGGAACTCTCTCTCTCTCTCTCTCTCTCTCTCCCTCTCTCTCTCCCCCCCACCCCCCGCCACTTACGACCACTCAGTCTCTCTCAAAATAAGGAAAGAAACTTAAAAAATTATTTTAAAAAGTGTTGGGGTTCCCAGGAGGCAGGTGGTACTTGGGGGTTTTCCCCGTGGTGCCTTCAGCCAGGCATGGAGGTTAAAAAAAATAGCCTCCCATAGAAGGTGAGGGACCCTGATGACACTCAGGTGTGACAAGTTTTCAGCCAGCAGCAACAAGAGATGAGCTTTTCCACATACTTAAATTTTCAATAGCGATGTCCCCATTCTCCATCGAAACACTTTTTGGGCATGTGGAGTGGAAATAATTTCTTTCTGAATTATTTTACATATTCGGCTGCCTTCCTAAATGACGCTGGGCTCTAGGGGTCTTCATGACAAACATCACTTATTAGAGGTCTGTGTGACAATGTAGATAGATCCTTGTGGGGCCCACGGGAGCTCACAGCTCCCTCGCCCCTTACTCTCAATGCTTTCGTAACCCAAGCTTCCCTGGAGCTTTTGGGGACTGGGGAGGAAGCAAGGCACCCAAATCACATATTATCATTTCATTTGGAGGGAAAAGAGTGTGTGTATAAAAATGGCCAGGACTACATACACCAACATCTTGGAAATTATCTCTTGATGATAATTCATGGACCTCTGGGTATATCAATAAATATTGTTGTATCATGTGCACTTAAAAAAACGTTGATTTATGTTTGAGAGAGAGAGAAAGAGAGAGAGCGCTTGAGTAGGGGAGGGGCAGAGAGAGAGAGGGAGACGCAGAATCCAAAGCAGGTTCCAGGCTCAGATCTGTCAGTGCAGAGCCCCACGCGGGGCATGAACCCACAAAACGTGAGCTCATGACCTGAGCCCAAGTCGAACGCCCAGGCGCCCCTCCCACATGCATTTTTATGTTTGCATAGTATTTCCTCATGTGGATGTTCCAAAGGGCTGAACTACTACTCTATTAGCTGCTTTCCAGTTATTTCTCTGCTGTAAATAACGCTCCGATAAACCTCCTTGCACACACATCCCTGTGCACACTTACTCAGGGAAATTTCTGGGAGTAGAACGGCTGCCTGGGAGGGCACGCTCCTGTTAAGTTGTTTATACCTGGTTTCCAGTTGCCCTCCAGCACTACTGCCCGGACTTCTCCTCCCCCAGGCTCCAGCTTCTGTAAACTAAGCTGGCAGGTGTCTGGCCCCGAGCTCCGGTCTCCCAGGCTGGTGGGAGAGGCGCTGCCCCCCCAGCCGCTGCGGCTCTGTTTCTCGGCTCCCCTTCCCGTGGGCTCAGTTGTGCACACGCAACCGACTCCCCATAAATACTTGCGGCTTATTGAATGAGAGCTCCGTCTCCCCAGCCCCGGGCCACCCCCTGGCATTGCCGGTGCGAGCCTGTCCTCCCCCTCCGGCACAGGCAGGTAATAGATGGCCACGAGCCCGCCCCAGCCTCCCTCTCCGGAGGGTGATGAGGGGCAGGACAAATGCGAAGTGAGTGGCAATATTTCCTGAGAGCAGGTGCGGCGGAATCTATCACTGGGCACCGGAGTCCCCGCAGACCAGGGGAGGCGTGCCTGTGGGAGAGCGCCTGGGGCGGGACCAGAGGTCAGGGCCAGGAGCCGGGAGCGGGGGCACCCGGGCGTGGGGGGGGGGCAAACTCCGGTGGGTCCCTCTCTCTGAGCAGGAAGTAGCCTTGCAGGCCCCTGGAGTGAAATAAAAAATAGAAGTTTCTGCACAGTCGGTTCCTGGTGGCTCAACACCCTCACTAGACAGGGGTGGGGGGGGGGGGATGCGGGAGACAGAAAGAGGAGAGAGGAAGTGGGGGGGGCAGACAGAGGTTGTCTGATAAATGCCTAGGACACTCCAAATTCACTGCTGGACACTCAAACCTTTTGGGGGTTCTCGCAGGTATTTTAACACCTCCCTCCTCTCTACCTTCTCCCCAAACCTTTCCACCCTCAGGCTCGCCCTGGGGCCCCAGATGAGGTAGGAAGCCTGGCTAATGACCAATGGCTAATCTCCAACTAATCACAGCTGGAGATGCCCCCTCCTTCACCCCCCCCTTTATTTTGTGGTTACTGTTCCAGCAACAGAAAGACTGGACTTCTTTATCCCCAGGCTGAGCCAGCTACGGACAAGCCTGTAATCACCAGTGACCTGCTCAGACCTTGGACTCCCCACAGCCAGGTTCCAAGGTCATTCGGACCAGGTGCCTCCAATCATCTCTGACTGCTGAAGGTCCTGAGCTGGTCTCTGTGGAAGATCGATTGTGTTAATGGCTCTCCGAGGGGCGTGTATCCAGACCCTTTGGTAGTGACCTTCCACACTCCCCAAGAATCTCAATTCAGACAGGTGGCTTGCTTGGCCAATGAGACAGAAGCAACCTTGACTCAAGCCGAGCTTGGAGAAGTGCGTGCGCGTTGCCACCAGGCACCTGCGTTTCCGTAATGAGAACACACCCGGGCTAGTTTTTCCGGAAGGGATGTGAGAGTTACGTGAAAGAGAGCCATGCTGTTCATAGCCCAGGTCATTCTGGAACAGCCCGCCACTGGTCAACCCAGATCACAGCTGCATGAACAAGCTTATCCAAGACCAGCCGAAACCAGCCCAGTTGCCCTTGCAGACTCTTAAGAAATAACAAATGGGGGGCGCCTGGGTGGCGCAGTCGGTTAAGCGTCCGACTTCAGCCAGGTCACGATCTCGCGGTCCGTGAGTTTGAGCCCCACGTCGGGCTCTGGGCTGATGGCTCAGAGCCTGGAGCCTGTTTCCAATTCTGTGTCTCCCTCTCTCTCTGCCCCTCCCCCGTTCATGCTCTGTCTCTGTCCCAAAAAAAATAAATAACCGTTGAAAAAAAAAATTAAAAAAAAAAAAAAAAAGAAATAACAAATGGTCATCATGTGAGCCACTAAGATTCGGGATGCTCGGTCCACTGCAGTAGCTGACTGATACAGCTCCTTTACCCGCACATCAAAGCCATTCCAGAGATCAGCCTGAAGGAAGTCAGGCTGGGCTCTAGAAGATGGAGAACCTTGGGAGGCTCATGCTGTATCTCCAATGCCCAAGTTCACAGGGAGGGGGGCGCTGGAGTTGCTTAACGATGAGCCAAGAAATCAAACTTGGACGCTGAGAGTTACTAGGATCCTCTTAGACTCCATTTCGGTTGGCTTTCATCAAATCTCAGAAATAACACATGCGCATTAGAAAGGTAACAAACAAAAGTATATGAAGTTAAATGTCCCACTCTACAGTAGCACCTGCTCTCTTCTCTCCCCTGTCTGTCCTCACCCTGATTTCATCCCCTGAAGGGAACCATTGCTAACAACTTGATGTGTATCCTTCCAGATGGTTTTCGATGCACACACACACACACACAAATATAGACAGAGTTCCTTGACAAACAGGGAGTAACGTAAAATATTGTTCTGTGACCTCCTTATTTTACTTAACGGACCACCAACAAGTCTAGCTCATTGTTTTTAAAAGATGTATAGTATTTCACAGCACGGACATTCTGTAATTTTCCACATCCCTGTAGACATCTAGATGGGTTCAAATTTTCTTACTGTAACTGAAACATATATATAATATCCTCATGCCTATATGGTGCTACTTCTATGGGATATATACCTAAAAGTGGAGCTGCTCGGTCAAATTTTTTTTTTTTACATCTATTTATTTTTGAGAGACAGAGTGAGACAGAGCGTGAGTGGAGGAGGGGCAGAGAGAGAAGGAGACACAGAATCCGAAGCAGGCTCCAGGCTCTGAACTATGAGCACAGGAGCCCGATGCGGGGCTCAGACTCATGAACCGTGAGATCATGGCCTGAGCCGAAGTCGGACACTTAACCAACTGAGCCACCCAGGCTGCTTGGCCAAGTTTTAATACATATGTCAACAGCCTTTCAAAAAGAGTGGATGGTATAAGAACGTCTGTCCTTCCACACCCTCACTGACTTTGGCTAATATCAATCTCATAAGCTTTTTGCCAGTCTGATGGGGAAAAAAAACCAGTACCTAGTTTTAAATTATTTTTATTATGGGTGAGATTGAAATAGTTTTAAATATGTATTGGCACTTTGCATGCCAGTTTTGGTGAACTGTTTCTGTGATTTGACTACTTTCTCTGTCAGCTCATGATTGTTTTCTTATTGGATATGGCAGGTCTTTATATATTATGGCTATGAACTTTTTATTGTATACATCCCCAATTTTTCTAAATTCATCATGTTGCTGCCTCTTAGACAACCCCATTAAACAATCCCTGAACTGTGGGTCTTAGTTCATTCTCCAGGTATTTGGTCTCTATTAAAATATTATGGTAGGAGGGGCGCCTGGGTGACTCAGTCGGTTAAGTGAACCAATCTTGATTTCGGCTCAGGTCGTGATCTCACGGTTTGTGAGTTTGAGCCCCGCATGGGGCTCCATGCTGACAGCACAGAACCTGCTTGGGATTCTTTCTCTCCCTCTCTCTCTGCCCCTCCCCTGCTAGTGTACATTCTCTCTCTCTCTCTCTCTCAAAATAAATCAATAAAACTTAACAAAGATTTAAATATTGTGGTAGGAATATCTAGAGAAAGAGAGTATGAGAACCTCCTCTTCCAGCTTATTCGCACCTGATAGCACCACTAGGGGATTTAAATCCTTGGGGATTGGCTTTGGTGATGCTAGGGGTTATTATGCTTTTTTTAAAAAAAAACTTTTTTAATGTTTTATTTATTTTTGACAGAGAGAGAGAGAGAGAGACAGCCCGACGCGGGGCTCAAACTCAGGAACCGCAAGATCATGACCTGAGCCAAGGTCGGACACTCAACCGACTGAGCCATCCAGGTGCCCCAGGGGTTATTATGCTTTTGATATCTTATCCCATGACCTCCCAACCCATGTTGAAGTTCACCTGCAGCTGTGGTGGGCGTATGCTCATATGCTGCTGGCCTCCTACCTCAAAGGCCATGGCAGCTCTCTGATTTTCTGCCTGCCATCTTTCCCCGGTGCCTCGGGATCTTGTACAATCTGTGGCACTCAGGCACAGCGCGGTCTGGAAGTGTCCAGGGATCGCATAGCCCTGGGGGTAAGCTTCAACCACTGGGGGACAAGAGTCAGGACAAATGCTTCAGCTTCTCCATCACTTGGGGACAATCCCAGGGGTGTTCTCCACCGTTCCTCAGCAGGCTTCCAGCGGGGCGGAGAGAAGGTTGCTATACTAGCGTTCTCCAGAGAGACAGAACCAGTGGAACGAGAGAGAGATTTATTGTAAGGAACTGGCTCACACGATCATGGAGGCAAGGCAAGTTCCAAGATCTGCAGTTGGCAGGCCAACGGTGTGGTTCCAGTCTGAAAGCTAGCAGGCTTGACACTCGGGAAGAGCCAACGTTTCAGACGGAGGCAGGAAGAGACCAATGTCTCGGCTCAAGGCAGTCAGGAAGCACGAGGTCCTCTGACTCAGCTTTCTTGTGTCGAGGCCACCAGTGGATCGGATGAGGCCCACCTACGTCAAGGAGGACCATCGGCTTGGCCCAGTCTACACTTCGGATGCTAGTCTTGTCCAAGAACACCCCCGGAATAGTGTCTGACACAATGTCTGCGCCCCCGTGTCACGAAAGTAACCATCACACTCGCCCCCCCGTGGCGTCTCTTTATCGATTCTCTCTCCTCCTTGTCTTGTCTCCTTCACACACTGTTTCTTGCTCCACACTCTGCTCCCAGGCCGCCTGCTCCCAAGTCCTTGTCTCAGGGTCTTCTTGAGGAGGCCCACCCATCGGACCAGAGAGGAAAGCAAAGCCGTGAGCGGGTTTCACGTGACTTGGTGGTGCTTTTGCACATCTCTGACAAGAGGCCGACTCTTCTCAAGTCCCGGGGTTAGAGCTGGCGCGGGAGCAGCCTTTTTGCCTCCAGATGAGCCACCCTTGAGCTGGGGACACAACCCGTGGATAAGAGACGAAAATCAAGCATGCTGTGGCCCCACTTTCTGTTATCCTGCAGCTGGCCAGGAAAGAGAGCAGGGGGCCCCCTGCCACATGGCTCAGGGTTGCGATTTCTCAAACCCCCCACAGGCCTCAGGCCTGCTGCCTTCGGAGCTGGGGAGGGATTGTGGGTGGTGAGGACTGGGGGGAGCTCCGCCTCAGGTAGGGAGGAAAACTGCCTTCTACCCTCTCGGCCGCCAAGACTGGGTCCAATTTTTTGTTTATTTGAGAGAGACAGAGACAAAGAGAGAGAGAGACAGAGCACGCAGTACTTGAGTGGGGGAAGGGACAGAGAGAGAGAGAAAGAGAGAGAGAATCCCAAGCAGGTTCTGCACTGGCAGCACAGAGCCAGGCGTGGGGCCTGATCCCATGAACCGCGAGATCATGACCTGAGCCCAAATCAAGAACCTGAGGCTCAACTGACTGGGCCACTCAGGCGCCCCTTATATGTCTTTTTAAACAAAGGCTGATAAATGATGGGGATGTGACAATACCCAGGGGCCTGGGCTAAGGTACGGGACCTCGTGGGACAGTGACTAGGAAGTATCTGAGAGAAACGGATGGGAATGGGGTTTTTTTAGGTCTGTTTGGGCAGGTGGGCTCTGTCTCCTGGTCTCTGGTGATAAGAGTGCTCTTTTCCTGGTGCAGGGAGGGCTCCTTTCTCATGGGAAATGGTAGGATCTGCTTTTAGGTAGGAGGGAGGTCAGAGAACCCTTCCTCAATCTGCTGTTTCTTAACTGCCCTTGGCTCGAAATAATCACTTCGCCAAAGTGGCATATTTTGAGATGCCATGTCCTAAACCCCATCACAGGCATTGTGCTGACAGAAGAGACCCCAGAAAGCCAGACCCTTTCTTGGCACCAACAGGGGCCCCAGAGAGAGGCAGTCCCTTCCTAAGAGGACCAACCGGGTGACCCTGGCCCTAAATGAGTAGCCAGAATGGCTACGTCACTGCCACATCCTCGGCCCGGGGTTCTTCAGGCGAAAATTACCCCCGCCCCCATCCGTCCCAAGCAGATGCTACAAGGCTTTCGCACATTACACTGCAAGGAGGGCGCTGGTCCCGGAAGCCAGACTTGTCCGTTATCATCCTGTGACATCCAGGGCTGCACCACCAGCCCTAGGGGCCTGAACCCCCTCCTGTGGCCTGGGGACAGCAATGTCTCCTTCCCAAATGGCATCTGTTTAGGAAGCCCTGGCCCCAGCAGGGGTTTCTTGCAGGAACTTTCTTCCGAGACCTGAGCCGTGGGTCACAGTCATGTAGGCTATCCAGCTCCTGGGCAACATTGCCCATGACTCCCCAGGGGTGGTGGGATCTTTGTGGCCTAAGGTGCTTCTTCCTCGGGCCGTGAGGCTGTAACCAGTCTGTGTTCTTTCCTCTCATTCGCCCTCCTTTCCACAAGGCCCCCTTCCAGGCCCACAACCCCATTGCCAGGCTGCTTAGGACACACCAACTGCCTTCCACTTTTTGATTCAAAGCAAGTCCACGTTTCTTTGTTGATCAGCCCATTGAGCTGTTTTCCCAGGACAGAAGAAGGAGTAAAAGACTCCTAATGTTGCCAGCTTTTAAAATAACTGCTCTGGTCAGTTCGCTATCCTCGCGAAGCACAGAGCGAGCCCTGGCCCCCGCAGGAGCGTTCAGTAAGGTGAGGGGGGTGGGTAGTGCAGGAATGGCCGAATGGGGGCGTGGGGTGCTGGCAAGTAAGGCCCTGACCCCAGCCATGGGAGACCTGGGGGACGGGGAACAGCCGGAGGAAATGCAGCATGGGGAGCGTGGGGTGCTCGACCGACAGACAAAGGGTGTCTGGGAGGTGGGCAGGAGTTGTGGGTGGATTGCTGGAGTCTGGCTCTTTCTTTTGTTTCCTGGGGGGAATCCAGCCAGCTTGAGAGAAACTCCTCTCATCCTAGCCAGGAAACAGACCTCTCTGAAGCCAAAGACAGAACTTGGGGATGGTCGCTCACCTGCCTGGAACAAAGCAGGCAGCCCCTTTGGCATAAGGAGGAGGAGGAGGTGGCCTGGATGGCCTTGGGCAAGTGGGCTTCCTTCTCCTGTCCTCCTAGCTGGCCTGGAGCTCCCCGGCTGTGCACCCGGACTCGGGGCAGGCAGAAGAGGAAGCAGAGCTGGGAACCACCCTGGCGAGAAGCCAGCACCCAGCAGGGAAGAAGCTTCCATGCCTAACTGCAGGCCGCAGGGCGGGGTCAGCAGGGAGGGACCGGCAGGGAGGGCGGAGCACAAAGGGGCCCGGGAATCTACCTCCTCTTTAATGAGGAAGTAATTCAGTGAGCTGGGATTTCCCATTCGGCAGCTTTTATTAAATGCTGGAGCTGCTGGCACTGTGTTAGGGACTAGGGACCTGGAGGGAACCAGTGGGGAGGGCAGGGGGAACCGAGCGGGAGAGAGGCAAGGTGTTAAGCAGATTAAAGGGGGCGTGGGGGAGATGAGAAAAATAAAGAAAAGAGAAAAAAGCAAAACGGAGCAGCAGAGAAGGAAATCAAGCACAAAGAGGTCCAGATGAGGCGAAGGCGGGGGGCTGCATTTCCGCCTGGAGCCTCTATTGTGTTCCCCTCGGCCTAATCAGGAGCTAATACAATCCGGGCCTCGTGTGAAAGGCCGCCAGTCAGGCCTTCCCCAGCCCTATCATACAACAGCCTCACCGAAATAAATAATAACACCGGCAGCTTTGCAGACTCTCAGAGGAGGGGTCAAAGTCAGGTGCGTGGCTGTGCCCACTGAGGCACAGCTGGGGCTGCCAGGGGCCCAGGGGCACCTGCTCTGGGCTGAGGGGCAGGTAGGGGGTTGCTGTAATAGAACAAAACAAAACAAAACAAAACAAAAGCCACATTCATTGTGCAGTGTTAAATACTTTTGTCTGTGTCAACGCACAGTGACCCTATTAAGGTATTCTTTTCCCTATTTTCTGGATGAGGAAACTGAGCCTCAGAAACGTTAATTCAGGGGTTAGTAAACGATGCCTTGTGGGCCGAATCTGGCCCGCTTCCTGTGTGCGTATATAAAGTTTTATTAGAACACAGACACATCCGTTCATTTGCCTGTTGTCTAGGGCGGCTTTTGAGCTACATGGGCAAGTTGAGTAGCGGTGACAGAGGCTGTGTGGCTAAAATGTTTATTCTCCAGCCCTTTGCCGAACGTGTTGGTGACCCCAAGGCTAAATGGCCTGTTCAAAGTTACAGAACCGGAAAGAGACCGAGCTGACATTTCAATCTAGCTTTGTTCCCGAAGCTCTGCAGTGAAGGGGGGGCCTTAAAAGACCCCAAATTGAGAATAGGTGGTGTGGCATAGGGAGCCAGTTTGGTGGGGGAGGGAGGAAGGTAGAACAAGCCAGTCTGTTCCAGCTCGGCATTGGGACAGGGGCGGAGGACCCTGACAATTGGGGGTCTGCAGGGAAGTGTGGTTCTTTAAAACCCAGTCGGCAACAACCCCACCCACCAGGACCAGCCTTTCTTGGCCTCAGAAAGACCAATCAAGATCTCAGCTTCTGCCGTACCCACCCCTGGAGCCTGGAGCGGGTCCAGCAAGCCCTGGGCCAGCCTGGCAAGGTGGCACTGACCCAGGCCCGCGGGCTTCCCTTTGTCCTTGTCTGTCCGCTTTTAGGCCAGTCGGGGTCCTCTGGACTGGATTTTGCCTGGCTGTGTAATTAATGCTCAGCTGAAGCAGGCGGTCAGTCGTGCGCGACCAAGGACAGACAGCGGAATGCCCAATGCCCGGCCTTGGATGACGGGCAGGCCTCTCGGTCTGTGTCACTGCTCCAGCCGTTGGTGATCACATCACAGGAGCTTGAACCCCAAGAAAGGCAACGAGTCCATCTGGAAAATCGTGGGCAGAGACACCCTCAGTAGAGGGCACTTGCCTGAAACACACGTCCCGGAAAAAGGGAAGGGAGTGCGGGTGATCAGCCCAGAAAACATCCGAACGTGGCAGGATAGTCTGGTCGGCCTGTTCTGCACACGACTGCTGCCGATGGCAGCAGATGCTGTGACTAATTGTAAACTGTAATGCTCGTCACCATGTCCTTCATTCAGGAAACGCTGACGGAGCACCTGCCGTGTGCCAGATGCTGTTTTAGGCTCACAGGCTCTGAAACTCATCTTTCAGAGAAGGAGACCAAAACCCCTCCCCAGTCCACTTAATTGGTGCAAGACCTGCTTTCAAGATGCAGAAATAGTACGAAGAACCAGGCAGGGAAGGGGCTAGAGTCGAGACCTTGAGTAAAGCTAGGTGGTGAGTCATGTGGAAACATGGGGAAAAGTGTCTCCGTCAGAGGGAACAGCCAATGCAGAGGCCCGAGATGGGAAAGAGCTTGGTGTGACTGAGGAACGGAGGAAGGTCTGTGTGCTGGGGCAGAGTCAGCCCTCTGGGGAGCAGCGGGGGGACAGGTATAGAGAGGGCAGCAGCTACAGGTCACGTGGGCATGAAGGCCACGGGGAGGACTTTGGCTGTCATTGAGTAGGGGGCGCGCGCTAGAGGAGGGAAAGGGATCTGTAGAGCAGAGGCCAGCCTGGAGGAGGTTTTCTCCGAGGAGGAGTGGAGAGATTAGGTAGTGGCCAGAGGGGGCAGGAACCCGGGAATGCTTTTCTTTTTAGAGATGGAGCTTTTAGGGCATGTGGGCATGCCGGTGGAAGTGACCCAGGAGAGGGAGAGGATGGCAGTGCCGGACAGGGGGATGGCAAGAAGAACAGGGGACACAGGGGACAAAACACGGGCTCCTACGACTTACCTACATGTCCTGTTTGCATCCCCACTGGGGAGGTGACCACACACCCAGGTTTTTCTGGAGTGATTCTTAGTTAGGCCTACTTCCTGGTATCATTAAAAATAAGTCTCCCGGGGCACCTGGGTGGCTCAGTCGGTTAAGCGTCTGACTTCGGCTCAGGTCATGATCTTGCGGTTTGTGAGTTTGAGCCCCGCGTCGGGCTCTGTGCTGACAGCTCGGAGCCTGGAGTTTGCTTCGGATTCTGTGTCTCCTTCTCTCTCTGCCCCTCCCCAACTTGTGCTCTGTCTCTGTATGTCTCTCAAAAAATAAAAAATAAATAAATGTAAAAATAACTCTCCCGTGGGTCCCAATTTGGACAGTAACTTAAGTGGTCATTCTACCTACGAGGGAGGTACTATTTTTACCCCCATTTTACAGATAAGGACACTGAGGCTGAAGGAGGTGAAGCCACAGGCCAAAGGTTGAATAGCCAGTGCATAAATCAGGGGCTGTGACTCCAAGCCCTTGAGGCCTGAACCCCAGTGGGTGAACGCTTGATTCTGAGCACAAGAGCAGATATTAAGGAGAAGCTGAAGCCCCTGGTATGTCCATTCACAAGAAATGATGAGGCTAATAGTGAGGCTTGGGGTGAGGGTATTAGAACCTCCCCTCAAATCATACCTGGCAGAAGGCCAGTCTGCCTTTCCAGGGCAAGAGCCGTGGAACATGTGATTTGGTTACAAAGAAAGTGCTCCATGTTTCCCCCCAGGGGACAAGCCCCATGCTGAATTCTGAGCACACCATTGTGTCTTTCTTCTAAATGGTGCTACCACACATTTACATTCCTTACAATGCATGGTTTCATTTCCATGGTTTTGAACTTAATATGAATGCAATCGTAGCTAACATTTATGCAGGCTTACTATGTTCACACACAGCCCTGATGAGGTAGGCATCATACTTATGCCCATTTTTCAGCTGTGGGCACTGAGACACAGGAAGTGTAATGAACAGGACCAAGGTTCCACAGAGAGTAGGCGGCAGAGCCGGGATTCGAACCCGAGCAGGCTCCGCATCTGCCCTTGTTACTATGATATGGCGTGAGGTCATGCTGGAGACGTTTCTATGTCTGTCGGTGCCTGTGGCCGCCCTCCATTCATTGGCGTACCGCAGGGCGCAAGCCTGAGGGTTGGGACACGGGGTGAAGTGCGTGCCAATGGCTTTTTGAGGCGGGCGCTCTAGATGCCTGCCCACCACTGGTGATTCCCTCTCCCCACCTCCACCGGTCACCCCATTCTTACTGGCAGGGTCTCCTTTTCTGCAAGTGCTTCCTGCCCTCGCCCGAAGCCCCGGGTATGAATGGTGATGGATTAAATTTGAGTCCCTTCTCCAGTGAGTGGCCAGGGCATGCACACGAGGGGACGTGGGCTAAGCGGTTCCGGGAGAGGTTTTCCTCAGAAGGGGTCCTGCAGAGAAACCTGGCAACACCACTATGCCCAGCGATCCGGGCTCACATGAGTCATGTGAAATCAGGTCCTCCTGATAAGATGTGATGGGAAGGTTGTCCCACGTTCGTGATCTTCTTCCCCCCCCAAGAACCCGCAACTCCAGTCCAACCGTGAGAAAAACACCAGACACGAGAACTGCAGTACGTTCTACAAAATATCTGACCAGCGCTGCTCACGACCATCGGGGTGTCAGAATCAAGGAAAGATGGGGAAGCTGTCACAGACCCGAGGAGACTGAGGACACCTGATGACTGAGTGCAATGAGGTATCCCACCCGGGGCCCTGGACCAGAAAAATTTGGGAGACCCGAATAAAATCCACAGTTTGCTGGATAATAGGGGGGACTGGGTAGGGATTATAAGGGAACTATCTGCTCTATCCTGCCACTTTTCAGCAAATCTAAATTTATGCTAAACTGAAATTTTTATTTTATTTTTAGAGAGGGAGAGAAAAAAACACCTGAGCAGGGGAGAGGGGCAGAGAGAGAGAAAGGGAGAGTTTTTCTTTTTAGAAAGAGATAGTGGGAGGGGCAGAGAGAGAGAGAGAGAGAGAGAGAATCCCAAGCAGACCCATCACTGTCAGCACACAGCCCAATGCAGGGCTCAAACTCATGAACTGCAAAATCATGACCTGAGCTGAAGCCAAGAGTTGATGCTTAGCCGACTGAGCCACCCAGGAGCTCCAGAGAGAGAGAGAGAGAGGGAGAGAGAGAGAGAGAGAATCTTAATCAGGCTCCACACTCAGCTTGATCCTACTATCCTGGGATCATGACCTGAGCCAAAATCAAGAGTCAGACGCTCAACAGACTGAGCCACCCAGGTGCCCCCAAAAAATTAAAAAAAAAAAGCAATGGTGAAAAAGAAACTGTGCCCAGAAAGAGGCACCTCCTCTTTGCAAGACCGTCTCTTGCGCGATAGGGCAACAGGCCATCTTGACATCAGGAAGCGTGACATCAGTCACCCGCTAAGAACAACAGGATGGGAGAGAAGACAGCACTTGAGTGTCTGAGAGTATTGTGAAGCCTTTGAATTATCCAGCTTTGCAACCTCCCCTGCCCCCTACCTTTTGTTGATGTGAGATCATAAATCCTCCCTATTAAAGTACTTTGGAGGCTGAGTTCTTAGTTTTCTTTTTCTCTTCTATTCTTTTGTGGTTTTTTTTTCTGTTACTTGCAGCTGAAAGCATCCTACCCCGGCCACTCCAAAGCCCTGACTTGTCCCCCCTGGACCAACCTGTTACTTGTCACCTGCCTGTGCTGCCCCCAACTTTGGTCACAGGTTGTGCAGCCCAGGGCCCAGGCACCCTCGTGCCTGTCAGTCCTGTGTGAGGCTCCAGCTTAATTAATTGTGTGTCGAGCACAAGTGCCAGTGGGATCCCGGTGGAGCCTGGGAAATGATTGTGTTGGAGCGAAACAAAAGGGAGCCGCTTGCCTGTGACAGCTGATATTAAAATGACGACGACTCACATCGTACCCAGAGTCAGTGCCTTATATTCCTAATAAATAATGGGTTACTGCGGGTTAAGTGTCTGTTGCCGCATTCCAATTGTTGATATTTAATTAGCTCTAAAATTAAAGTGTTCTTTTATGGCCACACTGCTAGGACTGCTTTATCCCTAATTGATTGAGATTAAAGTGTCTCCCAAAGATCCTGCGTCCCTTTGTCAGCCCGAGTGTGAGAGGATTTTAATGAAAACGTTTGACATTTCGAAGTGTGACATAAATATCTTTAAACTAAGCAAAAGATGCTGGTGTTGTTATATTTCACAATCACGGTGCTGATGGGTGAGGAAATATTATTTAATAGGGATGAAGTTTTATGAGGGGGATAGTGGCTAAGGGTGATTAGGGTTGGCAGGGATCAGCCTTCTGTTATTGGGGACACATTGGCTTGAGGTTGTTTTCCAGGTTTGGGACCTACGGAAGGTAGGCTCCAGGAGCAGAGCTTCCTCAGGGCCCCGCTGCTTGTCTGGAGAGCAAAGATGGGGGAAGGATTGTAGTAGGAAGAGGGCTGGCTTTGGGGCCCAGTGTGGGTTCAAATCCAACTCTGTCACTCTGGAATGACCTCTGAGTTAGTTGGTCCTCTGAATTTCAATTTCCTTCTTTTTTAAAGTTTATTTATTTTGAGAGGGAGAGAGAGAGAGAGAGCATGCATGCATGTGAATAGGGGAGGGAGAGGGGAAAGGGGGAGAGAGAGGATCCCAAGCAGGTTCTGTGCTGTCAGTGCAGAGCCCGATGTAGGGCTCAAACCCATGAAGTGTGAGATCATGACCTGAGCTGAAATCAAGAGTCAGACACTCAACTGACTGAGCCACCCGGGCGCCCCTGAATTTAAATTTCCTAATGCTCCAATAGGGATAATGGCACCTACTTCTCAGTGCCGTCATGAGGATATGTTGAGGTCATGTTGGCAAAAGAACGGAGCCCAGGCTGTAGCAGCTGCCCCCCAGATGGCAGCTATTATTAGCTCCTTATGTAAACTTCTGAATTCATGTTTGAAGACGACTTTACTAATCATCTATGAGTAAGGCAGAGTGAGGTTCTCACTAGTTAAGCCTGCTACTCACCAACTCCAGACCTCTCTGCCTTTGTGACATTTTGGAAAGCTGTAAGGGACCCTCATCCTGGCTCAGCAGACAGTCTGAGCCACCTCTGCGCCACCTTCTACTGAAGCATCTTGAGCTTCCAGCTCTCCTCTCTGACTTCGATCCAGCCCAAATCTCAAACACAAATGCACGTGCCTTTTGATTGCAACTGACTGCCTTGCATTCATTACCTTGTGCTGGGTAACAAATTACCACACACTGTAGTGGTTTAGACAACACACACTTATTAGCTCACAGTCTGTGTATCAGGGACCTGGGTGTGGCTTAGTCAGGTCCTCTGTTTCAAGGTCTCTGACAAACTGAAATCAAGGTGTTGGCCAGGGCTGCAGTCTCATCTGCAGGCTTGACTGGGGAAAGAGCCACCTCCAAGCTTATGCGACTGCAGATTGGGAATTGAAAACTTAACCTCAACCTCAACCTCAGTAGCACCACAGTATAAACAAGGAGATAACTAAGGGGTAACTAAGCCCACAACATATTGCACTCTGCCTCCCCTCAACCTCTGACTTCAACCCTGTATCCTGATTTCAGCTCTCCCTTCAGACTGTCTAGTCCTGCAAGAATCCGAATGACCAAATCCATGTGGTGAGGATTTTTAAAACCAGGTGAGTGGTGAAGTCTGATTCTATTCCCTCAGAAGGACTCTTAAAGACTTAATTCCACTCCTAACTATGGCCGGAGCCATCTGTACAGTGATGCCATATCCCTTGGGAGTCCATTCCACCCAGAGTCGTCCCTGGAAATTTGGAAGTTTCTTCCTTAATAGAATCAAACCTGTCTCCTTGTTGCATTCACCAGTGAGTCTCTTTGCACCACTTTAAGTACCCTTGTGATAGTCTAAGAGCCATTTGTCCAATATTCTGCCCCTGGCCTACTCCACACACAGTAGAGTGGCACTACCTGACTCCTTGTGGTCAGATGGAACCACGTGACCAATGAATTGGGTCACTTCTGGGGTGAGTATTCAATGGTTAACCTGAGACTCGCTATGGCTTTCTTTTCCCTCCCATGTTGCTCAGCAAATTTCCTGGCGGTGGCTGTTCCATCAGCCTGGATTCCGGGACAAGGATAATGACAATGCAGGGGCAGATCCCCTAGGGAAATACAGCAGGAATTAGAAATAGACTTCGAATATTTGCATGACTAAGATTTTAGAGTTGCTTGTTATGGGAAACTCACCTATTCTGTCCCAAGTAGTGTACCCCCCCTTCTCAGTACCACCCTTTAGTTTTATTTCCCAGCCACTGAGGGAAGGGCAAGTGGGATAAACACTAGGGAAATTGGGATGTTTCCTTGCAAGTCTACAGATGTTTGCTCCACTGGCAGTTCGTCGGCTGCACGTGCACAGCATGAAGGCTGTAGGAAGCCAGAGTAACAAGCTGTAAACCTGTATAATCCCATATCCTACTGGAGGTGGCATGAAACCTACTGAGATCCTCACCACCAAGAACATAACCTCCTGGAGACTGTACACACTGCAGATCTGACTCGGGCCCCACACAGGTATCGGGTCTGCTTCACGGCTACACATTGGCTCTCCTTCAGCTTGCCTGGATTTTTAGGGAGAGAAATCCTGTACCTGTGCACATCATGCTGTTCTCCGCGCACGCTGGGCTCGGCACATTCGTTGAGTGGAATCCATCCTTGGCTCTGGTGCAAGGGGGCTGGTTGGAAGGAACATTTGTGTGCCCCTACTCTGGTTAGTCTTCCTCTCCATAGCTTTGTCTATGGACAAAGAGAGGCTGAGAGAGGATACTGGGCCGGAGAGAATACAAAAGGTATTATTTTCTGGAGCTTTGACGATCTGCTCAAATAAATCACTCAGCTCCTGAAGTTCAAACACACTTAGGAAAAATAGCAGATGCCTATTAAGTTTGACAATGAGCTTGGGGAATAGAAAGCTAATCAGAAGCATGGTTCTGACAGCAGTGTTCTGGTCCTGCCTTCCTGAGGATATCCAGTGATGCCCATTTGCCACAGCACACACACTCATGCACACACACTGCCAGGTCTCATGTGGCAACGGGCATTCACAGCCTCGTTCATTTCTTTACATCTCTGCGCCGTCACCTTGAGGGAATGAGAGAACAAAGACACGCAGGTTCATATCCCAGGGGAGAGGCCCAGGCGGGAACATTGGAGATACCAATCCTCAGAGGCGTCTGCATGGCCACAAGCAATTTAAAAAAGTAAATGGGGGTCAAACTCTATCAGGGGAAGCCAGTGACAGAATATCCACAACCCAGGACATAAATTGTGCTCGGACTCTCGCTTCTAGAATTCTTTCTCCCCTCTTATCCTATCATGCAGGATTTCCATCTTCTCTCCAATCCAAACTCCCGCATCCATGCCTGGCCCGCAGACAACCTCGCCTGTTGCGTTCACTTTAGGTGGCTTGGTTCCAAGGCGGAACAATCTTCCCAGTGCAACTTGGGAAAATCTCCAAGGTACAGGAGCCAATGTAGAGGCGTTCAGGCCCTTACAGAAGAGGGAGGGAACCTTGTCTGGTCACCCCCCACTCACAGGTCCCTTCTGCCAACAATTCATCACTACCCACAAAGGCATCCGCGCTCTACAAACCACATACCTCTGAGATTTGCCCAACTGCACCTAGGCCTGTGGTGATCACAACAGGATAAACCATTCTAACTCCAGAGCAAACTCATATGACTGAGTCTGCCCTAAACCAGCACAGAGATTACCCCTAAAAGAGTCTCTTCCTGGACTTGGGTGGCTGTGCTTCAGAGAGAACGTGGGGAGCCCTCCAGCCTGGAGAGACCATTCAGCCATGAGCACGGATGGCAGCTGGAGGGAAGGCTTTTGACTCTGTTGGTGTATTCCTGCTGAGGTCTGTTTTATGTTCTGACTGTCCATAATGGGATTTAATTGTAATGATTTGGTATTGAATTCCTCTTAACAATCAGGGAGAATGGGTCCTGACTGTTTGTAAATGTGTTTGCAAGTAGTAGAATGATTCACCGTGTGTGTGTGTGTGTGTGTGTGTGTGTGTGTGTGTGTGCAACTCTGCTCTTGGCGTGCCAAAAGCGAGAGTAACAGGATGCTGGGCCGAGGGGAGGAGGTGGGACCAGACCTTGGTCTTCTAGGCTGTGATGGGTGGGTGTGGGAGGCTGCCCCAAGGCCTTCCCTCTGGCGGCTTGTGGTAGGGCTGGGTTGTGTGGGTGACATGTGATCAATCATATGTGTTCATGTAGGTTCAAACTTGGGCCATGATGGTTTAGAATAACAAATATCATCAATATTTATGTGATATATTGGATAGTGATAAATATTGGAAATATAGTACCACTGCTCTCAGCATTTTATGTATATGATGTAATCCTCACAGTTATCCCGTGAACTAGAGAATACTCTTATGCCCCAATAAGAGAGCTAATGCTAAATCACTTCCTGAGATTACACAGGCACACAATAGAAAGGCTGGGATTTAAATCTAGGCCATCTGGGGTGCCTGGGTGGTTCAGATGTTAAGCGTCCAACTTCAGCTCAGGTCATGATCTCATGGTTCATGAGTTTGAGCCCCACATCGGGCTCTGTGCTGACAGCTCAGAGCCTGGAGCCTGCTTCCTCCTATTCTGTGTCTCCCTGTCTCTCTGCCCCTCCCTTGTTCACACACACACACACACAAACACACACTCTCTCTCAAAAATAAATAAACATTAAAAAAATTAAAAATATTTGAATCTAAGCCATCTGGCTCCAGAGTTCATGGCTAAATTACAATGCTGTACTGCTAACTATAAAGTTCAGTATGACCCTGGTATTGATCAGGGGTTAGTGATCTCTTACTGTGTAACAACTCACCCCAGAACATAGCAGTTTGAGAAAATATACACTTATGATCTCAGAGTGTCTGGGGTCAGGGATCTGTGTGTGCCTTAGCTGGACCCTCCACTCTGGGGTCTCGATCCAGGTATTAGCTACGGATGAGATCCCGTGATGGATAAAGTCCCACCATAAATAAGGTCCCATGGATGAGTCTTGACTAGGAAAGGACTCATCTCCAACTTCACTTCTGTGACTGTTGGCTAGCTTCCAATCATTGATGGTTGTTGAAATGAGTGTTTTAGTTCTTAGGTGGCTGTTAGCTAGATGTTGCCCTCCAATTCTCGTTACCCAAAGAAATCTGGCAAGGGAGAAGGTCAACTAGCGAGGCAGAAGTCATAATCTTTTAAAGCTAATTTCAGAAGTGACATCCCATCACCTTTGCCATATTGTGGTCAGAACAAGACACCAGGCCAGCCCATACTCAAGAAGAGGAGATACCAGGAAATGAAGGATCATCTTAGACGGTCCTACAGTCAGCCCGCCATAGAGGAGCGGAGGCTAGTCAGGTCCACCGCCCACAACCCACATCTCGGATTAGGTAAACATTCTGCAAAGCTTAGGAGGTACAGCTTTCCTGTCAATGTGTAGAGCAGTTCGCTTCTATTCCCGAAGCAGCTCCCGGAGAGGGCCACCTCCTGGTAAGTTTCTTCCCTGTCCCTTTCTGTAGGAATAAAAACGAGTAGACAGAATCCTATTTCTGAAAATGGTGCTAAATGCTGCTATGCAGTCATCAGTTTAAAACAATTTCCCACCAGCAATGTCTGTCCCTAACTTTTCATCTACCTCTCATTGTTGAGAGATTGATCCATTTGTTAATGCAGACATTTATTGAGCATTTACTATGTAATTGGCCCAGTGCATACTGGCAAAGACCTAGAGACAAAACACACAGTCCCTGTCTTTAAAGAGCTCAAGTGCTAACATCCGGGCAGAAGATCTTCAGATGCAGCACAGCTCGAGGAGGAGAAGGCTAAGCAGAAGCCTTTTCGATTATAACCAGATGACATGAGTTATAATAGAGGTTAGTGCAGGATGCCCTGGGAATCCAGACAAGAGTGAGCTCATCCAGGCTTGGAGGGGGCGGTGCTTATGGGACTCATTTTCCGGGGGAGGTGATGTTTGAGCTGGATAGGGAAGGGTGATGAGGAATTGAGGAGGTGGTGGGAGAAAAGGAAGGAATCCCCAGACCCAAAAACACAGCCTGTGCAAACGTCTGGAGTCTTGAGAGAGCTCAGCATTTGCTGAGAATTAGAAGTCATCTGGTAGGGTGTAAGCCCGTGTTATAGGGTGAGGATGCCACAGACGGCCGAGGGCATGTCTCAGGGACTGCTGTAAACAATTCCGCAGAGGTTGGGGGTCCTCAAGACTGCCCTCAAGTTCAACGATTTCCTAGAAGGATTTGCGGAACTCAACAAAATGGTTATCCTCGTGGTCTGCTTTATTATGGCAAAAAGACACAGGTTAAAATCAGCACTGGGAAGAGGTACGTGGGTCAGGGCCAGGAGAGGCCAGGTGTGGGGTTTCCAGGTCTCCTCTCCCAGGGGAGTCCTACAGACAGCATTTCCTTCTCCCAGCCGTGATATGGGAGTATTGCCAATCAGTATGCTACCCAGAGCCTTGGTGTCCAGAGATTTTGTTGGGGCTCAGTCATATGGCATTGGGTGGCTGCCTGAGTGGTTGACCTCAGTTCCCAGCCCCTCAGAAGTCAAACTGATAACCATGTGGCTCAAGACTTCCCCAGCCAGGACTTCTGTAAGTCATATTGAAGCCTGGACTATCTGGCTGTCTCAAGACCCATTCTTATCAGGGAGGACATTTTAAGAGCTTGGAAGTGCACTCCAGGGGCGCCTGGGTGGCTCAGTTGGTTAAGCGGCCAACTTCGGCTCAGGTCATGATCTCACAGTCTGTGGGTTCAAGCCCTGCGTCGGGCTCTGTGCTGACAGCTCAGAGCCTGGAGCCTACTTCAGATTCTGTGTCTCCCTCTCTCTCTCTCTGCCCCTCCACCCCCTTGAAAATCAATAAACATTAAAAAAAAAAAAGAAGTAGACCCTCAGGAGCTGAGGGAAAAGGCCAATCCGAGGGCAAGGTTAATCTTTTACTACACAAATATAGACCAGGTTCCTGACCTCAAGAAGTATGCATCTTAGTGGGGAAGACAGATCGACACACACCCACACACACACACACAGCTACCAACACCACCACCACCACAGTAATTAACCAACAATATAGCTACAGGTGGTCATAAGCGCTGTGAGAGAAAGAGCCTGGGATATCTCAGGGTGCCGAGACGGATGAGCAGAGATGTCACGAATGGGGTGGAGAAGAGGTGAAGTCACTGAAGAGGTGACTTTTGAGTTAAGACCTGAAGAATGAGAATAAACGACCATGTACGGTGGGAGCAGGAGTCGAGGCGTTCCAGGAGCTAAAATGGCAGGCACGAAGGTGTAGAAGGCTTGGTGTGGTCAAGGGACAGAGAGGAAACTCGTGCGCCTGGAAACATTCAGCCAGAGGGAGAGGGGCGTGTGACAGAGCTAGACGGGATCATGGTGCATGAACTTTGCAGGTCACTGTAAAGGGTTGGAATTTTATCCTAAGAGCAATGAATGTGAAGCCATGAGTCCAGGCAGCTGATTGCATTTGATTTCCAACTCCAGGGAAAGGGAGGAGAGCAGGAAACACACAGAGCATCTAAAAACAAACTCATACAAAACCAGTTATCATGCAGGAATGCACCCTGGGGAGAGGGTCTCTTAGAGAACCGGCTCAGAACACGCTCTGGGGAGAAAGGAAAAGTGATAGATGAGAAGCAGAGAGACTCTCCCGAAGGCAAGAGAAAGAATCTGAGACCCTCATCTCTTGGCAGAACTGGAAAGCACTCTGGGTGTCTGGTGGCTGCTGTGTGGCCTGTGATGGCTGGTGGAGGGGCAGAATCTGAGTGACAATCCAGGGACGCTTTCCTGTCGTCAGGAATCCCAAGAGAAGCTCATTGCGCTCTGTGCAAAGTTGGAAGCCTGGGGTGGAAGTCAGCGTGTGCGTGCATGTGTGCGCGTGCGGGTATGGGCGGGAGGTGGGGGGGATCTCATTTCTTGAAACTATCTCTGTGCAAGTGTCATGGCAAGACCTGCATGCGCGACCTCCCCGGGGGGACAGAAGAGGAGGCAGAGAACCTTCTTCTGGGAGCAAAGGTACCACCTGCTGGGTCTCCATGAATCCACCCAGGGAAGAAGGGACTGCAATGGCCTCAGCCTTTTCAGGGGACCCCCACGCTCTCCAGGAAAGTAACAGAGGCAGCTTAGAGGGTGGTGATGACCCTCGTGCCTCACGGACGCTCCCACCAGCTCAGGGCATGTCTGCGTCTTATAGCCAAGATGTCCTGCAAGGCCAGACCCCCCTCTCTACTCCATCTTCACTGTTACCTGGTCTTGGAGGAAGACCATTCTGGTTCCTTCTTCCTTCAGGGGCCCAGGATAGATCTGTGGCTGGTCATGATGGGGGGAGACAAATAAAGCAGGGTAATGAGATCGCGGCATTGGGAGGCCAGGACAGAACATTTCAGGCGTCTGCCTCAATGTCACTCCATCAGAGGGTCCTCTCCGACCCCCCTATACAAAATAGAGCAGCCCCCTGCTGCCCCTTCCCCATTCAGGCTTCCAGGCCGCGCCTCAGATTTCTGCCCGACTCTGTGTCACGGGAGGCTGACCAAGGAGACGGCATCACCCGGGCCCCCCTGCCCTCTGACTTCCTGTTGGGCTTGGCCAGTGGAAGTCTCTGGGAGGTGGGAGGTCCCTCCTTAGTGGATGGCAGGTTGGCTGAGGTCCTGCTGGCTTTCAAGCTCTGACTCTCTCCAGGTTTGGAAACTGCCCTTCCCTTGCTCCTTCCGGCCGGGGAGCGGAGCCAGCTGGCTTCCCACTCCGGCTGGTCCGGGTGACGGACCCTCCCTGATTGCTTCCTCTTGACCCTGTCCACCTCTTCTCCCCTGTATGAGTCTTCCCTGTGATGCCAGTTGAAGACCCATCGCTTTCTGCCTCATTCCTGACTCATGCCTCCTCCCCCCCTCCATGACCTTTATCCTCCCCCCTCCTGCTTTACTCCGCTTCGAAACCCGGATCGTTGCCTTACGCTGCACTGTATATATGTATCGGTCTGTTTCTACGGTCTTTTTTCCTCACTACCATGCAGGCTGTGTGAGGGCGAGAGCTCTGCTTTGTTCGCTCCGAATCCCTGGTGCCCAGGACACAGCAGGCACCAGCTGGACGTCTGTCGAGCGACTCCCCGACGGTGACACACCCACCTCGTTCTGTCATCCTTCTGCCCCACTGGCCTCTGGGGCGCTTCTGTAGAAAGCTGAGGTTGGCCGTGGGGTGAGGTGCTCGGGAACCCAGGCCCCGGGGCGGGCGGGGTGGGGGGACGGTGGGAAACTCAGACGACACCGGAGGCAGGGAGGGTGGGAGCTCGTGGGGAGGAGGGGTGTGAGGCCTCTCTGTCCGGGTCACACTCACGTCGGGAAATAAAACGCTTTCACCTTTATTAGCACTGATAAGAATAATAGTCCATCCTCCAGGCTTTTAAATCTCACTCCATCATCATTTTCCAAGCAAAGCTGCTGAGCAGAGCGGGAACCACAGGCCTGAGGAGGTTAAATCATCCTCGGTGGCTGGGGCGCCCGCCAACACAAGACCCTACAGAGAGCGGAAGTCTTCCCCGGTCACCTTAGAGACCACCCGCAGGGAGGGGAAGATTCTTGAAGGCAAGGGCTGGACCGGTGCTCTTCAGACACTGCGTCTCTGTCCCCAGCTTGACCCAGCCCCCAAAATACTAAGAATTCCAGGGGTGAAGCCCACCGGTTTTCGGCCCAGACGGCCTGGGTTCAAATCCTGGCTCTGCCCTTATTAGCGGTGCAACCTGGGGCAAGTTATTCGACCTCTCTGGCCCTCTGTGTCCTCACTTATTATTGTTTTTTAAACATTTATTTTTGAGAGAGAGGGAGCGCGCGTGCAAGCAGGGGAGGGGCAGAGAGAGAGGGAAACACAGAATCCCAAGCAGGCTCCAGGCTCTGAGCTGTCGGCCTAGAGCCTGAAGCGAGGCTCAAACTCACGAACCGTGAGATCGTGACCTGAGCCGAGGTCGGATGCTCAACCGACGGAGCCACCCGGGTGCCCCTGTTTCCTCACTTCTAAACTGGAAGAGATAGTAATGGGAGGTAATCATGAGACTATTGTGGTGTTTAAGTGAGTTAACACAGGGAAAGTACTCAGACCATCGTCAGGCACATGGTAAGTGCCCGCTCCTTTGGTGGCTGTTATGATTGTTAATCGGAAACTTACTCGATGTCAAGTGTAACCCGGGCAGGATGTCATCATCCCTGATGAGTAGATGAGGACACTGATGCTTGGTGAGTTTAATCACCTGTATCCAAGGTCACACACGCCTTGTTGAGGGGAGAGCCATGATTTAAGAGAGGAGGAGGGCTTCCTGGGGGCTGCACCTGGTACCTTTCCCGTGCTGCTCCCCAAGATGAGTCACAGGCTACAAATTCGGGCTGGGGCTCAGTCAAGCTGTCAGAATGCAGCTGAAGCCCTGGGGAGGCAGAGGACAAGTGGGGCTGGGGATCCACGGAGCAGGGGACCCTGCTTCTGGGAACCACACGTCCCTATGTCCCCTCCATCAGTAGGGAGCATCCCCACCTCCCTGAGATTTAAGTCCCCTTGGGAAGGTCTTGTCTCTTCCAGGATGACAAAATGGGGTAACTCAGGGGACAGAAGCAGATGCCAACAGGCTGGAGAAGGACGGGGCGGGCAGTGAGGAAGGCAGCAGGGAGCACACACCACAGAGGGCAGATACTCAGGGACACACATCCGCTCACCGCGGACAGCACTATTCATATTGACCTACCTTATTTTCAGAAGCGAATTGACCTTGGCTTTTAACAACTTATGTAGGACAGAGAGGTCTCCGGAAATCTTTTCACATGGTAGACAGCCTGGGGCCCCCGTGTTTGTGAGCGCATAACTGCGAGGTTTCTACCCTCCGCCAAGCGCCAAGGTCAGTGGCAAAGCCTCCAGCCTCAGTGGGGACCTTCAGGCCCACGGGGGGGGGGGGGGGCTGGAGGGTGGGATGATGGGGTCCGCTCTTGCTTTTGACAAACCGATCTGCCCCAGACCTTCTGGCTGGGGAGGGAACGGATGTCACCCAGGACAGGCGAGATTTGGAGATTTGGAGATTTGGAGGCGGGTTAGGAAAACGGAGGCTTCTCCCAGTGAGACAGACAGGAGGACACTGGGAAGGACAAGTCCCCAAGATAGGATTCCACCAGACAATTCTGCAAACCAGCCTGGCCTCCTCTCTCCAGAAGAGTGGCCCTGGAGGAACCATCTGCCCCTTCCAGAAGAGCCAGTTGCTAAAAATGTCAAGACTATTTACTCACAGAGCAGGTGACAAGAATGCCTCTCTCCAGTAATTAAACAGGAGGGCGCACGATGTACAGCTAAGGTCCCCGTGTCTCGGGGGCAGAGTGACCTGAGCAGTGCAGATGGGAGGCATCGTGGGGCCCTCGTGGGCCCCCTCCCCCCGGTGGCCACCATGGGGGGTGGGCTCGAGGCCTGGGGAGAGGAGAAGCCCCCGTGAGCCCCCGGGAGTGACGTGTGTGCTGTTGCGTCCTCTGCATAGAGAGGCAAGTGCCATGGCTCTTAATAAAGGGAGGGAGGTGAGAGTTATTACCCGTCGCGTGAACCCAAGATGAAATTTAGCAGCCCGAGGTGGGCCTTCACCGCTGATAAAGATCCGTCTCCCTGCCAGCTTCAAGTGCTGCTTTAAAAGCTAATGTATAATTTAAATGTGCAGTTTGGGAATGGGCTTCCACGGGACGGCAGCTGAGACTCCACGGTGCCTATAAGGCCCTGGCGGAGAGTCTGGACGGCAGAGGGACTGGCGGAGAGTCTGGAGGGGTGCAGGCTCTCTGAGAGCAGGTGGCCAACGTGGGGAGGGCGTCAGCTGCTTTTCTGCCAGACGGGGAGCCGGAGTGTTCGGGGCAGAGCTTCCCTGCGAAACCCCGAGCTTTCCAGGAGCAGTGGGGTGAGGTGACTTCCCTGGCCTCTGGGCAGGTCTGGCCATGGGACAGAATGCCAGGGGTGTCCCCTGGAAGGAGTGCTCCCCGGAGGAAGCGCTCCCCAGTGGGAGTGCTCCCCTGGAAGGAGGCTGCAGGTTAGCAGGAGGTGGACCTTGTTGAAAGAACTTCAGGCAGAGCCGGGCCCTCCCCACACCTCTCATGGGCCGAATAGGGTCCTCCCTCCAAATTCATGTCCCCCTGGAACCTCAGAATGTGTCCTTAGTTTGGAAATAGGGTCTCCGCAGGTTAACTAGTGAAGATGAGGTCACGCTGGATTGGGGGGGCCCGACATCCAACGGCCGGTGTCCTTGTAAGAAGAGGAGAGATTGCAGAAAGACACGGGGCGAGAAGGCCATGTGCGCGCAGAGGCCAAGGGTGGGGTGATGCGCCACCAAGGCAAAGAAAGCCAGGGACTGCCAGCAGCCCCCACAAGCCGGAGAGGCACGGACCGCCGCCTCTGTCAGGGCCTCCAGAAGGAGCCAGCTGTGCCAATATCTCGATTCCAGCCTTCTGGCCTCCAGAACTGTGAGAGAATCAATCTCTGGTGTCTTAAGCCCCCCGGTTTGTGGTACTTGGTTGCAGCAGCCGTGGGAAGTTGACGGACCCCCACATGCTCAAGTCCTGGAGGGCTGGCCTGTGACGGTCAGCTTTTATCCAAAATGCCCTAAGGGTGTTCTGGGCACCTGGGCCCAGTCCTGGACATCTGTATGGCTTTTTTGCCCCTTGCTGGATTCTTTCCCAACCTCTCATAGCTGCATGGACCAGGCAGGACCCGTGTCCCAAATCCCATTTTGCAGATGGGGAAATAAAGGCTCAGGGGGCTAGGGCCCAGCTCTGGCTTTCTGTGCCGCACTTGGCGACGGGTGGAATGAGGAATGGGTCGGGTGCGTCCCTCACTCTGCCTGGATCATGCTGGCCAGCCCCAAGAGAGGCATGGAGGTCCCGGGGCTCTCCCCTCATCCTCACTGGCACCCGGCTAATGTCCCCATCTCTCTTGCATGATAGGGACCGAGCTCCCCTTCCCCCTCCGTTACCGCCACCCTCAGCTGCCCAGATGGGAAGCCTCACTCACCTTTGTCTCAGACACCAGCTCATGGACCCAGGCCCAACCTGAGGACAGAGATCTGCTGGTGGCCTGTGGGAGGGCTCCTCGGTGGCAGCCAAGGGGCCCTTGGCTTGTCGCTGGCCGTGCAGGCAGCACGGGCACCCCGTAAGCACATCGATAATCATAAAAGGAGGTAAAGTTTATTGTCTGGGCCGTTCCGGGTGCTGGCAGAAAAAAACAATGTATGAATTGCAACGACGGAAGATTTACTGCACCTGTCAGCTTAGATAGAGGGGTTGGCTGGAATTATTGCAGCCCGGAAGAATTGTGTTTTAGGATCTGCCCCAGGTATTAATTTGTGGCGGGCTTATCCTGTCAGGAACATACAATGCTCATGGTGTCGAGAAGTAATACTTTAAAGGGCCTGAGCGCCAATTGGTTGGGAGTTGGGCGTCGGAGCCCTGGAGGCAGCTGATCCCCTTAGCAGGGTTTTCCAATAAGTTCCAGATGAAAAGCACGAGGCCGCTGAGTAATCATCTTTGGAGACTCTCAAACTACATTTGTCCCCGTCTATTGTGCGAGCTCGTGGATCATCTTCCTCCCTGATGCCCAGAGCAAGGCCTTCTCTGCTGCTCACTCATCGGGCCCGGGGCAGGCTGCAGGCTCCCAGCTGATGGCCCCGACTCCCGAGTCCCATGTCCGCAGGGTCCCTCAAGACCCCAAGCCCCGCAGCCCTCTGTCCACGGGTTCAAAGGGAAGGGTGGAGACTTCAGGGAGGCCCCTGCTGCCTGCAGACTATTGAGGAAAGGGCGTTCTATGACCCCCAGCTGCCCACCCCCATCCCAGGCACCTCTTTTCTTGCAGCCTGGGGATCAACTCGGTCCTGCCCGAGAGCCGGTCACCCCGATCCTTCTACCCTTCTCTTTGGTCTCGGGGCGTCCCCATGCAGTCTGAGTTTTGCCAAATGCCACATCCCCACGTGGGAAACGGTTCAGAGGAGGAAATGGCTGGCACTCTCCTCTTTCATGTTTGTCTCTTACTGTGCCCTGAAGGCCTTCACGGCCTTGTGAAATGCTTCACCCCCTTCCTCTGGTCCAGGCCCCTCCTGGAGCCGGAGCGGGGCAGCGTGGGGAGGAGGCGGATGAAGAGATGGGACCTTGGCAGGGGCCACCGGTGCCCACCTGCCCCCCAGCGAGGCCACAGCAGCAAGCGGGAGCTGGCTGGAGTGGGGACAGGCAACCCCAGGAAGGACCGCGCCGGACGGAAGGAGTTAACATCGTGCCGGCTATTGGGGAGACGGAGGGGCTGGCTCAGATAACACCTGGGGTGTCACAAACCATCGGAAGACCCAGGCGGCGCCAGGCCGTCGGCACTCCGGGCTGACGAGGAGGACGCCCAGGGAGAAGTTCTGTGGTGTGGTGCGGAGTCCGAACCGAGTCCTGCCGGGCTGGGGACAGCTCCAATCCAGGGATGGCTGGACTTGCTCCTGTGCGTCAGCGGTATCTCTGGAGGTCAGGCTCTCCCTCTTTCCCTTTGTTTCAGGGAGTTTCTCTCCTGCATCAGGGCAGAGTGCCAGGCGAGCCCTGCTGAGCACATGGCAATGGGTCATCAGAGGGGAGAAGTAGGTCTTTCCCTCGAAGGGCTTGCCTGGGGCTCACCAGCTCCAGACCAGTGCTCCAAGGGCTTGGAAAGGTAGCCTGAGCAGCCCGGCCTGGGTTCTGGACCCGAAACGGCCCAGCATGGCGGAGGCTTTCTCCCTGCCTGAGGCCGGCATCCACCGGGGTCAGCGCGGGGAGAGCGGCTGGGGCTGGAACTCTGCCCTTGAGTCCTTCTTGGGATGCCCAGTGGACACTCGCCATCCAGAAGCTGTGGCTGGAACGCGACTGGATCAGCGTCCCCGGGCTGGAGGCACCAGCCAGGACTCCTTGTGGAGGGGAGAGGAGGAAGGGTCAGTGGGCTTCTTGATGAAGCGAGGGCCACTTTTTATTTGAAGTTTATGTACTTATTTTTGAGAACGAGAGAGCACGAGCAGGGGAGGAGCAGAGGGAGAGGGAGAGAGAGAGAATCCCAAGCAGGTTCCACACTCAGCGCAGAGCCCGATGCAGGACTCGACCTCACGAACAGTGAGATCATGACCCGAGCCGATATCAAGAGTCGGATGCTTAACCGACTGAGCCACCCAGACGCGCCACGAGGGCCACTTTTGAATGGTGACGTCAGCCACGGTGGAAGATGAGAGGTCTCACTGAGTCACTGGCGGCCTAAGCTGCCATGAATGGCCAGCCCCTCATCTTCTTGGGGGCAGAGAAGCCTCCTGCTCCGCCAACAGGCCCGTGGCAGGCTCCACTTTTTAGGTGGCTTCCTGAAAGCCCCAATCCCTGGTGCTGCCCGGGGAGGGTTGGGGGGGGGGGGTTGCAGAAAGGAAGGGGCAGAAAGAGCTGGAAGAGGGAGAGGAGAACAGGCCGGTTCCACCCTTGCCCTTGACTGAGGTCAGAGGAGGTGGTTCTGGCCTGGGTATAAATCTGTCTTCTTTTGGTTTAGAGCAAAAAGTAAAGGACACATGGGGTGCAGATGTCCTCATGGCCAAGGGCAATTTCAAAGTGAAAGAACAATTTTCTCACATTGATCAGACATATCACAGGTGTTTTTCTCCACCCCCCCCAACCCCTCCTCCCCCACCTTTAGACTCAGGGAGAAGGAATGTGTTTCCAGGGCCCTGAACTGTGGCTTCAAGGCTGCACTCAAGGTGCCCTTGGTCTCTGGAGACCTCTGACCTCCAGGGAGCAGGGGAAAGGGTGGGTAGGGGAGGCAAACATCTATCTCCAGAAATCCAGTGGGTGGGTTTTGTCAGTTGGGTCCGTGGGCTCCAGGCCCGGACTTGTTCACCTCCTCAGCGGGACCTCTGCTCGGTTTGGGGAGTGACGACTGGTCACGACCTTGGCCCCATCGCTGAGCCTAGGACCGGTTGAGTGATGGACCCACGCGTCCAGGAGAGGGAGTTCAAAATCTCAGCTTTATCCCCACAAAATCCGGATTGGCACGGGGGCGAGGAGGCTCACAGTGGGCTTCCACAGGCTCCCGGCTGAATTGCTAATACCCCCCAAATGGCAAGCCGCACTGGTCTGGAGGAGGAAACGGCTGCCCAGAGGCTCCTCGCAGAGGTGCACAGATCAGACGGAGCGAGTGAGGCTGAAGGGCCAGAGCTGGTCATTCCTAGTTGGATCATCTTCCCCAACAGCCTGACGGACACTGAGAAGGGGCGAGTGAGGGGGCAGGAGAGGTGGGAAGGGCTCACCTCCAATATTCTCACGAGGGCATTGGCGAGCGGGTGGGAGGTCTGTTCAGGACACTGCACTGCGTTGGGCTCCCCACACTCTAAATGCCATCATGAACCACCCCCACCGCTTTTCCAAATTGTCCCCTGGATGAGCCTGAACTGAGAGCCACTGAGTCACGGAGACCTACACAAGGGGAAGGCCCACCCCTTCCCACCAGTTTCAGGTGAGACCCTGGTTGGTAAGCCCCCACCCCACCCCCTTAGGGTAACTTGCCAGAGAAGAGGCAGGTCTGGCCCAGGCGTGAGGCAGGAGAGAGTGGGTCTGAGAGGCTCAGATGACAGAGGGGAGGGAGGAGACTAAGGAGGTGGCCCTCGGGGGCAGGGCGAGGTGCCCTGGGGACTTCGGAACCCAGAGTGAGGCATTAGCACAGGCTGCAGAAAGCACTCGGAATCCGGAATGCAAGGTGCGGCTTGCTTAAGCTGCAGGTGAGACACGAAGGGTTCTTTCCACTCTATGCAAGAGCCACGTTTCCCCCTTGGCTTCCAAACACCCCAAAATGAGCCCTCGGTGGCATTCTCGGGGCTCCCTCGCCGCTTATTCCCCACTGCTGAGAAGGACCTTCCGCTCCTGTCAACCCCTCTGCTCTGCCCTGGAGGTAGGGCTGTGGCGCAGTGTCTCCCTGGATCCCCTGGGGCTGGCCGTGCTGGGGGGCCACTCAGGGTCCTGCACAGAGGAGAAATCCAGCGGTCTTCAGGTGCAAGAATGAATGAAGGAGGAGATGACTTAGACGTCTCGTTGCCCCGCCTCCCTTCCTCCGTCCTCTCCAGTCCTCCTCTGACTTTTAGGGCTTCTGCAGGGGCAGGTCCCTTTCCATCCCAATCCCGGCTCTCTCTGGCTTGGTTTCTGCTGGAAACAGCTGCCTCAGTGGCCATCCCCCCGCCATGAACCACCCTCCTGGCCTCCATCCACTCCCAGGAATGCTGATGGCTTCATATTTACCTCCTCTTGCCTTTCCTCTTGGCCCTTCCCCTCATCGAATCTGTTCTGGAACAAATTATCCAGCTTCCCCGTGACCCTCGTTTCCCGGTCTGAAATCCCCATCTCCTAAACAGCTCCTCTTGGATCTCGACAACCCTCCCTCCCGCCTCTTGCCCAGTCCTTTGGCTACCTCGCCCTTTGGCTGCATGGCCCCTTCTTAGGGGGCTCGCCGCACACGTCCGTCCGTCTCATTAACACCGTCCCCACCTCTCCGGGAAGTCCCCACCATCCTCCAGCACCACAATTAACTTGTTTCAGAGACTCCCTATTTATACATAAATGCAAATGCGGGCCCTGCCTGGGGAGATCCTCTCATCTAGAATTATTTTGGTGGGGCGAGGGAGGTACTTTTGTCACAGTAGGGTCTGGAGAGGAGTTCAGTATCTCATAGGAGTTCGTATTCTCGCGTAGAATGAGATTGCGCAACTTGGTAAGGGGAAACAACATGGGTGGGAGTGAGCTGCCCGTGGCTGGCTGTATTCAAGTATTGAGTGGCCTCTGAGAGTCCTTTGAGAGTTCACAGGGGTGCATAAAGAGTAATTAAAGGTCCGAAATCTTTGGGCAGAAGGGGAGAAGCCAATCCAAGTGCCCACTGCGGAAGGGGTTGGGGGGCTGGGGGCCGTGAAGAGGGTTCGTACGGCTTCCGTGCGCTGTTTTTCAATCCCTCCCCCTCCCACGAGAAGACACAGGACAGCCCCCCACTCAGTGCGCGGCACACAGCGGTCTGTTTTTAAATAAATGAATTTGATTAGATTGCCCAGGCACTGTTTCTGCCCCCACTGCATTTTGCAGGGATGGCCCCACTAATAGCTTCCATTCCGTGGGCTCTTCTTCCATGCTGACCTTGACGCTCCCCGCCCAGAACCTGGGAGGACCTCTGCGGCTGCCTTGACCCACAGAGTAGATGGTAGTGACACCGAGTGACTAGACTATTAAAAAATGCCAAGGCCCTTCCCCCTTGATCTCCTGCAGACTCTTGCTCTCGGAATAGCTGCCATGTGGTTTGGAAACCCAAACCCGCCCGTGCAGAGAGACCCCAGGAAGGCGTGCTGGCGGACAGCCCGGCTCGCTAAAATCCCAGCCGGCTCGCAACGACCAGCCTTGCGAGCGAAGACGCCTCCAGATGATTCCAGCCTCACGCTTTTGTGTTGCCCTCCGCCCGCTGGTCCTCCCAGCTGAAACCCCAGACATCGGAGAACAGAGACAAGTTCCCGCTGTGGCCCGTCCAGGTTCTTGACTCACAGAAATCCTGAGACATAACAGAGCGGGGATGGTACTAAGCCACTAAGTTTTGAGGTGACTTCTACCCAGTAACAGACCATTGCAACGATCCACAGCCAATATGGAGCCCTTTGCTGGCCTCCCTTCTGTCTGGCTTACCCGTCACTGCCTCTGGCGAGAGGACAGCCTCTCCTGACTGTGAGTGGTTGCCAGGGTAACTGGGTCCCCTGCACAAGGTGTGGGAGTAGACTTTTCAAGGAAGTGCCTGTAGCTGCTTTTCTTAGAACACTTGTGTTTTCAAAGCTTGACCATTGCAAAAAAAAATCTAAAGTTCTTCCTTCTGGTTCTTATTCTAGCACCAACTCTTACTATTTTAGACACATTTGTTGTAGACTGAACCCCACCCCACCCCCCCGCCCCCGCCAAATTGCGTTTGAAACTCAACCCCCAAAGTGATGGCAGTCGGAGGTGGGACCGTTGGGAGGTGATCAGGTCATGAGGGCAGAGCCTCCGTGCATGAGGCTAGTGCCCTTATAACAAGGACCTCAGAGAGTTCCTTCCCCCTTCTGCCAAGTGAGGACACAGCCAGAAGACGATGTCTATGAATCAGGCAGAGGTTCTTACCAGACACGGAGTCTGACAGAGTCTTGATCTTGGACTTCCCGTGTCCAGAACTGTGAGAAATCAATGGCTATTGTTTTGTCTTGTATTTTGTTAGAGCAGCTGGAGCTGACCAAGGCAGCATCCTCGGTCTTCCCCTCTGCATAAGAAGCAGGTCGGAAAAAGGGGAACTCTCAGGGCTCCCTTCACTCCAGGTTCTAGAAGTTGATTTGTTGACCCTACTTTTTGAGGAGGCTCTGAAGCTGACCGAGGGCTTCAGTGTTTGGTACAGGGACGGCGAGAGGCCAGCGATTCCAGGGAGCAAAGGAATTTCTCCCTCCTTCATCCAATTATTGAACATTAATGTGCCAGGTCCTGGATCTAAGTAATTAATAACCCTCTGAGCACATTGGCTTTCTTTATTATTTCCTTGTCTCTGCGGAGGGTCATTTGCAGATGATTAATCTAAATCATTATTTAGATTCTGCCTAATCATGTTTTCAGACCAGCAGTGATAACCACAGCTGTCTGGTCTGTCTGAGAGGTGACCATCTTCCACGGAAGGGGCCTGCCTCGCTGATGTTCACCCTCTGAAGGGGAAGGGGGACTCCCCAGAGTCAGGACACTTGAGTTGATTATGGCCTCAGTTTCCCCGTGTATAACATTTCCCACAAGGGACCCCGAAGCCAGGTTGGTTAAAGGTCATTGGTCTCATGCTTGCTTCCCAGTTGTGTGACTTGGGAAACTCCTGCCCTCTCTGAAATTCCAGCTCCTTGGAAAGTACTGTCCCTTCCTCCAGAAAAACTTCTGCCTTTGTATTTCCATGCTCCTCGATCCCAGCCTGGCCAGCTCCGATACATCCCTCAGGCCTCAGCTTCCATAGCACTTCCTCCAAGAAGCCTGCCCTGAATCCCTCCCCCTGTCTGCTGCTCCCAAGGCTGGTAAAGCAGCCCACCCACGGGCTCCTGTGCGGAAGGTACTGGGCCCGTCAGAGCCGCAGAACACACGTCTCCCTCCCCGCTGGAGTAGAGATGCCCTCAAGAGCAGAGACCAAGTGCTTCTCGATCTGTTCCCAGCCCCGAGCACCGCTCCTGGCCCATAATAAGTGCTCAATCAATATTCACTGAACAAATGAGTAGAGAGAACGCCAACGCCCCTGCCTGCTTCTCGTGATCGGGTAGCATGACAGAGGCACAGGCTTCCCCAAAGAACAGGATACCAGGTGAAGACTTATCGTTGCCAGCACTAAAGGCAACTCGGATCTCACCCAGAGCTGCAAACTCTGAGCAACTTGGATGGAAGTGCCACTCCCTGGCAGGGCCAGCAGGGTTCAAGGGCGATATCAAGGCACCTCAATGGTGTAGAAAGTCTTCCCCGGCAAGATGGGAGGGAGAATTCTCCGTCCCTCCCTCCCCAGCTCTGCCTTTCCACTTTCTCAAGGTGAAGGGTGCCCAGGACCTGGGGGCCGGGGGAGGAAGGGGGCTGAGTTCTACAGGGGACACAACACTGGGTCCGGGGACAGGTCAGGGGTTCTGTCTCCCATCTGGGGCTGCCATCCAAAGGATGGTTGTGAGTCGCTTTTTAGGAATAGGGGAGAAAAAAGTGATCTGTGGGTGGGGAAGGGAAGGCTGAGGAGAGAGGTGGACGTCCCAAGCACTGTCAACCCTGGGCTGGCTTCCAGCAGCTTCTAGAGCACCGGGGAGGCTGGGCAAAGCACTCGGATTCATCTCGAAGAGACCTTGAAGTCCTTTTCCGCAAGAACCAAGCTGCCCTTCCCCGACCCAGACGAGGCTGCAACTCTATAAACTCTTTCCAAGTAAAACCCCAGGGTATAATCGGGTGTGGAAGGCAGAATCCAGTGTGGGTATTACGCTGTGAAAACCCCTAACTGCCTGGCCTGGCAAATGAATTAGCTTGTTAAACAAAATACATACATCTGCATACATTTGCATACATGAATAAGATCAGCTCAGACCCTGCCCAGGCCCAACTTCTCCCAGGGGGAGGAGGAAGAGGAGGAGAAAAGAGGAGGATTGGGGGGGGGGGGCGGCTGGGAAAAAGAGGGAAAAAGCTGTACCTTAAAGAGCCCATGCCTTTGCATGCTTTACTTATAGATTAAATACAAAAAGCGTCTCCCTGCTGCATTAAAAACTACCCATCAAGGCTGAGGACTCGAAGGAGCAGTAAAATCAATCTTGCTGCATAAAGACAACAGCAAGCAATTGGCATGACATTTTAAGTAAATGCTACAGCCATTTGTAAATGTTCATTTTCCGGGAGACCCCATCTATTATATGACAGCTATTTTCTTAGCATCCCGGTGTGAATTCAGTCGGTTTACAGATAAGCCCGTTGAGGAGAGTGGATATCAAGATGTAAAGTGCTATAATACGGACGATTTGTTACCGCCGCACCAAGTCGCTCTGTCATTACGTATCGGCCTCTTACAGGGGTTGGGATCCACTTGGCTATTTTTGCAGGTTGGCCTTAGGAAGCCAGGGGGTCCGAAGTTGGTGGAGAAGAAGCAGGTGAGGACAGAGGAGGCACAGTGGCCCTGAGGGAAATCACGGACCACGAACACGGAGGAAGATGGGAGGGGACTTGATACGGTCCTCGGGGCACAGACTTGCCCTCTCCGGATGCTTCTCCTCCAGAGAGGCCCGGGTGGGAGACACAGTTCCCCACTATGAGCCCGGTAGTCCGCAAGGTCCCAGTTCCCAGAGGGGAGGGTCCGCCCAAGGCCAGGAACATTCACTATGGGGCTGACCGTCTGCGCCTCCCCGGGCACGTAGCAAAGATTGGCCCCTTGGACTGGGCTCCAGAGAGAACCCCCTTCCCTGGGGTTTCAGCCCCAGCTCCCCGCACCTCCAAGCAGAGGCGGCCCATCAGGGCTGGGGATATCCTAGCAGCTGCTCCGGAACTGCCCAAGTTGAAATATGGCCCGAGAGAAACTGAGGTTCCCCGGGCGTCATAACTCACTGCTTACTCTGACAAGCCAGACGCTTCCAGGGAGGAAATAAATGACCTCCTCGGTGAGCCTGGAGTTGCGCTGAAGAGGTGCCCAGGGGGGCGGATGACAGATCTCGCCAGGCTCCCCCCGCGGGCTGGTGGATGCGAAGGTCCCCCGGCCCTCAGGTGGTGAGGAAAGCAGTGCCTGGAAATCCAGGCCCAGTTTCGGAAAGGGTGGGACCACGAGGCTGGTCGTTGAGGGCGCACACCTCAGGGGACAAGTCGCCGGGCAAGTCCCCTCCCTGATGTCACAGGCTCTTGTGCTTCCGGCTGCTTCTCTCCAGCTACTCCTCTGCTCGTTCACTCCCCAAACACTTGGGGGCCTAGCAGGTCTTTTCCAAGGCACTCCTGACCCTCCTTGGGCTTTACCGTGAGCGCAGGGCGGCCTGTTAAACTTTAAGGGCACAACCTGTATCCCCTGTGCCTCCTGATGTCTGGCACACAGTGGGACACAAAGAGCTGTTGAACCAGCGAATGAACAAAGAAGCAAATGAACAAATGCCTGCACGTATGTACTCCTCCGATATGGGTCCCCAGGTGGCTGGGGCCGCAGCAGGGCCTCCCCTTGGGGCAGGAGGATCCTGCCTCTCACTGTGGTGGGTTTGGACCCAACTATAGATACATCTCAAGGTTTTTTAAAATTTTAATTTAGTTTTTGAGAAGAGAGAGACAGAGTGTGAATGAGGGGAGGGGCAGAGAGAGAAGGAGACACAGAATCCGAAGCAGGCTCCAGGCTCGGAGCTGTCAGCACAGAGCTTGACTCGGGGCTCAAACTCACAAACCGTGAGATCATGACCTGAGCCAAAGTCAGATGCTCAACCGACTGAGCCACCCAGGCACCCCCCACCCCCACTCCTTTGTTTTGGAAGTGAGGCCACTTGATGTAAAAAAGTCCTTCTAGCAATTAGCTCCTGTGACTCCAGCAGAGATAAGAGGCCAAGCAGGATCTGGAGGGAAGTTTGCACCCTTTAAGTTAGGTGGGGGGGCGGCATCTGAAGGGGGCCGTGGCTGGCCCAAGGTCCGTCCTCAGTGATGGTGGCTGTCATTTTCATCCCTCAGGATCCAGACGAGGAAAACAGCCACCACGGAGTTGTGAGTCTGTCCAGAAATTCTCTTTCTGGACTCCGATCGGGCTTCCGGATGCTGCTGGCTCAGAACTGCCCTTTCCCAGGCCCATTCACCCCAGCTCCCAGCGAGAGAAAAAGGTCCACCGGGCCTTGTCAGAGGAAACTCCCTGAGGGGTCCCACGTCCTGAAGGCGGGGGACGCCGGTCCTCTGAGCCACCTTGGCCGTGATGTTCTGAGCCCAGCCCTGGGGCTTCTGGGGCGCTCATTCTGCATGGAGGCTTCGTTTTCGTGGGAGGGGGAGAGTGTCAGAGGCAGGTGACACGGAGCCACAGTGGCCCCTGGCAGAGGGAGTGAGCCGTGTGGCGTCAGGCGGTTGCTCCGAGTCACGCACGTTTGTGTCCCTGGTGCGCTGTGTCTGAGCCGGGAAGCGTTTGGAGTTCATGGAGAAGCATCTAGGTGCAAAACTCAGTTCTTCTTCTAAGATAAATAGACGAGCAATTGCCAGCCGAGGCGCCACAGAGAGTACTTAGCTTAATCAAGGAGTGTCATCCCCAAGGTAATTTAGAGGCTCCATTCATCAGGGCTCTTTCACCCCCTCCGTGTCACCGCTGCTAATAGTTCGTGCTAAGGCAGAAAGTTGCCAAACAAACTTTGAGCCACGTCGTCATGTCCACGCAGCCAGGGGTTGACATCCAGGGGGGCCCAGGGACTGATGAATCAGAAAGGCCACCAGCTGCCGCCACACCAGTTAGCCTCAGCCAAACATCAGATGGAGCAGGGGTGGGGTGGGGTGGGGTGGGGTGGGAGGAGGCCCTTTCTTCCCTGGGGCTACAAGTCCTTACGAACTGTGAGTTCCCGTTTTTTACAACAAGCCCGGGAGGGGGAACTCAAGTGGCATCCCTCTCGCCCTTTCATACCTGGGCAAACTGAGGTAGGAGAGAGTAACGGTCATCCAACCTACGTTATGGACGACGATGGGTTTTGGAGAAGCTGCATTGGAGTCCCTTAGGGGCTGCAGGGCCTTCTGCAAATTTCCCGATCTCTCCGGCCCCTCTGTTCTCACTACTAGAAAACGGGCCCGGTGACCCCTACCTCACTGGGCAGGAGAAGAGCAAATGAGCATCCTTGTGGCCGGGACAGAACAGACGTTTAGAAAATGGGAGCCAGCGATGTTAGCAAGATGGCGGAGTAGGAAGCCCTCCTTCCCCGTGAGCACGCCGATTCGGCAACGATTCACAAGTTCCCCCATGGTAAGAAGTGGGAGCTGGCTACAGAAAAAGCGGGGTGGCTTCCATCAAGTCGCGCCGTAGGTCAGAGTTGGGGGACGAGGTCCGAAAGCCCAGTCTCAGCTCTTACCGTTTCCATAGCAACAGATCCCAACCTGGTGACGAGTCCGCTTGATTTTGTGACATCCTGGAGTATATAAAATTATCTGAAGGCCATCACAAAATAATCAAACCGCACGCTCTCCTGTGCTCTCTCTTGGTGGGGATGTCACAAAGATTTGACAAGAATGACAAGATGTCAGTTTGGTTCCTAAGGAGTCACACATCCAGGTTTAGCCTGTTGAGATGATTTTTGCCTTAACTCTGACACGGGAGAAGTTCGAGTCTGATTCAATTGTTTGCGCCTTTCTCATTAACCCTCGGATGGCCGACTCCACTTGCCCCGGACCCTGTGTCTCCAAAAGCCTCGGGTGTTCCCCCACCCCAGCTCCAGTCCATTGCTTCACCCTCAGAAGCTCTCTTCTGTCCCCCACCCCCCACCCCCCGTCCACCAGACCTGGACAGAGGCAGAGCTTCTCAAACTTTGATGCTTGGAAGAATCACCTGGGAAGCTTGAGGAAGTGTGGGCTCGGATTCAGCAGGTCTTGGGGGAAGCTTAGGATCCTGCATCTCTAATGGGCTCCTGGAGGCTCTTGATGGATGGCTCTTTGAGTCCGACGCATTAGCACTGATTCTCCCACTCTGGAGGGCATCAGACTCACCTCTGAACGGGTCCCTGGACCCACCCCCACGGGGTCTGGTTCTGTTGGTCTGGTGTGGGCGGGGGGGGGGGGGTCTGAGACTCTGCAGACCTAACGGGTTCCCAAGGTGATGCTGTTACTGATGGTCCAGGGAACCACACTTCGAGAAGCACTGCGCTCACGGCTGGATGTGGCCGGGTGACACAGACAGTCCCCCCATCCCAGCTCCCAGGCCTTCCCGCGCCCTTCCCTCCGCTCTCCCTGCACGAGGCTTCCTCTGCGAGACCCCCTTCTGTCGCAGGGCGGAACCATCCCCTCACCCCTGCACGGAGTGCTTACACAGAGCTAGAAGGAGAGAGACTAATTTTGCAAAATCTGCACAAAAATTGGCTGAATTTATGTTTCCCCTGCAAGAGAAATGCTGTCGAGTGGAAATAAAATGCAGGATTCCTGGGCACTTCTATTACCTCTTCATGTCACCGGCAGTGACTGATGGCCAAAAGTAAGATTGCAAACGGAATCGCTTTCGCTTTGCCCAGAACAAACTCCAGCCGGAGACGGAGCCTCCTGCAAATCTGTGCTTCTCCTAAGCGTCACCGACAGCCGCCGCCGGGAGACGAGCCAACTTGGAGGAGAGAGCGTTCACCCGGCCCAGGCCCCGGGGGCCCGTCCTTCACCTCAAAGCAGGGGCCCCTGCAGGAGAAAGGGAATCCAGTTTGATTTAATACAGTTCATTTTTCTTCCTTGTTTTAATCACGGAGTAATAAGAAGAATAAACTTGCCTTTATATAGTGTCTTTCGTTGCCAGTGTATCACCGAGCACTTTACAGATTTAATAATAGAGTTTCAGAAATAAATAATGGGAAATAATAATAGGAAGGATAAATAACATATTTATGGAATTGTATTGTGGTTTATGGCGGTAAACAACTCCTCAGACAGCCAGCAGCCGGAAATTAAGAGGTTTGGAAAGGAGGAGGGGTAAAGAAAAGAGAGATGCCTTCAGGTATGATGTGAGCCGAGCCGGGGGTCCGGGGGCCCAGAGAGAAGGGAGGAGAGGGGGCTGCCAAGGGGGGGTTCCTGGGAGGGGGCTCTCTTGCCATGCAGGGCTGGGAGGGCAGCATCATAAGGAGTATGTGCGTGGAGGAGGGTGGAGGGTAAGGAGTATGTGTGTGGAGGAGGGTGGAGGGTGTGATGCCAATTAGAGATCGGCCCCATGCAGGGAGGGACATAAGAAATATGTCCCATATTCATAAGAGGAAATAAGAGGAGACAGAGTTAGAAACTGCGCCAAAGTGGCCAGGCCTTTAGACCCCACCTGGCTCTGTCGTGATGCAAGGCTGTCCCCGAAGGCTTTGGCCTCAGGCTAGGCAGCTGGACACACTTCAGGCTCCAGACCTTCCTTGGGGGCCCTGGGTGGTACATTATCTCGTCCGCCACGGCCACAGCCTGGATCGAGGCCCTGGAAAAGAGGAGAAGGTGGTGTGGACATTTCTCTCACCACGTTGACTAGCCCTCCCTGGGCTTCCAACTGGTGCCAGGCTGGAGGGACCAGCGGGTTAGAGGTGTAAGGGCAGGCAGGGGACAGGAAGAAGGGACAGGCACCCGCTCCTGCTACCAGGCCCGGGAGCAATGATCAGAATTTGCTTCCTGCTTTTGTCCCGCTTGTTGATGGTTCTAAGATTAGAGCGTTAATCCGTGAAAATATCAGCAGGCCGAGTCTCCTGCCTGTTTTTTGCCTGGCAAGACTCTAGAAGCTTTGCATATATTGTCTTTTTTGTAGCTGGGGAAATGGCGGTGCGGAGGCTGCATAGCTTGGCCGGGGACAATGGGCAAGGGGTGGCCAGGTCAGGGCCCCTTCCCGGCCCCACTGAAATCCGTTCCTTCCGCAGACCCAAGGTTTCGTCAAAGCCAAGATGAAGCCACTGTCAAGTGCTGAGGGGCCATAAGTGAAGCGGTGGCCTCCCGGGACCTGTTTCTAGAGGCCGCAGACCTCCCTGAGATGCCAGTCTCAATCTGGATGAAGGGTCAGGCTCAGCAGCCGGTGCCTCCGGGGACCCAGGACAGGAGACAGAAGCTGCTGGGGACAGGTTGGTCCTGAGGCCCAGGCTGGCTCTCGGGTGCTGTGCTCCCCACGCAGGGGGGCTGCGTCAGCCGTGTCCCCGCTTCGGCATCAGCCTCTGCCCGCCAGGTGGCCACCTGGCATTGTCCTGGCCCCTTGGAAGCTCCCACTGGGGTGCTTTATGTTCCCCTCAGAAAATTCTGGACTCACACAGGCTGATAAACAAGAGGTGCTCACCTGGCTGGCGCCTCACACGGGCTTTAAATTTATTAGTCCTCTTCATTGTCTCGTAGGAGGCCGATCGGTAACTCAGAGTGCCTGTCTGTCTCCGCAGAGCGTCTCCAGGGTCTGGAGGCTGAGCGGCTGTAACTCTGGGCCCGGCTTGGGGGGCAGGAGGGCAGGAGTTTGGTGCTGGGCGCCTCCCTTTCCAGGCCCCAGCCACCACCGATTCATCCGACGCGTGTTTCCTGAGCACCCACTGTGAGACAGGCGCCATCCCGCGCCCTCTGGGTGGAGCCGCAAACCAGCTGGGCAGCACTGCCCTCTCCGGTAATCCTAGGACTGACTCTATATTTACAATCGTGCCAAGAGGGGCAAGGCTCTGGGTAGATGCCTGCTCCGTGGACATTTATAGAACCTCAGGGACCCCATCTGCCAAATGGAGGGCATCTCGTGTGCGGTGGCTCGGCAGCTGTCGGCCCTACCCAGGAACACAGCAGGCTGTGCAGCCCAGTCCCCAACTCTTGCCTTCAAGCACTGCGATCTGACTGTTGTCATGGAGGCATTTGTCACCATGTCCTCCTGTCGGGGCGCTGGCAGGTTGTGCCGGGATCTCCCGCTGGGAGTATTGGAATCCAAAACTGATTTGCATGTTACTCTGTTTGAGGAGCAGGGCCTCCCTCACGGCCTCCATCCTGGCCGGTGGGGGCTTCCTGCCGGGGACCAAGGCCAACCGCCTTAGGACTCTCTCGGATGTCCGCTCCTGGGGCTTGGGGGGGGGGGCTCATCAGTTAGCCAGGCCCCCTGCAGGACAGGGCCTGGGTACAAATCAAAGAGTCTTTAACCTGCAGGAGCCTAAGTGCAAATAGAAGAGAAAGCTGGGCCGATAGAGCAGCGGATGGCAAGTGTGTGCCCAGTCGCTGCTCTGTGCAGGGACCAGTGTCACAGAGCCAGAGGGAGCTGGCCAGGTCCCCATGCCCATCTCCGGGCCAGATGGGTCTCCATGTTGAGCCTACTTTCTGTTAACAAGCCCAGATGGCATCATCAACGTGGGCCCCAGAGCCCCACAGATGTGGCTCCAACCCAACGTCACCACCCGTGTGAGTTTGGGGCAAGGTCCTGAGCCTGTCTCTCTTTCCTCATCTGTAGAATGGGGCTAATCAAAGCAATGGTGATTTTGGAAGATTTGCAAAGTTGAAGAGTAATCTTCGAGGCTCGAGGTGAACCCTAGGGGCACTGATCTTTCACCCACCTTCCCCTCTGAGCTTCCGGACCCAAATGGGGATCCGAGTGGCCGGCTTATTAGTGGAGGTCAAAGACTAAAGCAGAGCAGCAAACTCCGGCCCCCGGGCTAAATGCAGCCACGCTGCTGTCTGTTTTTGTAAATAAAGTATTGTTGAAACGCCGTCATGCTCATTCATTTACATACTACCTGTGATTGCTTTTGCCTAGAGTTGGGTTATTGGAACAGATTCTTTGCGGGCACAGAGCCAAAGATATTTACTCTCTGCAGCTTAGCAGGAAGCATTTGCAGACCTCTGCTCCAAAACCCAGGGGTCCTGAAAACGCTGGGCTGAAGCATGCTCCAAGGGTCAAAGTTGGGGTTTCCTACTCAGAGTCCAGAACTTTGTCCAGAGGAGACCTTGGCTGGCCAAGCAGAGTCTCTGCCCGCTTGGCAGAGTCGTTCGTGGGTGTGATGGACAGCTGGCACCCGGAGGTACAGAGTGGTGGCCCCCAGGCTGGCCTAGGGAAGCCGGCCCCTGCTCCCACCCCAAGCGTATTGACTGGGCTCGGACAGGAAGCCAAGCGAGGGTCTTCCCTTCTCATCGGGCTCTTGGTGGGCCGTGCCAGGAAAGAGAAGGACCCAGTGCCCTGATCGGGGACATGGCGCGGCTGATGTCAGGGTTCTTCCAATCAGATCTAGCCTCTCCTCCTTTGGGAGGAGTGAAGAGTCTTTCCCCAACAGACCCTTGTCAGGAAGTGCCCCGGAAGGTTCTCATCTTTAGAACAAGGGGGAAACTTAACAGTTGGCCAAGAAGGCCCCACGTGCCTGAGACGGTGCAAAGGTTCGAGAATGGCAGTTTTTATTTCTATTAACTATCACAATTATAAACCCGAATGTCTACCTGCTGCTTCTCTTTACTGGTCCTACGACAACCTTCTGCCCATTTAGAATAAATCTACTTTCTTTTCAACGGGACAATGTTTAAAAATCTCTGAAGCCCCTTGCCTCGAGTCACCAAGAGGTCAAGTGGCAGCTCGGTCCAGCTGGGTTCCAGCAGTGTCCATGGTGTGAAGTTACCTCCCCACAAATGATATGCTTCGTTGTCTCAGAGCTGGACAGAGGACACTGTTGAAATGGATACATATCTCTAAAGAATATATAGGAATCCCAGGAGCCACAATCTTTCATTAGAGCAACCTATTCACAGAACTTTCTGGATACTGTTGAAACTTACCACCCCCAGAAGAGAAGGAGTTCTCGGTGGGTCCTCCCCGAATTGGGTAAGGTGAGAAGCAAATTCAAGTAGGTATCGGAGGTTTCATTAGGCTGATGCCTCTTTCTGGCTGCGATTATACATTTCCTCACCCAATTTACAGGAGCCACTTGCCTCCTTGTGAAATGGAAACATACCCCCGACCCATGGGATTACAGGGCGACCTCCGTAAACGCGGTCCCAGCCCCCTGGCCACGTGTGGCGGGGCCCAGCCCCCATGTCTCGCTGTGCAGACCCACGCCTGTCCCCAGTGCGGTCCTTGTATTACTCCATGTACACCTTTGATAAATGGCTGTACTTTTATATTCTAATTGGTAACAGAAACAACACCTCAGACGCCCAGGAGAAGCCCCAAGTCCCAGCTCAAACGGGAGACGAAAGGGTTTCCGATGAGAGGGAAAGACTCTTAGAAGGAAAGAAAGTGAGGGACGCAGGTGGGACAATTCTCAGACCGGGGACAAGCTTGTTCTTGAAGGTGGGGGAGCGGGCTTCCCGGGCCTAGAAAGCGGACAAGAACAGCGGCATCGGTGGGGGGCAGGTGAAGGGCAGGGGGTGCAGGGGGTTGGAAGCAGGGACAATTCGCAAGTGGGAAGTCAGCACGCTTGTGTGTCCAAGGAGAAGACTGAGATGTGGCCAGACTCCGTTTCGGCCAGCCCCGCGGGTCTGCTAGTAAAACTTCCCGTAAGCCGGACCAAACTGGCCCAGACGTGCTCTGCACCTGCCAGCTCCTCTGGGTTCCTTAGCTCCTCTGACACCTCCCGTCGCTGGTCCCCAGCCCCGCCCCCCCACCCTTCCAGGAAAGCAGAGCTCGTGCCAGGACGGAGAGCAGACAGAGCAGTATCTATCGTTGTCGCCGTCCTACAGACGGCCGTAGAATGTGTCCCGGTCCCCGGGTCTTCATCCAAGTCAGTGCTAGGACCACCTGTCCAACAGGCTTCCAGGTGGTCTGCAGGTATGAGAAGCACTTTGGGGGCCGAAGGCCACAGGGAGCAGCAGCAGGTGGTCTTTGGAATTAGCCCAGGGTTCAAGTCTCACGTGTGCTTACTTACCGGCTCTGTGACCTTGAGCATGTTCCTTAACTCCTCTGAGACGCAGTTCCTTCATCTGTCACATGGGGATAATATAAGATCAGGGGACGGCTGAGAGAATCCAGTGACGTAAGCCAAGCACGTTTGGGAAATACCAAACACCCAATACATAAGAGGGTTTAAGTTATTGCTGAGACTAGATCGCTATCAAAGCCTGATTAGGAAGATCGGCCAGAAAGGAGGAGCATGGTCTCCGGTTCCACCACCCCACATGCTGGGAGGTGACCCCGAAGACAGGGAGCCTGCTCCCCCTGTCGCCACGATATCAGGGAGGGACGGAGACCGTCAGCAGGCCCAAGGGAGACGGCACAGACCAGCCTCACCCTCCACTGGCCTGCTGGCCACCATGGGCCTGTCCCAGAAAGATGTCTGGTCCAGAGCGAAGCCAGTGGCCAAGGGTGGGGAGGGGATGAGAGAGAGCCCCCCACTTACAAGGTGGATTTCTGGGATATGTAAAAGGTCAGGCCCGCGAGGAGGAAAGGAAATTCTCTTCTGCGTTTCTCTGTTTACCACCTACCTACTATTTAAATTGTGCAGCTGCAGCCTGAGAGGTGAACCCCATTGTCGAAGGAGGTCCTGAGACCCCCAGAGGGAAGCATCCTGCCTGAGTCGATCCCCGGCTCTCTTGTGACCCGCTTAGCGCCCCGTCGCTCGGAAGGCACGCGGGGTGCGTGCGTGTTACGGGCAGACCTGGGTAGGTAGCGAATGTGCTAATCTGAGGACCGAACAAGCCAGAGAGGGACCCACTTAGGGGCAGGTCGGCCCGGTCTGAGGAAAGCACCTGCCAGCATCTGGCCTTCTAGAGCAGGGTTTCTCAAGGCGGGCTCTGCTGACGTGTGGGTGGGACCAGCCTGTGTCTGTGGCACATTCCGTGGAGGCGTGGGCTCGAGGGTCTGTGAGCTCAGCAGTGGGCAAGGGTCCGACAGACAGACGAGGTCGATGTCCTCCCTGCACGCTACCGGGCATCTCAGAAGCCTCCTGCGCTGAGTATTTAGCGCTTGGCCTCAGCTCTCGGGCTTCCCGGCCTCCTCTGGCTTTAGTTGGAGAGGCTCCACATGGAGGAGGCCGAGGAACGGCGGGGGGAGGCTGGGAGGACGGGTCCAGCAGGCGGAGGCCCCCACCACACTCCCGCCGTGCGTGTCTCCAGGGGGCTCTGAGTTTTCCTGGGGAAAAAACATCTTTTGCAAGGGCCGGAGTTGGTGCTGGGGCTTCTGCCGGCGAAGCCAGGGGACGCGGAGGCTGAGTGGAAGAGAATGTTATCACAGAAACCTGATTTTTCTACACACTCTATCAGCTCCCCATCTGTTCCTTGATTAAATGTATTACTGTGTTCCCTCCCCACATGCCCGCTGCCAGGATGTCTCCGGAGCCCTGATTACATCTGTGGAGAGAGCCTCAAACCTCACAGATGAGCGGGCCTATCGATCAGCTTGGCAGCTGACGTTTGTTTTAAAATCTGGAGGGGGGTGAGGAGCAGGGGCAGAGCTGGCTGGGGTCGGGGGGCTTTCGGGGAGCCTCTTACCCCAAAGGGAAGGTCCTCTGTCTCCTTTCTCACCCCCACGGGCTGGGCCCACAGCTTAGGTTGACATCAAATATTGATTCCTAGCTCTGTGACCTTGGGCCAGCCACTGCCCCTTCACGGCCTCAGTGTCTTTCTCTGTGTCCTCGGGGATGTTGGAGCTGGTGGTTTTAGAGAGGCTTCCAGAAGCAACAGTCTGCGGCCCTGAGCCTCGAAGCCCAGGGTGTGGGCCAGCAGCCCCGCATCCCCTGGGCACGGGCAGGGAATGGCAGCTCTCAGGCCCATCCCAGGCCCACTGACTCCAAATCTGCCTTTTAACAAGACCCCCGGGGGCCGAGCCTGTAGCAGAAATCCCTCAGAGGGGACGATTCGCCATCTCCTCTGGCCTCAGAAGACTTTTATGGGGATTTTCTTCCTGCACCAAAACCTTAACCCTGACAAGGAACCAGCTCTGAAGTCCTAGCCCCAAGATGACAACATTCACTGGCTCGACCACCGAATGAAAGCTTGGGGATGAAAAGCCACTCACGTCCTCCTTCCTGCCCTTGGGGAACGCACTGGCCTGGATGGAAAGACACCAGAGAGACAGGCGGGCCCTGTGGGACGGTTGCCGGGGCCCTTGCTCCCTCACCGCGGGGTCTGGCCAAATCCCCGAGAGCAGTACCAGCCCCTGTGACCCTGCACTTGTTTCCTGGAGCTGCTGTAAGAAATTACCAGAAACGGGGAGGGGGAGGGAGCTGAACACAACAGGAAATGATATTCCCTGGCAGTTCTGGAGGCCAGGCTCTGACATCCAGGTGTCACAGGGTCACGGTCCCTTGGGAAGCTCTGGGGATGGTCCTTCCTGGCCTCTTCCAGCCGCCGCCGGGGGAATCCATCGCCGTGGATTCTTGGCTTGAGGTATCATCACACCTATCGCCGCCTGGTCTCCACATCACCGTCTCTCCTTGTGGATGTCAGAGCACCTCCTTCTGTTTCTAAGGGCAGTTGCGACGGCATTTCGGGCTCGCCCAGATACTCTCGGATCTTCGAGTCTCAAGCTCCTTAATTTACTCACATCTTCAAAGACCTCTCTTCCAAATAAGCTCACATGGCAGGTCTGAATTTGACGTGGCTGTCCTGCGGGGGGCTATGTTTCAGCCTACCACATGCCCTAATCTAGTCGTGGTCTCACTGGGGGATCCCGGGTGAGTTAGTTACTCAACGTCGCTGAGCCTGTTTCCTCCCCGTGAATTGGGACCAGAATCCCCCTAGGGCAGCTGCATGCCTGAGTGTGCCTCCCCCCCCTCCCCCGGCCGCCCCCCAGGGGGACCTGTTCCACGTGGCCAGGCCACCCCGCCCCTAGAGTCTGTCAGTGGGTCTGCGGAGACACTAAGCATTTGCATTCCTAACAAGTTCCCGGATGTTGCTAGAACCACGGGGTTAAAAAAACCGCTGCGTCTCAGGTAGCCTAACAAAGTCGCATCCGAAAGAGGTACCGAATAGATCAGTGTTGCTTGTGCGTGAACCGGCGACAACAGTGACACCCACCAGGGCCGCTTGGTAAATCGGAAGACAGTGCGGCAGAAGATCCCGTGTCCGGGAGAAGGTGGGCCGCTTGGGGGCAGGGCTGTGTCTGTCCATCTTGTCCACAGATTGCTGCCTGTGATTTAGCCTTCGTGGGCCACGAGCCAGGACGGTGCTGGGCTGGGCCTTGCCTCTGGCAGCCCTGGCTCATCAAGGGGCTTGCCACATAGCCTTGACGTGTAAACTGACAGTGACCAAATGTGCACGTGTGGACCGGACGTATAGGGAGGTAAGAAAGCATACAGAGGAGCGAGTGACGATGCCTTCTGAAGGAGGCTCCAAGGAAGCCGTGATGTCCTGCGGGGTTTGGGGAGGGAAGTAAATTTAGCGGCAGCTCTGGAATAAGTGGGCGAGTTGTTGGCAAGGCCACAGCATGTGGGGTTGTAGGAAACAGCAGTGTGGCTAGATCGTCATATCCAAGAGCTGGGGAGTACGGGAGATGGGCCGGGGACCTCGGCAGGTCCTCGAGGAGAAGAGCCACTTGGGAACGGGGATCTATATCTTGTAGGCAACATGGGGAACATGCCAGGGCTTTCTTTGAGAGGGTGACTTGGTCAGCTTCGGGCCGAGGCAGATCGCCCTGTGGCCGTGTGGGGGTGGGTGACGGGGGGGGGGGCCTGGACACGGGAAGATCGCGTAGGCAGGTGGCAAAACAATTCAGGCCACGGAGGAGGAAAGGCTGGCTGGCTGGAGGCGTGAGCAAGCAGAGGGCAAGCCATCAGTGAGGCCATTTTCACCCTGCCTCAGAAGTGGGGGGATGCAGAGGCCCATGCCCGCGCTGCCCCGGTGCCCTTGGGCAAATCACACCGGGAGCACCAGCTCTGCCTTCTCTGGGGAGCACGTCTGAACTCCTCCCGCACCTCTCTCCTCCCGCGCAAAAGGCGCCACCTCTGTAATGACACAGCAGCGGGTTCTGCTGAGTATCCCCCAAATGTTAAACTAGTTAATTTCTGTGGGGATTTCTCTTTAAGCCAGCATGACACAGGCTTTAAATCAATTTGAAATCCGTTGTCTACAGATCCACACAGAGAGGGTCCGTGGAGGACGGGCACCAATTATTCTCATCAGTCAATGGGGACAGGACAGGCTGTGCATGGGTTTCGGTTGTGGCGGGGAGACAGGTTTCCACGGTGGGGACGGAGTTAGAAGCTCGGGGCCACGCCGGGAAGGCACAGCGCCGAGCGCGCGTGGGTGTTGCCTCAGAGCAGGGTTGAGTGAGAGATGGAAAGTCATGTAAAAGGATTAGGGAAGGTTTGGGGACACTGAGATCCACACCAAGCTCAGCAGGTGCAGGCTCTCGGGGTCACTTTCCCTAGGATTTCCTCCATTAAACACAAAATGTTGGTAACGGAGGGAAGAAAGGGCAGGGTCTGGGCTGGGGGGTGATGGTGGTGGTGGTGGTGGTGGAGGGAAGGTCAAAGGGACTCATGAGCAGCCATTTGCTGCCTGCTTTGGAGCTCAAGATCACCGAGAGTATTTATGAATAGAATCAATCTTGCCCGGCTACAAGGAGACAAAGCCAAGTTCGCTGACTCCACCTCCCTGCCCACACGGCCCTCTTCTCCTTCCGAACGTGGCTCTGTAACAGTGCCAACCTTGCCAGCCTCCCACCCCAGGGAGGTTTCAATTTCTCTGCCCTGAAAGCAAAGGACTTGAGTAAGTCGCTAGTGTGACGCTGACCCTGGCCAGACCACAGGTGACCTGGGGAGGAGGACAAAGGTTAAAGCTTCCAGGAGGGGCAGCAGACTTTGTCCACCCAGGGATAGCCCCACATGGCGGCCAGCGCTGCAAGAAAGAGCTCCGCTCCACCCACTCCTGTGCCCCAGGGAGGGTCAGTCCTCTCCTTCCCCCTGATAACCAGTCAGGTGATCCAGCGTGGGCCAATCCTAAGAGCTGGGGCCAGTCAGGTGATCAGGCTCAGCCAATCCTGACAGCTGGGGCCAGTCAGCTGATCGGGCTCGGCCAATCATACATTCTAGCTTGGTCTCTGGGGTGCCTAGCGAAGATATACAGGGACAGTTGGAATGCGTTTGCAATGGGTTCTTGGAGCTGTGGCTGTGTCCCGAGACCGTGGTGGTGGAAGTGACCCAGCCAAACAGATCCCACTGCCCAGCCTCCAGGACCCCCTTGCTCCCTACTTTCCAAGTATTTTTGCGTTCTCCCATCGACGCTGTGCACCCCAATATCCTTCTAGAACGTTCCCATGGCATAGTTTTCTGTTCCCCACAACCAGAGCCCTGTTGGATCAGAAGGAGGTTCTTCAGTCTGTGAAAGGCAGAAAAAATAAGTTCACGTGGAGGGTGGGATGCAGTGTCCTTTGCCTTCCCCGGAGGCTGGAATGGGGGAGCCGAGCTCCTCTCCTCCTCCTCCTCCTTCTGCATTTTCTGCCACAGCAATTCCCTAGCAAGCTGACTTGGATCCTCCCTTCTCTCCCTAAAGAGAAGCTCTTTTATGCCCAGCTCCTGCTGTGGTCGTGACGCTCCAGCTACAGGCAGGGGAAGCCACGGGCCCAGCCTGGGCCCCACAGCCAGCCAGAGGGGGCTCTGAGATTAACGGCGAAACATTCCGTCTCAATGCAGAGAGCAGCAGCCTGGCCTTGGTGGTGGCAGTGGTGGTCTCCAGGAGGTGGGCGGGGACGAATCCTAATGCCTCGTGCCTACGGCCCCCCGTGTCTGCGGGATTATTATTATTCCAGGCACTTGACATGAATGAATTCACTGACTCCTCCGCACAGGTCTACACAGCAGGTCGGTGTCGTTGTCCCCACCCACTTCAGAGTTGGGAAGGCGTGCGGAGGTTACACAACCCGTACGAGGTCATGATCCAGGGGCACGTGGAGGGATTTGGACCTGGGCATCTGGCTCCAGGTTCATGAGCCTGCAGAAAGCGGAGGAGGAAGGAGAGGAGCAGGGGTGGGGGGGGGGGGGTGGGGGGGGGAGGCCTCTGGAGCCACGTGGAGCAGCAGGTCCTGGAGTGGGGGGTGGGGTAAGGGGTGTCTTCCCAGCCTCCACTGATCCTTCCAGACAGGCGTGGGCAACACCCAGTCCCCAGGGCGGCCTCCCTGCTGACCGGAGTCCAGCTTTCCTTGAGTGATCTGACAAGTGTAACTGAGGACTTCCCTGTTCCTAATTTGGCAGTGGCCGTGCGGTCGGTATTGTCATTCTCTGTTAGCGGGAGCAGTAACAGCCTATTCCTGCGAGGCCTGCTGAGGCCTGCGTTGTCTGCTCTGCTGATTCACCCGTGGCTCCGGGCTTGGGGGCAGGGAGGGAGCCCCGGGGTCACGAAACCCAGGCGACTGGTCTTTGGAGGGCAGGGGCCCTGGGGTCGGCCGCCCTACCCTCCCTGGCCTACTCTAGGGTCACGTACACTCTCCCCAGAAGGGCATCCAGGTCTGTGCCTGGGACGGTTTGCGCCGAATTTCTGGGAGGAAGGGAAAACGGACCAGCACTGGGGAGACTGCAGTCAGAGCAAACAATCACCTGTCAGATGGAGGCTGCCTGCCCCCAGACGTCTAGAGAAAGTGGCCTGTGTTCCTTTCACCCCCAAGAGAGGTCACAGCCACATCCTTGTGGCCCCCGCCAGCTCTGGAATCCCAGCCTGTGCATCTGATCTCCAAACCCAATACCCACCCACTGTCCTCCGCATGCCCCCCTGGGCCAAGGGAAACTTCTGATCCCCACCAGAGGGAGCAGAGCCACTCCCTTCCCCTCCTTCAACTTTTCCCAACCGTTGGGGTTTGGAGAGAAGTGGAGAAACTCCACAAACAGTCCGCAACCTTCCAGTCTGGCCAAGACGACAGCGTCCGTGTCCATCGGTCACTTTGTCCCCAGTAGGACTCGGTCCCCTCCCCGTCTTGCCTCTTTTGCTTATTCCCCATCCCCCTGACCTCGAAAGCTCGGCATTTTCTCGTGTTGGTCAGGCAAGTTCCGCCCTCCCAGGTCCGTCTCTGCGTCTGTCTCCTGTGTTCACAAGGGCTCCGTGGCACCCGCTCCACTCCTTAGACAGCAGTTAAGATTAGACACGGGGGCAAAAAAAAAAAAAAAAAAAAAGGAATCTCTCCTTGGAACACAGGTTCATTTGAGCTCATTACAACCCCTCAAGGTGGCCACCGCTCTCTGCGCTGCCCATGAAATTGGGGCCCAGAGCATCTCCACAGCCCCCCCGGGGCTCTTCGCTGTAGAGCAGCAGGTACCTGATGCCCTCAGGCTGGACTTCAGAGAGTTCTCTGCAGGAGACAGAGGAGGGGCGAGGCAGCCGCCAGCCCTGCGCTGGAGGTGTGGGGTGGCAGTGAGCACTGGGCGCGGATCTCTGGGTGGCCTCTCCCTTCCAGAGATCCTTCCAGGCACCTGCTGGCAGGATGACCAAACTACTGGCCCATGGCAGTGAGGAGGGTCAGAGGTCAGGAGAGAGGGGCTGAGTGAAGCAGTGAGTGAGCCCTGAGCCGGGCAGCGGCCGGCTGGCGGGAAGGATGAGCTGCAGGGGGGAGGCAGCGCCTGGGGGGCCAGGCTGAGCCGTGCCTGGAATCCAAAGTGCTTCTGGGTTGCCTGACCTCAGTGCTTTGGGTTTGGCTCAGCCACGTGGGGCTGGACACCACCTGTGGCCTCCCTGGTCCCCGGCCTGCCTGGGGCCCCAGTGATCCGTAAAACTCACAGACCGGTGCCCAGCCGCCGCGTCCTCGGCCACCCCGGCCCCCAGTGGCACTTCCCGCCTCCGTACACCCTGCCCTTCCGCAGACTGGCTCGCTGGGCCCCTCCTGGGTAATGTCAGGGAAGGCCTTCCAGATTCATCTTGCGTACTCCTCACTCTGGCCGCTCCCTGCAAAGTGCCTGGCAAATGAAAACCCCACGGATCAATGGCAGAAAAATGACTGTCTCCGCTCACCCTCGCCAGGGAAGAGGCTTTCAACTCCCCCACCTGGGGGTGCGAGCGGGAGGGGTGGGGTGCTTTAATCTCTTAAAACTCTGTTTTCTCTTGGAGCGCATGTCCTGTAGCTCGGGGCCGGCTCATTAGTATATCTGTCACCAGCCACTGACGCAGCCACGAAATGTCGATGCAGCCACTGAGACGTGAGGGCGGGTGGTGGGATGCGGCCCTGACCGTGGATGTGCCTCTGCGTTAAAGCAGGTGGTCAGGTGCCGCGTGGGGCGCCCGAGTTAGGAAGTTAGGGTTCATGGTCGTGCACCTCCTCGTCTGCAGCCTGTGAATATCCGGGAAGATTGCGTTTGCGCCGCGGCTGGAGGTAAGGAGCTGCCGACGCCTCATCGAAGGCTTGGAGAAAAGCGTCCAGCTCGGAAACAGTTTGCTTCCTGGGCTCCTTGGAGCGGATTTTCCTCCCCCTTTCCCCTTGTTGGCGTAATTAAGGCAGTGGGGGAAAGAATCCAAGGAGAGAGCGGCTTGGGGATCACGGCAGCTAGGAAGGTAGGCCTGGAGTCCCCTGAGACTTGGGTTTGAATCCTGGAGTCACCAAAAGCTCTGTGACCTCGGGCAAAATGACTCTGCCCCAAGGGGTCCCGGTTTCCTGGCAATAACGCTTCCTCCCTCCAAGGCCTGCGGAAGATCACCGGGTGGAATGTTGAATGCCTGGCCCCGGTGGCTCCCGTCAGGCAGTGTTCTAGATTCCGGCCGCAGAGGCTGGTTTAAGCAGCGACGAAATTTGGTAACAGGGTACGGGGCAGGCTAAGCTCCGTGGCGAAGCTGCCGGAACCACGGTCAAAGTCACACTGCGGGACGGGTCTGGTGAGGACCCTCCACCTCCAGGGGGTACCAGGGGCCTTGGATTCAGGGTGCCACCGAGCCTCCACACAGCTGCTGTCCTCTGGGAACTGGATGGTGACTGAGGCTCCCCCCTCCTCCCCCTCTTCCCGGTTCTACATTCAACCTGCTGGTCTGTGCGGCCAGCTCCAGGTGCAAAGTCCCTGAAGGGTGCAGCTGGTTGCCGAGTCTGGTCGTGAGCAAGGGAGCCTGGCAAAGTCAGTCTCTGGCACGTTTGGATTACACACCGGGGACTTTTCTCCAAACATAGGGAGGGAATTGGGATCCTGGGTGGTGACTTTAGGCTCTGCTGTTACTGGAACCGGGGCACCCCCAAGGCCTCCCTCACGCGGTGTTCGTGTCCGGTTCTGATCTGTCCATCCTGTTCCGGTGGCCGAGTCCCCCCCAGGCAGACCTCCAGTTGCGTGTCCCCACTGCGTCTCCCCGGCAGGCCTCTGCCGGTGGCATTCCGTCCCCCGGGACAACGGTGATGTCCCCAAGGAAGAGATCTGGTGCTCCTGACACAAAGTGCACAACCCTGTTGTATTCTACAGAGGAGTCTACAAAGAAACAGAATCCACAGAAGCCAACGACATGGGTATAAGACACACACACACACACACACACACGCACACGTGCCCGCACGCACTCGTGTGTATGTATAAGGAGATTTATTATAAGGGATTAGCTTGCGCGATCATGGAGGCTGACGATTCCCAAGATCTGTAGTCGGCATGCCGGAGACTTGGTATAGTTCCAGCCTGAGTCCGAAAGCCTGAGAACCAGGGCTGCTGACAGAGGGAGTTCCGGCCCCCGAGAGCATGCTGGAGACCGGGAAGAGCCGGTGTTTTGGTCTAAAGGCAGGGGTCACTGATGTCCCAGCTCAGGCAGGCGTCAGGAGCCCCCTCGTATGTATTTAGCCTTTTTGTTCTCTTCAGGTTTTCAACGGATTGGGCGAGGCCCACCCACATCAGGAAGGCCCGTCTGCTTTACTCGGCCCTGCCGAGTCAAATGTTAATCTCACCCGGAACAGCTTCCCAGACACCCAGAAAACCGTTTGGCCAAATGTCTGGGCACCCTCCCGTGGCCCAGTCCAGGCCACACAGAATCAAGGATCATATCCAACCAGTGAAAAGAGCCCCAGCTCTAAGCAGAGAGAAGCAAGGAAGCAGGAGACGCCAGGTTCTGAGCCCACGTTCCTGAGTTTAGTGATCAGTTTCAAGGGCTCGCGACTAGCGGTTCTAAGCCCGCCCTGGACCCAGACGCCTGAGTTCCAACCCTGTCTCTGCCAGGAAGTGAGGTGGGCTCTGTGTGCCTCTGTTTCCTTGTCCATGAGGGAGGGATAATAACACCACCTTCCACTTGGGGTTGCTTGGAGCCCCGAGTGGTTCATATATTTGAGATGGTCGGAACGCTGTTAGACAAACAGTAGGCGCTCTGTAAATGTCAGTTATCGGTACTCTCCCACGGGAGAGGGGATGTTGGGCTGTAGGGTCGAGGGGGCTTGATGAGGCGGGGAGGGCGGTGGCGAGGACATCACACAGAAATGTCGCGGGGGCGGAGACCCGGCAGCCAGGCTCTGCCCGCCACCCCCAGGCCCCGCCCTGCCGGGGTCTTGTTGGACACTCGAGGCTGAAAAGGTCTAAGGGTGGGGAGAATTCTGCCCCGTGGCTCAGGCCCAACCCTGGCTGCTTCGGGAAACTGGAATTTCCCGCTCAGCTCCCGCCTGTCTTCCCCGAGGTGTCTCCACTGGCCCCGGGGTCTGGCGCTGAGTCTCGTGCCAATGCTGGCACTTGGGAGTTGTCAATAGCACTTTCTTGAGCTGGTGTGGATCTGTTGGCCCCAGCACACTTGCCCGTCTCCCCGAACCGGCCCCTGGCCGTGGACTCTGACCCCCCTGCGGTCTTTCAGTTGCCGCGGAGATCTGCTTCCTTGCCAGTGTTGGCCCAGGATAATCTGCCCCCACTCTCTGCCTCTGCTTCTGAGAATGCTGTTCTGGCAGCTACTCAGAGATAAAACCCTTTAAACGGATTGCTGATCCCCATAGACTATGAGGCAGAACTGCATGAGGCACCGGCCCCGAGTCCCGGGCGGCTCTTGCCGAGAGCCTGGGGGAAGTGGAGGCAATCACAGGGCGTCTCCCCTCTTGGTAAATATCACAGGGGACCCTCGCACATGGACCCAGAGGCAGGAGGAAGACGGACTGACTCCTGGGGCCTCCAGATTTCAAGTCCCTAAACCACTTTCCTTACTTTTGGGACGAGGGGCGCCGCATCCCTAAGAGGAAGCGACTGATGGCACGGGAGCCCCTGGGGCCACCCACGCTGCCCCTCTTTGTTCAGAGAATGCCCACTAACAGACAGACGTCAGTGCCCACTCAGCGCGCTGGCCAAGCTGTGGGAGAGGGGGCCTTAAGTTTGGGTTTCCCAAAACTCGGGCGCCGAGATGAGGATTCGGGTTCTGGTGGTTTCTTTGGGGGCTGACCCAGGAAGTAGGGGAGGGGCAGGGGGAGTGAACTGGGGAGGAAGGAGAACTAATAAAGCTGCGATCGTGAGTGGGCTAGCCCTGCAGGCACCCGAGGCTCGTCCTGTGCAGGGTGGGGCCCAGGAGCGGGTTGTCTCCCCACCGATCCGTGGCTCTTGGGCTGACTTCCTCCTGGAAGATGAGGGGTAAGCCCCCCGGGGCTGGCAGCCTGCTCCACACCTGAGACCCCTTCGGGCTGAGCGAGGGTCCTGCCCGCAGGTGCCCCCCCCCCCCCCCCCCCGCCCACATCCACTAGGAGAAGCCCAGAGACCTCTCTTTACTTGCAAACAGGCAGCCGGGGGTCATTCAGGACTGCCCCAGGTGGGCCCAACCAGTCAATCCTGCATCAGGGCCCCCCCACTCCTGGTCTCTCCACCAGCCCCCCTCCTGGGGGTGGCCTTTCACAAGGCCAGGGACATTCTGTTTCCTAGGAGAGGCAGGGAGCCAGCAAGGGCCAGGCATTCAGCTTCCGCAGACCGAGGGGAGGGAGGGAATGGAACAGAGCCCTGAAAATACCCCTCAACTGTTTAAGGATTGGAGATCTGCACTAAATCTCAAGAAAAAGGAGTAATTACGCTGTCAGCAAAGGTGATATAGTTTTTAAGACTCCGTTCCACAGCCATAATTTTTCCTCATCCTCCCCGTGTCTCCCGGGGGATTTAGGGGCCAATTACCTGTCAGTTTGCTGAGGGGTGCTGTTCCCAGACAGGAAGGCATCACCTGCCGAGGCTTCCGTAAACCCTACTTGACAGCATGGGTGCCTGGGTGCGGGGAGCCGACGGCCGGGAGGGTTGTGTTGTCTTCAGCCGGAGAAGAGTGTCCCGGGAGCTTTGGGGAGGAGTCGAGGAGCCCAGAGCACGGCTCCCCTCTGACCTACCCGGAGTTGGGGAGTGCCCGTCTGGACTCTCCCAGTGAGGCCAACCTGGCCAGAGACCTGGTGGGAGCTGGGGGCGGGGGGGGGGGGGGAAGCAACAGCAGCTCTGGGGGGTAGGGGCCCTCCTGACAGAACCCAAGCCTTTGAGCCCAGTAAAGGGTTGCTGGGTTCCGTCAGGGACAGAGAGAGTGGGGTCAGCCCAAAGGGAGCACTGGCCCTGTGTGATGGTCAACAGTTACCTAACCTCTCTGTGCCTTAGGGAAAAACAGGCTGAGGATGGGACCCACCTCATTGGGTTATATGAGGTAGCCCTACCCCTATCTCATGCTTGGTTCCTGCCAGAGAGGTCATCAGCCTCCCTCGAATACCTGGGTGGACGGGGAACTCGCTAACTGGAAAGGCAGCCCATTTCTGCTTTGGCTTCTTGACTGATCCCGACCAGGTCAGCGTCTTCTGTGGCTTTCACCCACGGGTGCCATTGTAACCCTCAAAGGTCACCTGTGTGTCCCTTGTTAAGCTGTAAGACTCACCTGTCGGGGCGCCTGGGTGGCGCAGTCGGTTAAGCGTCCGACTTCAGCCAGGTCACGATCTCGCGGTCCGTGAGTTCGAGCCCCGCGTCGGGCTCTGGGCTGATGGCTCAGAGCCTGGAGCCTGTTTCCGATTCTGTGTCTCCCTCTCTCTCTGCCCCTCCCCGTTCATGCTCTGTCTCTCTCTGTCCCAAAAATAAACATTGAAAAAAAAAAAAAAAAGAAAAAAAAAAAAAGACTCACCTGTCAACACTGCCAGCCCACGCCCCAACCCGACCAGGGGGTCACACTTGACCTCTCCTTCTTCAGTCCTCGTGCTTGAGAGCAAAGTTTCTGCTTTGCCAGGAATGTCCCGGACCCCTGGCCGGGTGACCTATGCTAGGATGCCGTCCTCGGCTGTCAGTCCTGAACTTAAGAGATGTCTTTGAGGATCAGTGGAGTCAGCCTGTCTTTATCCCTGTTTCTACTTTCTCCTCGTTCTCGAAGCCATGAATTCCTTGGAGCTTCTCTCTAAAAGAGCACTGAGACACTTGGCCAATTAACTTGAGCTTCCTTTGGTCTTTGGGCTTCTCTCCAGGGTGTGTTCCCAATCCCACCAGCAGAGGACGCTGTGTTCCCTGTCTTCACAGGTCCCCAAGAGAGGCTGGGGATTCAGGATGGTCCCGCCACCAGGACCGTCGCTTCTCCTGCAGGGTCCCCTTGTTGCCCCAAGGAACATCCCACCTAAGGGAGAGTAAGCTCCAGGGATGTGCGGGGACACTGGCAAGCCTCCGTCCACATCAGCACGGTGCGAAACCAGCATTTTTGTCACTACATCCTTTGTCTTTCCCCCAACCCAGGCGGGGCTCAGCTTCACCATCAAGACACAGTATAGCCTAGTGGTTAAGATCGGGGGGCCCTGGAGCCAGACCAGCGGGCTCAAATCCTGACTCCCCTGTTCCTAGGCTGCGTGACCACTGTGCTATGCCTCAGTTTCCCCTCTTGCACAACGGGGATGATACCTGGGTTGTTGTGAAAGTGAAACCAGTTAGTACCTGTAGAGAGCATTTAAGGGGTGCCTCACGAGGGTCAGCCCATAGGAAGACTGTTATGGTAATTTGTCTCCGGCCCCAGACTTGCAAGCTCCTCAGGGTGCAAAAGCCGTGTGGGGAATAACCACACCACCCTCCTTAGAGCATGGTCTCGTGATTACTGCTGCTCCACTCTGCCCACCCCACCCCTGCACCCAAGCTGCTTGTCAGAGGATGCCTCCCACTCTCCCTGAGATCTCTCCCTTGCTGACGTTCGGGTGGCTTTTACTGAGGCTCGTGGATGGGCATTTGGAAGCCCAACCTACTCAGCTGACCTGCTTGCCCACGTGGCCTTGACCCAGAGGGTTCACCTCCTTCGGGAAGCCTTCCCAGGTCTGGGAGGAGAGAAACGGGCTTCACCCACAAAATCCCCTAGACTCTGTGCCACATCCTGATGGGACTTGCTCACATTTGTCAGGCCATCCAGTTCTGAGTCTTTGTAACGTATTTGCCCGGGGTTTGAGCAACCAGCTGCAAATATCTTCCCTTCTCCCTGCTTCCGTCTCCGCGTAATCGTGTGGGTTTAAAGACGCAAAGTCGTGTCAGTCATTCTTGACTTCAAAATGGGCGGTCTGGGCATTCTATAGAGACAGCGCCCCACCAAGGCGGTGAACCTCAGTCTGCGTTGCCGTCCGTGATGACCAGCAGGTTCCTTGCTGGAACACCCAGTGCAGTGTCAGAGCTGGGGGCCCTGGAGAGGTGGTTGTAGAATAACAAACAACGTCAGCGCCAGGAATTGGAAGGGGTTCTTGAACCCGCCCACGCGGCAGGTACCAGTCGGACGCACCAGCATCCAGTGGGCTGATCTTGCCCTCGGCAGGCAGATCTCAGGGAGCGTCTGGAGTTAGAGCGTCCTGGCCATCACCTGCCCAAGGCCCTTCCTTCATCAGAACCAGCCTCCCCGCCACAGAGCTGTGGTTACACATGCAGCAGTGGTGTAGACTTGGGGTCAGGCCAACCCGGGTGATAACCCAAGCCGGCTGCCTGGGACCTCTATGACCCATGTGACCGGCATCACGACCTCAGATTCTCTGTCGGTCGCGTGGAGACAAACAATATCGGCTCCAGACTTAAACGTGATAAGTCAGGCCAAACACTCAGAAATGCCCAGGAAATGTGTCGTTTCCATTTTTACTGGAAAGCAGAAGGAAAGGAGAGTCCACCGCCATTTTCCCGCTTCTCGCATCTTTGGGTGTTTGGTCTTAGCCCTGCCGGGACACCCAGGTTTCTGGACGGGGAGGGAAGCAGGGCCCCCGGTACCCGAGAGCCAGCAGCGCTGCTGAGAACGACGGAAGCTAGATGTGTTAACGCCGTGCACGATCCAGGCAGTTGGGAAAATAATTAAGTGCTAACTTGTCATTTTTTTTAATGAAGTTCTGGAGTTAGAGATTTATAATTGCTAATGAACCAGGCTAATAATTAGTTGCTTTATAATAAGGGTGATGATCACTCAGACGGAGGCAGAGAGAGCCAGGCTCTGGCCTAATTTTTCTCCTGTAATTATGTGACGTGCCCAACCGCCTGGAAGTCCTCTCACCCTTCCGTCCTTCTTCTCCTGCACAGTGCCAGGCTTCCCGGGCACTGTCTCCACTTCCCACCGCCCTCCAGCTCCTGGACCCAGAGGGCCCGGCAGTTCTACCAGGCGGCCGTCCCCCACTGCCTGCCTCCCGCACCCACCCATCCTCAGGAGCACGGTGCCCTGGAGGGCTGGTTCCCGCAGGGTGGAGGGCCGGGCCCGGCTGGCGGCCAAGCGAAGAGGGTGGCGATTGAGAAGACACTCGGGATTGGGCTCCTCCCACCGTCCACCTTGGAGAGAGGGTGGAAGTTCCTGTCGTCCCCCAAGGTGGCTCAGAGCCAGAGGGAGGCCGGCAATAGGCCTGTGCCTGTAGCAGCCTGCGAGGGGGCCTGACGATGCCGTGAGTCCCATCACTCCAGGTGATGGAGCAGAGCAGTTATCGGGGAAAGAAAGCCAGCTCAGACGAGTCTCAGGCTGCAGGCATCTCCCCGGCTTCTCAGCGGCAGAGCGGAAAGGGCTCTGGGTGGGATGTCATGAAGTAGGGTTGAGGGCCTCTGTCCCCCATTCCCCGGCTGAGTGAGCTGGGCAAGCAAGCCTCTTGATATCTTAGGACCCAGGCGTGCCTGGCTGTAAAGTGACAGAGCTGGCCTGGGAAGGCGGAGGTCTCCTCCAGCGCTGAGCCTCTAGGGCTTGAGGGCTCTGGGACCTTGAGGGCATGGCCGTAAGAGGAACGCAAGGGGACACGAGCATATGCCCCAGCAGCCCTTGGGACGGGGTGGGGCTCACAGGAAGAGAGGGTCAAGGTGAGAGCTGACAGACACAGATCCAGAGGGAGGGCCTCTCTCACTGTGTGCTTGTGGCCCTGGATTTATGAGAACAGACATTTATGCTGCTGGGGGATAGACCGGATCTCTGAGCAGCTGGTGTCTTTATCCTTAGGTCCTCGGCAATGATTTTGCATCAAGCAAGTAAACCATAACCTGGAGAGTTCATTCATTCTTCCTCGATGGGAATGGTTATCACTCCACCCGCGCCCACACCCCCTGGGGCCTCCCAAGGCTAAGGGTGCTCTCTCGGATGAGACCAGGAACTCACACAGCAGACGCCGTGCACGGAACACGAGAGATCCAGTCACCTGATGTGGACTTGCATCCTGGGGCCCTTGACAGAATTCAACGGAGCGGGGGGGGGGGGGGTCTGTGAATTTGAGTGGGAATAATGCACCCTTATTTTCACTAACCTTAAATAACATTTATCGCTTCCTTTTTTATGAATATAGGTGAAAAACCACAGAATACCCACAGCCCTGGAGACGTCTGCACCAACAGAAAACACAGATATTTTCATATCGCATTACGGCTTGGCAGATATCTCAAAATATTGTTTATGTTCATCACTACTTTGAAATTATGGTAGTTATTAGCCCTGTAGCTAGATCTTGTTTTTTAATGTGTTAATAAAAGACCACATGAATTACCAAGTATTCGGTTTTGAAACTACAAATTGCTACAGATTTTTTTTTAATACTCTGATAGCCGTGTTTCAGTATAATTGCTTTCCTTTATGAATCTATCTATTCGGTCCTCCCTCCTCCTTCTATCCATCCCACACTCATGACCCACCCTTTCCGCCATCCGTTCCCAACACAGGGCGGGCTGGAGATTGGTCGTCGCTAGAGATGGGCGCTTCTTGCTGGAGGCTTGACGCAAACGAGGCCAGAACTTCGGGAAGGAGCAAAGGTGCTAGTGTGACCCGGGGACTAGGAAGGAGAAGACACCAGGGAGAAGGCTGGGGCCCGGAGACCACTGTCCCAGCTGGCTCCCTGCTGGCTGAGATCTGAGTCGGGCACTGGGCGGACAGAATGCCAAATGAGAGCCCACCCTCCTGGTTCCCACCACATTCTGGATTCTGTACACGTTGGATTCCACCGCTGGAACCAGAAGAAGGGAACAGATGGAGTTCTGGGTATGCTAGGCTGTGGGGTTCGGGGTAAGCAATGCTGTGCCCCCACCCCAATCCACAACCCTCGTTGGATTCCTGCAGTATGGCGGCCGGGACTGCAGAGCGTTCCAGTCGCAGGTTCGACTGGACAGTGAGATTTCTGGGTGCTGACTCTCCTGCCCGCTCCCTTCCAAGATAAAGAGCATGTTCCAAGAACACGCTTTTGTTCGTTCATTTGGCAAATATACTGCGAATCTACTCAGCGCATGACTCTTCACAGCCTTTGCTATCATGAGCTCAGCATAGAGCTGGGGAGACACCCATTAGGCAAATAGCATGTCCATAATTCATGACAGTTAATTAATAAATAATAACGACAAATAATTGATGCTCAGGGCAGTGAGTGACTCAAATAGAGAAAGTCATGTCTTATGGCAAGCCCAGCTCTCAGTGGGCGCCCAGAGACTGCCACTGTTACATGTTCCTTGCTTCTGGTTTTTCTGTTTTGCAGCAAACGTCAAATTCAAGATTAGCTTCCCTGGACCTACAGTGGTTGCCACACACCCCGGATTTTTTTCCAGCACGGCTCTGATTTCGAGAATTCCTCTCCTTTGTGCCCAAATGCCACTGAAATGCCAATATCCCAGCAACGGTCACGTGTCCCAGATTACCATCTTTGACATACGGTTCACACACGGATGCCCTCAGGCTGTGGGTCCTGGTCTGGGGGTTGGAAAATGTACCGTTGGGGGTGTTCGATTGCTTCCTGCCCCTTCCCGGCTCAGCCCTCCCATCCATCTCAGACAGTGCTACGGCAGGAAATGAAAAGTCATTTCGAAATTAGAGCAAGCAAAACAAAATGCGGAGGTAAAGCTGCGGGAGAAAGAGGTCATATAACACATTCTTGAGCCAAATGGGAAAGAATGTTTCTTCCCTGCCATTTGTATAGATAATTGAGCATTTTCTGTTCCCTCACCCAGTACAGTCCGTCTTCAAAGACTCTTTGTGTGCATTGGAGGGACTAAGTTGTGAGCAGATGGAGTAATTGGGCAAATTACATGTGGATGTAAAACTCTTTCCACTTGGAAGCCGTGGGGCTCGGTAGGGGAGGCAGCCAGTAGCTCCACTGGGGTGGGCTTGGGCAGAGCTGTCACTACTTTTGTGTTTCAAGTGAGAACAAAGATCTCGTTACCAATGGCAGGTGTAGAACAGACTTCCAATCCTCTAGGAAAACATCTGACTCACGGTCATGGTCCGTAACAACGACAGGCAACAGCTTCATTTATTGAACACATACTATGTGCCCGGCCCCTTGGAACGTATTCCTAGGTGGATTGCCTCGTTTAACCCTAACAGCCCCGTGAAGCGTGTACCGTGTGCTGAATGCGAATCTGAGAAAATGCAGGGGGTTCAACGTCTCTTTCGACATCGCACAGCAGGTGAGTCAGGGAGCTAAGATCCAAATCTGCAAGCCTGACCCTGGCCTCACTCTGAGCCCAGATTTCCAGCACTGGGGGTGCTATTAAGGGCAGAGGCACCCCCAGATTCGGTAAGATCTAGGCAGAGGGAAGGGACAAACTCTTAGGCAGACGTTTAGAAAGAGTGTAACGTAGCCTGGCAAAGGCTGACTGGATAGAGAAGGGAAACTGACACTTGGGTGTATCTCCCCCGTGCCTGGTATAGTTCTGGAAGTTTTACCTACACTTTTATTCAATTCTGAAAACGATCATATGAGGTAGGTATAATGATCCCCCTTTCACAGATGACAAAACCGAGGTGTACCACGACCTAAGATTAGAGTCTGTGTGGGAAGAACCGGCCTCCTGGCTCTAACGCCCGTAGTCTAGTCATTTCTTCCATTTGGCCAGCCAGCAGGGAAGGGGGAGGCAGGAGGCTGGTAAAGAACAAGTAGCAGAAGCATCACAAACTTAATTTAAGAATTGGCTCCGAATTGCCTCCTCCAGGAAGCCCACAGAGATTGGTATTCGTCCGCTTTGGTTTAACACCATGCGAGAGCCTTGAGCCCAGCCGATCTGCTAACAAACACGTGTTGAAACTAGCAGAAAGTACACACACCGATTTTGCTGTTATCTTACAAAGAGCAAGTGCTCTCTCTTGATTGGGGTCACCCCGCCCATCTCTTTGGCCCCAGTTCATTCCTGTCTCTCTCGCTTTCCTGCCTTCTCTCATTAAGAACTGGAAGGGAAATATGCTACTCCGATTCTCCAGCTGCCTCCACGCTGCTGTTGGGCTCCAGAGCAGAGTATTTAAATCCTGTTAAATAACCTGTTTTCATGGGCAATCACAGCCAGGTTAGTAAATTCCCCACACGCGCACTCTTTAGACAGAACCGACATCCCAGGTCCGCAGAAAATTGGCCATTGTCCTTTAATGGTGGAATTGAACAGCGCGAATGGTTGCGCTTTTAAAAGAAAGTTGTTCCCATTCAGACAGAAAGTTCAGCCTACTGCTCGGGAGATTTCCAGTTCATGGCCCATTTCTCTCCAGGGATAAAGGAGAAACTAAGTAGCCGTGCAGGGCAAGCGATTAATTTCAGCAGCGTGGCTGGAGGCACCTGCTGATGGCTGGCTCTTGGGCTCCTAATCGGTGGCCCTGACCAGGTGGTGGTGGGGGGGGGGTGGGGGTCCCGTCTCTGGGATTTCAAACCCCCAACTTCTTGGCTTCCTTGTGGCTTTGAGGTATAGAAGGAATATATACCTCTTCTCATGCTCCTGAGGATGGGGCGGCCGTCAGCGGGAGAAGCTGGTGGGCAGTTGCTGATTTTTTCCTAAATCTTGGTGGCTTTGACCCCGGCTTCTCACCATGTGAGTCCCTCCATGACTTTCCGAGGCACCACGGTGTGTATGGCTCCACGCTAAGGGGACCGTGGAAGGGTGTCAGGGACGGCACGGCTTTGCACGTGCTGGGGACTTCAGCAGCATCTGTTGTGGCTTCTGAGATGGCTCAGGAGAGGTTCCAGATTGCCTGGTCGCTAGAGGGTGGTCCAGGTGTTACATTGCTAGTTCTTGCTACGCCCGGAACCCCCCAGAAATGGCATCATCTTCTCCCGTTTGCGCCAAGCCAATTACATCTTGTGAATCAACCCGTCATCTGTTAAGCGGTATAACGGTCCCAGATCTGGTGGCTTAAAACAACAACCACTCACTCAGTTTTGATTCCACGGGCTTCTAATTTGGGCTGGAATCAGCTGATCTGGGCCTTTCTCTTTGTGGACCAGGCTTCTCCGAGCTCAGTGGCCGATTAGGCCCGTGGCTGGCAGGTCTGGGATGGCTCAGCTGGAATGACTGGGGTCACTCTTCGTGTCGTCAGACTTCTATCGTGTTACATTGTCTTTCTGGGCCAAAGCAAGACACGGGGCCAGTCCAGAGTCAAAGGGTGGGATAGTAGGTTACACAGCGCCCCTCCCAAATTCATGTTCACCTGGGACTTCAGAATGCGATCTCATTTGGAATTGGGTCTTTGCAGGTGGAATGAAATTAAGGTTCTCCAGATAAGTTCATCCTGGATTTAGGAGGAGTCTTAAACCCACTGGCTGGTGTTCCTATCAGAAGAGGAGAGGACACGGGGACAGAAAGCCCCGTGAAGTCAGCAACAGAGATGGGAGTGAAGCCTCGGAATGCCCAGGATTAATGGCAGTCACCGGATGCCAGGAGAGAGGCAGGGAATGGCTTCTCCCCGAGAGCCCTCAAAGGGAGCATGGCCTTGCCGACACCCTGACGTCGGCCTTCTTACCTCCAGAAATGTGAGAGAATAAATTCCATGGTGTAAGCCACCCGGGTTAGGGTCAATTGTCACAGCAACCCTGGGAAAATGATACGGGCGGGAGATAGACCCCATCTCGTGCTGCAAACTCACTCTGCCAAGTGCGAGGGGTAGGGGGATGGGAGAAGTGGAGCCGCGTTTGCAGTCTTGCACCTCGGCTTCCCAGGCTCTGCTGTGTTCCTGGCAGGTGCTCTCAAACCAAAGAGCAGCCACAGGATTGCCAGGCGCCAGACATCACTTCTCCAAGCGGGTGCTATTCGGCCCCGGGCTCCGGAGGGGGTGCGGCTCCGGGTGCCGACGCCCCTGTGGCTGCAGTTCCCCAGCTCCACACCGCCTCCCTCTTGGCAGGGGCAGGGGCAGGGGAAGGCAGACAGCCAGGAGATCAAGGCCGGCAACGTGCTAGGGACCGCACCGTGCCGCTGGCACATCCTCCACGCCTCGGGTCCCGGTGGCCCGAGATGACCAGACCAGACCCCTCCCCAGACCCGCGTCGGGGCCCCGTGCGTGGGAAGGATGCCTTTGCATCGACTCAGACCTCGTTCTGGAAAGGGGGCTTGGCAGAGGCTTGTTCTCATCCCACCGACACCTCAGAGAGAAGCTTGCTCTCTTGGGAGTTCAGAATGTAGTTCCTGTGCAGTTATCCACATGTTTGCTGAATACCCATCTGGCGCCCGTGTGCCGTGTGGCGCAGCGGGCGCGGGGCGACCGGAGCCTGCCCTTGAGGGCTGGCACTGGGGCTGTCGCCATGGGCTGGGGTTCGGGCGTCATCACACACACCAGGGACTGGGGCGTCGGAGGTCAGCACCCAGGCATCGGCAGGCTGTTCGGGGGCCCCTGCGGGGGAAATGAGTAAGTAAACAAAAACTAACCCTCGCTACAGCAGGTGGAGGGGCCAAAAAGGAGTCAGAAAGGTGCTGTGGGAAAGGGCTCCTGGCGGGGGGCGGGGGGGTGAGTGGGAAGGGGGTGGTATTTGAGATGAGACGTGAAGAAAGGGGCGTACTCTATTCAATAATGTCCCCCCAATTCCTGTTCTTCCCAGAACCTCAGAATATGAACTTATTTGGAAACAGGGTCATTGTCAATGTAATTAGTTAAGATGAGGTCATACCGGAGGAGGGTGGACCCTTAACCCAACACGATCGGTGTCCTTGTCAGAGAAGAGACCAGCCATGCACAGAAGGAGGATGGCCGTGTGGCTATGGAGGCAGAGATGGGAACAGTGATGCCACAGCCAACAATTTCCAGCAAGTACCAGAAGCTTGAAGAAGCAAGGAAGGGGTGTTTAGAGAGAGGGTGACCCTGCCCACACCTTGATTTCAGCCTTCTGGCCCCCAGAACTGTAGAGAACCAATGTCTGCTGTTTTAAGGCACCCAGTTTGTGGGGTTTTGTCACCGCAGCGACAGGAACTCATACAATTTAGGAGCATCCGGGGCAGAGTGGAGACAGTACAAGGCCCTCACAAGACAGAGGCTGGGTCCTTCGAGAGCAGCAGGGAGGAGCCAGGGAGCAGGATGGCCCGGGGCCGTGCACGGTCTGCGGGCCACCATCACCATTTGTGTTTAATCTTAAGAACAGTGGAGAGTCATCACAGGATTTTAAAAGGAGGAAGAAACAGGATTTGAAGTTTATTTTTAAAGATCACACCAGCTGCTCTGTGAAGAGTAGATTTGAAGGAGACAAGAGTGGAGGCAGGACAGCCACTCTGGGCCACAGTCTGGAGCTCCTCAGGTGGTCGGACACGGAGCCCCCCCATGGCCCGCAGCCCCCCTCCCAGCCCGCGCATCCCGGAGCAGCGAAAACGCATGTCCACGCACACTCTCGCACACGAGCGTTCACACCAGCATTGTTCACAATCGCCGAAAGGTGGAAACGACTCAAACATCCATCGACTGATGAACGGACGAAAAATCCGTGGTCTATTCACCCGACGGAATATCATTTGGCCATAGGAAGGGATGGGGCACTGGCTCCCCACGAGCCAGGGCATGAATGAATCTCGGTAACACGGAGCCGAATGGAAGAAGCCGGTCTCAAAGGATCACGTACTGTGTGATTCCATTTGTACAAAATGTCCAAAGAGGCGAATCCAGAGACAGACTGTGTATTAGGGGTTGTCTAGGGCTGGCGGGGAGGTGGCCTTGGGGCATGACAGCTAAAGAGATGGACGTGGTGCGGGTGGGGGCGGGAAGATCAAAGCTGGAATTTGGACGTATTAAAATTTAAGTGACCCAAGTGGAAATGCCAAAAGATGATAGCATATATAGGGCCGGAGAAATGAAATTGTAGGGAGAAGTATTTAGGGCAATGAAATCGTCTAGAAAATACTCATTAAGGAGATAAAGAACCCAGGGGCCTCGGGATTCCAACCTTAGGAATGGGTGGGGGAGGCAGGGGAGGAGAAGGCATAGGGGGTTTTGAGGACGCGTCCACAGAAGCAAGACGTGTGGGGTCCCAGAAGCGAGAGAAGAGCATCTCGAGAGGAAAGAAACACCAGGGGTTGGCGACTGTGTCCTTGGCAACATGCACCTTGTTGATGGCCTCGATTAGGTGCCTTCAGGGGTGGGACAGAAGCCAGATTAACGCAGGTTGAACACAGCAAAGGGACCGGGTGCTTCCACACCCTGTTGATGGCAGCCTCCATCACAACGTCTGTCCGCGGATGTGTGGGTAAACATAATGTGCTCCAGCCGCGCAACAGAATACTATTCGGCCATGAAAAGGAAAGAAGTTCAAATGTGCGTGACAACATGAATATGTCTTGAAAGCATCATGTCGAAGAGGCCAGACACAGGGGCCACGGATTGCGTGACTCCACGTACATGAAGCATCTCGAGTCAACAAGTTCACAGAGCGAGTAACCTAGAGATTACCAAAGGCTGGAGGAGGGAAGACTGAAGCATCATGACCTCACCATTGCAGAATTCGTTCGGGAGGATGAAAAAGTTCCGGGAAAAGGCAGTGGTGATTGTTACGTATTTAAATGTACTTAAATGCCACCGAGTGGTAACTTAAATGTGATGAAAGTGACCAATCTCATGTCACACATATTTTACCACAATAAAAATTAATGTTGAAGAAGTGAATGAGAGGTGACAACATGGAGGTGGTGAGGGTAGGCCAGGAACTTGGTGAAGTTATGCCAGGAAAGGAAGCAGAGACGCAGAGCAGAAACTTCGAGGAGGCTGGAACTTATTTGGAAACAGCATGTGCACGCACAGGGGGAAATGAGTCATTCTGGGAGGAGGAGGGACAGGGAAAGCGGAAGGTCCCTCGGAAGTCTGCACACAGGGCATCCTTAAATTCTGTGCTCTGGCATCTGTGTGCCTCGCCCGGTCCCTGCTTTCTGTCCTGCTGGGAACCTCCCTAGCTTCTCCCTCCCCGGGTCAGTGGGACATCTCTCCAGCCAGCTGTGATGAGCCTGCATTTGCCATCGGGGCTCTTGTTTTTGCTGTCGGGCCACCGATTCCAAGCTGGAAACTGCTAAGGACAAGGATTTCGTTTTCTGTCCTCCCCGTGTGCCGGCAGAGAGGCACCTCTGGTCCATTAGGAAAGGACTTCCAGCCCCCTAACCCCACACCGCCCTTGTTTGAACACCTTCTTCCTCCCAGTGGCCACATGATCAGGTCCCCTGTCCCCCACCCTCCACAGACCCCCTCCTGGGCTCGGATCCTTTGGACTTCCAGAAACGACTCCCTTTACAGAATCCTCGCTCAGGACCCCACTCAGCTGGGTCCACTCTCCCCCTCCCGGCACCCCACCCCTCCCCCACCGGCAGTCGGCTCTGCTCTGAGCCAGGGTTCTCAGGCTGGGCGCTGTGGACATTTGGGACTGGGTCACTGTTTGTTTGGGGGCGTTTAGCAGCCTCCCTGGCCTCTACCCCCCCGACGCCAGTGGCACTCACCCCAGTTGTGCCAACCAAGCGCGTCTCCAGACCATTGGCCTCTGGCCTCCAGGAACCGTCATCCAGACTGGAGACCTTGACCTCCACCTTCCGCCTGCCCCTTCCTCGGCCGGTGGAGATGACCCCCCGGCTTTCAGCCTCTGCAGCCTGGCATTCATTTCCCAGGCTCCCTTACTCTTTCTAACTGTTCTCTAATTGCCTCATTTGCATAAACCTGCTCTCCTCCTGGGCTGCTGAGTAGCTCCCTAGCCAGGCCTGATGCAGCGGCGTGGGTTTCCTTTCCCCCAAGCCCGGAAAGCATGGCACGTAGGTCCCCTTCCCTCCTGGCCTTTCTCACAAGAGGGCCTGCCAGCGGGGGGTTGACTGGATCCGGGGGCCTCCGCACCCCGAAGGGTCCCAGCTGACACCAGTCCTTGCCTCGTGCTTTCCTGGGCAAGAGCCGGCCGGTGGTTCTCAACCCTGGATGCACCTTTTGGTCACTTTCAAGGAGCCCAGCCTCGGTGTGGGGGTGAGGCCCAGGCATGGGTGTTGATTATACTCCCCGCACAACGAGAAGCCCAGCTCCATAGTGGGCAAGGATCCCCTGGGGGACTTTTCTAGAATCAGGTTCCTGTCCCCCCCCCAACCCCAAGATTCTGCTTCTGGAAGTCGATGGTGGGGCCAGGAATCTTTAACCGACAGCACGTAAGTGGATCCTGATGTAGGTAGCTGGGGAAACAACGTTCGGGGCACGGTGCTGGGGGCTCTGTGCCCTTCGCTATTGTGTGTCTCAGCTCCCCAGATCCTCGGCACGCTTCCTGGGGTGTGGGCCGAATCAGGGGCCCTGCGCGCCTCCGTGGGCTGGGTCCGAGAGGTGCGTCTAGTGAAATCCTTACGAGGAAGGATTAGGAGACAGCAGATGGGTGCCTTATCCAGGGCAAGGCGCTGGGGGCCACGCTCCAGGCTGCTCCCTTCCCTCTCCTGCCCCAAGAACCCTCGGGGCCACCGGTGATCCGGCCCTGAATTGCTCTGAAGAGGAGGAGGACAGGGTGTGCTGGGCCAGGAGGCCAGGGAGCTGGGGGCTGTGTCTGACTCCTCCCTGCCTTATACTTAAGGAAACTGAGTCCAAGAGAGATTAAGGTCATACAGCTAGTAAGCGGTAGAGGGGAAACTCAAACCCAGGGTCCACGTTCTTCGCTTATGTGCCACGTGGACTCCCGATACAGATGCCTGAAAACAGCAGACAGCTGTTCGTAATGTCGGTTTTCCTTTATCGGTGGACCTGACCCGCAGGAGGGTGGCTCCGACCTGTGGTCATTAGCTGCGGGCCTTCCTCAAGCTCTTTCTTGCCTTCTCCCCGCCTCCCCACTCAGGGAATCTGCAGCCAAGTTGCCGTCCGCCCCAGGGCAGCTGGTGAGGGTGGCAGGGTCGTTGACCCTTGGTGGGTGCTAAGATCTCTCTCGTTCGTTTCATCCACGCTGTGTGCAGCGATGCAGGCCAGGGGCTGCTACCGCCCTCTCAGGCCCCTCGCTTCCCTGCAGCGCACCCCCCCATCTTCCCCAAATGCACCCCCCCCCCCCACACACAGCAGAATGGATAGCCTGATTGTCAAATTCTTAAGACAAAGGGAGCAGAACAAAGGCAGGTCGCAGTAATAAGTGGCAGGAGGCTGCTCTTTGGGGACTGGGGGAGAGCTGGGTGAGGACCATCTATGGCGACAGAGAAGGTGATTTCCAGGGTCTCCGTGGGGACACCAGGCAGCTGCTCCTAAGTCTGAGCCGTGTTCGCGCCCGGTCCTTTCCTGGGTGGGGATTGAGGTGGGGGTCAGTCAGGGTGGCCTCGGCTGATGCAGGGGAGAAGGCACATGATTTGGCCCCAGGCCTGCCCCCCCCCCCCCCAGCTTCAGCGAAGGATCCAGAAAGCTAAAAGTCTCTCTTTCTCTCTCTCTCTCCCTCTGTCTCTGTCTCCGCCCCCTCCCTCTCGCCACTGCTCCTCCTCTTAATTGTTTTGTGTTGGAAAACCCTTCTGGCATCTTGACCCTCCCTGCCTCCCAAAAGGCAGTAAGCACACGGCCTCAGAGCCCCCCCAGGCCGTCTGCTCTGCCCCGCTCCTTCATTGCCAGGCAGGCAAAGTGACATTTTTCTCCTGGAAGGGAGGGTGAGCCTGCCACTTTAGATTCTCAGCAGGTACCACCGTCTCCACGTTCTGGGCCTGAACTGCCTCGGACAAGCCGCGCTCGTCAGAGAAAAGGTAAGCCTGAGTTCCGGGAACAGGACTCCGGTGGGCACTCCCAGCCGTCTCCCGGCTTCGCGAGTGGGTCACCTTCGCGGGAGCGCCTGACACGCCACTTCCCCGCACTTCGATGGGCCCTTGCTTGTGTGCGTTACCTCCCCTCCCCACACACAGGTTAGGTAGCGCAGGGTCAACGCCCGAGGCCTAGAACGCTGATGGGAAGGGGCTCCGCCCTCTGCTCCCCGTGGGTCAGCATCTCTTACACCGGGGTTTCTCAGCCACAGCCTCGCTGACATCTGGGGCTGGATCGCGCTCTGTGCTGCGGGGGGCTGGCCGGTGCCCTGCGGGATGGCGGGATGTCGAGTAGCGTCCCGGGCCTCCACCCACCGGATGCCGGTAACCCCTCTTCCTCCAGCTTGTGACAACTCAGAATGTCTCCAGACGCTTGCAGATGTCCCCTGGGGGGAGGCAGAGCCGCCCCAGGTTTACAGGCTGGAGGTGTGGGACCCCTCTCCCGGGAGAGCCGCAGGGAGATGAGCTCTTCTTCCAGATTAACATAGAAAAAGTCCTCAATGGGCCTTGTCCTCGGTTCACTCTGACAGCACTGTAGTAGGAAATAGCTGAGGGAGAGGGCCATATCTCCCCTACTAGGAGAAGACCCTCCCAACTTTCTGAAGACCCCAAGGAATGTTCCAGACGGTTGGGGGAGCAGCGGTCAGGCAGTTCCCGGACGCCTGGGCTCCCTGATGGAGCTGAGACCAGCTCCTGTCCTCGCTCTCCTCGGCATCAGAGCATGGCTTCCTCCTCGGACTCCTGCATCAAGGCGGGTCAGAAATTCCACCCACCAGCTCTGTGACCCTGAGCCAGTTTTATGGCTTCTCTGGGTGTGTTTCCTCCTCTACAAAATAAAGCTAATAATACTTAGAGAGTTCTGAGATCAAAGAAAACATGTGTAAAGCCCTTGGCACAGTGCTCAATGTCGGGCAGCTAATGTATTTTGTCTAACCAACTAGGAGCAAATCCTTCACCTTCTGGAATCTTCCTTCACCCTCACCTGGGCCACAGGAAAAATAGCCGACTCTCCCAAGGAGGCAGAGCCCGGGGAAATCGCGAGCCAGGAGCCAGGAGTTTCGGCAGGGACCGCCCTGAGGGGAAGAACGAAGACCTTTCCATGCTTTTGTGAGTAATTAAAAACAGTGTTTGGTCTCCATAGTACAAGCCGTGAAAGAGCTGTCACAAAATTAGCTTCAAAGGTGGCGGCGTTCCCCAGATGTTTGCTCCTGACTCTTGCTTCGGAGTATCTAACTCCCCACCAAAGAGCTGCTGTGGCTGCGGGCAAGGCCGGGCCCACTCTCTCCTTGAAAGGGATCAAATCCTCTCTCGGAAATGTGATTTCCATTGTGATAGTTCTTACTCCTCTTGAAACTCATTTGAGGCTGTGAGTCCGCTCAACCCGCCTCACTCTCTTAATCCCGTGACGATTAAAGTGACGGAAGAAATCATGCTTCTGACTACGGGTAGAGGAGCTGGGGATTTGAATTTGGACAGGCGTTGGATCATGCCAGCGAGGGTCCTGGAAATGATGTGTTAAGGACTCCAGCTCTCCTTTAAAGTTCTCTTATGGGCCCACATTTCCAGATACTGCTGGGAATCTTTTAAAAAAGCGTAGTTCTGTCTTCAAGGGGCATACAATCTACGGCTTCTAAGCAATGGATGTGGCCCAGCTCTCTAGCTGCATAGAGAGCAAGGAAAGAGAGAATCTTCCAGAGAGGCAGGTTGGATGGAAGAAGCTTTGTTCCTACACATTTTATTTAAAAAAAAAATTGTTTTTAATGTTTATTTATTTTTTGAGAGAGAGAGACAGACCATAAGCAGGGGAGGGGCAGAGAGAGAGGGAGACACAAAATCCGAAGCAGGCTCCAGGCTCTGAGCTGTCAGCACAGAACCCGACGTGGGGCTCGGACCCACGACCCGTGAGATCATGACCTGAGCCAAAGTCGGGGACGGTTAACCGACTGAGCCACCCAGGCGCCCCTGTTCCTACGCATTTTAAAGCCAGCAGAGTCTTGCTTGAAATGTCCTTCCCCACACCCATCCGCGCCCTTATTTGCAAGAACCATTCTACTTTATTCTTCAAAACCCCAGGACGTGCCACCTCTTCCGGGAAGCCCTCCAGGAATACCCCCAAAGCACGAGTAGTTCTCCCTGCTCTGTACTGCACTTACTTATCAGCACTGCTGAAGTCTGTCTCGTTTTTCATTTCGGAGCTCCTCAAAGACAGGGATTTTTTTTTTTCTTGCTTGTATCTCTGACCTTTATCTGGCGATTGATTTTGGCTATAGAACCACCGAGAGATGGGGACCTGGCCTTGTGGCTTCCGGAGGTCCCTGTGTCCTCTTGGAGTTTCAGAACTGCCCTTTGTCCACAAGATGAATCCTTTGGCCATTTAGTGAGGAAAGCGAACGGATCATTTCCTGACCTTAATATGCAAACTGAGATTTTTCTCAGCGGTTAATGATCAAAGGGCTGCCCGGCCTCCCTAGGCACAGGACCGGGAGGGCTCTGTAGCTCCCAGGCTTCATAAATGGCTTTAAACGTTGAGATAGCCCAGGCCTTCATAATTAAATTTTACCCATTAATCTAAGCAGGATCTCTCTGAAGCCCTTCCTCTGATCCCTGCAGGCCTAAGTCAGCGAAGCCTCGGTCAAGGCGCAGCCTCTTGGAGAATGGAAATTGAATGGCCGTCGCCACCTGCAGGTGGGACCCTGAAAGTGGCCGTGTGCTAAGATGCCCTGCTGACCTTGAGGGACGTTGTGTCGTGTCAGTGGGCTGTCCCCCCTTCGAGGCCTTCGCTGGACCAGCCCCCATATTGCCAGGACCACCTGCAGCCCTGCCAGGAGACTAAGTTGACCGCCATGATGGTTCAGGCTGGCTTGACCGCTCACCACACCCTGGCATCGGAAGGAGCAGGAGAGTCTCCATGAGTTCTGTCACTCCTCACCGGTTGGCAGGCGTTGATTACGTTGAGCTTGTTGAGGAGAGAGTTGGAGGGTACTCACTGTGATTAAATCAACTCTGCCTCTGCTTATATTGTTGAAGTCCATAATTCTCGAACTTTCCTTGGCTCCACCCTCGTCCGACAACTCCTTCCTGGCAACTTAGGAGAGGGAAGGCCTCAGTCCCCAGGATGGGAGATACTGAAATGGCCTTTGGATTGTTCTTTAAGGAGACCTGGTGGGGTTATGTCTTCCCTAAGAAGCTCTTGTTTTGTGAGCCGTGTTTGGAACAGGGTAGAAAAGAACTATTATTTGTTGAGCACGAAGCCAGACCCTCTCAGACTTCCACGTGGGAATGAGCCCCCTGGCTTCCTGTTAGAGGCAGACCCTGAATCAGTAGGGCTGGGGCAGGGCGAGGGCCTCCATTTGCAGTGAGTTCCCTGGTCCAGTGCTGTACCTAAGAAGCAAAGGCTATGAACGTAACCTCCTTCCCCCTAGCAGCCTTATGTGGAGGACACGGAGAGTAGTGCTTCATACGCACCTGCTATGTGCCAGGCAGAGAGATCGAATGCGCCAGGGGCTCACTTGGAATTTTCAGTGGGCAAGCCAGGACCAAATGGTCATTCCACAGAAGAAAATTTAATGCTCTTGCCTTTTACCGAACGGGCAAACTGAGGACGACAGAGATCAAGGGGACGGAAGACCAAGGGAGGAGAGGATAATGGCTTGAGAAAGTCACAAGAGCCTTTCAGTAGTTCTGGGTTAGGAGGATGTCATTCTGGGTTATGCTTCCCACTTTCTGGAAATGGAGCAGTATGGTGGCCTCCCCTCCTGGACACAATGCTATGGAGTCCACCGGCTTTGAGGCTGGCGGTAGTGAGGCACACACTCTTGCCCTCGTGGGGAACTTTGGACCTCACCCTTTAACCCAAAATTCAGCACACGTAAGAATCGCTTCGGGGAGCTGGTTCACACCCGGATGCCCAGAATCTGCAGTGGGGCTGGACATCTGGATGTCAAGCAAAGCAGCCTGATTGTGATGCCCAGGTGACCCTGATGTAGGTGACACAGGGATCTCTTCTGGGGAACACTTGCCCCACACATTCAGATTAAGAGAGACGAGTATCTCCTGCAGCCACGTGGACCAGAGGGACCTTAGAAACCCTGATCATCAGAAAGCAGAGCCTTTATTGAGTTTTTAATTATAAATGGCCTCACGCACTGAGATATGCTCTCTGTCCTCCAAAACACTTGGACATCAACTCACGTTCTGAGACAAAATGGAACAAAACGATTACAACCATTTGGGTAAAGAGGAAGTCAGTTTTCTTAAGCATCATACCGTGGGGCAGACTAGATGCCCGGTCTGTGAAATCTCATTTATTCTTCCATCAACCCAAATAGCCAGACATTATTATTATGTCCATTCAGAGCTGAGAAAATGCACCCGGCAAGGTTAATGAATCTGTTCAAAGTTGCGCGTGTATGTTGCTGCAGAGACCGAAATCCGTGCAGCCCATGTTCTTTGCTGATACAGTATCACCGTGCAGACTCACTGGAAACACTTTGACCCATCTGTCCAGGCTGGTTAAACGTAGCCCCAGCAGGGGTGCCCAGGGCGGGCAGTGAGAGGCCACAGTGCTCCTGCACAGACGCATTCCTCCATCCACTCCCCCAAATATGGCTACTCGATCCCATGTAGCCCATTGGCACAGTGATGACGTACCCGGGCCTCCCCGGGCCTCCTGTTGCCTGTGTCTGCTGTGAACTCCCACGTGGAACCAAGAACTTGCCCGAACACTGTGCTTAAGACGCCTGACCAAACTTCAGCCCGCCTTCCACCTGGGATGGACTATGTCCCCTCTGCTCCCGTCCTGAGCTTCTGGCCAAGAAGAAACAATCCTGCCAAGCCTTGTTCCTCCCTTCTCACTTCCCTGGAGCCACCTCTGTCCCCTCTCGGTAAAGCCGTCAGTCATCTCTGTTAGTTGGAGTTGGGCGCATTTACAGTGGCGAAGTCGCCTGAATGAAGTCTGTCCTGCCTCCTTCAACAAGAGGCTGTGCTCTTTTCCTCTCTGGCCGGCTTCCTTTTGAACACAGAGATGAGGTCAGAGAAGGCCCTGGAAAGTGGATGTGGGTGTTGGACACCAGGCTGAGGAGTTTGGACCTCATCCTATGGGCAGTTAGGGAATAATTTTGCTTGTGAAGCCAGGCGGAACAAGTGAACATTCTCTTACTTGAGGGTTCTGAATATTAACAAGAGCGAGCAGGTCCCCTGAGCCTCCTCCGCGAGCGTTTCACACCCCGGTTTCCGACGATTCCTCAGATGACACGGTTCTGAGCCCCTCCCCGCGCTGGCTCTCCTCTCTCGATGCCCTCAGACCGGTGAAAGCCTCATCTTCTTAAAATATTCTTCCCGAACGGTCCTTCTGTGTGGCGATGAATGTTAAAGCCCTGATAAGCTTGACCTTTATAAGGAAGCCAGTCTGCATCAGAAAAACACACGTATTGACTCAAATGTGAAAACTGGGACGACGTAGAAGCGGTTGAAGAATTAATTGACCTGTAACGGCTTTTGGGTATGTCTGCCCAATATCCCTCCCCTGCAACCTGGTCATGAACCCAGCTCCCGGGCCACGGGGCTCGAGCAGTCTAGTCCGGACTCCTTCCCCACGACGAGGCCAGGCTGAGCCATGAGAGGCTATTCCTGGGATTTTTCCATACTGAGACGGCTAACAGACGCCCTCTTTCCTCTTGGGTCTCTGCGAAATGAGGTAATCTTAAAGCTGCCTGTGGCCATATTCCCCAGCAAGTAAGTAAAGCTTATGGGCAAGACAAGAAAAAGAGGGGCGCCTGGGTGGCGCAGTCGGTTAAGCGTCCGACTTCAGCCAGGTCACGATCTCGCGGTCCGTGAGTTCGAACCCCGCGTCGGGCTCTGGGCTGACGGCTCAGAGCCTGGAGCCTGTTTCCGATTCTGTGTCTCCCTCTCTCTCTGCCCCTCCCCCGTTCATGCTCTGTCTCTCTCTGTCCCAAAAATAAATAAACGTTGAAAAAAAAAAAAAAAAAGACAAGAAAAAGAAGTCAAGAGGCAAGTGGGATCCCAGATAGAGGGACGGGTAAGAGTCTGGACTTGCAACATAAGAGTTCCTTTTAACCTGAGCTACATCTGGCTGTTCCGATTCCCAGTGATTTGGGGCAGAGGGCGTGATGAGGGCGTGGTAACAAAGTGGATTATGTCACCCTCCTTTAGACCAGAAAAAGATGGTCACCCGGAATTCTGCACGGGGCAGGAAGGACATGGGGGTTTTCTGCTGTTGGTTAATAGCCACTGTTGTCCCGGGATGGGCTGGCTTTTTCCTTCATTGAGATGGACCAGTTTATCAGTGTCAAAGGCCAGGGGATGCTAAAAAAAACTCAAGGTGGTAGACACAAGAATGCACCCTCCCAAGGGAGCTAAGAGGTCTGCATGAATTAAGACACACTCTACATAATCATGAGTTGCATTTGTGTCCCTCGCCCCTGACTGTACATGAGTCACTAGGAAGCTTGAAAAGAAAAGAAAAAAACAGGCAGATTTCATTGGTTTGGGGGTGGGACCCATACACCGAGTATTTTAAAAGCTCCCCAGGTGATTCTCTAATATAGTCAAGGTCAAGATTAGGCCAGCAGTTCTGAGACTTCAGCAAATATCAGGTTCACCTGGAGAGCTTGTTAAAACAAACTTTGGGGCTCCACCCCTGAGTGTCTGATTCATCAGGTTCGAGGAAGGGCCCAAGGATTTGCCTTTCTAATAAGTTCCAGGGTGAACTCTTGTTCTGAGAATGAGTGGTTTTAACTCTGATTGATACATTAAGCCTTAGCGAAGAAAATACACAGGCGTCTTTGTTTCTTTAAATATTTAGTTGACTAACACATTGCATCGACATGCAATAATTCATAATTCTAGATGATCTCTTTTCATGATTATTTTAACCAAGTGCTATAGTTTCTACTTTTTAAGGAAGGATAATCAGCAGGTGCATGGGACTAATTTGCATGTCAGCCCTTCTTACGGGGAGCCCGGCCCCTTGGCCCACTGACCCTAAGTGATTTGGGATGGAGGGGGAAACCCACTTTCTTGAGGGGTGGCCTGCCTGTACTGCAGACAAAACGCCGGACAGAAAACATTTCCGGGCCTTGAGCTTCCGAATCAATCCCTAGGGCTTAAACCACGAACCTTCCTAACAACACACATTGTGCTCAGCTTCGCAGAGCATCCATGCTCCCTAAGTGACAAGAACACCCCATTGTGAGTCCTGGTGGGTGGCAGGTGACCAACATTTCCGTTCTCCGCCCTGGGAGTGGGGCCAGCACGCACACCTGGGGTCTAGCACGTCAAGGCTCCCAGCCAGAACTTGAGTATTGAGGGAGACATCCAGGGTGGTGGGGGAGGTGAGTAAAATCCTCGCAGCACAAAGGCTTAAAGACTTGTGGGGCTGGGGCGGTAAGTGGTGGCTCTTTGGCCGCAGTGCCCTGGCCATCGTGTTCTGCCTTCTCTCCTTTCACTCTTGTTTGTGTTTCCAGCCCGTGTCTCCACCTTTCTCATCACCTCTATGAGCCTCCCGCTTTCTTTCTTTTTTTCTTTAATTTTTTTAATGTTTATTTATTTTAGAGACAGAGTGCAAGTGGGGGAGGGGCAGAGAGAGAGAGAGAGAGAGAGAGACAGAATCGAAGCGGGCTCCAGGCTCTGAGATGTCAGCACAGAGCCCGATGCGGGGCTTGAACCCACGAACTGTGAGATCATGATCAAGAGTCCGAAATCAAGAGTTGGACACTTAACTGACTGAGCCACCCAGGCACCCCGAGCCTCCCGCTTTCTTTCCAAAGCAATCTCTTTCTGCAGAAATTGGGGTTGTCTTCTGTGGCTTGTGGCTGAGAACCCATCCATTTTGAGCACCAAAAAGGTTCCTAGTGGGTGAATACTATGATATCGGCATCAGAGTTTTCAGACTGGCCATGGCCCGGGGCGAAGAGAGGCACTGGTCAAGGATCACCCCAGGGACGTTGTGATTTGCTGTTGCAGAGGAAAGTCTGAGGTGGGGAAGTTTAAGAGGCTAATGGAAGGAATTTGGACAAGAACAAGGGACCCGTGTTGGCCATACAGGGCCTACAGAGGGCCTACAGAGGTAGCACAGTAGAAAGTATATAGAAGATGGTACCTAAGAAGCTTCTGGGCGGCCAGGCCTTCCCCACAGTGACGATTGCACCAGATGGAACATTCTATTGTTGGAGTAGTAGCAGCAGCAGCAGCAGCGATGTTTTAATTAAATCATTCCTGCCTTTTCTCTTTCTCCCTAGGCTGGTGAGAGGATTAACTTTTCTCCCTGTTTTTAATGTTGGTTAAATATCGACAGGGCCTCGCAGGATTGCTACGAGCAAAACGCCACCACCATATTTTGTACAGTCTGAGACACCTTCGATTGTAAGGTGCGTCATTATTTTATGGACCAAGAAAGGAAAAAAAAAAAAAACACTGGCAAATAACTTGTTACGTCAGTTGTAAAATGTGTCCAATTCCAGGAATATTAAAATACGAAGAGGCTGTGTCTTAGCATCAACAAAATATGATAAAAATAATAATAAAATAGTAATCTCAGCTCTTATTTATTAAGCACGATGCCAAGCTCCTGCCAAGCCTTCATTTCTTCACTGACCCCCTCAGGAGCTCCATGTGGCAGGTGCCATTATGATCCAGAAGATGCGAGCCTTAAACATTTGAGCAAATTGGTCCCCCAGGTAGCGAGGAATGGGTGTTGAATCTTGGACTCTCTGGCTTCTTAGGGGTGAACTGAAGGAAAAGTCGGAGCCCAGAAAGAAAGAATCGTGTCTCATTTTATATTGCTGGAAACATAGATGCTCAATAAATAATTGAAGGCGCTGGCTGGTCCAAACAGGTGAAAAGACATTCAATTGATACTGATAGTGAAGCAAGCCTGATTCACCTCTCCCATTCACCCTTTCTGGAAATCTAAGCACAATAATGCATGAGCACACTCCTGTTGTGAAAAATTAAAGCATTGAGGTGAAGGCTAACATTTACCTTACCTGAAAGATCACTTACCTTAACCGCAGTCCCTACCTCTACCCAGAGGTCAACAATACGGCCATTTTGGTTGTATCCTTCTGGATGTTTCTATGCCTTTATACACCTACATGGAAATGTGTTTATTTGCACAGGTATGGAAAGCACATGGTATCATACGATGGGGTCGCCCCGTTCACTTTTTAAAGATTAACTGTATCGAGATACAATTTACAGAAAACAAAATGATCAGTTTTGCCCAATACGTACCACCATAAAGACACAGAAGCGCACAGTGTCTTCATGCCTAGTCACAGTCAACCCCACCCTCACCCCCAGCCCCAGGCAACCTCTCACCTGCTTTCTGTCACAGTGGGTAGTTCTGCCTTTTCTGGGATTTCATATAAATGGGGTCATATGGCACGTACTGTTTGGTGTCTCTCCCTCGGCATAGTGCCCCGTGGTTCGTGTATTTATTGCACATAACAACTATTTTGTTGCCGAGCAGAGTTCCATTATATAAATATGCCCCAATGTATTTACTCATTCTGTTGGTGGACCCTTGGGTTGTTTCTGGTTTGGGGCTTTTGATGGATAAAACTTTTACGAACATTAGCACACGGGTCTTTGTATGGATGTAGGTTTTCTCTTCTCTGGGGGTAAACAGATGTGTAGGAGCAGAATTTCTGGGTCCTGTGTGAAGTGTATGTTTAGCTTTAAAAGAAACTGCGAGATTGTCTTACAAAATTGTTGGACCATTTTACTGTCCGGCCAGCAACGCAGGAGAGTTCCAGTTGCTCCACATCCTCACCAACAGTTTGCAACGTCAGTCTTTTTAATTTTAGTTGTGCTAATAGGTATGTATGGATGGGGGTATCTCATTGTGGTTTGTTTTTTATTTTGTATTTGAGAGAGAGAGAGAGAGCATGAGTGGGGCAGAGGGGCAAAGGGAGAGAGAGAGAGAATCTGAAGCAGGCTCCACGCTCCGTGCAGAGCCTGACACGGGGCTCGATCACATGACCCTGGGATCGTGACCTGAGCCGAAATCAAGAGTTGAAATTTCAACCAACTGAGCCACCCGGGTGCCCCTCATTGTGGTTTTGGTGTCCATTTCCCTGATGACCAATGATATTCAGCATCTTTTCATGTGATGCTTTTGGGGGAGGGGAGGTCTGTTTAAATCTTTCCCCTTTTTTCTTTTGAATTGTCTTATTATTGAGTCATAAGTGTTCTTTCTCTATTCTGACTACAAGTCTTTCGCCAGATATATGTGTTGTAATTATTTTCTCCCAGTCTATTGCTTACCTTTTCATTTTCTTAGTGTTGTCTTCAAACAGAATTTTAAAACTTTTGTGAAGTGTAATGTATCAAAACTTTTTATGCCTTTTGTGTCCGAATCTTTTCCTACCCTAAGACTACCAAAGTTCTGTCTATGTTTTATTCTGGAAGTTTTATAGTTTTACATTTTGCATTCAGGTCTGTGACCCATTTTGAGTTACACCAGAGATAAAAAGATGACAAGATTCTGTCTTTGTATTCAAGGAATTCATGGTTTAATGTGGGGAAGACATAAGCCAACCAACAATTATTCTGTGGTGTGGAGAGTGCTAGAGAGTGGTGTATGTGTGCATATTATCATCTTCTTTAATCACACACATGTAAGTGATTGCACATAAAAAGTTAATACTACAAGGTGTGATCTCATCTTGGTGCCAATTAAGTGGTGTATGGTGGGAGGTAGGGGTCCAGGTTCGCTTATTTGCTATGGAGCTGCCACCATTCACTTTGCAACTCTACCTACCTGATTTCTAAAACTGCCATCAGGCAGGGCTCCAGCACCCTCCGTCTTGACAAACCGGGTGACCAGTTTTCAGTCCTCACTGCTGGGTCTCTGTGACATTCCACCCTGTGCACCACTACTTTCCTGGACATCTCTGTCTTCACTTCCAGGGCTCCGTATTCTTCTGTCTTTCCTCCCACCTTCCTCTGTGGCTGGCACGTATGCCCCACCAGAGTGCAACTCCGTGCCTGCCTCTACTCCACCCTCTCTCTCTGCCCTTCTCATTCCCTCCTCAGGTGTCTCCTCGGATCTCACGGTCTCACATACCATCCATATTCCAAGGACACCCACGTTATTCTCTTGCCAACCTGTACGTTGTTCCCAAACTCCCAGCACTGTCTACCCAAATCTGCCTCCAGCAGGCATGTCAAAGTCAGCATGTCCAAAGAAGAACCCCTGACTCCCCCCCCCCCTTCTCATATTTGCTCCTCCTTGACCTCCTGCACCTGAATAAATGGGACATATCTCCTGGTTATTCAGGTCCCTTTGGGCTGGGCACCCTGGCTGCGGAACGTTAGTCAGGTGAGTTAACTCTGGGTATGCGCAAATCCAATGAAAGGGGGTGGGGTCTCCATGACTTTGCCCCCTCCCATTCTTCATCCAGGTACAACAGTTATGATGTCCTGTGTGGGGAGAAGAAAGAGGCTTCCAGACCTCAAGCCTTCATTGTTGTTCGGGGGTATCTTGAACCCCCTAGATATGGGCCAGCACATTCATTCTGCTGGTCTGCATTCCCCATGGCACAGGCAACCTGGATGCTCTTGGATGGGGTTGGAGAGGAGTCGGTATTCCAAGTATAGACTCTCCAGTTCAATGCAGAAAAGAAAGCCACCTTTTCTCTCTCACTTCTCAGCTCCCATCCCCTCCGCTGCCTTTTGAATCCCTACCCATCCATCAGAGGCCGCCTCTGTAGTGAACCCACCATTGACCACTGTGTGCCGCGGTGAGCTTGCCCACCTCAGAACGCTTCTAGCCTTTGCCATCTGCACCGCTCAGTTGGCACTGGGCAGATCACACCTTGTAGAATTAGCTTTTTATGTGCAATCACTTAAATTTATGTGATTAAATTAAAGGAGGTGATGTACGTGTGCACACCTCTCTCCAGCGCTTTCCACACACTATCCTAATTGTCAGTTGGCTTGTGCGTCTTCCTGTGCTGAGCTGGGAGCTCCTTGCACACAGATGCCCTCTGCCATCCCTGTGTCCGGTTCCCCGCACCCAGTTGGGCACCCTGTGTCCGGTGCTCAACATTTGAATGCATGGGCGTCTGAAAGCATTCTGCGGACTGCAAAACACCAAACAGCCTTGGAGCATGGTGCTGACGCGTCGATGGTGCTGTTTACAGGTTCTCTCCCCAGCGAGGACCGTGTTTTCTTCCTCCACAAGCTCATCACGCAGCTGCGTTCCCATGTGCCTGGTGGGCAGTGCCCCTGATTCCTGCCTACGAGTTTTAAGGAGACTTAAATCCACATGTAGCGGGTGAATCTCTTGGAGTGTGTAGCCGGAAGTCTAAGCCGGATTCCGAACACGAGTATCTTGCCCAGCTCCGCCACTTACCAGCTGGGTAGCCTGGGCAGGTCCCCCAGGTGCTGGAAGACTGTTTTCCACATTTGCAACCTGAAAGGCTGGGTAGCTTGATCCCGAGGTGCCCCGGACCAGCACCCCCCTCAACGCAGGAGCTGTGTTGCCAGCGGGGGACCAGGGAGCACTTGGGCGTCAGAGAGATATTCGCAGACACGACCACCTCATCCACAAGACGCCTGGGAAGAGGGAGGGCAGGACCGGGGGATCAGTCATCAACAACAGCATGGCTGTGACAGGGATGAAGCTCTGAGCAGAACCAATCTGCCTTTAAAATTCCAGGCCAGCGGCGTGTGCCTTGGATAAAGTTCAGGTAATTGTGTTTCAGCCTGCCTCCTCCCCCTCTCCCGCCTCTCCCCTGCGTGCGCTGACAGAGTTATAATAATTGGGTGCCGCTGCTTAAACTCATCAGCTCCAGCTTCCTGAAAGGAACATTGCAATTAGCAGTCCTCACCCTGTAATAAAGCCTTTAATATCCACTTTCATGGTTCATATTACAGCCATTCAGGCCTGTCCCCCTGCACACAGCCTGTCAGGCGGTGGGGCTGGGTGCCCACGAGGGAGCTGCCCCACTGAATGGCTCGGCAAACAATTGCTCCAAAAGCCCAGCGATCGGGCCAGGCAGCTGGGGAATGGCCCCGGGAACTGCAGAGGGATATTTGTGTCCTCCGGGAGTCTGGGAGGCCGATGAGGGTGGGGTTGGGGGGGGGGGGCGGGAGGATGATCAGCCTTTCACCAGCCCTGGGAGCTTCTCAGGGATGAACTTGTCCCACGGCCATGTGTCATTCCACTGCTGGAGATTTTAAAAGAGAAACAAAAAGGTGGAGGTGGTGTCGGGCCCAAATGGAAGATTCTGGATCCGGTGTCTGAACCTGTGCGCACGGGCTGGGGCAAGTCATGGAAGTCAGTCGGGGAGAGGGGGAGGCTGTCTCTGAATGGTGGTCACAGGGGCGTGTATGTGCCGGGGTGGGAAACAGCCTCGGCTGGAGAAATGACCACTGTCCCCGGCAGTGGCCATCGCAGAAGGCACCCCACCTACCCGGGAAGAACATCCCTTCCACAGCGTGACAGGATCGTGCTCAGTCTCCCGCTTACCCAGGCATTAATTTACATTTCACGAACACTAACTATGTGCCAAACACAAAGATAAGTAAAATATAAACAAAGCATCTGACTTTGGCTCGGGTCAAGATCTCCTGGTTCATGGGTTCAAGCCCCACGTCGGGCTCTGTGCTGACAGCTCAGAGCCTGGAGCCTGTTTCAGATTCTGTCTCCCCCTCTCCCTGCCCCTCCCCTGCTTGCATTCTGTCGCTCTCAAAAAGAAATAAGCATTAAAAAAAGTTTAAAAAAGAAGAGGAAGAGTCTGTGTCCCCTTCTCTTGAGACTGGGCAGGCCCTTGTGACAGCCTCAAGGAGAAGGTAGCAGAAGCGATGCTGTGTGACTTCCAAGGCTAGGTTATGAAAGACCAGCGAAGCTTCTGCTGCCTTCTCCCTTGGGATGCTTGCTCCCTGGCATGGCTGCCATGTTGGGAGGAAGCCCAGGCCACATGCGGAGGCCGACAGTCCCTTGCTAAGGTCCCAGCACCAACCCTCAGACGTGTGAGACAGCTCCCAAGGTGACCCCGGCCCCAACCATCACCTGCCTGCAGCCGCGTGAGAGACCAGGACTGAGAACCAGCCATCTGAGTCCGGTCAAGCTCAGAACGGTGAGATGTAGTGATAAAATGTTTGCTGTGGTTTTCAGTGACTGAGCTGGGGGTGATTCATTACATAACAAAAATAACAGGATTGGGGCGCCTGGGTGGCGCAGTCGGTGAAGCGTCCGACTTCAGCCAGCTCACGATCTCGCGGTCCGTGAGTTCGAGCCCCGCGTCGGGCTCTGGGCTGATGGCTCAGAGCCTGGAGCCTGTTTCCGATTCTGTGTCTCCCTCTCTCTCTGCCCCTCCCCCGTTCATGCTCTGTCTCTCTCTGTCCCCAAAATAAATAAACGTTGAAAAAAAAAATTAAAAAAAAAAAATAACAGGAATAGTGCTTCTTAAGGTACGACGGACGCTAACCAGATGGTGGATGAATGATGTCCCAGGCAAAAGAAAGAGCCTTGCAAGGCGCAGAAGCCGGAGCTGAATGGTCACGACTGGAGACCCACAGGAGCTGGTGCCTGCTGGGGAGGGGGCTGGCGGGAGGGAGAGGCATGCAAGACGGGACCATACAGCGGTGGGACTTTTTCCCGGACGTCACAGGGAGTTATTGGGGTTTCAAGGAGGAGAAAGACGTAATCATCGGAGGCAGATGAGGCTTATTCGTTTGGCAAATATCTGTTGCCACCCACCCACGTGCCACCTCTGGGACGGCCCCGTAGGGAGAGTGAGCTGGTAGACCCATTCAAGAAAGGAAGGCAGAGGCAGTGAGGAGCGGAAAGAGAGCCCTGGGGATATTTAAAGTATAGGATCGGTTTTATGGCCAGGCGAACACGAGAGATAAAGGAGAAGAGGGATTCTGGAAAGCCCCTCGGGTTTCTGAGTTGCGGGAGCAGGGCGATGCCAGTCTCTGGAACACAGAATAGGGGAAGGCGGTTGAGGGAGGAAGATAAAGGGTTGCATTTGAGGCACTGTGATTTTTAAGTAGATAAAGATATCCCACAGGCATCTGGATTTACAAATTCCGGGGTTCAGAAAGAAGGATTGGACTTTAAATACAGATAGGAGATTTGTCTGTACCATCCGGCCACAGGAGAGCCACGAGATGGGAAGAGAGGAGGGCCACAGGCAAAATCCTGGAGAGAGCCAGTGCCTGGGGGTGGAGAGAGGAAGAGGAGCAGGAGGGAGAGGCCAGGAGAAGCAGCAGGAGAGGTGGGGCGGCTGGGGGGGCCGGGAAGCCCGGGATGGAGAGTGTGCAGGAGGCAGGGTCAGGGTCAGGGATGCCCCTCCGTGCACATGGCCACACGGAGGCTTCTGGATTCCACTGTGTGTGTGATGGTGGGAGGGGCGGGGAGCCGGGGGGAGGAGAGAAGACAGGCATTCCTCTCCTGGGCCGAGTCCTTTGGGGATCCACCTGTTGGGGCGGGCATTCTTGTCCGTGGAGGGAAAGACCTGGCTGCGATGACAAGGCACGCCTCTGGTCTAAAGCAACTGGTGGGGGGGGGATGTGGGGCCGCCGGGACATTGGTGGCCAGCTCTCCCAGCTGCCCAGCCCTGGCACCATTTTACAGGCGAGAATATTGAGATCCACAGAGGCAAAGTGCCTTCTGGTCGTTGGTCCAAAAGGGCCCTGGGTCCCAGACTCCCAGGGCCAGTGTTTTCATCCAACTTCCCCACAAAAGTCCCGAGAGCCCTGGCAAGGCTGAAATTTCTCCCCACCTGGCTATTCTCGGTCTTGGGGTCATTGCTGTAGGGCCGGCACCTGTCCCCCACTCAGCCATCCTTCTTCTCCGGCGCAGGTTGGCCTCTCCTGCTCCAGCTTCTGCGGTGGCCCCCTCCTCCCCGCCTCGCTGGGCCACCAGGAGCCCTGTGTGTGCAGTCCGTACCCTTGAACTGTCACCAGCCCACAGACGTACCTACCAGAAGGGGTACCTCAGGCCGGCGGGCGACAGAAGCAGGAGGATGGCGGAGGTCGGCTCGGCTTGGGGAGGCAGGAGAGAGAGAACATCAGGTACGTAGAGCTGCAGTGCTCTCCCGGGACGCCCCCTGCGCCCGCCCCCCCTCCCCTGCCAGTCCGCCCCCTACCTTCCTTCCCCAGCCCCACGGAACCAAAGCGCATTAAGGGAAGCCAGGCAGGTGCTTAGCGTCTCTAATGTGTTCCATTACAAATGCTCCACAATAAGGTAATTATGTGAGAAAATAATAAACGTGTCAGTCTTTCTGGAAATATTTTTACTTCTAGCGAGGGGGAAATAGCACTATTGTTTTTCAAGTGCATCTCTGCTCCTGTACATATTAATTAACTGCGTTCTGGCTCCACCAACTCACGGCATTTGTATTATTCATAAACGTCTTGGGGCTGCAGTAACTTATGTACTCCCCTCCTCGGCTTGGAATCATTTTTTAATTTCAAGTTCCTTTTTGACTAATTGCACTTGCGGTTTGCGCCTCCTGTACGGAGCACCATTCCCCCGGCTGTTTCCCCACACTCCCTGCCTGTTCTTCTCCCTCTGTTGAATCCTAGGGTCTCGGGCTGAGGAGATCCTTGCCGGGTGCAAAAAAGAGGCAGTTTTGTGTCCCAGATTGTCTCCGGGTTGGGGGCAGCGTCTGGGAAATTCTGGTAAACTGCGTTTACTCTCCCCTGGCGCTGGTCTCGCACCTTCCTCCTCCTTTCCGTCCTCCCCCTCTCCCTTCTAACGCCTCACCCCCTTCCAGGGAAGTTTGCAGAAATATTCCACACCTCTCATTAGTTCTTTAACTTGCACTTCCCCCTTGCACTCCCCCCCCCCCCCCAAAATGAATAGATTTTATGAGTGGAGCAGTTTCAGAGTTACAGAAAAATTGAGGGAAAAGCACAGAGATTTTTCCCTACCCCGCCTCACCCCACCCCTCTCTCCCCTATGATGGGCACCTGGCCTTAGTGCAACACATTAGCTGCAGTTGATGAGCCAAAGGACATAACTATCTCTTAAAGTCTGTAGTTTTCATTGAGGCTCTTTCTCGGAGCTGTGCATTCTATGGTTTTGGACACACGCCTAATGTCATGCATCTACCATTACAGCGTCATATGGAATAGCTGTGCTGCCCTAAAGGGTCCCCTGTGCTGTACCTGCTCTTGAACCCCTGGGGACCATGGGTTCCCCTCGTACTTCCTCCCTAGTTTTGCCTTTTCCGGAAGTCATATGGTAGGAATCCTACAGTCTGTAGCCTTTTGCGTCTTCGTTCTGGAGTTGGTTCTGGTTACAG